>NC_057354.1:89815653-90440653 GCF_016509475.1 Prionailurus bengalensis | reverse complement strand
CTTTTTTTGTTTTGTTTTAAACAGGTACTATTTCTTTTTTTAATGTTTGTTTATTTTGAGAGAGAAGGAGAGCATGAGCAGGGGAGGGGCAGAGAGAGAGGGAGAGACAGAATTCCCAAGCAGGCTCCATGTTATCAACCCACGGCCTGATGCGGGGCTCGTACCCACAAACTGTGTGATTACGACCTGAGCTGAAACCAAGAGTTGGACACTCAACTGACTGAGCAACCCAGGAGCCCCTCTTCTTCCTTACTTACAGCCAACCATTAGTTCTTTTTCCTAATCTTACTCTTATCCACCCACTCCTCTCCTCCCTCCTACTCAATGTCATTCTCTGAGCTCAGGCACTGATTATTTCTTGCCTGAACCACACCTGAGCTTGCAAACTGGTTTCTCTACTTTTGGTATCGTCTCTTCTTCCCCTGAACTCCCCCTCTCTGGCCACTCCCAATCTTTCATCCAATATACCAACTACTTGTATTTCCACATGTCTTCTCATCTCTACATCTTCATGTGGTTTTTCATGTATTTTTCATCTCCATAATCTTCATGTCCCTTTGCCTGGAACACTCTACCTTCTTCCTATTAATCCATTAAACTTCCACTTATCCTTTAAAACTCAGATCAAACATCACCTACTCCAGGAACTTCTTTCTGATACTCACCTACCCAAAGTCATATTCTCCACCTTTATGCTGGGATCCAAATATTGCGCTGTCTAAAAAAATACTTAAAACACATAAAATTCCTCTTTATCTCCAACTGAGTGGGGGGGGGGGGGGGAGAGGGAGATACTTTCTCATAAAAACTATAGGAAATAGACTTTCCATTACTGCAAACAGAGGTAAGTCTCTGTGTCCCCCATTCAGAACTATGGTCTGTATTGAAGCACCCAGTGGACACTGCTACCAACCACATTTTCTGGACAACACTCCCCCCGCTCACCCAGACTCTCACCATGCTCTAGGCAAAAGGAGAGGTTTTTTTCTTGTATTGGCCTTTGGTTACTCCTTTAGGGCAGGATGATCAACTGGATAAAAATACAGCATTTCTGTGAAGGCGACTCCTACCATCTAACTCCTAATCTGCTTCTCCTACAGTTTGATGTCTCTAGCTGTCTGTAGGATGCTCCTCAGAGAAATCAGGACAAGGTTCAAAAGTTAACACAAGGGGCGCCTGGGTGGCTCAGTCAGTTAAGCGTCCGACTTCGGCTCAGGTCATGATCTCACGGCTCGTGAGTTCGAGCCCCGCGTCGGGCTCTGTGCTGACAGCTCAGAGCCTGGAGCCTGTTTCAGATTCTGTGTCTCCCTCTCTCTCTCTGACCCTCCCCCATTCATGCTCTGTCTCTCTCTGTCTCAAAAGTAAATAAACGTTAAAAAAACTTAAAAAAAAAAAAGTTAACACAAACCAGTTTCCTTAACCATGAAATGATGAGCAGGTGATCTCCAAGGATGCATTCCCACTAAAAAGTCACCTGAACTCATTCCCTGTCCTAAACTGGCTCTTGTGAATTTCCCCATTTCTAGGGATAGATAAAATACATAGAGCCTAGTTATTGCAGCTCACTAGCTTGTGACAGTGGTATTACAGGATGGTTAAGGGGATCGCCAATGTGTGTCTCAAGATATTAGAAATGTATGAATACTCTCTTCCTCCAATAATTCAACACAGAACTTCAACTTGTGCTAAGATTCCCCAAACCTTTACATACCACACTACCTTCTGGAGGAAGGCATTTCCTTTCACATATTCTAAATTTATTTCTTTGAAGCTTCAAGGGGTGCCTTTAATTCTAGTATTTCAAGATTTGGAGAATAAGTCCATACGAAGGCCATCCATACCTTCAGAAACTCATAGTCTGTATACAAGGGAAAAACAGTGCTCTTGGTGTTTGGGTTTTTGGTTATCCAGTAAAGCCTATATTGGCCAAAACTGCCGATTTGGCATACATCACCACATTGAATATTAAGTTTCTTTTGCTATGCTATAAAACCTTTCTATGCTTTTATAAAGTTGTTTGTTATTAGTGCATAATGGCATCTCCAAACTTCACCGTCACTTCCATGGAAAATTCTTCCTTATACTGACCTGCTCTGCACCTACCTACCACAGTTGAGGGGATGAGTGTCTGGAATATGAGATGGTTCCCATCTGACATCAATCCCAGAGTGAGCAGCCTTTATTCCTAACCCTTGTCCTGAGCCCGAGTTCACAGAGACAAATTCTGCCATACTGGCTGATGGAAGCAACAGTCCAGAAATGGGGTCTCCAGATACTTCTGGAAAACAGGATGGCTTTCCCTAGCATGAACCCCCAGCACCAAGAAACTGTTTCTAAGTGAATCCCTTCTTCTTTGCCCCTCTTCACACCTAATACCACTATTTTACTTAGGACTCATTTCTCAATTAAACATTTTAAGAGTCCAACTGCCTAGGTTCAAATCTCACTTTTACCATGTGCTAGATGTGGACCTGGGTAAATTGCTGAATCTGAGTTTGTTTCCTTCGTCATTAAGATGGAACTACTGACAGTACCCCCTTCATATAGATACTATTAGGATGAAATGACTAACTGTAAAGTACTTGGCACGGTGCCTGGAATAGAGCAAGTGTTTCATAAATATTATTATTACTATTACTACTACTACTACTATTATTATTATTATTATTATTATTATTATTATTCTCAATAGCTTCCTAACCAGTTTTCTGCCACAGGCTATTACCCTTCACCAATCTATCTTCCAAGCTACTTCCAGGATATGCTGTCAAAACATTTCTTGATTATAAAATGCATATTTTATTATAGAAAGTTCAGAAAACATATAAGGGAAAAGTCAGCCACTGTCTGACCACAGAGACAACCACTAGTGATGTATTTCCTTTCATTCTTTTTCTTTTTCCATTTTTTTCTTCAAATGTTTTTATTTGAGAGAGAGTGCGCACGCGTGTGCGCGTGAACACAGTGAGTAGGGGAAGGGCAGAGAGACTGGGAGACACAGAATCCAAAGCAAGCTCCAGACTCCGAGCTGTCAGTGCAGAGCCCAACGCGGGGCTCAAACCCATGAACCATGAGATCATGACCTGAGCTAAAGTCGGTCGCTTGACTAAGCCACCCAGGTGCCCCCCACCTTTTTTTTTTTTTATGTAGGTGAGATGATCATTTATGTACCGTTTAGGTGTGTACATTGTTTCCAACTAAGCATTACCCCATAATTTAACATTTAACACCACGAGGTAGGTTTGGTTCTAATTCTCTGTTTAGGATGAGATGCAGATAAAACACGAACCAGAACAATAAATGACTGGTGGTAGGACTCTCCACTCCCCTTATCTCTCGCCCACTGCCCCGCCTTCCGGGCTGAGAGGCAACAGCTGCTGGCATTGCTACTGCCTGGTGTCTGTGATGCCGACACTCTCCTCCCTGCTCCTCTGCTCTCCAGCTTCAAGCTGAGACTTGTCCTCTCTGATGGAATGTGGAGCCCTGAGGGTTCGGGTCCACCCCTGTGCTACCGGCCTGCCGGCTTGCCTGCCAGCCTGCTCTGTTGCCCCGAACACGGTGTTCACACACGCCTGGGACTTCAGTGGCCACCGTCTCCCCTCTCCCCATCGGTGTTCACTACATGTTTCAAAACCCAGCCTGGAACAAGAGTTTCCAAAAGAAAACATGACCCTCCCTAACAACAACCAAGCCCGGGGTTTCGGAGCGCTCTTGGCTCTTACCGTTTAGCCACATCCATTATGACTGCACAGGCACTGGGCCAACAGCTGTTGAATGGATGACTGAATATCTTATTGTTTCTGTTGTCTCTTCAAGCAGACCACAGAGTCCTTCAGAGAGGAACCATGTCTCCTAATTTTTATCCTTAACGGTAGTTAGTACAGAACTAGTAATCAACAAATGACTGATGAATAAAGTAATGGCCAATACTTTTCTTCCTTTGTAACACGTATATTTTTACTTCTTTCTCTTGCCTTACTGCACTCAACAGGCTCGGTGACAGCTAACACTCTTATAGTGTTTACAATGTGCCAGACGCAATTCTAAGTGCTTTATACATTTCAACTAATTTAAACCTTCCAACAGCCCTGGTGAGGGGATACTATTATCTTTTTATTTTGTGCACGAGGAAGTGATGGAGTTAGAATTCAAATTTCTTTATTTTTTAAAAATTTTTTTTAATGTGTATTTATTTTTGAGACAGAGACAGAGCATGAACGGGGGAGGGTCAGAGAGAAAGGGAGACACAGAATCTGAAACAGGCTCCAGGCTCTGAGCTGTCAGCACAGAGCCCAATGCGGGGCTCGAACTCACGAGCCGTGAGATCATGACTTGAGCCGAAGTCGGACGCTTAACCGACTGAGCCACCCAGCGCCCCAGAATTCAAATTTTAAAAACTAGTTTGATCAAGGGCACCTGGGTGGCTCACTCGGTTAGGCATCTGACCAGCTCAGGTAATGATCTCATGGTCAGTGAGTTCGAGTCCCACACCGGGTGAGCTCCAGCCCTGCTTCAGATGAGCCCCACTTCTCTCTCTCTCCCTCCCTGCCCCTCGTAGGATTCTCTCTCTCTCCCCCTCTCTCTCTCTGCCCTTTGTTCACTTGCACCCTCTCTCAAAAAAACAAACCAAAAAAACCCCCCCAAAAACTAGTTCGATCAAATATCACATCCATATAATTGAATTCAACAAAATATTTCTTTTTAAAATATTTTTTTAATTTATTTTTGAGAGAGAGAGAGGGAGAGAGCGAGCACCCAAAGAAGCTGGGGAGGGGCAAAGAGAGAGAGGGGAAACACAGAATCCGAATCAGGCTCAGAGCCTGACGTGGGGCTTGAACGCACTAACCATGAGATCGTGACGTGAGCCAAAGTCAGACACTTAACCAACTGAGCCACCTAGATGCCCCAACAATATACACATATAGATATATTACCAATTAATATATATATATTTTTTTAATGTTTATTTTTGAGAGAGAGAGAGAGAGAGAGAACGCGCGAGCAAGCATGAGTGGGGGAGGGGCAGAGAGCGAGGGAGACACAGAATCTGAAGCAGGCTCCAGGCTCTGAGCTGTCAGCACAGAGCCCAACGCGGGGCTCGAACTCGGGAACGGCGAGGTCATGACATAGGCCGAAGACAGACACTTAACCAACTGAGCCACCCAGATGCCCCTTAATATGTTTAGTAAGGACCAACTATGGCCTAAGCATTATGTAAGGTTATGTCCTACTCTGCAGAGGAAGAAATACCTAACAATGTACTAAGTATCAGGCAGATGGGACAGATACACACCAAGGCAAAGAAAGAAAAGGGCAAAGGGAAGGGCCCAATTCCTATGATCAGAACAAGCCTCTCCAAAATGTTGAGAAATAAGGAGGCCCCCAAAGGCATCTCATTATTAAGATCCAAGAATGAACAGGGTTAGCCATCGACGGGGCCACAATCCCAAAACATGTCTGTGAGCATTTGGCAGGACCCTCCACTTCTGTGCACTCTCAGACAGAAATATGGGGGCCAACTTGCCCTTGTTCCCCAAGTGATTCCTTATCTGGACTACAGGAGTCTGGGGTAGCTGGAGTGGGCAGGACAGCCCAGCTCCTCCTTCCTGACAAGGACACAGCATCCCAACTAGTCACACAATTGACCTAATATTAATTTATTTTAATACGCAGAGAACACAGACTTTTTGTAAGACTTGTTTTGTGTATCATAAAATCACAAGAATTTCAACATGCTCCTCACCAGCATCCATGTGCTTTTTGAGCAACACCTGAAACACATCTTTTACAGAACGCTTCATAAATAGCAGAGTCACAGCCTAGCATAGACCTGGGGCTTCCTGATAACATCACTGACCTCCCGAGACAGAAGCTCCCAGGAGCGGTCCTCGTAGCCTTCGCTGTGTTTTCACTGGAAGGCAAGGCTCAGAAATGGACCAATTCCTCAGTGCTCTTACCCATTAGGCTTCAGCCACCACCTGATGCTATGTCCAAACCCACAGCTCAGAGCTCTAGGCTTTCAGCCTACCCAAACTCATCCCTCCTCCAAATATGTTTTTGGGGACCAGCACCACCAAGGTAGAGACCTGGGCTGTCCTAACCCCATACGTCCTCCTCCTGAGAGGCCCTCCACCCACCCGCTCTCTCAGTCAGGCCATTGTTATTTCTTGTTTGGCTCGTGACACCTTTCTTATAGGTTCCCCACCAGGCAGGCTTTCCTCTTCACCACAAGCTAGAAAAGTCTTTCAGAAGCACAAAGTGACAGATCATTACTTGCTTTAAAACCCTCAGGAGGTCACTATTACCTATAAGATCAAGTCAGACTCCTGACCTCAGCTCATTATGCTGTGCAAGACCTGGCCCCTGGCTGCATCTCAGGCCACCTTTTGTTCCTACCCACATGTTCTCCTCTCCTTTTGCTCCCCCTAGACCAAGCGCAGTCCAAATAAGCCCTACCCCCTCACAGCCACTAGGCTCAGGCCTCAACACACAAGGACCACCACCTCCTCTACGATGCCTTTGCCTCCATCTGGGCGACAAAGCGCCCATGCCCACCTCCACTGACATGCCCCATCACTGTCTGTTTCTTTCAATGTCTTTTCCATTAGCGTGTGAGCTCTTTTCTGTGTCCCCAGCCCTCAAGAGAACGACTCGCACACAGTAAACGTTTGCCAAACAACAGAATGAGCCCACCAGGCTTTGCCTTTCCCTGACACCCAGGTGGACTTACCGACACAATCGCAGGTGGGGAACTCAGCCTGGGCTCTCTTTGCAGGTGTGTCCAGCAGACTCTTGGTGGGTGTGTCCAGGTACTTAAGAGGGGACTCCAGGAAGCCACTGAGGGTGGGTGTGAGTGGGTTCTCGGCCTTGGTGGGTGTGGCCTCCTGGCCTCCCTCCTCTGAATGGAAGCAGGTGGTTGAGAGCACAGTCACAGCCCCTGAAGACTCGATCTTGATTTGCTTGGGGGAACGGGTAGAAAAAGGACTCTCGGGGGCTGGGAGACATGTTGGCTGGTTCTCGGGGTCCTGAATGGGCACAGATGGGGGGCCGGGAAGCCCAAAGCTATCCCCGAATTCAGCTTCAAACTGCCGGATGAGCTCTTCCAGCTTGTCATCGGCAGGGGGAAGAGGGCCGGCAGAGCCCGGCTGCAGGGTCGCCATGGGGCTAGGGGACCTCATTTCCTGAGTAGGGGGCAGCAGGCTGTCCCCGGAGGGACTAGGTGCAAATAGCGCAAGAGAAGGTTCTGGGGGCAAGGGGACAGCAGAGCCCTGTGAAGCTGGGACAGGGGCAGGTGGATGTGCCTGCGCATCCTCAGAGGCTGGGGACCTCAGCCCTTCCAGGACAATTTGCCGCAGAGGCGGGAAGAGAGGCTGTGCTTCCCGTGGCCTGGACTTCTTGATCTGAATGGGCTTCCGGACGCTGGGCTTGATCCCAAGGGCGGCTTTCTCGGTTCCCACGAGACCTCCAGCTGGTGCCAGGGGCTTCTTCTTCTTCTCCTTGGGTGGTCTCTCTGGAGGCCGTGGGGCAGGTGAACTTGGTGGGGCCCACCAGCCCGGAGCAGGAGGCTCCGTGGGAGGGGGGAAGGAGCCATCGTGGGCCTGGTCCAGGAAAAGAGTGCGCTTATGGTGAAGGTGCTGCTGCAGGGCGGTCTGGGCCTTCTGGTGGGTGTCGGGCTCTGCGGGTGCGGCAGGAGCCTCCCTCTGGAGCATGGGGGATGGGGAAGGGGCTGGGGAGGAAGAGGGCACCTCCACCTTGACCTTGGGCTTGGTGGGCAGGGCCTCAGGCCGCTTGAATACTGACTGGATGTAATCACTGGCGCTGCCCAACAACTGCTCCAGTTCAGCCATGGGGTCAGGGCTTGGGCGGGGCATGGGCCAAGAGCTCCGTGGAGTTGCTGGTGGGGTATCAGTGCCCCAGGCTTCAGGAAACTCTGTCCTAGGAGTTGCTGGAGGGAAGGCAGGGCTATCAGGAGCAAAGGACGCGTGCTCTTCAGCGGGGACCACAGGCCACGAGGGGGCCCGGAGGTAGGACTGGGGAGATCGGAAAGGGGCAGGAGGGGACAAGGCCTCAGGGAGGGGGCAAGAAGCCTGGGAGGAGGAGTGGGAAGGCTGAGGGAGGGCAGAGGAGAGCTGTGTGAGGGCCTCAATGGCGATGGCTGTCTGCAGGCTGATGTTCTTTTCCTTGGCGATGCTCAGGGCACTCTGGGACAGGGGCAGGCCCTCTGGGGGAGGTATCTGGGGAACCTCAGAGCTGAGGAGTGGCCTGGTGCTGGGTGCTGGGAGGCCAGCCTCACCAGAAGGTAGAGTCCCTGGGAGCCTGGGCCGCTCTTCCCCTCCCTCCACGACCACAGACTTGATCTTCCCCTCCAGCCACTCGAGGTAGTCAGGGCATTCTGGGCCATCGCAGTTGCAGTTGGGCGGTTTCATGCCATGCCGAGCGAGGGCCAGGGCCGTCTGCAGTGTGTCCAGGTCTTCGCTGCCAGCAGAGCAGCCCTCGGGCCCTGACCGGGGTCCCCTGCTGTTGTTCCCAGCCTCGCGACTCATCTCACGGTTGAAGGTTTCATAAAGCCGGGTGCTAAGGGCCCCGTAAGAGGACACAGCTTCGGCCACAGCCGAAAAGGCCACCAGATCGTGGGCATCTTCCAGGCGAGCAGTGTGAGCTGGGCCTGGGGCAGCGTCCCAGTCGGGCTTCTGGTCTACTCGCCAAGGACCCCCAGTCCCCAGCAGACTGGGTCCAGCGGGTTCTCTAGCACCATTGACCGGCACCCCTGAGGCGCTTAGCTGCCGTGAGTCCCCATGGTACACTGGCCCTGAGTCCATCTGACCTGGAACAGGTCCATCAACTGGGCTGAGCTCTGAGCCTGTCTGAAGAAAGAAAGAGAGAGAGAAAAAGAGGAAAAAGATGAGCCATAATATTAGAAATGCACTGTCCTGCTTCACACCATTCAGATGCACACCTAAACCCTGCTTTTCTTGCAAACTCTGTCTCTGATACAGCTTGAACCTGAACTCATCTTCGTGTCTCCTTTCCCAGCTAGCTGCACCAACAAAAATGAAAGGTAGGTCTTTAAAAGGTCCTAATCCAGAATTCTGAATTCTGTCGCTCACATCCTTTTAGAGCCTAAGATCAATCACACTGACAAGGCTCCCCAGAAACCAAGCATTTATTAAGGAGTTCCCAAAAAGATCGTTAACTCTCAATAACCAAAGTGACACCAGGACTACACTGATTTTGGTTTTTGTCAAGAGAAAGCTAACCAAGCACACCAACTAGCAATATGCCGTAAGTGTGCAGTGTGTGTGTGTACAGGGAAGGGAGCGAGCAGCCTTTATGGACAAATGCAGCCCGGACAAGGGGTCAGCCACAGCTTTTCAGTGGGAAGGAACCCACAGTATTTTTTCTCTGCCTGTTACTGTCCTCACTTAAGCCCTGGCTGAGCTCTGAGAGCTGGCAACAAGATGACATTCCCACTCCCAGTCCCAGCCAGGCCCAAGGGAAACACTGATGATTGGACACTGCGTGCGCTTAGCACCTCTTGCCGAGCCGGTCATGCCAGTAACAAGCAAGTTGCTATTTGGATGAAGATCCAGGCCTCTTCCCAAGCCCAAAACCACCCCTATACACCTGGTACCCAGCAAAGCACACAGAAGGGGGAGGGCATACAAAGGAAGGAGCCAGGTGGCCCAGCCCAGCAACTTAAAAGCTGATACAAAAATGTGAAATTCAGTTTGCAGAATTCATCCCTCCAGAAAGGAAAGTTCTTCCTTACAACAGAATGCCAACAAAAAAATGTAGGAGGGATGATGGATTTGGGAAGTCCTCAGTGGATGCTACAATTAGCAGGTGAAAGCTTGATGGGGCACAGGATATATACATGGTCTCAAAGTATTTCCTCAAAAATCACTGAGTTATAATAGTAAAGAGAAATCTGGCAGACATCACCTTAACCGAACGATCAAAGTTATCATCGCCAATATTGCAACCAACATCATGAGATTCTTGATATGATACACTGAGAAGGTTATAACATCACTCACACAGAACTCCAGCCAAAATGTACAACCTGAATCTAATTATGAGGAAACATCAAATAAATCCAAATTGGAGGGCATTCGAGATAGCACCTGGATTGTTTTCTTCAAAAATTTCAAAGACAAGAAAGACAAACATCTCTGCAAACATCTTCAGCTTACTGAAGACACAGGATGGTGAAATGCATGCTCATGGGTTAGATCTTGGACTGGGGAAAACAGCTTAAACGTACACCATTGGGACATGTGATGCAATTTGAATATGGATGTGGATAAGATCACACTGTGTCAATCTCGGTCTTCTTGACTTGGGATTATTTTACTCTGATTATGTAAAAGGATGTCTTTGTCCTTAGGACACGGACAACACACACTGAAGTATTCAGGGTAAAGGAACAGAGTATCTCTAACAATCTCAAGTGGTTCAGAAAAGTATTATATGCATATAAAAAATATACACATATAAAGAAAATGACAAAGCGAAATGTGAACCATTTTAGTATGTGGGAGTCCCAGGTACTTTTCTTGCAACCTTTCTATAAACACTAAAATAAAGTGTATTAAACAGAGGGTTAAAACGATACTAGTCCCCGGACTGTCAGACATGGCCATCCTGGGCTCCAAAGCAGTGGTGGGAAGGTGGGATTTGGGACCAGCCCTACGGGAGGTGAGCAGAGGCCCAGCCTACGGTTCCCACCCCATCCTCGTCATTGCTCCAACTCTGGTGACTAAGGACTCACATGCTTTTCCAACAGACTTTTCTGAGATTTGCACGTGTAGTTCTCATTGCCGGGAATGCCCTGCCCAGCCTCTGTGGGGCCACTCTAGCTTATCCTCAAACACCAGCTCAATGTCACCTCCTCCCCGACCTGGTTGGCAGACACACCTGTGGCTCCTTCCCCCAGCCTCCCATAGCACCTTGTAGATGCCTCTATTAGCACTTTTCACATGCTCCTACTATTATTCAAGCAGCTGCCTCTCCCACCAGATGCTAGCTCCTTCAAGACAAAGTCCAAATCTTAACCACTTCTGCACCTCCTGCCCACAGCTGCTGCAGTAACGCCCTCGCAGCCCAGGGAAAGGCTTCCCATCCCCCACTGGCCACAGACTAAGCTGCCTTTCCCTGACTATCTCTCCAAACGCGGAACTAGGAAAGAAACCTTTCCCTTAGGAATGTGGTTGATCACCCAGTAGTCCCTTCCCTCCTTCTCAAGACCTAAACTACCACGACAGCAAAGGCTACAAAGTCTGAAGTGGCCAAATTTTACACGCTTCTGTGTAAAAGACAGAAGGAGCACGCATAACCCAGAAGAAACATGAGGGAGTAGCATGGATTTACAAAAACAGTGTCAGGAAGACTAATGCTGTGTGAGCTGAGGCTTCCCCAAAATGGTCAAGACAACTAAAAGGATTTAAAAAGTTATTTTTGGTTTGTGAATAAGAACAAGGAAGGGCTAGGCTGGCGCTTGTGCCTCTGAATTTCCTGGGAAAGAAAATGCTCTTCAGACCAAAAAGAGAAGGGCAGAGTGGACACAAAAAGGAAGGAAAGTAAAGCCAGGATGGGTGGGGAGATTTTAAGAAACTCTAAACTGCAGTTTCTCGGCCAGGGGATCCCACTGATCCATTCCTCAACACCTGCTGGTGATCCCGGAAGAAATATGCTGCCAGGAGAAGGTGTCTTCAGGCGGGAAAAGGGCAGGGATCATTCCCGACTTTAGTCCACTGAGCGAGGTCTGCCCCAGTAAGATTTCTGAATGGGTGACTGAGGAAACGAACCACAAAGAGCCAGGTTCACCAAAGGCCATCAATATCCAACTAATCTGCTTTTGTGTCCTATGGTCATCGGACCAGGGGATGGGGAGACATCCTGCCTCACAGGTCACAAACTCAAGCAAGCAAGGCAGTTCAAGGGCTGCAGGCCAAATGAGCCACAGATCTGTTTTGTTTGGCCTACACAGTATTTTTATTTGTCTTTCCAACACTAAAAAAATAATAATCAAATTTTACACGAAACCCAGATTATCTCAAAGGTCCACACTTGACCCGGCAGAAGAGCAACAGCTACCACTCCAGATCACGCCCACACTCGCCATCTGACACTGCTTTCTTGAAACCAAGGCCAGGGGTCAGAGGTTACTTATTAATTGCCTGAATTCATGATCACTTCATTCGTTTGTGTTACTTGCCAAGCCCGTGCAGGCATTTGCACTTGTAACTTGGGCTACAGATGTTGAAGTTTCCTAAGATCTGCCATGATCCCTTCGTGGGCCAGAGAATTAATTACAGGGCCAGACAGGCTGGCTCACCACTGGCAGGATGACTACGCTCAAACTCAAGTGGTGTATCAACTGGAGGGGGAAGGTCTTTAGTGGTCTGCCACAGGCCTCTGCCCTCAGAACTGTCCTGTTCAACATATTTATCAAGAATAATAGAGAAGGCACACTTATTAAACAGTCAAATGTTGAAAATAAGACGGATAGAGACAGGTTGACTGACAGGACCCGATGCCAAAAGGTCAACAGGCTGGAGAGAGAGAAAAAAAATCTAACAGGGTAAACAGGGTCTTATACTTAGGCCCCAAATCAAGTATGTGCAAATCAAAGATGGCAGCACTGCACATAAAAATGTCTTCGGACGGGGCACCTGGGTGTCTCAGTCGGTTAAACGGCTGACTTCGGCTCAGGTCATGATCTCATGGTTTGTGAGTTCGAGCCCCACATCGGGCTCTGCGCTGTCAGCTCAGAGCCTGGAGCCTGCTTCAGATTCTGTATCACCCTCTCTCTCTGTCCCTTCCCCCCTCAGGCTCTCTCCCTGCCTCAAAAAGTAAATAAACATTAATAAATGGTGTTTAAAAAAAATGTCTTCGGAATCAGGAGAGGTGAAAGACTAGCTGATGATACACGCAGAGTGATCATTTGGCAACTTCAATTTTTTTTTTAACGTCTATTTTTGAGGGAGAGAGTGAGACAGCACAAGTGGGGGCAGGGGGAGACAGACACACAGACACACACACACACACACACAGAATCCAAAACAGGTTCCAGGCTCTTGAGCTGTCAGCACAGAGCCAAACATGGGGCCTGAACTCATGAACTGCAAGACCATGACCTGAACCAAAGTCAGACACTTAACCGACTGAGCCACCCAGGCGCCCCATGACTTGGCGGTTTCAAAAGGTCTTATAACTCGGGATTTTTTCCAACTTCTTTACTACAATCCACAGTAAGAAATGCATCTTACAACATGACCCATTATGCACTTACATATATGACAAGTTGGACAGATATTTCCCCTTACTAGACACACAAATGCCTCCCTCCCTCTCTCTTTCTGGCAGGTTGCAACCTTGTAAATTGATTTTATAGTCCACTAGTGGGTTGCAAGCCATAGCTGGACACATACACAGCCATGACCTGACTGGAGCAGGACCCACAGCACAGGTACTGACAGCCCCACTCTGCCCACCCAGTCCCTTCCTGACCTAGGATTTCCCTTGGGGCTACCCCTGAGGGGGCACAGAGCAGAGCAAGCCAGGCAGTTCAAAACTATAGAGAAACCCTTTGGGTTCTAACGAAGATAAATTCATGAAAGTCTTTAAACATCTGAAGTCTGTCAGTACACTGTTTCGAGTGACTTTAAGCTTTAGAGAAGTGAACTTAGGCTCAACTTAGGCAAGACTTAAAATTTTTTTTTAACATTTATATATTTTTGAGAGAGAGCGAGAGCGAGCGAGAGCGAGAGAGAGAGCGAGAGAGAGAGAGAGAGAGAACGCAAGCAGGGAAGGGAGCAGAGACACAGAATCTGAAGCAGGCTCTAGGCTCTGAACTGTCAGCACAGAGCCCAACACTGGGATCAAATCCACCAGCTGGGAGATCATGACCTGAGCTGAAGTCTGAGGCTTAAACAACTGAGCCACCCAGGTGCCCCTAGGGAAGACTTTTAAAACTTAGAGATGCTAATGCACTGAATCTTGTCCCCCCTAACAACCAGGAGGCAGCAAGTCCTTATCAATGGAGACTTGAAAAAGGAACAAGACAGTTATCAGGCGATTACTGGCAGAGAGGCAGGACAATGCTGGAGGGTGGATGCTAGTTGAGGCCCTTCCAAAATCTCAGTTCAGAAATACCCCAGCTCTAAACCCTTCCAAGCTCTCTCTCTCAATCCTTGCTCCCCTCTGGGCTCCAGCAAGTGCCACTCCAAGGATGTTCCTCAGTGTCTGCTTTTTGTCTGGACCTCTCAACCAACCTCCAGCTGGCTCCAACCTCTGAGACGTGTTACAAGCCGAGAGAGAGCCAGCTTGTCTCAAACAGAACTGAACTCCTCTCCCCACCTACCACAGCCCCTTTTCCAATTTCCTATTCTTGCCGGCATGCTTACGCTCGCCAATGTTCCCAACCCCAACGTCACCCGTGTTCTTCCAGTGTGCCTGGTCACCAGACCCAAACAATTCTAAGTGAGAACACCTCTCTGTTCTATCTCCTCCCTCCCCATTCCTGCCCCAATTTGAGCCTTGGTGTGTGTGCACACTTCCTAATTGTCAACCTGCCAGTGTCCCCTTTAAGCAACTCTATGTGCCCCCAGCCCCCACCTCAGCCACTATCTCTGTTGCTGATGATGTCTCACCTTCCCTCAAGACTCCCAGCACACTCTCAGGCCCAGCCACTATGCTGTGAGGTAGCCCAGGCCACATGCAAAGGCTACCTGCAGGTGTCTGAGCTGACATTCTGAGAAGTCCCAGCCAATAGCTGCATCACCTGCCAAATGTGTGAGTAAAGGAATCCTTCAAGGATTTGAGCCCAGGGGTCAAGTTACCTCCAAGTTTTGAGCCTCCCCAGCTGAGGCCCTAAAAACATCAAGGGCCAGAGCCAAGCTTCCCATGCCATATCCTCCCTGACTTCTGAATCCAAGGGCTCCATGAGCATAATAAAATGATTGCTTTATGCCACTAAATTTTGGGGTGGCATTAAAAACCAGACTGTATTTCAGGAACATTAAGACGTTTATAAGGGAAAAAAGACAGACTATAAACAAATGCCCCAAAGCACATGAGTGCTGTGAAAACAGTGTGGAACCCAGGGTGGGGGGTCACTTCTATCTGGGTGGGTGAACAGGGGAGTCAGGAAAAGTCTCACTTTGAGGGCACCTGGCTGGCAAAACTACTCTGTAAAGCTATTCCTGTCCCAAATTTACAGATGAAGAAACTGAGGCTCAGAGAGTTTAAGGAACTTGTCCATGATGCACAGGTAATAGGAAATAAAGCCAGAATTTAGAATCAGATCCACCTGTCTCCACGCTTCCTCCTTGGAGGTGTTCAAGTGGGAAGCCATGGCAGACAGGCTGTGGAGGATTCAGACACCTGTTGGGAGAATTAATTGTATGCTCATCACCATCTCTCCCAGCCCTGTGGTCCTTGATCTCGAGGTCATGAGTTTTGAGCCCCAAGTTGGGCATAGAGATTACTTAAAAAAGAAAAAAAAAAAGATCTCAACTCAAAGTAACCTTGGGGATAGGCAGGTATTTTGGAGGAGGGGGAGGAGAAGGAATTCCTGGAGGAGGGAGAAGCATATGCAAAAGCACAGATTCCTGAGAAGGCCTGCAGGCCCAGGGAAAGGTTAAGCTGGGGAGCACTGCTTGAGCACGAAGTGTGGTGAGGACAGGCCTGTGGCTCACTGCAGAACTGATTTACCTTTTAGGAGGGGCAACCAAATGTCCCTGGGGAACTCAGACTGTAGGCTACAAGGCCGGCGGCCTAAAGACCAGTTAGGAGACGACACCAGGGTAAGGGCCTGAACTGAGTAAGGCAGCAGCAGGGAGATGAAGATGAACGACAGTGATGGGAAGAAATGATTAAATGTAGGGGCAAGAAAGAGAACCAAGCGCCCCTGATGAAGTCCTTCTTCACCAGTCCTGCCCGCCACAGGGTATGAACCAGACCCCACAGTCACCATGCACAGCCACCTTCTGTTGGGGGATCTCTTCCTGGGAGTATGACCAAGTACACTGCAAGCTCCTGCACTAAAGCTTCCATCACACCTTCAGAACCTGGCAGAGTACTCAGCAGATGTTCAGAAAGATCTGCTGCTTCTTCCTCCCAGGAGCCGGCAGCTAGCAGCCTTGAAAAGAGGGTCTGTGAAGCTCTGGGCAAAGCCGGCGGTGGCTCCTCTACTGGGCACCTGGCAACAACGTTCACACTGTAGATGCCCGTGAAGCTACCAGTGCCGTCAGGAATACCTTTGTCATAAGTGACTTAGGAACCTGACAACTCACCTTGGAACAGCCTGCCCCAACTCTGCCCTCCACAGAAAGGCCCACCAAAAGTGGGCCCCTTCTTATGGCCTCTTTCCAGGTATAAAACCTCGCCTTGGCCTCCACATACCTACCTTATGTGGAGGTAGGGATCCACATACCCTACCTTACCCAGTCCGTTCCCTGCCTCACAGTGTGACTAGCAAGGCTCTGACCCATCCCAAGCTCAGCCTTGTCCAAGCTGGGGGTGCCCCTCAATGGGGGGACAACAAGGGCTTGTTACTACAAGACAGACTAAATCCCCTTCTCAGATCCAAGAAGAGTCTTAATCCCTCACCCCACTTCATGAAGACTTGCCAAGTGCATCCAGCATTGCCAGCCCATCCTCATGATTCTAACCCTGAGGGGACCCAGGTCTCCCTCCAGTGGTCTAGGAACCTCTATTGGGATTGGTCCCTGTACCCTGCCTAGTCGGGATTCCCAAGGTTCCTCCCACCTCCCCCTTTATAGCCAACTCCTTCTGCTCCCAATTCTCCATAGCTGGTCCCCCAGACATCTGCAGGTATTCAACAACAGCCCACCCTCCCCACCTGAGGGGCTCCAGAGAAGTATGAAACCACATCCCCAAACATCTCATTTTGTCTAGAACACAGGGAGAGCGGCAGAAAAATACTACATTTTTCCAAGTCTTTTCTGACTCTCAGACTATCAATACACTGAAACCAAATCAGCAATCCCCTATCAAAGGAAACAGAAGGAAGGAAGGAAGATAAAGACTACCATCTTGAGAGATCAAAGTCCTCGTTGACCATACCATCTCAGGGCCTCTAGGAAAGGAGGAGTCATAAGAGGCACAGAGTCCAGAGGGTTTTCTGCTGGCCGTCAGCACTTACACACCATGTTAGAAGAAACCTGTCTGGGAAGGTGTATCCAGCCAGGATGAAAAAGTCTGCAGTCAATAAAGGCCAGTGGCTGGGAGGTAGGGCCGGTCTAGGGTGCATCCTCTACGGTGGCATCTCCAAGAACGAATTCTCGTGGGATTCCAAGACAGTGGTGGCCACTCCCCACCCAGCTGGCCAGTAGACCCCACCCAGCACTTTCCTGCCTCTGCCAGCAGCTCAGCTCCTCTGCCCTCCAGCAGCTGTTCAGGGGGTTGGACTTCCCAGCTCCGCCCTTTCCCCTAGTCCTAGAGGTCGGCAGCCAAGCCCTTCCTCCCCTCCCCCAATGTCTCATTGCACAGGGGCTGTATTTATGGCACGCTCCGTCTAGAGGTGATCAATTATTCATCTCTTAAGAGGATTCTCCCCTCCTGGGATTTACTGATGAAACAAATCTGTGAGTGGGAAAGGAGACTTTCAGGGGAGCCCTTTCAGGGGATGTGCGTGTGTGTGTGTGTGTGTGTGTGTGTGTGTGTGTGTGTGTGTGCGTGCGTGCGCGCGTGTGTGTGTGTGTGTGTGTGTGTGTGTATACACTGGCTAGCCCGGTCCCATGTCTGCACTCTCCACACCAAGCTCTCTGCAAACAGCAAATCTCGGGGGTTATGTCTAACTTCTGGAGACTGTCACGTATTGGCAAAGGGTGTTCCTGTATGAGGTGGGGGGAGGCAGTGGCTCTTGTGGTTAGTATGTACATATCAATAAAACACTTTAAAATCTAATTTTTTTTTCCTACTACAAATTGGATACAGATGCAGCAGATCTCTCAATGGCTGGGATGATGCTTGGGAAAAAGCTGAATTAGACTTGATGACCTCAGACCTAATTCCCTGAGCTCACCATATCTGGCAGAAGCACAGGCTGTCACTGTTCATGCCCTCTGCCCCAACAGTAATCAATGTGGTTTCAGGGAAGAAAGGAAGAGAAACTAGGAAAAGTCTA
Organism: Prionailurus bengalensis; assembly: GCF_016509475.1. Lineage (NCBI taxonomy): Eukaryota > Metazoa > Chordata > Mammalia > Carnivora > Felidae > Prionailurus > Prionailurus bengalensis. The sequence goes on along the minus strand of NC_057354.1, from coordinate 90,422,499 downwards.
AGGACTCTGATGGAACACTTTTAGACGGGCTGAGCATCATGCTAATCACTGCCCCCTCACTTATTTCCTCCAATCATCATAAACTTCTACAAGATAGAGATGTACCTCCACAGATGAGGACCCTGAACACAGAGAGGCTAAGTAACTTTCGCAAGATCACAAAGCAATCCAGAAGAGCACAGCGATTTTTAACCATTAAGTATTCCTAATCTCACTTCAGGAAATGTAAACAAAATAAGACAATTAAAGAAACAAAAAAGTTACATGTGCCAAAGATTTCCCCTGAAGCATTAACGGTAAAAAATTACAAATACCTTAAGTGTCCCAACAATAGGGGATTGGTTTTAAAGTGCTTTGTTAGTTCTTCTTCACAAAAAGAAAATGGGGAATAAACATATGAAAAAAAAAATACTCGACTCCATTAGTAATCAGAGAAATACAAAATAAGACCGCTGTGAGACTCCATTTTATATTCTCTATATAGCATTTAGTTTTAGCTTAATTCTGCTGGTATACACTAGAGAAAAATCATCAATGTCCAATCGTTCCTAGTCTCACCGGCTATTTTTTTTTTAATATTTTGTCTTTTTTTTTTTTTTTTTCAACGTTTATTTATTTTTGGGACAGAGAGAGACAGAGCATGAACGGGCGAGGGGCAGAGAGAGAGGGAGACACAGCATCGGAAACAGGCTCCAGGCTCTGAGCCATCAGCCCAGAGCCCGACGCGGGGCTCGAACTCCCGGACCGCGAGATCGTGACCTGGCTGAAGTCGGCCGCTTAACCGACTGCGCCACCCAGGCGCCCCAATATTTTGTCTTTTAAGTAGTGTTTTTTTAGTGTTTATTTTTGAGACAACGAGTGAGAGAGTGAGCGAGTGGGGTAGGGCAGAGAGAGAGGGAGACACAGAATCCGAAAGCAGGCTCCAGGCTTTTGAGCTGTCAGCACAGAGCCTGACGCTGGGCTCGAACTCATGAACCGCAAGATCATGACCTGAGCCGAAGCGGGACAAATGTTTAACCGACGGAGCCACCCAGGTGCCCTTCACTGTCTATTTCTGAAATAAGTACTGGTACAATGTCCATAGAATATGTTGTTATTTCTTTTATGAATACTTGTCTTAGGCCTTTTCTTCCACATGGCAACCTTTCTTTGGAAAATAAAGTACATAAATATTCATTCTTTCATCCTAATTGTTATTCTGTACATGTATCAGCATGCCTCTTTAGTTTACTTAGGGTAGGACAGGATGCTAAGATATCACTTGAAGTACAATCTTGGTTAATTGGAATCTAGCTTACTCTTATTTTAATAACTTTATTTTAATAAAATGAACAAGATCTCAAAATGAAGGAAAAAAAGACTGTTTAATTCATATTTTGCCCTCACCAGTTACTAGCTGTGTGAACTTCCACAAGTTAGTTAACCTGTGTCTCATTCCTTTATCTGTAAATCTGGGGTTAAAAGTTAACCTCTCTGTGCCTTTGTTTCCTCATCTGTATATCAGGGGTTAATAACAGTACCTAACCTCACAAGGTTGTCGTGATTAAACAAACTAACACGTGAAGAACACTTACAATAGTACCAGGTACCTAATAAGTCCCATGAAAGGGTACTTTTGTTTCACACGAAGTGCTGGTGGGGTTTAGCAGGAATTTTTTTTCTCACACACCACTAGTAGAGGGCAAAACAGAAGAACCATTTTGGAAAGGTTTGTGGTGTTTCTTTTAATGTTAAACATACCCATACCCCATCATCTTGCAATTCCACTCCCAGAGAAACTCTGCACACATGCATCAGGAGATGTGTACTCAAGGGTTCATCGCAGCATTACTCATAAAAACCAAATTGTGGAAATACTTTTAAGTGCCCACCAACCAGAGGGACAAAAGAATATTATACAGCAGTGCAAACAAATGAACCACAGGAACACAAACAAATCTCAGAAACTACACTGAGTTAAAAAAAAAAAAAAAGTAAGCCTCGGAAGACTATATATAGACTACCAATTCTACAAAGCTCAAACAAAAAAATAAAATTAAATGTATAAGATTTAATAAAATGTATGTAATTAGAACTTGTTTTTAAAGCAAGGGAATGATAAACACAAAATTCAAGGGATTGGTAACCTCGGTAAAGAAGGGGTACAGGGCTAGGGGAAACACCCAGGTGGTTTCAGTGATGTTGGCAATGTTCTAGTTTTTATCTTGGGTAGGTACTTCACATGTGTGCATTATCATGCTTTATCTGTTTAACGTACGTAAAACACTAGGTCAAGTATGTTTCAAATAATATGTAAGAGTGCTCGCTTTGGTAGCACATACTAAAATTGGATACAGAGAAGATGAACATGGTCCCTACCCAAGGATGACACCCAAATAATACGTAAGAACAATTATAATACATACTACTTCATCAGTACACATATAACTGCTTAAAACGATAAAAAAAAAAAAGAACATTTTGGGGTGCCTGGGTGGCTCAGTCGGTTAAGGGACCGGTTCTCGCTTTCAGCTCAGGTTATGATCTCAGAGTTCCTAAGATCCAGGGCCAGGATGTCCAAACAGCCTAGCGTTTGCTCGGGGCTATGCTACAAGTGCAGAGCCTGCTTGGGATTCTCTTTCTCCCTCTCTCTCTCTGCTCCTGCCCAGCTCACGCTTGCATGCTCTTTCTCTCAAAATAAATAAGCAAACGTTAAAAAAAAAAAAAGAACATTTTTATAAAAACACAGGGAAATGTCTGAAATGAAAAAAGAAACTCAAGAATGTACTTGTACTCATAAATAGATGCTTCCTGAGGGTTTTTATGACGGGGAAGTGTTTATACACTATTTGAAGTGGAAAAACGAAACAAGATTCAAAATATTGCCCAATTTAAGAATTCAGTTCTGTCCACGATGCACGCTTGTGCACACACACAAAACACCAAGGGAAAATACGCAGAAATGTTAACAATGCTCATCACATGGTAGTATAGAATGGGAATATTTTCCTGTTCATAGTCCCCATAATTCATTTGAAGTATCAGATTTTTATTTAAGGGGAAAGTGTTAGAATAGAGTAGGTACAACACACCTGAAACCTCACACACACTACGCTTGAACAAAGACTGGAAGGGGGCTTCAGGGAGAGGAATTTGTGGATGAAGTTTCTTCTTGCTATTTCTGTTGCTACGGAGTTGTTTGTATTACCCATCTCCCCAACACGCGCGCGCGCGCACACACAAACACACACACACACACACACACACACACACACAGAGGGAGGGAGGGAGGGAGGGAGGAGGGGAGGGGAGGGGAGGGGAGGGGAGGGGAGGGGAGGGGAGGGGAGGGAGAAAGTAGGAAAAATCCTACAAGATGAGCGCACTCTGAAGGGGAAAACTGGGTGTGGGTGAGGTGGGGTGAGGAGCCTGAAGTTCCCCGCCCATCAAAAGTTCTCTGTAGCTCGCTGTGCTCCCACCAAGGTCCAAGGTAAAGCCCCACTACGCAGCGCCCGCACGGAAGCCTCCTCCCCCAGCAGCGCCATCCTCCGCCGGAGCGACCCGGCAGCTGACAGGGTGCGTGCTGGGTGGGGGCGGGGAGCCCAGTCCAGGCGCCGCCCCCTGATCTGTGGCCAACGCGGCCAGCTCTCCCGACGGAAGCCCCTGCCTCGAGCAGCCGGTGGCGGCCCGGCCAGGGGCCAGCGGGGAGGAAATCGAGCCGACCACATCTGAGGCCTGGCGAAAGGCGCAGCAGCTGCCTCCGAAGCCGCCAGCGCACGAGAACCAGGGCAGGACGAAGAGGCGGCTCCTTGGCCAGACAGCAAAACACACACACACATAAACACACACACACGCACGCATACACGCACACGCACGCACGCGCCCCTCCAGCAGCCGCTGGGGCCATCGGCCAAGCCACGCAGTGCACGTCCAGACAAGCCCCCATCAACCCCCAGCGAGGCTGGGCACTCCCACAGCTCCACCCACCCGACTGCCCTTACCTGGTACTCACCACCCACCTCCCACCCCCAAGTCTAAACGTGGAGGAAATGAGAAAGCAAACCCGCCATTGCCACAGTCTGCTGAGCACCAACCCTGACCAACAGCCCCATGCACTTTCCCTAAAGGTACCTCAAAGCGTACAAAACCTACTGGCCCTTCAGGTGTACCAAAGGACAAGGCTGATGATGACAGCAGCCAACAGTTTTGAATGCCTCGTGCGAAACCGTGGATTAAGCAAGTACTGTCATGTACAAATGTAACCTTTTCAAGTCTTCCAACAACCCAACATCCATTTTAGTGGATAAGCAAATAAATAAGGCACAGTTAAAGAACATACTCCAAGGCTCAACGCTGGTGAGAGGAAAGCCCAATCTAACAGCGGAGGGAAGTGTGCATGCCCCTGGCCAAGCTTCTCATCTATTAGCGAACGATCTCCCTTATGTGCAGGAGAGTCTCACAATCCATGGATTTCAGCCTCCCTCGGACCCCTGTCAAGTGAGTTTGCCCCCCGTCATTCCTTTCTCAAGGACTCAAGAGGCCTTACATTTTTTTCATTCAACAACAACAAAAACTTTAAGCCACCACCCAAAAATCTGGAGGAAAAGTAGATTTTGGCAGAGGGGCCTCCAGCCATCAGTCATAAGACTGACTTCCCATGGTTGGCTAGGAAATGGAAAGGGGTGGGGGTGGCACCGCCACTTAGAAAAGCCTGGTGATGGGAAATTAGGGAATGCAGCTAAACTCTATTTATCCTAAACCCCTGGGGGAAAAAAATCACTCAACATATCTCAGTATAAAGTCTCATTTATACTACTTCTTTTTGGTTTCAATGGTAAAAATAAGCAAATAGGTAGATAGGTAAGTAGGCAGATACATGTATCAAAGGCAATAAAGATCCTGCCATCTCGCTCCTAGGAATTCAGGTTTATAAATTTGCACTTCAAAAAATGTTCTCTACACATTAGTGAAAACTGAAAACTCTGGATGAGGGGAACAGTTTGGGACATAACACAATTCAATGGAATATTATACAGTCATCAAAAACCATAAAGTATGAACACCAAGGAAATGCTAAAATGGACAGTAAAAATAGAATACCACACTATATGAAGGTTATTACTACAACTATGTAAAACCATGCAGAAAAATGACAAAAGAGGGAAGACAGTCTTTTTAAAAAGCAGAAACAGCTAGAGTGGCCCCATAGAATAAAATTTCACCCACTGATGCCATCAGCACATCATAACAATCACAGCTGTCATACATGCATACATATATATGTATTAATTCACGTATCCTTCCAACAAACGTGTGTTGAGTACTTACAACATGAATGCTACTTTTAGGCACTGGGGACGCAGCAGTGAATGAGCAGTCTCTGCCTCATGAACAGAGACTTTTTAGATTGTTTGGATTTGTCTTAGATCTCATTCAAAGGAAAGTTCCTTTAGGACAGACCCGTACCACTATCTCTAAAATGTGTATGGCAGCATTAATCTATGGTATGCACTCTGTGGCTTTGAATAGGTGATGAAAGCATTGAAAACTGATACTAATTACGAGTTTATCTCTGAATGAAGCTGCCCTTTGTGCGGTTACTGTTAGAATATCACAGCCACTCTAAAACTCATTACAGAGCCAAGGAAAACTCTGGTGGATGACCCAAAAGAATAAAGAGAGGTCCTAAAAATAGAATGATAAGAAAGGTAAAGAAGAGGTTCAACAGAAGACGCCGAGGGAGGTGGAAGAACAGGAGTTTCTGTCCCTGAAAAGCGGAAAGTAAGTAAAAACTAGGAACTCCCATTTCCCAGAGACAACTACAGTTTACATCTGGTGCCTTTTTTTCCTATTCAACATGTACTTCGTTTATAAAATTGGGATCACTGGGGGCGCCTGGGTGGCTCAGTCGGTTAAGCGGCCGACTTCGGCTCAGGTCATGATCTTGTGGTCCGTGAGTTCGAGCCCCGTGTCGGGCTCTGTGCTGACTGCTCAGAGCCTGGAGCCTGTTTCAGATTCTGTGTCTCCCTCTCTCTGACCCTCCCCCATTCATGGTCTGTCTCTCTCTATCTCAAAAATAAATGTTAAAAAAAATTAAAAAATTAAAATTAAAAAAAATAAAATAAAATTGGGATCACTGAATATATTCGGGGTTTTTTAATGTTTTTTAATTTCGGTTTTAAATAAATTTGGGGTTTCTTCCCTTACTGTATCATAGGTATTTTCATAGTGTCAACTCTTCCTCAAGAGTTTCACTGCGGACAGCTGCACTGCCTTCCCTGGCACGTTTGTGGGGTACACACACACATGGTATACGTATATGGAACACACGCAGGACATACATATAGCCCCTCAAGTGAATGCCGAGGTTCCCTTGTGTTTTTGTTGCATTCCCATGGCACAGACTGACTACGGGGGTAGTTTCTTTCTTTATCCTCCTGCCTCTGTTTGGGGTTGTGATTCCTCTGAGGACAGGAATGGACAGTTGGCACAAGTCAGGGCTCTGGTCAGCTGAACGGGTAGACGCTACCAGCGTCAAAGGCTGTAGGTAACAACCCTGACAACAAGTAGGATTTAACTCACGTTAGTACAAGCGTTTCATCTCATTTCAGTGACAGTTCACTAGTTATGTCTCTGATCTGCCTTTGGGGAGGAATATTACACAGCCATAAAAAGGAATGATGTCCTGGTACATGGTACAACATAGATGAACCTTGAAAATATCACATTAAGTGAAAGAAGTCAGACACGAAAGGCCACATACTGTATGACTGCATTTACATGAAACGTCCAGATTAGGCAAATCCATAGAGACAAAAAGACTAGTGGTTGCCGGAGAACAAGGATGAGGTAAATGCTATTGAGTAGTTTCTTTTTGAGGTGATGGAAATGTTCTGAAAGAGAAGTGATGGTTGCACAACTGTCAATATACTCAAAACCACTGAATTTTACACCTTACATGGTATGTGAATTAAATCGCAATAAAACTGTAATTAAAAAAAAATCTTTTCAAGAAAACCTACATCTCCATTTCTGTAAGAAGCTTCAGGACAAAAGCAGAAACAACATGTGCTCAAGAGAGGATGGCTGAGCTGGTGAGCCCACTGCAAAGGTGAAGGGTAAGGGACAGAGGAATGTCAGGAACCTTAATGGAAACTCTTCTTTGTAACTCTTTCACAAGGATCTGACACTTCCTTTATTTCCCCATTGGGTCACAGTGAAAGTGAAAACAAGGGAGGTCTTAACTCGGGGTGAGTGCTGGTGGTCAGGAGGGGGAGACCACCTTCCACTCCACCACCACACTTAGAAAGGAAAAGCTCTTCAGCACAGCAGGGGCATGGTACCTCCTATGAGGCGCAGAAAGCAGGCTGGTGTGGCCACGAGCTGTGTGCTGACAAAGAAAGAGATGGCCACTGAAGATGCATAGGAAGGGCCCCCAAAACCAAGAATCACTGACATAAACTCCACTGATCAGCTGAGCAGTCTTAGGCAACAGTCATGACATATAGGTTGGTTCAAAAGGTCCTTACTGAAGAAGGAGGAAAACAAGAATGAGAAGAAGAAGAAAAATTGGGAAAGGGTATCTGCAAGAGGTTGAGTAAAATTAAAGGAAATAAGACAGAGAATATATATTAAGCAATCAGCATGCCCTTAAAAAGCGTAATGCAAACCATTTTGTTGAAAAAATGAATCATGTTTTTAATATCCACAATATAAGAGGGTACTGCTACTGCCAGATAACCTTGCAGTCAACTACCTGCTAAGTGTTCCCCCTGTCATGTGAACGACTGCTCTAGAACCTCCCCGGGAGGAGCTAGGGCAGGTGAGCAGGTGACTTATATCCTCGGGCCCAGCTTCAAGACATATCCCGAGCTCCCACTTCGGCTGGAGATGAACAAGTCCTAGCCACCAACCCCAAAACTTCCAGGGGAGGGAGATTAAAAATCACATCCCCAACCCGAGGGTGTCACTCCTCAGAAAGCAGCTGCCGTGCCCCACCCAAGGCCACAATCCTTGCTCCTCAGCTTGTTCTCAAGGGAAAGGCTGGACCAGTTTTAAAGTCCCTCTGTCTCCCCAGCTATGGCCTTGATCTCTGGCCAACACAGAATCAGCTAGGAAAGGGGTGGGGGTGGGGCGCTGTGGCCTGGCGCTACAAAGACAGAGGGGCAAAGCCAAAGGCAGAAGGCGGCAGGTGGCTGATGATAAAGACCTAGCAGCAAGGTATTCACCTGGAGCTGGGGGGCATGTGAGCAGGACAGCACTTCAGCAGAGATACCAGCTGACCAGCCCCGCTTTTCTAAGATTGTCTTACATAGCCCTGGATAAGTCATTTTATCTCTAGGCCTCAAATTCCTCATCTGCTTTTAAAAAATTCTTTATAAATGTCAGGAAAATCTGAGGATCTGCTCTAGATTGAAGGAGACAAAGAAACCTGAGCACACAGAATATGTGTGACCTGGGTTTGTTTTTTTTTTCCTACAAAAGGTTGTGACAATGGGGAAAATTTGAAAAAAGCCTATAGATTAGTTTATTAATGTTAATGTTAGTGTTCGTAAAGTCTGTAGATCAGGTCTGTAGCAGTAGCGTATCTATGTTAATTTCCTGAGTTTGATCATGGCACTGCAGTTTTTTATGTGATTTTAGAAAATTCACATTCGGGACACCTGGCTGGATCATTCGGTAGAACATGTGACTGTTGATCTTGAGGTTGCAAATTCAAGCCCCGTGTTGGGGGTGGAGATTACTTAAAAAATAAAATCTAAAAAAAAAAAAAAAAAAAAAAGAAGAAGAAGGGGCACCCGGGTGGCTTAGTTGGTTAAGAATCAGATTCTTGATTTCAGCTCAGGTCATTATCTAATGGTTTGTGAGTTCGAGCCCCACACTGGGCTCTGCACTGAGGGCAAGGAGCCTGCTTGGGATTCTTGGGATTCTCGGTCTCCCTCTGTCTCTGCCCCTCCCCCCTCCCCCGCATGCATGCTCTAGCTCTCAAAAATAAATAAATAAACATTAAAAAAGAAAATCCACACTCAAGTAGTTAGAAGTGAAAGGCATCATGTCTGCCACTTACTTTCAAATGGTTCAAATAAAAATTACGGAGAAAAAGAAAACAGAGCAAATGTAGTAAAATGTTAACATTTGGAAATCTGAGTGAAGAGAATTCTTTGTACGATCCTTGCAACTCTTCTGAAACTCTGAAAGTATGCCAAAATTAAAATAGTTTTTAAAAGAATTATGTTACTAGATGATTGCTAAGACTCTTCTAGTTTCTGTAAAAAGGTAACATTCTCCACATTTTACAGACAAGGAACAGGAAACAGGAAGAGGTCAGCTCCTCAGCAGCAGGAGGGCTCTACAACTAGGGTCTCTGACTCAAGTCCTCCCTCCACCCAACCCCCAGATCTTCCTACCAGCAAAGGACAATGAGCCCCAGACACCACCTCAGATACTGGACAAGAACCTCAGAGCATAAGGCAATTAAGAAAGGGGCCACCTGGACAATGTCCGGGAGGCTGTCAAGAGAAGCAGAAAGCTTCGGAAAACAGACCACCTTGCTCTCCTCCCAAGATCCCCGCCCTCCACATGCACAGGGCACAGACAGTTCCTCTCATGCACACCCCACAGGCTAACCAGAGGCTTCAGCAACACGAGTGCACAAAGTCCACCAGAACACAGCCTGGACAGGCAAGCAGGGCAGCCCTCAGCCCCTCTGACGGAAATAACACAACATCTGGAAATCCTGTCAGTCTCCTAAATAAATCTAGGGTCAAGGGGGAAAAAATAAGTAAAAATCACAATTACACTGATTTACTATTTATGCTACCTGTATGGGTCATGGTAAGTATGTACATTAACTATCATTAGTATATAAACTGATATGGGTATAAAAATAGAGTGGTTTCTGTGGAAAAAAGTCACAACTGCAGATGTGAAGATTAATGTCAATGAAAACAACTATTAACAGGGAAAAATTCTATATCCTTCTAAAACTGCTTCTATAAATAACTTTTGGTAAATATGAAGGAAATAAGTTAAGGCTCAATCCAAGAAGTTAGAAAATAAAAACTTTAAAAATGTAGGAAAGGAGCACCTGGCTGGCTCAGTCGGAGGAACATGCTGCTTTTGATCTCAGGGTCGTGAGTTTGAGCCCCATGTGGGATGTAGAGATTACTTAAATAAAACTTTAAAAAAATAAAAATAAATAAAAATGTAGGAAAAAGGAATCAGTAGACAGAAATAGTTGATTAGAAAACAAAATGTAGTAGTATTTATAAATGGAATCTAAGAGATGGCTCTCCAAAAGGCCATTAAAATAAACAAACTTCTGGCAAAGCGATCATTTGAAAAAAAAAAATATAAATAAACAGGGCTGAGTTGCCTGGGTGGCTCAGTCGGTTAAGCGTCTGACTTTGGCTCAGTTCATGATATCACGGTCCGTGGGTTCAAGCCCCGCACTGGGCTCTGTGCTGACATCTCAGAGCCTGAAGCCTGCTTGGGATTCTGTGTGTGTGTGTGTGTGTGTGTGTGTGTGTGTCTCTCTCTCTCTCTCTCTGACCCTCTGCTGCGTGTGCTCTCTTTCTCTCTCAAAAATAAATAACATCAAAAAAAATTTTTTTTAATATATATAGGGGTGCCTGGTTGACTCAGTCGGTTAAGTGTTGGACTTTGGCTCAGGTTATCATCTCACAAGCCCCACGTTGGGCTCCATGCTGACAGCTCAAAGCCTGGAGCCTGCTTCAGATTCTGTGCCTCCTTCTCTCTCTGCCCCTCCCCTAGCTCATGCGCGTGCGCTCTCTCTCTCTCTCTTTCTCTGTCTCTCTCTCTCTCTCTCTCTCTCTCTCTCTCTCTCTCTCTCCAAAATAAACAAACATTAAAAAACATTTTTAAAATATATATATAAACAATGTTGGAAATGTGAAAAGGAATATAACTATTATCAGTAAATAAGACATGAAATGCATTACTAAAAGCTTTGAAAATATTAATGAAAGGACAATTTTCAAAGAAGTGGTAGAAATATTGAAAGTATCAATCACCAGACAAGTAGAAATGTATCAGAGAACTACCTCCCCCCAAAAGGGCACCACGCCCAGTAGTTATTACATTATTTTTCTAGCTCATAAAAATGGTGATCTCTTTTATTCTTTCATTTAATTCTCCCAGATCCCTATGAGGTAAGCACTATCTCTCTGTTTCACAGAAAAGGAATCCAAGGGCTCAGAGAGGCTAAAGCATTGTCTCTAAGTCACTGAGCCACACGTGGCTAACCTGGGACTCAGTCCCACAGCCTGACATTTCTGGGGTAAAGCCCAGAAAATTCTGTGTTCCAAAATGCTCAAGCACCTCTGTGATCAGCCAGGGTTAGAAACTTCTGGGCCCTTGCTACTTCGAGTGTGGTCCAACAAATAGCAGCATCAACCCCACCTGAAAGCTTGTTAGAAATGCAGAATCTCCTCTCTCTCTGGCCCCTCCCTCCCCCACTCAGAAAGAAAGAGAAAGAAAAAGGAAGGAAGGAAGGAAGGAAGGAAGGAAGGAAGGAAGGAAGGAAGGAAGGAAGGAAGGAAGGGGAAAGGAAAGGAAAGGAAAGGAAAGGAAAGGAAAGGAAAGGAAAGGAAAGGAAAGGAAAGGAAAGAAAAAAGAAAGAAATGCAGAATCTCAGGCCCCACCCCAGACCTGCTGCATTGGAAAATGCATTGTAAAGAGATTCCCAGGTGATCTGGATGAACATTAAAATGTGAGAAGCACTGGTCTGTCCTATATCCACCTGCCCAATCTCCTTCAATTCCTTTTAAAATCTGCAAAAACAGTGCCTGTTCTGTGTAGCACAACCAAAAATATCAGTCAATAAGTCAACTGACAAACAACCGGAACTAGATTTGGTCGTATAACCATGTACAAAAAAAGTGTGACAAATAAAACATTAAAAAACTAAAAGAAATGTCTAACATTTATCAAGGTCTGATAAAGACTTAATGCCACTAATATATGAAACTCTTACTAACCCATAACAACACACCAAAAAATGGGCAAAAGAAATAAAAATATATTCACATAGAAGTGCCAATCCAACTAAACACAGCAATAAGAGATTTCAAATGTTATGCCAATTTTTATACCAATTAAAAAATAAAGGTTTTAAAACAAACATATATTATTTTGTTGATAATCAGGGGGAAAATCAATTAAAATTAAAAACATATATATGATTGTTCTAGAAACACCAAAATATTAACAGGAATTCTAAGTGGTAAAATTATAGATGTTTCATTTTCTCCATTTGTTTATCTGAACTTCCTAGCTTTTCTGCAATGAATCTGTATTCTTTGTAACAGACAACAACAAAAACGTTTTACCTATTTCCTAGAGCCTGACCTTATTCTGAAATTTAACAGCTTTTACACGTAGTCTCTTGGCTTTTCATGAGCCTTTGAACAATATTTGGCCTTTTCACAAATCAGTCTTACAGGCATGTCCTCTCAATCAGCAAGTGCTGGAACCCCAAATAAACAGAGCCTTTTTACATTACTCTGCACCCTGGCAATACTCCAACCCCAGTGGGCACGGGAATCGCCTGTAGGAAGCCGGCTACAGATGCAGACCCCCAGGTCCTACCCTTAGAGATCAACCCTGTGTGTCCACAGAGGGGATATGGACACAGGTGGTACCCCAACTACCTTCTGAGAAGCCCCCCAGCCTGCCAACAACCCTATGGGAGGGGAAGTGCAAAAAAGGGGAAAGTCTCAACTGGTTTAGAAATTGGGTGAACGGAGGGTCTTACAGGTTGTCAGGCAACAGGGTTCTCTTTCCACCCCTCCCCCTGCCGTGTGCGCACACAGGCTTGACCAGTCAACGGTCAGTGCTTCTGCTCTTTAAAGAGGGCAACAAGTGGGCAGGGGTAGGAAAAGGCTTCTTCAACAGGTGAGCTGAAGCCCTGAGGAGCCCTGCGTCGCAGCCTCCCTGCCAGAATGCGCTCTGCTCCGGGAGAAGGCATTTGGAACGGCTCCACGGGTTCACGGAGGTCCATCTGTCAGAGTTTCTGCTCGGCACCCTGAGAAGGCGGCTCCTCCAGAGCTGGCAAAGATGCAACCTGGCTGCCACGAGGGACCCTGGGACCTGGCATGGCACTGGCGGGGCCCGTGATGACCTCCTGCAGCCCTGGGGCTGCTCCCTTGCCCTAGGTAGGCAGTAGGAGAGGGAGTAAGGCACGGGTGGGGTGGAGGCCCAGGGAAGTACATCCCCTCCCTCCTGGACCTCTTGGGCATCCCTTGGTTCCACTGTTTCCCAGGGGACTCTGGCAGAAGAGCCAGAGAAAGCGCTGCTCTCAGCTATGCCGCCTGAACATGAGAGAGGAGAATGAGCACAGACCACTGGCTAAATGCGAACCGTTCACCGCTGCTGCAAACACAACCTGGTGACACACTGAACCAGATGCACCACGGCTGTTACTGAGATTGGGAAACTCACAGCCCACCTCTAACTGGCGTTTCTTTTACATACACAAGCCGAGTTGAGCCCTCCCCCACCTTCTTTTTAGGCAGGGCCAGAGGCAGGAATCTGACAGCAGCAGGGATTCCCACGCCTCCCAGTCTGCAGCCTGATGCCCCGGGGAAGGAGGTTCTCAGGTCCCGGTGGACACAGCCCTTCCTAGGCAGGCAGGCAGCTCCAACTCCATCCTCGTTCTTGGGGCAGCAGAGACCAGGGACCAGCTCCTATGGCACAAGTGCCATGGGGTCAGGACAGAGGGGCTTGCGCTGGCCAGCTCCATCAAGAGCTAGTGCCTCTCTAGGGGCACCTGAGTGGCTCAGTCAGCTAAGTGTCCGAGTCTTGATTTTGGCTCAGGTCATGATCTCACACTTTGTGCGATCGAGCCCCACAGGGGATCTGCACTGACAGCGCAGAGCCTGCTTGAGATTCTGTCGCTCCCTCTCTCTCTGCACCTCCTCCACTCGAGTGTACTCGCATGCACACGTGTGTGCTCTCTCTCAAAAATAAATAAACATTAAAAAAAACCTAGCGCCACTCATTCCCCAGTTACAAGTAGAAGCTTAAAATGCAAATGTGATGGGAAGGGTTAGCACATTGATAGGCTTTACCTAGAAGATATGTGGTGGAAGTCTTAGACTCTGGAGAACAGTAGGGCAAAGAAGAAAGATGCCAGCTTCCTCAAGAAAGGAGACCAGGGACACAGAAGTGGAGCCAATTTCACAAGTGGTCTTTCTAAGCTCCACTTTCAGCCTCCATGAATCTCCATCCCCAAAGAGCAGCCGCAGGTAAGTCTGAGTTTTATGCTACCTTCAGGTGTCTGGGAACCGAGGAGGCAAGTCTCCCTACTAGTTAGTACTAATGAGAGTTAATGACAAGTGGGCTGTTGGTGTCAGGGTAATTATAAGGTGTGGGTTCACAGGACTCCTCCCTAATGTCTGCCTGTGGGAAAACATCCCAGGACCTTCTTTTTGCCGTGGGGATCAGGCAGGTGCCCCATCTCTGTTATCCAGCTCACAGCCTCCAGGCTTGCAGCCAGGGCTGCTTTAGATTCTGCTCCTCAGACTGGCCCAGGTTGTCACACTTTGAGGAGGTGAAGCTCATTGCCTCTCTCATCAATTTGGTTCTACAGCCTTCATTAAAAGGATTTACTGCATGCTAGGCTTTGTGCCAGGTACTGGGAAACGAAATCGAGTAAGAAGAGCACCTCACCACAGAAACTCATACGAGGCCCTAAAGTACTGTTGCAGAGGTACCAACTTCGTGCATGGGGAATGGGGTAATGAGGGAATGAGGGGCTGCTGGCGCCCAGGGAGTGGGAGTGTTAGGGACCGTATCACAGAGCAGGGGACAAAAACCAGAACATTTCCACTATGTAATGTGTAACACAGGGGCACCTGGCTGGCTCAGTCGGAGGAGCATGCGACTCTTGATTTCAGGAATGTGAGTTCAAGCCCCATGCTGGGAGTAGAGATTACTTAACTAAATAAAAAACATTTTTAAGAGTGTAATAGAAAAAGTCTCATTCAGTACAGCAATAACAAGACCTACAACATCCTAGAAATGAACCTAATGAGAAGTGTGTAAGAGCCAAAACTTTAAAACTCGGGTTGACACACAAAAAAGACTAGAATAGATGGAAAGATATACTTCCCATTTCCTGGATACAAAGACTCGTTGTAAAGCTCTCCACTCTCCCCCAAATAACCTATAAATTCCATGTAATTCCAACAGAAAAAATCACATTTTTCACAGAACTTGACAAGTTGTTTATAAACTTACTTGGAAAAGGAAATACAAAAGAAAAGCCAAAAAAAAGTGGAAAAAATGAGTTTTGGTTTTTTTTAACCCAACTGTTATATAAAAACTGCAGTAATTAAGACAATAAAATACTGACATAGAATCAGCCAAATACTTCAATGGAACTGAAGAGAGGCCCATGAGTGTGTAAGGTAGAATTATAAACCATTTGGGAAACTGTAAATATTCAATGAATAAACTAGAGATAATAGGCTTTCTGAGAAAAAATTCAATCCCTATCTTAAATCATATACAAAAATTAATCTTGAACAAGTGACCAAAAAAACATTATGTACCAATAGGTAAATTACCACATCATTTATAATTGCAAAAAAATGGAACTGTACATGTCCATCAATAGGAGTCAATTTAATTACAACAAACCTGTAAAATGAAAGATTCCACAGCCTCTTAAAAGGCTAAAAGAGACATACTGCCATGGAAGGACATCCTTCCATGGTAAAGTAGTAAGCTCAGATACTCATTCTAAAGTCTAGAAAGATATGTATGAATTATTAATAGAGATTACAATAGGATGGAGGAGAAATAGCAATCTTCAGTTTCTAATTTATATACTTTTATATTATTTGAGTTCATTAAATGGGCATATATTACTTTTACCTAAAGTCCAAAAGTTTATTTTCCATTTGGGAAAAAAAAGGAGTAATATTACTACTGGTTTCTAGGTCGAACTCCATTCCTTTTCTATTCCCAGGCCTTTACTGTTCTCCATGGAGTCAAGATAAAGGGTAAGAAAATCTATCCCCCAAGGTGTTGCACAGTCTCCCTTGAGTGTAACCCCTGGGCCAAATCATTTTTCTGCTGGCTTCAACAAGTTCAGGCTGAGGTACAGAGGGCTCCCCACCACACCAGACCCAGTTGGACGTGGAGAGGGGAGGTATGCCTTCCGAGTTGGGATCACTGTTGCCCTACACCCTGAGCTCTTGGGGGAATACAGAAATGGAGTTTCAGTGGAGCACTGGAGAGTGTCCTCAAGAGATGCCCACGCTGTTTTTCCTAGCACTATGAATCCCTCTTTTACCCTACTGTCCTCTCCATCCTAGTGCAGTTTTCACAGCCTCAGGACATCAACTGGGCCATATCTTCCAGAAGTGCATGAAAGAGGGACAGAGCAAGACTTGAACCTGCAGCCTAGGCCAGCTCAGCTAGGCCAGGAGTTTGGGTCAAAGTTCTATCTTCCTCCCCGAACACTTCACTGTCCTTAGCTTCTAGCTTCATCTTCTCCGATGCTAATGCAAGAGGCTTTTCTAAATACTACTAAAACTTCTATACGGGCCCAGGATATGCTCTGATCCCAGGCAGTAAGTTCAAATTGGCTTTGCTTAGGTTAAAAAAATTTTTTTTCCTACAGGTCTGGCTGCTAAGCTGGTAAACTATTATTACTAGGTGCCCAGTAATGGACACAAAGCCCCTGAAAGTAATCAAGTGCATTGTCTGGCCCTGCCATTGTTCCATGTACAGTGATGCTCCCTTGTTGGAAGGAAAGGGAGCCAGGCTGCATCAGGACTTGGTCTTCTCACACTGGGTGTGCCATCAGCATCTCCCCAAGAGCACTAGCACACATGAAATATAAAAACCTGCAGAAAAGGCCAGTAGAACTTAGAGGAAAAAGTCATATTTTTAAATGTGTCTGTGATTTAAAAAAAAAAAGTAGAAAAAATAGAGCGTCTTACAGATCCAGCGGAGAGCCTAAAAAAGCACATACCAAATAAACCTAAGGAAAAGAAGACAACAAAGACCAAAGCAGAAAGTCATCCTTTAGAAAACCAGAAAGCATAAGTGACAGATCTATGTGCTTTTAAATTACATACAACACTTACAAAGCTAAGAAAGAAAAGAGAAAATATACAATGTTAGAAATTAAGAAAGCAAAAAAAAAAATCACACTGAGGGAACTGAAAAGCAACAATTGCATACACATTATGCTATTAAATTTGAAAATATTTCACTTTCATGGAAAACACAAAGTGAATGTTTTATACCAACAGCCATGGCAAGGGGGGGGGGTCACAAAGATGCAAAGACCCACCCTTCAAAAAAGGTACCAGGCTCAGATGGTTTCATCAAATCCTTAAGGAATGAAATTACTATTTAAACTGTATTATTTAAATGGTTCTAGAGCACAAAGAGAAAGTTTCACAATCCATTATATGAAGTTGCTATTACTCTAATACCACCATCTGACAATGAAAACACAAAAGGTAAATTATAGGTCAATCTCATTCACAAAAACAAATGCAAAACTCCCACACTGATAAATCAAATCAAACAGCATGCTAAAATAAATACCCCATTACCAAGTATGGATTATTCAAGGAATGTAAAAATTGTGCAATATTAAGAAATGCGTTAACACAATTCATCCTATTAACAGGCAAAGGAGAAATATTTCACCTTCAAACCATGTTCAATATATTTGACGAAATGAAACATCCACTACTAATAGGGGAAAACTTCTTAAAATGGAATGAGAGAGGAGTTGACACAAAGACCTCAAATAATCAGCAATACCACGCTTTATGGGTAACACACTACAGACATTCACATTAGAGTGAAAAGGGAAAAAAAAATCACTAAGGATCACAATGGCCTCTGCTCACTAAATATTTGCCAAATGAATTTAACATGGAAGGACAGTCTTAGGAAAGAGGAAGTAGTCTACTGACAATGGGATCAGCTCTGAAGTCAGACATCTCTGGCCTCAATTTCAGCTCTACCCCCTCGGGAAACCTCAGTCCTCGGTCACACTACTGGCCTGAATCTCAGTTTTCTTATCTGAAAGTTGGAGCTACTACCACCTGCCTCGGAGTTGTCCACAAAACTGTGAAAACTTTGCCCCATGCACCACACACATGATAAGCACTCAACAGACAGCATTACAGCTAGTTATTAACATAAAGTGGGCAATAATGCAGTAGGACTCCATTTTCATAAACAACACAAAACAAGCAGTTCACTCTTGAACAACTTGAGGTTAGGGGCACTGACCCCCATGCAGCTGAAAATCTGCATATGGCTTCTGACTCCCCAAAAAGTGAACTACTAATAGCCTACTGTGGACAGGAAGCCTTACTGATAACATAAACACTTGATTACCACGTAGTTTATATGTTATATATATGACATACCATGCACTTATAATAAAGCTGGAGAAAACATTATTACGAAAATCATAAGGAGGAGCCCCGGGTGGCTCAGTCGGTTAAGCATCCGAATTCAGCTCAGGTCATGATCTCATGGTTCATGAGTCTGAGCCTCACATTGGGCTCTGTGCTGACAGCACAGAGGATCCTCTGTCCCCCCTCTCGCTGCCCCTCCCCCCGCTCATGTGCTCCCTCTCAAAAATAAACATTAAAAAAAGAAAATCATAAGGAAAACACATTTACAGTACCATGCTGTATTTACTGGGGAAAAAAACACGTAAGTCCACATATAAGTGGACCCACACAGTTCAAACCCATCTTGTTCAAGGGTCAAGTATGTGCACAAAGTCTGGAGGAACACTAGTTAACAGTAGTTAACTGGGTTGTGAGATTATGGGCAAATTCCCCTTCTGTCTATTTTCTTTCTTTTTTTTTTTTAATTTTTGATGTTTACTTATTTATTTTGAAAGAGAGCACACGTGCGCACACATGCCCATGAGTTGGGGAGAAGCAGAGAAAGAGAGGGAGAGAATTCCAAGCAGGCTCCACGTTCAGTGCAGAGCCTGAGGCAGGGCTTGATCCCATGTCCCATGAGATTATGACCTGGGCCAAAATCAAGGATCGCTTAATCAATTGAACCACCCAGGTGCCCCATGCCTATTTCTATTTTCTAATTTCTCCAAAGAACATGTATTATCTGTAAAACAAAAAAGAGAGAACAAAAAGCCAAACAACGATAACAGATTTTTGGATTTAGCCAAGATTAAGGACTGGCAAGCCTAAAGGCTAAGGTGGAAAAGGAACTAAAGGTGATAAGGGAGTAACACAGGGGAGGGGCTGGCAGGCTTCCTCTGCCCTGGGTCCTATCATCAGGAAACCCGCTCGGTTTCAGGAGCACCCACACAGGCATGGAACGATGCTCCTGGCAGAGGACAAGCTGAAGCCCTCCAGGCCCAAGGCCAGCACACCGTGCTGTACCATGTATATCCTGACCTGACTTTGCGCAACGACACAGAAATTCTGGGTGGTGGGAATGGAGTGAAAGTACTCATTTCTTAAGCCAGATGCTGGTTTTACAGGTGTGTTTACCTTGTGAAAATTCACCAAACTGCATACAGCGTGTACCCTTTCATGTGTATGCTATACTTCAATAAATTTTTTTTTCATTAAAAACTGAGAGGAGAATACTCTGTTTCTATCATCTGCCACAGAGTCTCCCTCTTAAATTCTGGTTTTAATAAATATGAACTCATGGATCAGTTTCATGGAACAGAACATTTAATCCAGTATTTTGTCTGACATGTCTCGTCTTAATCTTTCCAGACTCTATTGATTACTACTAAAATTAGCAATGAACAAGAAAAAAATTCTGGGGCAGTATGGGAGACACAAGAAAAGCCAAACAGGATGAAGGCAGTGGCTTTCACCCTGGACACACATTTGAATCACCTGAGGAGTCCTGAAAGATGCTGGTGCCTGGGCTCTACTCCACACTAATCACATCAAACTCTCAGGGGCTGGGGTCCAGGCATTGATACTTCCTTTTTTTAAAGTTCCCCTGATGATTCTAATACTCAGTAGTGCTGAGAAACACTAAACTAGCTGAAGCAGAGGGACTGGACACTCTCTCATCAAGTTTAAGCGTGGTCCCTGTTTGTCCTGGTGGAGGCTATGAGGGGAGTGGGAGCAAGTGTTTAGGGGCTGAAGTGCCCTGGCACCCTCCCAGGTCCTCCTCCACATCCCAGTTCCCCCAGACCTCAGACAGAGACCAGTGGGGAACAATGCCCCCATGTGAAGGAGGCAGCCGCTGAAGAGTGGGGGAGGAGCTTCCCAAGGGTTGGACGGTTGGACACAGAACCCTGGGTTCTGGCCCCCAGCCGAGTGTTCAGAGGGCCCTAGACCACTTGCCAGTACAGCCCCAAGACATGTACCACTGCAACCACACAACCCCAGAGCTAAGCCCTAACTACTACCCAGGGTCCAAATGACACCACTGGGAACCCACAGCTGGAAAACAGGAAACCGAGGAAAAATAACAATTAGAAGAAAGGCCACAGGGCAGAGGTCAGCATATAGCTCAACCATCACATAGGACCCGGCTCTGGGACGAGTGGCAGGGCCAATGAGGAGGGGATGCCCCAGGGCCAACCTGCCCAGAGTTTCCAACACTAACCTCTGGGGCCCCCATATCACCCTCATGTTGCAAGCACCCTACCTAAATGTGTGAGAGGAACACACATGTCTGACCCTAGCAGACAGCTATCTTGGCCCAGCAGACCCACAGCATTTTATAAGTTCCTAGATAAAACCAGGATGTAAGGAGTCCCTGGCCCATACCACACTAAGCAGCCCCCTCAAAGGACCTCTCTTCTCAGTTTAGAACTTAGGGATGAGCTCAAACCACAAAGAGCGAGACTGGGGGTGGGCTGAAGCCATGAACAGTGTTCTAGGATGGAGAACACAGCAGGGGAAGAGAAAGGGATGTGTTGCACCAAGAAGAACAGAATGGGCATCTCTAGGGCACAGCCTCCCCCACTCCACTGAAAATCCATCTCTGTGTGCCCACGAGACCTCAGGGTGTAGGGCGACAAAGATTCCACTTGGGAAGGGAGTCTCTCCTCTCTGGATCCAGCAGAGCCTGGTGGTCAGAGGGAGCTCCCTGTACCCAGCCTGAACTTGTTCAAGTCAGCAGAGAAATGATTTGGCCCAGGAGACCTGGGCCTTGTCCCACATTCAAGGACGAAGGTAGAGCAGAGAGTCTGTCTGGGGATGCAGAGAAGACTCTCAGCCCAGCACCATTCCAGGGTCTCTGCCTCTGGCAGAGTTACTAACCTTCCCCCCACCCCACCCCACCCCCCGCCCTAGTTCTTCCACCTTATGCAGAGAAGCCAGCAGGAATCAGGGATGGAAACTTCCTAAGGTATAGGACAGTGGATGGGCAGAAACAGCTCCTTCTGTCTAGCAGGGCTGGGAACCAAGGCCCACAGGCTAAAAGAGCAGAGAAGAATGTTGGGAAGGAGACATGGGTGCATGCTGAAGAAGATGCAAAGCAGGAAAACTCAGTCAACAGGGCAGAGAGTTTAGGAGCTCACTGTCAGGGACAAGTTGCAAACCCTTTCAATGTCTTTGTTCCCTGGCAAAGCCCATGAGGTTAGGATTACATGTGAAAAATGCTTGGAGGCGGGGTTGAGAAATCCAATTACTTAAGCACCAAGGGCATAAGAGTTCCAGGCCACAGAGGTAACCAGGATTTGCTCAGACCCTAATCTTACTGTCCTTAGGATGTTTGCCTCTTAAGGAATATTTCTGTGGCAAGACAGTGTTCCCTATACCTTAGCCCCTGCCCCTGCTTTCCTCTAGGATGAGGCAGCCAGGGTAGCAGGAAATCAATTTAAAAAATTTTTTTGTCTAGCCTTCAGCATCCTAAATGGAGAGGCCAAACATCCTCAGCAGAGAAGTAAAACAAACTTTGCAGAGCATGCAGGGGGGAGATGGGATAAACTAGGAGGGAGAGACCCAAACTCATGCAATCAAAAATGCTGGGATGTCTGTCCTTACAGGAAATCAGGGCAGAATTTGTGATCAGCCCTCAGATGAAAAGGGCTCCACTTCTGGATGACTGGGAGCCACCACATGGAAAAAGCTCAAAAGGCAAGGTGCCTTGCCTGAAGCGATGGACCTTTAGTGTCTCGCAGGGCACGAGTCAGCTCTGGCATCTACAGGAAACCTGGCCTCCCCTTAACCATTCTCTTCCTTCAAGGCATGGAGTACAGGCACACATGCACGCGCACACTCTTGCCCCTTCAGGGGGCTCCACAGGTTCTGACACTTCTCCATCAGAATCTGAGACGTGCAGAGAAGTAAGGGCAAACAGAAAGCATCCTTATCTACAGAAGCTGGAGAGGCAAGTAAATCTTTCGAGGTACTCAGGAAGAATCTCTGGGATAGCAAGATCTTTATTTTTCCAAGAATCCTCCAGATGAACAGTACTGAAAAGAGGGGAAGTCATGTCCAGAAAGGAGTGGGGGGAGAGGGTCAAAACAGAGACCCTCTGCTCTCTCAGAAGCAAAGTTGAGAAGTAATGCAGTTTAGGGTATGGCCCATAAACTGTTTATCACTAGTCCACAACTCCTAAAGCCATCATAGCGATGTGAACCTGCCGCAACATGCAAGAGCATGTCCACTGGACACACCCCATCCAGTGGCTCACAGACCAATCTGAATGGTGAACTCCCAAGGTGAGCCATGCCTGGCACAAGCTGCAAACTCCTTGTACAAAGTAGGACCATGTTTCCATTTGCAACATTTTGGGTGTTAAGAGAAAAAGAAAACTGGCACTTTGTGCCACACTGAGTTTGAGAAAAACTAACTTTGGGTAATCCCTTCATTTCACAAAGAAAATGGAAGTCCAAGGACACTAAGTACCCCCAAGCTAAATTACAGCACCCAGACACCAGAGCAGCGTTGGGAACAGAGAGGAGAAGAAACCAGACAACTGCACTTCTCAGCTTTCTCTTCGCAGCCAGTGGTCTCCATGGGAACCCCAATGCAGGAAGGGCTGCAGGACCCACATACTCCCACTGAGTAGGGGGCAATTCAGGGTTCAAGGCAGAATGTGCAGACACAGTATTTCGATTCTGCTTTACCTGAATCTCAAACCCAACACATCCATACCCAACGCTTTCCTTTCAAAACTAAGCTTTCTTCCCAGCTGTTCAATTCCTGACCCCACTACCCTGATAATCTGTAAGCACCAGATCCCGGAAACACTAACTTACTGAAAACAAGGCTGGTGTATGGATTCTTCCTGCACAGTCCCTTGAGGTCCACCGAACCAGTATGAAAGCAAACATACAGAGCTAGGAGCTAGGCACAGCTCGGGGTGAAGGGGTTGGTCAGCCACGTGCAAGTTCACAGCCCCAAACACAAAGATCAAAAGCCTTTACTACATAAAAAACAAAACTTGCCAATGCTGGTTTTCCCCCTCAGAGTTATGAGTGTTGGTGATTTAGTCAATGTCTCTTGCTTCCAATGATATGGTGAAGATCAAATAATGATTTCTTTTTTTTTTTTCAGGATCTAGTATTGCACCTAGAACATGGTAAATGCTCATAAACACTGAAAGACAAAGGGAAGAAAAAAGGGAGATAGAGTGAGTGGGGTCACAGTCCTTCCTGGATAGCATGATAATCAATAGATTCTCACCCTCTGAGCCATTCCTGTCCCCTATTTGCCCAAAGGCTTCTTAAACTAACCCCCAAGGAAGTCACCTCCTTCTCAGAAGCTGCACACATGCTGGGAACAAGGGGGAGTCCTCAGCTGACTGCCAGATGCGAGAGTGTGAGAGGAAATGAGGCCAAAAGCCCAAGAGGTCAGGGTGGGAAAAAGAGAACTGGGAGACCCGGAAGCTCAGCCAAACCAAAGCCCCTCCCCATGCTCCCTGCCCCCCACCTCCAGCCAGCCAAACCCCTTGCTAGGGAGGGGATTGGGAGGGGTGGGAGGGGATTTGGCAGGACCACAAAGACCATTTCTAGCAGCTGGAGGGAACCCAGAGCCCAGGCCCCTCCTCAGCAAGCCCAGCAAGAGGGCCACCAGAGCCCTCACTGTGATCCCTGTGCCCTGGCAGGCAGGAAGGCTCTCCCTCTGGCTCACTCACACATCTATCCTGCAATGTCCTCTCCCTTCCCAGGACATTCAAAAGTGGTTGGGGTCACTAAGGAGGTGGGGCTCTGAGACTCTAACTGCAGTCCTTATCACGTGGGGCAGGGGAAGCCCTCACTCTCTCCATTCTCAAACTCCACTCTGAAGTCCTCTGTGCTCCATTCGCTTCCTGCACTCGCCTACTTCTGTATCTCCCCAAGTTCACTGCTGCTTGTAAACTTACGGGGGGGGGGGGGGGGGGAGTTTCCACTAGATGCTCACAAGTGGCTGGAGAATAGGAAGAGCAGGCAAGAAAGATCTAGTACGAATCACCCACGGTGTGTGGATCACAAATCCTCAACAAAGGGGGATTTCTGCAGTGGTCCAAAGGAGAGACAGAAGGCAGAGATCCCGGGCATAGTCCCAAAATAGTTTCCAGACATCCTCAGCCAGTTGAGGATTCCCATGGGGCAGAGCGTGGGAGCAGCGTGGGAGCCCAAAAGCAGGGTGGCCTGGAGCTCTCGGCACTGGGCATTCACTCCTGTCCAGGCTGCCAAGAAGGAGGTGGTGGCAACAGTGTGTGCTGTGGCATGTTCCTCGGGATATCATGGGCACACACATAACACACTAGCCAGTTAAATGACAAACTGCGTTTATCAAGCTCAACTCTATGCCTGTGCGAGGCATCACTTACGCACACCCTACATCATGGATATTCCTGAAACTCTGGCGGGACTGAACACACAGCAGACGACCACAGTCCCACCTCCTGCTGCATACCATTCACCCATGAAGTTTACCTATCTCACACCCATACTATGGGAGCACAGACTCTGACATGTGACACCCCCTCGTCCCATGTCCCAGAGTCTTGGCCTGAACTCAGAATGAGCTCACACACCAGACACATCTTCCTACACCACGACCTGCTGAGGGAAGAGGATCTGATAAGACTGCCTCATCTGGGTATGTGGGACCTCACCCAACTCGCCACCTAAGAAAACTCCATGTGGGGGAAAGGCAGCACCAGGAAAGGGGCTGGCAGGGGGGTGGTCAGATCTGAGTGCTTTCTGGCAATGCCCAAGCCGAGCCAAGAGGAGGCTAGGATTCTCAGACAGACGACTCAACAATAAAAACAAGCACAGACACAATCTCAGAACTTTAAAAACCAAGCCAGCTCAGGCCCTGCTCTGAGAAGAGGGAAGGAGGAAGACGTGTTTGAAAGGCTTCCTCTACTTTTGCAAGTAGCCTCTGCCGCATGCCCACAACACCAAAGGTTGAGGTATTAGGCTGGGAGCTTCCAGCAGCACTGCAGGGCCAGCAGAATGCAGGCAGGGAGAAACGGAGAACACACTTGGAAAGAGCTGAAGAGAAGCCATCGCTAGGCAGGAGGGGGGTGCTTTGGGGAGTAAACAAACCTGCCAGCAGTCCTTCCTCCCAGCAGAGAGGGAAGCTCTGGCTGACAAGGCCGGAGACACAGAGGAAGGAGGGAGCTGCCCCCTGCCCTGAGCCCATCTGTCCTCATCCCCTTGTCCTGTTTTCCCCAGGGTGGGGGGAAGAACAGGTGCACTCCATGATCTCTGTGCCCACAGCCCTCAATAGGACACACGGTGATTACAGCTCCCCCAGTCAGCAGTGGGAGGCCAGGGAAGGAAGCGGAGGTGGAACCGGGGGTTCTGCTCCGGAGAAGAGAGCGAGTGAGCTCACAGCTCTCTCCTCCCCACCCACAGCACCGCCAGTATCAACCACCCTCTGCTTGCCTCAGGGGCCGCCCACTACTCCCGGCCTCACCAAGACGTGCCCAGCTCCCCAGGGGAGCTAATGCCACCTGGCTCTTCTTCTTCCCCCAGAACAGGTTTCAGAAGCAAAATTTATGCCCTCCCCTAAGCACTTCCTGGCCTCAAGTTCCTTGGGAGGAGTCCAGGGAACCACCCTGGCTCCTGATCCACCCGGCAGCCTCACCCAGGAGCCCCCATCCCACGTGGGGAAGCAGAGCCCTTCCCTGCCAGCGTCCCCACCCAGGCAGTGAGGCGGCAGGGTGCCACTTCCAGCACCTCCACAGAGCTTCCCACAGCTTTCCCAGGAAGTGGGAGGAGGATTTCCAGGGACCAAAGTCTAAAAGCGTCCAGGGACTACAGCAGCTCGCCTACCTGCTACCCAAGCAACCTGATTCCCCCAGCTCCCCATAGGCTCCATGGGCCAAAGGGGAAAGAAGAGCTGAGCCAGGGGCAGGGACAGGCTCCCTCCCTCCCAGGAGAAGTCCCCTCCGTACTGCCCCTGCCCAGCACTCCTTCCCCAGCCTCTCTGCTTGGACTTGAGACGCAGCCACATGAAACTGCCTCCTGCTCAGTTTTCTCCACCCTGGGCCAGCAGAGGATACTGCTGAGTAATCCCAAACACTCAGCGGGTCCCTGGCCCTGAAAAGAGGGGCAAAGCCCAGGGAAACCTACTGATTCTGGTCCTTGCCAATCTGAGAGGAACATCTGTATTCCCTAGTAATGGCTGATACCCCCACCAGATTCTGCCCTGCCCCAAATACCCGAGTCCTGGCCCTCAGGCGATCACATGGAGAAGCTCAATGCCCCCTTCTCTGCTTCCCACGCACCTGGTAACATTCCCTTCCCAGTCCCCCAGACACCAATCTGCACAGAGTAACAGCCGCCCGCCGGATTCCCAGTCATGATATTGCATCAGCCCCCACCCTACCCAAAATATCCTCACCCCCACCACCTCCTCTCATCTCCAGCCATCTCCATGGTGACAGCAGCATGACTAATGACACCCTATCAGCTTCAGACACAGAAGCACAATCCCCCCTCCCCCTGAACTTCCCCCCCCCCCCCCCCCCCGGGATTTCTGCAGGTTGGATGCTAACCAACCCAGCAGCGCCAGGGACATTCTCCAGAGATTTCCAGAGGCCAGGGTGGGGAGTGGGTTGCATGTCTTAAAAAAAAAAAACAACAGTTCAACAAACCCAATCCCAACTGCACCCAAACCATCCAGCTGAGAAAGCAAAAAGAATCCAAACAAAACCCACACAGGCCTGAGAATTCATTGGTCGCCCACACCCCCGCCACCCCTCCCCCTCAGCTGCTGCTACACACACAGTGGGAGATTAAGGGATCACCAGAGGAGACCCTTTATTTTTATCCAATCCAGTCAAACACTTCACCCCCACCACACACACACACACACACACACACACGCACGCGTGTGCGCGCGCGCGCACGCACGCACACACACAAGGTACCTTGACAGCAGCCCCTTGTCCCCACGGCCCGGCTCCTTCACCAGCCTTTATTTCCACCTGCAAAAGAAGCCAGAGAGACTGATGAGCCCGGCTGACACCAGCAAAGAAGCAAAGTCCTTCTGCTGCACACCCCCAGCACCACTGCAGGGGAAGGAAGAGAATGGGAGGGAGGGGGCCTCGGAAAGAAAGGATAGCAGGGACCATCTTCCTGCCTCCAGCTGCCGCCCAGACTCTCGGTGGATCTGCTCATTCGCCTTCCTGTGTTTTTGTTTTCATTTCTCCTCTTTCCACCCTCCAGAGATCCAGGAGGGCACTGCCCCTCCTCCTGCGTCCTGTCTGGCCTCGTCCCTCCCCGCCCTGCCCGCTCTACCTCGGCCGGCCTCCTCTGGTGCATCGGCCGGCGGGCCTCCCATTATCCCCGCCGGAGCACACGGAGGGAGGCACTGCAGAGGAGGCGGCGGCCAGCTGCCGGCTTGGCTCCCCTCCCCGCCGCCGGCGAGGCTTGTGTGGAGGGGGCGGCGCGCTCGCCAGCCAATCCCCGTGGCCCGCCGGGCGGGGGCAGGGCCGCCGAGGGCTGGACCTGCCCAGCCGGGAGGCGGGGGCGCCGCCAAGGGTGCCGCGGAGCTGCGCTGGCTGCTGCCCAGGCCTGCCGCCGCCGCTCCCAGGCCTGCCGGGGATCCCGGGGCACCCCACTTCCTCCCGAGTAGGGGACCCTGAAGGTAATACCCAGGGCGTCTCCTGCATCTCCGGGGTCAGAGATAACAGACTGCGCCTGAGGTCGAGCTGGGGCGGACTGGTGGGATTCCCCCTCCAGCCACTCTCTAAGCCCAGGAACACTAGCACACTGCCTCATCCCGGCGGCAGCCAGGCCGGTGCCAGGTGCTAGGAGAAGAGAGCCGGAGGAGTGACAGCCTCTGCAATCTTCCAAGAAGAAGAAGAAAGCCTTGGCACTGTGAACCTTTACCCCATTTTTGCAGATGAGGAAACAAGGCAAGGCAAGTAAAGGAACTTACCCAAGGTGACAATAGCTAGAACACAGCAGGGTTGGGACTCCAAGCCAGGTTCATCTGGCTCTAAAGACCAGACTCTTAACCCTTAAAAACAGTCCTGCTCCTCCCTCCCTCTAGCGCCCACCTCAGAAAATAGACTTCTTGAAGCCCACCCACACTGCCTGTGGCTCAGACTCATGGAGTCAGCCTTGCCCTCCCCATACACACCAACACCCACAGCTCACCCTAGATCACTCATCCCTCATGCCTGAACATACCCCACCCCATCCAGCCAGCCTCCTCCACCACTACCACCAGTAGGATGTTTCCTCCTCTCTCAGAAAGGTCATGGATGAAGGTGGCCCTCCAGGCCCCAGAGCCTCCCCAGACCTCAGGACTTTCTATCCCCAGAAAAGGCTGAGGAGGGGAGGTGACCCAGACCCAAAAAACTCTGGCCTCCAGTTCCTGGACTCTGAGCCTTTGAAGCCTACAACACCCTGGAGACTAAAAGGGCAGCAGGAGAACAGAATGGGGAGAGCAAAGTCTTACAAACCACTCCTGGATTTAATTTCCTGGGTATCCCTGAGCACACCCTGCTTCACCCTATCTCCTCCCTGTAGCTGAACACCCCAAAGTTTCCACCTCCTGGGAAGGGGACTGCCACAGACTCTGGTGCTCACACATCTGGTTCGGTTCCCAGCTCCATCACGACCTAGCTGCAGCACCTTGGTGGTGTTACTTTACCTGTCTTAGCCTCACTTTGCTCTTCTGTAAAATGGAACTACAAACAGTAGCTAACTCATGCGCAGCCAGGAGGATTCTATGAAGAAATGCAGCTGCTACTTCTTGAGAATCTTACAGATGAAGAAGCTGAGGTCACAGAGGAGAAGTGACTGGTAGGACTAGTTAGGATCTGTGAAAGCCCCTGTTTCAGTGATGTGTTCTGCTATCCGCTCCACCATAGATGCCCAACTGCTGCGCCCTCCACGGGGCCCCAAGGAGATACTCAGAATGGGATGAGCTGCCTTGGGAGAGACAGCAAAGCTGGCCTCTGGTGAGGAGACTCCAAGAGGCACTGCACTGGGGCCTCACCCCTGGGGATAAAGGGCAGCCCTCATGGGCTCCTCCCCAGGGCAGGTAACAAGGTAAAGGCAAGGAGCAGTGTCCTGAGCCATGGCTCAAGATGGAAAACGGCTTCTGCACCCCCTAGCTCTTACCTTGGCCAAGCCAAGTGAAGTTCTTCCTTTATTCTGGTCCCCAGAACCCCTGGCCCACCCACCCACACCACACACAGTCTGCTGCTGGATAAGAGTGACTAACACTGCTTGGACAGTAACAATTAATACTGTTGCTGCTGCGGCTGCCACAGTTTATCAAGCCCCTGCTACGTCCCAGGCCCTGTGCCAATTACGCTGTAGGAGCATCTCATTGGACTTATTCCACACACAACCTCGTCTTTAACGGAGAAGCAGACTTAGAGATGTTAAGTTACTTGCCCATCAACACACAGCTGGTGGGCAGTGAGCTAGAATTCCAATCTATGCTTTTCTCATTCCAGTTCTTTAATCCCTCTCTCTGCCAATCCTGGGGAAACGCAAAAAGGGATAGGGTCATTTGAACCTAACCACTTCCCTTCAAACTATGGATCCGAGAATAGTAATGTTTTTCATGCCTCAGAGACTTCTTGAAGCTGCTCCTTGACTCAGTTCCCCTCCCCTTCTCCACACCCCCCCCACCCCCCCCACCCCCTGGCCTGGTGCAAGGCTTCATCCAACTGTCACCTCCCTCTGAGGCTTTCCCAGTTCATCTAGCTTCTGTGAGTATGCCCCATTCCTCCAGGGGCCTCACAGCGCAGTGCACAGCCTTTCCTCCAGCACCAGTCACAACCAAGTGCAGTTATTTATTTACACGGCGGTCTTCCCCACGTGGGCGGGGGCCCTGTCTTCCCCACTTTACTAGGCTCTGCACAGAGCTGGAATGTGCTGAGCTGACTTTCTAGGCAAGGAGGGAGGAGAGACAGGGGGTTGGGCACTGAAATGGAGACGCCACTCTCCTGGTTGACCTTCCCTTTGAGGTCCCCAAGGATCAGAGGGACACCTGCTCTCATGGGAGGGTAGGACCTGCTAGAACTAAACTACAGCTGAGTCTCAGCCAGCACATATCTTCCTCACCTGCCTGCAAGAGCCATTTGGGCTGCTTGACCCCCACTCCCACCCCACTGCTAACTCAGTCCTACCCCACCCACAGGTCCTGGCCCACCCCCCAGCAGCCTGCAGATACTCTAGAATAGCCCAGGGTCCCAGAGGCAGTCCACCTGCTCCCATCCCATCTCTGTCCCACACTGGAATGCCAGGGCTCTAAGGAGTCACAAAGGTGCATGCTCCCAGCAGAGACATGCGCCATACCCCCACAATACAATCAACTATCTCCCATCTCTATTGGCCTTTCTACATTTTGGTCTTCTCAGGGACTAACCCAGAGGTACTTGGGACCCCTGGGGACTGAGGGTTCCTCCCCACTTTCTATCATGACCCCAGTCCCACTATACTCCCAGCAAGAGGAATGGAGCTACAGCCCTCCCGACTGGGGAGAGGCAGATGGATTCACTCACTCTCAGAACACACAAATTACCCAATACTGAGAACCTCAGGAACACGGATACCCACAGGCCGGAAACCACACTGATATACAAAGACTAGGGAATGGGGACACATCCAGACATAGATTCAGGAGCCTGTACAGGAACGTCAAACAAACATCAACCTCATTGTAGGGCCCCATACTTGGGACATGATGTATCATCTCTTACTTAATCCTCAAAACAAACCAGGGAAACAGGAGTTATTCATGCCCATTCTAAAGATAAGAAAAATCAGTTTACAGGATGGCCAAGCACCTTGCCTAAGGTCACACAGTGAGAGAATGACTGAGCAGGGCTCTTGCCACCCCTTAACTTGCAGTGATACAGTTGGGGCTGCTCTGTGTAGTTCTATGATTTTCATATCAACTTACCTCTTCTAGAGTTGGCAGGAGGTAGACAGACTTCTCTGGCATAGCTGTGTCCTGAATGAGGTCATTCCCCACAAAGCTTTCCTTTAAAGCTCAGTTCAAGACCCACTTCCTCCAGGAAGCCTTCTAGGGTTACCCCAGTCCTCTGCCAGCTGACAGCACTTCTAATGTTTCTCATTTGACACTTGCTACCGATATTTGTCCCTCTGGGTGTCCTGCCTCCTCAACCAGAATGGTTGGAGTCGTGACTTCCCCAAGCCCCTGAGGGGTTTTGCGCACACTGAAGGCACCTGGAGTCAACTGTGGGGGAGTCACACCCTCGTTTCCTTCCCTCTCCATCACACAAAGGATCCTGCCAAAGAAACCCAATACCCCCTCCACCTTCAGAGCCTATGTTTGAAGTCCCCGGTGTCCACGCATCAATTTCCACCCAAGTAATTGCAGCCCATCACACACATCATCCCCTATATTTGAAACTCTTTGCGGTTGTCATGGGAACTGCCTTTGCCTTCATTCACTGATCAGGCCTCACAATTAGCTTTGGCAGCGGAAGTCTGTGTCAACAGCAATCACAAGGAAGAGGAGGAGGAGATGGAGTGTGCAGTGTGCGGAGGAGAAGGAGAGGAGGAGAAAAGGTGCTTCTGGAGATGCAGCGGAAACAAACTGAACCCATGCACCCAGCAATGTCCGAGGGAATACTATCAGAACCAGCCAACAACCCCACCACAAGTTTCCATACTAACAAACAGAATGCACCTGCCCCCTCCCCCACCCCAGCTAACAGGTAGCAGCTGTAGCTCTGCCCACACCCTGCCCGCCCTCCTAGATGCTTGTGAGAAAGTCTTGCAGTCTACGAGCCGCATCTGGGTTTCCCCACCCCAAATACAACAGCCTTGGGCCACCAAATGTTCCAGGATCCAGGCAAACAGCACGGACCTTAAGAGGTGGTTGAGAGGTGGGACAGGAATGCTGAGTGGCTTAGAAACCTGTGGACAGCGCCCGTGGAGACTTCCAAGAGGAATTAACACAAAGCGCGTCTTACCTTTCACCCGGAGGACCTGGGAACACCCTCAGGTGGCCCGTTGCTGTCTGTCCGCAGCCTTCCACACCCTGCCACCAGCCATGAGCATTCAAGAAGCATCTCTACACACCTCAAGCTCAGGGACAATGCTCCCTTCCTCCTGGAAGCCCCCTTGTCCTTCACATATCGCTACACTGAAACTCAGAATCTGTCCCTTCCCCTCCCCACTGAGCCCAAAGGTAAGTAAGGCTCATCTCTGCCTTGGAGGCGTCCCTCTCCTATAGCCCTGACACACCGTACTGTAATTATTTGTTTCCATGCTTGTCTCCCTCCCCAGACTGTGAGCTCATTAAGGACGGAGTAAGCGCTGCCTCCTCTTTACCCGCAGCTGAGGCTCCAAGCGCGCGCGTGCCTTGCGCACAGCCAGTCCCAGGCAATCCTCTGAATCAGGCTGGGAAGGCAACTCGCAGGTCTACAAGTCAAAGCAGAGGACGTCCTGCCCATCCCCCCACCACTGAAAACTGTGGCCGATGCCAGAGAGAGGAATTGCACCCCCCCCCCCCCCCCCGCACTGGGGACGCTGTGAGGCCCGGGACCAAGGAAACATTCTGGGAAGGTGCCTCTCCTCCTTGTCCTAGCACTTAGCTCTTCCCAACACCCCACTCCTTACTGGGGCATGAATCCTTACCCTTGAAGAGCAGAGCAATCAATAAAAAGAGAAAAGTCAAGAGCAAGCCACTCAGGGTCCTTCCCGCACGAATGGCTCAGAAGTGGAACAGAATCTAGTCCAGTGCCTCAGTATTCGTTTTTGACCCGGCACCTCCACACCCTTCCTGAGGCTTCCTCTGGCAGTAATGAGGAGGGGTGGGGGCCTATGGGGCACAGTGCAGTCTGGCACATACCCCCAAATGACTCTGCCCACTAGAATTTCCCTTCCATGTAGAAAATCCAGAATTGCTGCCCGACCAGCAGTGATAGGTACACTACTCTGTCCACGGACTCCCTGACAGGTGTGGGGAGGTAGGGCATACTGCACTTGGCTCTTGTACAGGTCAGAGCCAGCAGTGCAGGAAGATCTTGTGCAACCTGAAGCAAGCAGGCAACCCCCAGACCTGGGGTCACCGGAAGGCCAGCCAGTCACCCTACAATGAGCTGCCTGCCCGCTTTCTTTTCTCCCTCCCTCAAAGACCAATAAAAACTTAGGTTATCAGATTTCTTATGCAAATGACAGGAGACAAGGCCACAGAGGGGTGTGTCCACTCCAGGTGTGCCAGCAGCCTCCGCCCTGCACGGCCACACTCAGGTAGAGGCCCACGCAGCAGCCCTGAACGCCTCTCCCTGGAACAGCCAGCTGAGCTGCAGCACAGCTCAAGGAAGATGAAGGGGTGCCTTTCCTTTCTAACACCTCTCTTCCTGAGCATCTGCCCTCAACCCACAAGGGAGCTGCAAGGAAGTGATGGGAAGGAGGGCGTGGAAGTAGTGACAACTCCTGAGGCCCCTGATGTGGCCTTCCAACTCGCCTGCTCCCCACACTGCCTTCTCCAGAATGAGAGGCTCAACGCTGAGAGGAGACAACAGGCTTAGGGCTAGATGTAAACATGGACAAGGTCCACCAAGGCCGCTGGTCAAGACTGTGGGCGTTAGAGACCACTTCTCCCTAGGGAGCTTCAGAGACAGCCTTTGATGGGGGAGCCCCACCACATTTCTATTGTTATTCTTTCCCCATGGCAGGTAAATAAAACATGGCCCATGCCCTCAAGGAGAAGCAATGAGCTTCAGCGTGTGTTAGAACCCAGGAAAAGCATTATTCATTTCCACATCCTTCACCACCTACCTTAGGGTGGGGACAGGGATCCCAATCCAAAATATCCTTCTGAGAGCAGATAACAGAAACCACGATTTCCCCAACCCAGATACAGATTTCAGTGAGGGCTCAGAGATCACAGGGAAACTCCATGTTCAATAGAACTTCTCATAATAATGGAAATATATCTTGTGCTGTCCCATACCCAAGACACTAGCCACTGAAAAGTAGCTAGTGCAACTGAGTTACTGAATTTAATGTTATTTCATTTTAATTAAAATTTAAACAGCCACACATGGCTAATGAATACCATACTGGACAGCTCAGGTAGGGCATATTTCTTAAATTTGGGGAGGCCATGAATACTACTGAGAATCTGCACAAAATCACTGACCCTCTCCCCTGAAGAAACACACCCCTCTACAGTCACATACCAATTGGCAGAAAGTTTCAGAAAGTTCACACTCTATTCCAACCTAGGTCTGCGATTAGGTCTGCGATTGTCTAGATCTTGACCAAAAACTTTTACGGCCTAAGAGAGGTGTTTCTTCTGCAATGTAGTTGTCTGAGGAATACAAAAACAGACCTGATGTTATACTCTACGGTCTTAGCAAGAGACACCAAACATAGAAGTCCCACCTGATACAGAAAGTCCTCATAAAACCCCTGCCAGTCAATACCCAGCCTCTACCCAGACTTGTACAGGTACAGGTACAGGAAATGCACTCCTCTCTCAGGCCTGGCTCTCCACTTCTGGAATAGCTGTAAATGTCACATGATTCTTTTGTCTTTTATCTCTTTTTTTTTTTTTTTCAAGTAAGTTCTATGCCCAAAGTAGGGCTTGAACTCATGACCCCGTGATCAAGAGTCATATGTTCCAACGACTGAGCCAGCAAGGCGCCCCTAGACGATTTTTTTTCTAACATAGGTTCAATCTCCCTGCTTATAACTTCCACGCACTTCCAAAAGTTCTGCACACCCCTCTACACATAGAAATTGACTCCCTCTTTCACATAAGACTTACCTTAGCATTCCTCATTTCCAAGCGGCAGAGCCATTTCCTTCAGTCATCCTGCATGTGGCCACTCTGACAGATCGAGATAGGCTGTCAACATCTCTTTTAGAGTTTCAGCTCTTCTTACTTGCTAGGAAACCAGGGTTCCTTGCTTGTGCATTTTCTCTTTTTAAACAAGCACAATACCCTAGATTTACCCTGATTACATTCCGTCAAGTTTGGTTGGAGCCCATTGCTCTAGACTGCCCCAATCTCCTTAACCCCTCGTTCTACCATTCAACTTAATACCTGCACTGCCACCATCAGCACGCCACCCCACCCACCTATCTATCTGACACACCTACTACTCCCTACCTACATCTTCTGAAGACGGTACACATGCTTTCTCCTCCATAAGTCTCCAGACCCTCCCATAAGACCCAAGGTTCTATAAACGCACGTCTCCTCTTCACAACCACCACAAACTACTACTCTCTCATGGACTCCAAGATTCTGAGTCAGGCTGCTTAGCAGCAGACATCTTCTGAGAGCCCTTTCCTGACTATTCTAAACACACACACACACACACACACACACACACACACACACACACAAACTTAAAGGGTTTTATTGATAACTCACTAGACTACAAAATAATGGGCACCAGAAGAACAAGAATAAACCTGAAGTAAATCTCAAGAGGATCTTGTCTCCCTGGCCTGCAGGTAAAGAAATGGATTAGTCATCTTCCTTATTCTTGTTGGCAACTGGAGTTCTCTACCTGTTCATCAAGATTGACTTCTGCCCCCTTCTCCAACTCCATCCCCTTCTCCCAGTCACAGAGGCGCTGCAGATCAGCTCCTCAAACTCTCATGGACATACAAGTCACGTGGGAATCTGGTAAAAGTACAGATTCTGATTCAGGAGGTCCTAGATAGGGCCCAAGACTCTGCATTTCTAACAAGCTCCCAGGCAATGTCCATGCTGCTGGTCCACTGATCAGCAAAGGAGGATGTATGGTCGTTCACATACTCTAAGACTCAGGCAAGCACTCTGCAGAAGAGCCCAGGTCGGTGCCCATAACCTCAGTCTCGCAACTGCATCAGAGAATTTCCACTCTAACTAAACACCAGATACACCTGGGGTGCCCCAGCCCAACTGGGTTCACCACAGACCAGTTAAATCAGAATCCCTGGGAGTGGGACCCAGGGGATCACAATGTGGAATCCCTGATCCACGTGGTTGATAAAAAGATTGAACGGGCACTTACGCCAGTGCCCTCTCTTCAGGATGACTTTAAATCAAAAACCGACCCTCTGATCTGTCCAAGAAGCTGCAGGAGATACCATCATTTATTTGCAGAAATCCAGATTTATTAATTTGGCTGAACTGCTTTATAGAAAGCCAAAGGGACACCCCCACCTCCCAAGGCTCATCACTTGCCTTTCTAGTCTCCCAAACCATCTTTCTAACAATCTGCTCTAGAGCTGTCCAAAATCAACGTCAAGCTTATGCGTTTATCGTTTCCAAAATCTCTTTGAAGAATTGGACTTTTTGCCTGTCTCTGATCTTTTAGTCCTCTTTCAACCATCATAATTGCATAAAAATTGGCATTCTGTGAGCATATGTGAAGGTGTTCGGCAGGGAGTGAATGGCTCAGACTCAGGTTAAGGCAGCTGGCTGGCCCTCCTTTCCTAACCACACACGCTGCGGTCTTTCCCCAGCTCACTCCTCCCAACACGACAGGGGCCCAGTGGCTGCTCTCTGTCACCAGCTATGTACCCGAAGTTGTAAGCCTACACTTCCTTCTCATTCTCGCCGGGAATATATAAAAGACATTTATTGTCTTGAGTATTTTCCACCAGCCTCAGCACATTCTGGCCACTGTACTTCCTGACACTCCTCTTAAGGGGTCAGGCCACTCCTCAATCTGCCTTCCGTGACACACACCCCCTTTCCACATAAGGAGCATGGTCTTCCACCATCTGCGCTCACACAACAGCAGCCCATGTAGCCACACAGATGGCTCAGTTCTCCCAGAGTCCCATCACCTTCCTCCTTGGGGCACCATTCAGGACTGTTCTGTCAGCATTTCCTTTTTAAAGAGCAATCCCATCCTTCCAGCTAACTTCCCTTTTAGTCTGTGGGCCTGGGGTTAAAAACTCTTTGCATTTGAAAGATGATTTCTGAAGTCTGTGGTAAATGCCGCTCCTTGCCCAGTCTTCACTCTGGCTTCACAAAGGGGGAAGACGGGGTTCCTTTCTCTAAAGAATTTCATCACTTCTGTCTTACCAACTACTTCTCCCTTTTGCTGGTGGGAACTGGTGCCAGCCTGAAAGCATCCCTCCCCACAGCCTCTGTCTTCAGGAACATTGGACTACCGACAGGAAAGGCAAGAATCGGTAGATACTCTCGTATTGTTGAGAGATCCCCTATTTTGGGGTATCTTGTCTCAAAACGGCAATAGAGAGCTGTTTCAGCCACTAAATCCACTTGGCTGAGAGCTAGATGGTGTTTTCACACTATATATATTCCCATCTCTCTTCATTTTTCACCCACAATGTTCTCAATCATGCTTCCAACCTTCCACACATGTTTTTCCAAACAGGGTTTGTTTGCTTTTTCCATAGTTATTCTCCTACCCTTCCTATCAGGTGCTCACCCACGAGCAATTTCTCAGTCAGGCCCAAGAAGGCCCAAGAAGGCCCAAGACCACAGCAGCTCCTTGCTCCTGGGTGTCTAACCTCCTTCCTCAGCAGAGAGGCTGGCAAATTCTTCCCTCCTTCTGCCTGGCTCTATGGTTCTTTTATAAGCAAGCTAGTAGATGTCTTGAGATAAACACCTAATTTGTATTATATCTTTACAATTACGACTTAGAGATGAATGCACAATCATTTATGCGTGAAGGTACCACACTGTTTCCGTTTCTTCACCCATCTCCACCCCCGCAGAGTTGAGGCTAATTCCCAGCCATCTTCCCTAGATGTTCTAGGAATGTGTTGTCACTGCCTTTTGATTACCTACTATGTGCCAGACACTATGCATATTTTAATCTCCATTAATCCTCACAACAACCCTGCAGAGAAAAGTTACCCCATCTGACAAATGAGAAACCAACGCTCAAGACAGTAAGCAGCACAGGGCTTACTTTGGGGTCTGAGGCCTACTTTGTCTCCATACCCACCACGTCCTATCTTCTAATTAGACATCTTCTTTGTGCTACAAGCCACGACTCAGGTGAAAAGAATGTGAAGTCTAACAGTCTCGGACATCAGCCTAGGATCTAAATTCTTCCTGCCACTAGAAAGGAAAATCACGGTACAGGAATAAACCACTTGAAGGTGTTTACCTCACTTTTGGTCCCAGAGAAGCAGTCACCTGGTTCTGGTGGGAGGGCCCTTCCCTGGGAACTGTTTCTAGTCTTAAAATGCTGAACTTCTTTTCTGAGTGAAGGGGCTCCACAGCACCTCCCCCTTCACACACACACACTGCAAAAAAGAGTGAGGAGCAGAGAAACCCAAGATAACGTTCCCCCTTACAGAATGACACAAAGCAGTTGTCAGACAGCTCAAAGAAGCAGGGGGAGGTGGAGACAGGCTGGAAGGAAAAGGTGCGTAGAAGAGGAAATGCCAGGGAGCAGGGATGCAAGGAGATGGACTGGTTCCCAGGAGACTCCTGGATGCTGTGTCTTGTCCCACCTGAAGAATCAGGGCCAAATTCTAAAGTCCTATACCTGAGCCGGGAAAAAAAAAAAAAAAAAACACTCTGATGCCAGTAACATGTCTCCCCCTTTCCCAACCTCCCCAATCCTGGGACTCTCCCGTGACATGGCGACATGGCTGCTCCGATCTAATGGTTAAGGTCCCAGAAGTCCCCCCGGGGCTGGTTCTCTTGGACTCACTCAGGCAGAGCCTCTCGGGGCGTTTCTTGGCTCCCTGACTACGCCAGAGATACATTCATTAAATGCAGTGTAGCCTGGACAGTGGTTCCCCTGCTTTCGGCTTTCACGGACCAATAAAAAAAGTTGTGGATGTAGACACTAGTTACCATTTTATATTTTACCAAGTAAAGATTAAAAAAAAAAAAAGATTTACTTTCTACCAACACCTTCGAATTGTAAAAGATACTGCATTTTGAGCATCAATTACAAAGGCCCTATCCTTAAAACAAGTCAAAAATAGTTTTAAGAAAAAAGGTCACTTCATTGTCCCCTTTCCACGGTTTCTCCAGAAACCAAAGAACTTTGTTGCGGGCCAGCGCTGGTCTATACATGTGTGTAGTCCTTCTGTCTTGGGACACCACGGGCCACCAGCCACAGACCCTGGTGGCTGAGATGGGCAGCCATCACCGATGAGCTCTACATGGATACAGATCTCTCAGCAGGGCTGTGTCTAAGCCTCAGCCAACCCAGATCCCTGTATCTTAACCATGATCACCAAGCAGCCCAGGTCAGCAGCTTATGCAGGAGGATGTCAGGACACTGGCCTCACTCCCTGCCCCTTTCACTCAGATGTGCGCATCAGTGCCATAAGAAAAGCTTAAACACAGTTCACCATGTCCTCTACTTCCAGGAACACCCAGTTCAGAAAGCTCAGCCCCCCTACTCCTCGGGTTTGATCACAGGAAGAGTGGAGTGAAACAAAGAGGGTGGCAAGATGGGATGGATGCCTCAAGGAAGCAAGCAGAGGAACCAAGCTTTAAAAGTAGACCGAACAACTCTTCCTTACTCCAAAACACTAGATCTCATGCCCAGGAGTGAAGTCTACCCCTGCTCTTCCCCTGCTCCCTTTCAGAAGTGACCCACAGGGCCCTGGACCAGCAGGATGCCAACTCCTCACAACACCAGCAACATACAGGGACCGGACACTGCTTCCCAGCTGGGGGGGGTGGGTGAGGGGGAGCTGCACATGTGATCCAGATGTCTGCTTTCATCAGAGACCAGGGAAACAGAGCACAAAGTCTGTGGTCCTGGGCCGCTATATGCAGCTTCCACAGGAGTGGACAAGAGAAAGTGAAAAGGGGCAGAAGACATCCCAGCAACACCCACTTCCCTGCCCCCAACACTTGGAGCTCTCTTCCCAGCCACGGGACCACAGCCCCACCAAGCTCAAGGCACAGCTGGGCGCTCAGCGGACAGGGAAATCCCGAGCGCCAGCCGCCAGCCCATCGAAGCCACAGGTGCCCTAGCCCTCAGAAGCGCGGCGGCTCCCAGCCCAGCTGGAAAGGGCTTCAAAGGCCATCAAGCACAACCCCTCCATTTCCCAGGGGAGAAGACAACCCCGGAGAGGGGGCCTGAGTTGTCTGAGCCCTTGGACAAATCAGTGGCGGAGCACAGGAGCCCCACAGACAGCGCAGGCCTCCGGCTCTGTCCAGCGCCAGTTCCGCTGCCTGGAGCGACCTCAAGCCGCTACACCGCTCTCCCGAGCTGCTCAACTTCGCTCGGCCCTACTTCTGCCAACTCTGAGCTATGGAGGCTGCCACCAACCTCGTGCTGGCAGCCAGCCACCAGAATGGAAGGGAACGATGGCCAGTGCAGGGTCACTACCTCTCCGCTTCCCCCTTTCATTTCGTCCCCACTCCTCCTTTCCTCCCTCCATCCCCCTATTCCAAATGAAGGCGGTACTCTTCCCTGGGCTGGACAGTGTCTCAAAAGCACATCATTCATTCATTCAATTAGTATCTGAGTGCCGACTACACATCAAGGAACTGAGCCAGGTCCTGAGAACACAGAGATAAAGAAAAGTCTTGGACCCCAAGAAGTCCTCAGTCCAGTAGAGAAACCCAAATCATGGGTTGTCATTAAATCTCCAGTTCCAATAGGCTCTCCTGCTTTCTGAGAAAAACGGTGGTACTCGAGAAAAGGTTTAGGAAAAACAAAACATCCCATTCATCAGGGCAGCACAAAAGCACCCTGTCACTCCAAATCTTTCTTTCCAAATCCACCCCTTACCTGACACCATCACTCCCATGCCACCCAAGCATTGGTGTGACCTTGAAATACATCTGAGGCTTCAAGTAGGACACACACACACACACACACACACACACACACACACCCCTTCTAGAAATAAGGCTGGATATGTCCTCCATCAAATGCAAACATCAGAGAGGAGCGTGCTAGCTGGAGACCCCCACTCCGTGGTTACTCTCTTACAAACTGTCAGTAAGACAGCTCCCACACATGGCCCCAGTGAAAGTTAGACCAAAAGGATCAGAATGGTAGACTGGGCTTAACCGTCTTCAGCAAGACCCTGTGAGGACAGCACCCTCACGGCAAGGGCAGGGTAGCCAAACAAGGGCCAGCTTACCTCCTTGAGAAGCCCCACTTTTTTCTTCAGCACCTCACACTTGCGCAGTTTGCAGATCTGGTGCGTGCGGCGGTTGGTGCAGCTGGTGCAAGCCCCGCAGTTTTCCAGCCGCCGGCACGGCTCACAAGTACCACACCGTTTTCGTTTCTTTCGCCCATCTCCACCCCCTCGGAGTTGGGGTTCACTCCCGGCCATGGGGAGCCCAGGTCCCTGGAAACCCCCTACCATCACCTGGCCCTGAGGGAAGTCATAAAGACCTGGCAGGTCCGGTTGGACTGCCAGGGGCACCTGAAACTGGCTCATGACGCTGCCAGAGGTAGGGGCATAGGTGCCAGAATAAAGCCACGGTCCAGCTTCTTGCCTGCCTGCAAAGGCCACCACCAGGTCCTTCTTTCCTAAAACAGTCAAGAGTGTACGCGGGTGAAGGCAAGCAGCTCCAGACTCCAGGATGGGCGCCTCTTCTCAACCCCTCTTCACCTCCTCTGCAGCAGTCTGATAGGGCTCAGCTGGGGGCCACTCTCCCAACTGCTGGGGCCCAGGATCTGGGGCAGGACACCAGCAGCGGTCCCCAGAGAAGGGATCATCTTGACTGGGTGGGTTCTTCACCCTCACCCACCCTGGACCCAGGCATGAGGTGAGCAGGTGAGTGTGTGGTGGGGGCTGGGCAGGGTGAGGAGTTTCTCCTCCTGGTAATTGTCCTCTGGGGTCAGGATGATGGAGAAGGCAGTGCTGCCTAAAAGAGAGACAGAAAGAGGAAGCGCATCACTTGAGGCTCAGGGACAACTTTCACATGTTACCTCTTCCTGCTTCTGGAAGGAGAGAAAATGGGGGAAGAGAAAGGGCTTGCTCAAATGAAGTCCTCCCCAGAACCTCTGGCAGGGCGCACCAGCACCCGCTCCCTGCCTGGGGGAGGAGGCCTAGCGCCTTATGGGGTGCTGAGGGAACCTGCTCAACGAATTTAAAGGGGTGGTCAAGGTGAGATGTCTAATAAAGTTGTCCTCTGCCCCACCCCCACGGGCTTGGGAGAGTTTCACCAAAATTCCCACACACACCCCTCACTGGAGGTCGCTAGGGCCTCCCCAAGGGAGCAGAGCTTTCAAAATAAAGTTTGCTGAGAGCTTCAGTCGGCGGGGCTGCCCGAGCGCCCCCGGCACGGAAGCGGCCTGGACAGGGGCGCGCCCGGGGTAGCCCGCGCCGGCCGCCCCGCCGCGCCCCCCGCCCGCCGGCCAGACTGGGGAGGGCGGCCCGCTCCGACGAGGGGGCGCGGGGAGGGGGGCGCGCTCCAGCTCGGGCCGGGCCGCGCGCGCGCCGCCGCTCGGGCTCCTTTGTTCTGGGGCCTCGGCCGCTCGGCTCTGGCGGCTCCGCAGCCCCCGCCCCGCCCCGCCGCCCCCGCCCGGCTCCGCTACACTGTGACCCGTAGCACCCCCGCCCCGTCCCCCGCAACAAAGTAGCGGCCCCCCCGGCCGGCCCCCGGGCCGTCCCCTCCCCCATTCCCCCACACCCCCCCCTCCGGGCAGGGCCCCCCACGCCTCCCCTCCCCCACCCCGGAGCCGGAAAGGCACCGACTGCACCGACCTGCCCGCCGCCTCCGGGGCGGAGCGCACAAAGGGGCAAAGTTTCCCGGCCCGCGCTGCCGCCGCCACCACCGTCGCGGCCGCCGCCGCCGCCTGGGGCGCCCGCCTCACGGAGCGCCTGGCCGGGCCGAGCTGGGCGCGCGGAGCCCCCCGCCCGGGCCGAGGAGGGGACGGCTCAGGAGGAAGGAAGAGGCAGCGGCGGCCGCGGCGGCAGCAGCAGCAATGAAGGCGTCCGCGGGACTCCCCGCCCCCCGCGCGCCGCGGCACGTGCTCGCCCGGGGACTCCCCCGCCCGGGAGGGCGCGCACGTGCGGCCCCGCCGAGC
This sequence comes from Prionailurus bengalensis, assembly GCF_016509475.1. Lineage (NCBI taxonomy): Eukaryota > Metazoa > Chordata > Mammalia > Carnivora > Felidae > Prionailurus > Prionailurus bengalensis. The sequence continues at coordinate 90,379,167 of NC_057354.1, read as the reverse complement.
CCCGCCGGCCCCGCCGCCCCCTCCACCGGGCCGGGGGCTGCGCGAGGGGGGAGTTCCCGCGAAGGGGGAGGGGACGGAGCGAGCAGCCTGCAAGCGGGTGGCGGCCGGGCCCGGCTCGGCCGCCGCGCCTTTGCACCTGCAGTACCTCCCCACCCCCGCGTCGGCCCTCCCAGGACCCTGCCGCCCCCTTCAGGCTAGTGGCCCCCGCCCTCCCGCGCTTCTGCAGCCCAGGCGGGCCGCGCGGGGTGGGGCACGCGGACCTCCTAGCCTAGGCCCTTGGCCGAGCCGGCCCCGGTGTCCCCACTTCCTGCCGCTCCCTGCGGGCCCGAGAGGTCTGGGACGGCCCCGGAGCCCCCGGGGGCCCTGAGCTCCGGGCCTGACTGACCCCCCTCTCCCTGCTGCCGCTCGCTCATTCCGAGGCAGGACAATGGGGGACGTCGCGCGTTTGCGTACCGAGTCAGCCTGGCCGGCAAGGAAAGGGTACCTGGGGGCAGAGGCTGCGGGCCGGCTACGGGACACCCTCGCAGGGGTCACGGCCGAGCGCCGTACTCAGGCGGACCCCAGGGCCCTGCCATCGCGAGCCTCCCCCGCGCCGCGCTCGGCTCTTTCGCGTCGAAAACAAAGACTAATCCGATACCCCCGCCCTGCCTCCCAGAGGAGGGGGAACGGGCGCGTCGCGGAGGGTAACGGAGGAGGACAGCGTTCAGGAGGGGCTCGGAGAATCTATGAAGGGGGCCGTGGTGCAACCAAGCCCCATTACCCGGTGCTGACACTTTGAGAAGTCACCCCGGGCTATTTTCCAGGCAGGGGACAAGGGACAAGGCACAAGAATATTTCCAAGTTGCCAAACTGCCCGTTCACTCTGCTGCTTTTTTTTTTTTTTTTTTTTCCCCTCACCTGTTGTGCAGGCCAAGTTGAAATTCCAGGTTAGATTAATTCAGCTCCACCCATCTGGCCTGACTGCCAGGCTGGTGCCCGCAGCTGCCTTCCACCTACCTGGGTTGCTGGAGAGAAGGGTGGGTCTCTAACATACACACACACACACACACACACACACACACACTCGCGCGCGCGGGCAAGTTCTGGCAGAAACAGCCATGGGGCGGACTGGCCTGACCAGTTTGGGCGGTGCTCACAGAGCCAGGTACCTGGCAGGCATCCCTGCCCGGCTGAAGCTAACAACTCAGCCAGAACTGGAAAAAGAGCATTCGGCCGGCTATTTAGAAGAAACAAAAAAAGTAACTGATCTCAAGTAGCGCTGTCCAGAAAGCCCTAGGCGGTAGGAGAAGCCGGGGTTCTGCCTGGAACTTCCCTCCTCCTCCCAGGCCTTATTTTGACAGTCTGCTCCAGTGGCCAGGTTGTCAGTTGTGGGTGGGTGGGGAATATGGCTGCAATACCTACTTCCTACTCCCGTGTTACAGAGGACTAAAGAGTTTCTGTTCGGGGAAGTAAGTCTAGAACTGAGAAGAGATACTTAGTGTAATTTTCAATCAAACATGAGAACAGGTTGTGGACTTGCAATTGTCACTGTAATGAATGTTTAATGTTTTAAGTAATTTTGTTTTAATAAAATTATATATATTAAAGAAAATGTAGAAAATACAGAGAATTAGAAGACAGACATCACCAAAATACAACCACGTTTAACCATTCTCTATAATTCTTTCTAGCCTTTTCTATTTGTAGATCAGTTTCCTTTTTTAAATTTTATAACAGTTGTATGCACACTGATTACACAATTTTCTGCCCTCTTTTCACTAACGTTATAACATGAGCATTTCCCCATTTGTTATACAATCTCCAGACAGACCGTGTGACAATTGGGTTGAAGAAGGTGGCTTAGGGACAGAGAATTCTGGGTTCCAGACCTGGCTGTGCCATTTGCTAGCAGAGTGACCTTGGACAAGGTACTCACCATTTCTGAGACAATCCAAGTAAATAAAGTACTTGGCCTAGGGCTTTCTGGACAGCACTACTTGTGATCAGTTAGTTTTTTTGTTTCTTCGTAGGGAATAATAAATGACAACTGTTATTGTTTCATCCATAGAACAACCTTGTGAACTAGGTATTATCATTAAACTCATTTTACAGATAAAGAAACCGAGATTAAGTAACTTGCCCAAGGTCACTCAGCTAGTAAATGGTAGATTCCGGGGTGTCTGGGTGGCTCAGTTGGTTGGGCATCCGACTCTTGATTTTGTCTCACGGCTCCCCAGATCGAGCCCCGAGTTGGGACCTGCGCTGACAGCACGGAGCCTGCTTGGGATTCTCTCTCCCCTCTCTCTCTGCCCCTCCCTCTCTCCCTCTCTCTCTTTCTCTTAAAATAAATAAATAAACTTAAAAAAAAATGGCAGACTCAGAATTTGAGCCTGGCATCTTTCTGTATTCTGAGCAATTTACTGTGCCAAATAACTCTTCACCAGCTACCTGAGAGGGCTGTTTCACAAAGTCCTCTGGCTTAGTTAACTGGATGAATGCTGGCGCCATTCACCAATACAGAGTATGGGAGGAAAGATACCTGGAGCCATCCATGTGGAGCTGAGGGGGTGAGGCCTGGGCTGGAAACACACACACACGGGAACCCCACTGCTGAGTAGATTGTAAGTGAGGCCTCAGGTGTGGAGGAGCTCATCGGTAGTGGACAGGGAAAGTGGGAGGAAAAGGCAGCCAGGACAGAGCCCCAGGGAACACCAGCTCATGAGGAAGAGCAGTTGACAGGGGATCAGCAAAAGAGACTGAGAAGGAGCAGCCAGAGAGGTGGGAGGGAAACCAGGCCCAGCCCAACACCTGCCAGTCATTTTCCGGACTGCTTCTCCCTCTGGAACCCTGCACTTGGACAGTCTCTGTTTGCTCATTCCCTGTGCCTGGGGAAACCCCTTCCCGCTCCCCCCACCCCCACCCCTGGGGTTCCAGCTACTCCTTCTACCTGCCAAATTCCCACCCATCCTGCAGGTCTGGGCATAAATGCCATTTCTTCCATGAAACTTTTCCCAGCTCCTCAGATTCCAGAGCTCCACCTACTCCCCACAGAAGTTTGATGCCCCCCCCCCACAACAGTTATCTTATCAGCATTGTAATTGTTTGCACATTTCCCTCCCTGTTACTATGAGCTCCTGGAGGGCTGGGACCTTGTCTTTTCACCTTCGTAACCCTAGACTTAGCATTCAATCAATATGTGCTGAATGAAGAAATGAGGTCAGTAGAACCTGATCAATGACATCCCGGTGACACCGAAGACCCACAGGCTTCCAGGGTTTTTGTTTTGTTTGGTTTTTTCCAGCCTGCCGTGTTGGGTCTGCAGCCCCCTGTGCTGCCCGGGTTGTTCCTTCCTCACACAGCACGCAGGGCGGGAGAGCAGCTGGGACGGTGGCGGAGGTGCCCAGCGGGCCTCTCTCTCTGGCAGAAGCATTGAGCTAGAGGCAGTGGTTGGCTAACTGTGGTCCCCAGATGCAGTATCACCAACACCTGGGAACTTGTTAGAAATGCAAGCTCTGGGGCCCCACCCCAAACCTACTCTAGCAGAAACTCTGGAGGTGGGGCCGGCGCTCTGTTGTAACAAGCCCTTGGGGTGATGCACGCTCAAGTTTGGGAAGCACTGGACTAGTAGAAGCGGTTGAGAAGCAAGTTCAGCGCCCAGGCGGCGGCCAGGATCAGGCCCGGGGCGCTTAGAGGAGGTAAAGCGAGAGAGGCTTCTTTTTATTAAGCAGCGTGGCGGGCCCCACCCCCAGCGACCGAAGACTGAGCCTTTTTAGGCCACTGCTCCGGTGAGGTCAGGACCTGGCTGCCGCAGCTGCCCCAAGGGTTAGAAAGGGAAATCCCGTCGCGAAGGAAACAAGCCCAGTGGACGGCCAGCACTGCGAGGTTGGCAGGGGGCGTTTCCCTTTGGGGATGGAGGTGGGGCTGGGAAATAAGGACTTCCAGCTCCACTGAGGAACTGCGGTCGATTCAGCACGAGCGGGCGGGCAACGAGCACAGGAAGTTGAGTTGGAAGTGCCCGCGTAGTTCTTCTGGAAGTCACTTAGTGGAATCAACGCTGCTTGTTGGTCGTCTGCCGAACCTGTAAATGATCGCATGTGACTAACCTCCTCTGAGATGTTTGATCCTGCTCCTTCTCTTTAGCTAATAAGCAATTTGCCCTACTTGAAGAAGCAGCTTCGTACTGCGGAACCTTTTGCAGAACTGTAAATACACAGCCACGTCCATCCACGCCTGGGCTCGGTTTTGAAGATTAAAGGAAGTTTATTTGCTTTGGGATGTGTTTCTTTTTTGGTCATGTATTGGTTAAAAATATTATCAGCTAATGTTTGCATAGAGCTTTCCCTTTTCAAAGCACTTTCACGTACATTATGGTTCTGTCTGCAGAGTGGCTAACACGCCAAATGCAAATGTTACTTTCCTTTTCTTTCTGTGACACAGCTTTTATTATTATTATCACCATTTTACAGATAAGGGAACTGGGACTCAGAGAGGTAATTTGTCCAAGGTCATTCACTACTAAGTGGCAGAACTGGGCCTACGATCGAGGGCCTCTGAAATTAGCCTACCGGTGCCAGGGCTGATATGGGGCAGACGCTGGCATTTTGCTCTTGGGGAAAGGGAGATGCATTACTGGATTGCTTTGGACATGCATGGGTCAGTGTGACATGTGTAGGATATCTAGACTAGGTTTTTGAGTAGCTCAGCAAATGCTTTCACATTTTATTTCTGTGACTTCATTTTGAATTTAGGTGGAATCAAATAGACTAAATAACTCCCAAGGAGAATGCATGGATCCTCATCATGATGGGAAAGAGATGAAATAACCTGGAAATCTTCCAACTTAAGGGGGCTGGGCAGAAGGGTGGGAACTTTGGCTCTGAGACTCAGGTTGTTGAATACCCAACAGGGATAAAGACCTCGGTGCTCCCCGACCCAGACCTTGATTTGATGGGATGTATCAGTCAGGGTCAGTTTGGCTTTGATGTGATAACAAATAATCCCCAGGTCACAGTGGTTTGACATAAAAGTTTATTCCTCGATCATGAAATGTGTCCACTGTGGGTCAAGAGGAGCTCTGTTTCCCACAGCCACCCAGGGACGCAGGCAGCTGGAACTGGACATGCTGCCTCCTCGACCCTGAAGGCAGGAAGCGAGGATGGGGCAAATCAAGCACTAATTCTCCAAGTCTTCATCCGGAAGTAATACAAGTCACTTCTGCTCTCATTTCACGGGCCAAAGCAAGTCATGAGGGGTTGGGGAAGTGCAGTAGGTACAATGCTGCCATGTGCCTGGAAGCAGAAGCAAAAGTATTTGGTTAGCAGCACTCATAACTAACACACAGGGAATAGTGTGTGCATGTGACGGGGATGTGGGGTCTCTAAGGTAGGTGTAAATGCGATCAGTTCTGCCCATTTCATGAGGGCAGGCATGGAGGCTTCTGCCTCCTGGGGACATATACTTGAAATTCCCAGTCGATTGGTTGTCATTCCTCCCACTAGAGAACTAGATTCAGAAATTTAGATCAGGGTGGAAGAAATCTGACCCGAGGGAAGCCTGGTGGAAGGGATGAGTGGCAGTGGGGCAAACTCAGTAGACATTAATTTGTAAATTGAGACAGAATCCAGCAGAGGAAAGGACTTGGGGTATATGTGTCACCAGGGGCCTGACAGCTAAAGGAAAGTTCTGAAACAGCACAGCTTCGGCAGAAGCATTTCCTGCCTTCTTGCCATTTCACTCCCACTCATCCTTCCTGGCTAAACTCGGGTGACACCCCAGGAAGCCTTTGATGGTCTCTCGAGACTGAACCTGCCAATCACATCATTAGTAGATTTAGTAGATTTGTCCCATCTACTGTGCTGTGGACAGGGACCACATCTTGCTCAGTGCTGGCTGCGGTATGGGGGATGTATTAGAGTCCCAGCATGGAGGCAGAGAAACCAGCTGGAAGGCTGTTGCAGAAACCCAGGTGAGAAAAAAAATCATGGTGGTCTCCATTAGGGTTGTGGGCTGGGGATGCAGAGATGTACTGGAGACAGATTTAGTGACTCACGTCAACAGGATGGGGATCAATTATATGAGGGCACACAGGAGGTTTCTGGAAGAGCAACAGGGTGGATGGTAGCACTAAGGGGCCCAGAGGAAGAGCAGGTGGCTGAATGAAGTCAGCAAGGACATGTCCATTTGAGGCACATGTGGGACATGCCCAGAGACCCAAGAAGCAGCATATATGGGGACTTGAGGTTCAGGGGTGGGGGAAATTGGCTGGACCAAGATCTTACTATCTACCTCCTGGTTAAACTTAAACATCAAATCCTCCAACAAGGTCAGCCTTTTTAAAAGGACTTACTAAAAAACAAAAACAAACAAACAAAACCATGTAGAGTTGGGGAGATGAGACCACAGAAAATATGTGCAGTATAAAAATCATGAAATTCCTGAGCTACAAATCTTAAGAATCCAGCCAGAGTGATGCAAAGGCTTCCTAAAAAGAGCTGAGCATCCCTAAAAGGCTTCTTCATCATCACCCTGTTTGTCCCATTATCTTGTTTCCATATGTTGTTCCCATTCCATCTCTGCTGGACAGGAGCCTGCTCGCTGTCCTATCTGAGACCTGAACTGGAGATCATCCCTTTCATTCTCGAGGCTCCCCCTTCCCCATATCCTTTGTGGGTGAGGGTCAAGCCCCGTTTGCGGGAACTGTGCAGTGCAAGGGGACCAATCCTCAGAGCCCCCATCATTCCACTTGGCCATTGTGCACCCCCCCCCCCCCCACACACACACCTTCCCTTTCCCCAAACACTGAGATGCTCCCTCCGGGTGCCTGGGCTCCATTTCCACTCCTCTAGGTTCTGGTTTTGTGACTGTGGGCAAGGTGATTTCCCTCACCCAGCCTCCTTCTCATCTGTAAAAATGGGACTTACGCTAGCTCCTTTGCAGGTTCCTTTGCAGAGCATCAAATGAGCCACACTGTGGCAATGTCCTATCTCGGACCTTTTATGTAGCAGACGCTCAGATGGTCTCCTCCTTCTAAGCCATCCGATCCCCTGATTCCTGTGCCCCCTTCACAGGGAAAGGGTCTTACAATATTTTAACTATAAATAGCCATGGCAACCAAAGTTAAAATTTATACAATAATCAGTAAGGATATTATGTATTACCTAAGAGAATGGAGGCAATGATGTGTAGGTGCCCAGGCACCCGGCTTGGCACGGAGCAGGAGACCTTCCTCAGCCTCCCCAGCTGGAGAGGACAGCTCTCCAAACACCTCCTTCCCTACATATTCAAGCAGCCCTAGGGCCTGCCACCTCCACTCTAAACTGTCCAGAACTTGTCCCCTCTCTCAGGCTTCCCGCGGCTCCCCGGCTCTCACTCCCGCTTACCTCCTTGCCCTCTCCCTGCGGTTGCCTTTCTCACAGACGTGGATCACATTGCCTTGGATTCCGACCTCCTGGGCCTGGAGGTTTCGCCAAAGCCCTGGAATTGAAAAGACCAGGCACCTGGGCCATCCTGCAGCCAATCAGGAAAAGCTTCAGACGCTTGCCACTCAAAGTGTGATCCGTGGACCTACAGCAGCGGTGCGATGAGTTTGTCAAGAGGGCAGACTCTCAGTAGGCCCCAGAGCTGCTCATTCAGTGTCTGCATTCTAACAAGACTTCCAGGTGATTCCTAGGCACCCTCAAAATTGAGGAGCTCTGCGTTAGAAGCCTTTGGAGATAAATGGGCCAGAGGTAAAAAGGACGCAGCCGTGCCCCATGGAGCGGGAGAGGCGATCTTGGGAACACCTGCACTAACGGACTGAGTCACTCGAGGTCACTCTGGCACTGTTCCTGGGGAAGTAGTCTGGATTGCCAACACTGTACTATTTATCTGCTAAGCCAGGGAGGGGGTATGAGCCGATGCCTCCCTCTTCTTGCCATTCTTTAGGGTTGTCCTAATGGAGGCATGACTAGGCCATGACCCACATCCACCTGTCATTTGGCCACTTCAAACCACAATAAAACATGAATTTGAGCATCCAACTTTTGGAAAGCAATCTAATTATTTATAGTGAAGTAAGAGTCCGTAAGACAGAAAATAGGTGTCAAGGCAGAAAGAGGCCACAGGGAACAGATTGGCCACTCAAACAAAAACGTGTAGTGGGCTAAGGACACCTGAGTGAGGCAATGATGGGCACTTACCTGAGCCTGCCTGGATCCACCAGCCCAAGAAGAACCTCACAGCTGCTAGAAAAAGGAGGAAGAGGAACCATGGCGTGCAGCAAGCCTGGGAGCAGCCCACAAGGCCTGGGTGAAGAGCTTAGGTTTCTAAGTACATGCTGATTGGTATAGAAAAGTCAACGCAGTGGGTTTCTTAGAAAGTATCCCTGGGGCCCAGGGAAGAGGCTGCCCCTTGGCCATGAGAGTCTCTTTGGAGGGAGGCAGGTAAACACCTTTATGTGATCTACCAGTTGTGCGACGTCTGTGTACCGCTTCCTGTAGGCACGCCTGGGACGCAGACCCCAACATCACCACTGAAAGGAAACCTCAGGATCAGGGATGTCAGATTTAGCAAACAAAAATACAGGGCATCCAAGTTAAATTTGAAGGTCAGAGAAGCAACATAAAATTTTTTAGTGTAAGTATCTACCAGATATTACATTCCAGAGCAACCCTGCTCAGGTTTAGAGTCTGTCTGTCCCCAAGGCGTGAGACTAGGAGAGGCTTGGGCTGAAAGAAAGTCTCCACCTAGGGCCCAGGGGTACCCTCCTAAAACCTACCCTATTTCTGAAATCAGAGAGAAAGCGGACTTTGTTAATTTGTGGGTGGGGCAGTCTTTTGCGAGAGGCTATGCATACTGTTTGCTTTTAAATATTTTGACCTACTGAGGCACCTGGGTGGCTCAGTAGGTTAAACCTCCAACTACAGGTCATGATCTCGCAGTTTGCGGGTTCGACCCCCACGTCCGGCTCTGTGCCAACAGCTCAGAGCCTGGAGCCTGCTTCAGATTCTGTGTCTCCCTTTCTCTCTACCCCTCCCCTGCTTGTGCTCTGTCTCTGGCTCTCTCTCTCTCTCAAATAAATAAACATTAAAAAAATTTAAATGTTTTGCCCTACAAAGATGGGAACAACCAACATGTTTTTTACATTATCATGTATCCAGTGGGGTAGTTCAAAGAATGTAAACTAAAAAGTATTATAGTTTTGATAATTTCAAGTCAGGTTCCTGTAGGAGATGGACTGGTTTTCTTAGTCCAGACCAATAAAATCCTGCTTAACCAGAAAAACTGCTCCTATGTAAGCAGGCTTTTATTCATTGAGACTTGTAGAAGAAACTGTTGGTAACTATTTACCTGATCAAACAGTCTAAAGGTATTTCTGAGCATAAAATCAATAAGCTCTTGTGTATGTCAACAACCCAAGTTAAATGATAAATTTAGGGAAAACGTTTACAAAACAAATGAATGGAAAAGTGTTATATACTTAGTATGCTTCATATGTAAGAAAAAAGATAAACACCCAAAAGGCAGGGGAAGGCAAAGGACACGAACATTCACAAAAGAAGAAATACAAATGACCAATAAAGATATAAAAAGTCCAGCCTCATTAATAATCATAGCAAACTGACGGATCACAGAATGAAAATACTTAATTTTGCAAAGACTGTAACAATTCTCTTTCCCAATTCTCTTTACACCGAGGGGACCAGCAATTCATGTACCCTTTTGGGAAGCAATTCAGCAATGTTTATCAACAAACTTCATAAGGTTTATACCCTCCAGCTCATTAATTTCACTTCTAAGAAAGTGGTGCACAGAAACGTAGGTACAAGGATCTTCATAGAAGACTTACTTATAACGACAGAAAACTAGAAACAATCTAAGTGTCCTATATTAAAGATTGATTGATTTATAGGAGGTGAGCCCATTAAATTATTATGCAGCCATTATAATGATTTTACTAATTTTATTTTATTTTCTTAAGTGTTTATTTATTTAGTCCAATGTTAATCACTATTAATGTTGGGGACAGTATATTTAAAAATCTTGTCTGCTTTCACATTAAAATAGTGTTTTTGAAAACTATTTGGCAACATTGGAAACTATTTACCATATGAAATCAAAAGAAAATATTAGTATATATTACCAAAATTTGTAAGTAGATATGTACAAAGATTAGAGGAGAATACATCAAAATATTAACAATGGATCTCTTGGCGATTTTTTTCTTCGTCCTACCTTTCTTCTAAAATTTCTACAAATAAGTATTATTCCTATACTTGAGAAATAGAACATTATTGTTGAAAAAAAGACAACTGGAAAGCAGGTCCTTGAGAAAGAAGGAAGCAGATCCAGATTACTAACAGAATGATTTCAGCTTTGCCCATTGCAGCCACCTGGAGAACTCCAGGAATACTGGTGCCCAGGCCCCACACCCAGAGATTCTCCTTGAATGGACCTGGGTGGGGACTCCAAGCCTCATGTCCTTGGCAACATCTAGCCACACCCGGGTGAGGTCTAATGTTTGGCCAGGCTGGGACCCACTGCTTGCACAAGCCATCACACGTTTCTGCAGGAGTTTAGGCCTCTGTGTCTGATGGAGGAGGAACTGCAAGACCTGGTCTCAAGCCCCATCAGTGGCCCGCTGTAGCTGTATGCTTTTGGCAAGCCATTTAACCCAACCTTAGTTTGTCTGCCCATACAATGGGAATTTTTAATGCCTACCACAAGAGTCGGGGTATGGCCTCGAGGGAGAGGGTAAATGAGAAAGGTCTGTATAAAATAGAAAACATATAGAATGAGCTCTTTGTGAGAACCTGGAAACTCAAATGATAACACTTATCTTTGATCAATGAAATAGCCTTGGCAACAGGGGAACCCGTGTAAATAAGCGGGTTTGTTTCTAAGCTCTGTCAGTCTCGTAATTTGCCTTGATTTGGAGATTCCGCAGGCAGGTGCTGTCAGATGTGGATGCCGGGGACAGTCTTAGCCTAAGGGCTCATGGCCAGTAGACAGCAACCAATAGATCTGAGTTGGTTCAGACCGTTTGGTCATCTTGCTTTGAGAGGTGGCTGGCTTCCAGAAGTCAAAACCTTGTTCTCATGAAAATGTGCCTTTGCATTTTAAATAAATGCCGCTTCCCAATACATGTTTCTTATTTAACTGTCTCCTTGGGAGGTTGCGTGGCCATTGCTTAAAATGTCTTGGGAATTCCTCTTTTGAGATTGCCTTTGTCTAAGCTACATTTTTTCTCTGGGTAGTTTCAATCAGTGAATTCATTCTCTATCCTTTGGAGAGGAGCTTAATTTTAGAAAGCAGTCAAAAATATCTTTCAGAACCAAACCTGATGATTAAGATGGCATTCAAACCTAGAGAAGACATTCCTTTAAGTGAAGAGGTCACTCTTAAAGTACACGTGTGCCTATTTGCTACCCAGTGTATTCCCAGCACCCTGCCCAGTGCCTGGGACCCAGATGTTCAACATATTGCTGTTGAACGGTAAACAGAGCCTGGCTCTCTACGGGGACCCATAAACTGGCTCCAAAGGTAAGTGTGAAGGCTTTGGACCAAAGCAACCTATATGGGATTAATAACATTCTAGCTTGTATGCTGATTGGAAATTAGTCCCTTTCTTTGTAAGTATGCTACGTATATACCTTATGCATTTGACTAGAGAGAAAGTGTTGCAGTTTCTTCCCCTTACTGGAGCTAATACTGGATTTCCTTTCCTAAAGCAACACTAATCAGCGACACTGGGCAAATTCAAGCATTTTTGGAATTATTTTTCATGCCAGCCCAATCCACAAAACAACCAAGCATGGTATTGGCTAGTTAGCAAGGACAATGCCTGAAACAAAATTCACGTTTTCACACGAGGATTTCAAGACACTGACATTAATCCAGACTTGCACATTAGCGAAGGTCCACACCTCCGGCCTTAATGAATTTGAGGAGTGTGGAGTTAGGCAACTCATAGCCCAGAAAGAGAGCATCGTCTGAGAGTTTGAACTCCTGGGCTGTCCCAGCTCCGCAGCTAACTAGCTGAGCAGCCTGGGGAGAACATTTCACACTTCCCCCACTTGGTCTTTATGTCCTTATCTTTGCAGTGATCTTGCACTCTTAAAGTCACCTTATCTATGCAGTTGTCTCCACTCTTAAAAGTCGCCAAAGCTAAACTGAGAACCCTGAAGGCTGACAAGGGGTAAGAGGACAGGTGGAGAGCAGCAGCCACCCCCGTGGTAGGTGATGGACAAGAAAGCAAGGTCCTGCTCAGCTAATGGGGAGACTTTTACAGTAGCCGAGCCAATCTCAGCTAAGCCAGAGTCCCTGCTCTGAAGGAGAAAGAAAGCCAAAGCCAAAGCTCAACTGCTTCTGGCAATGGAACCGTTTCCAGGAAGGGAACACACAGGTCATCTGAGGTCAAGTTCAGGGCACGCAGCCAGCCGCCAGGCGGGAAGGGAGCTGCAGTGAATGCCTGCTTGCCTGCTCTCCAAGTCTTTCACCTTCTGAACACAAGTGCTGTACCAGCCCCTTTGCAGGTCTCCCAGGGGACCGCAGAGGCTCCTTCCAGACCCAGGCCTTCTGGCTCCGGCCTCACAGACACAGCCTACGCAGAGGTGCTGAGAGGAAGCAGGTAGGAGACAGCGTGAGCAGTGGAGGCTCGCTGGCCTGTCTTGTCATTGTCCTGCAGAGAAGAGGGGCCCAAGTGCTCCGTTTAAAGCATTTGAGCATTCCTCATCCACTGTTGCCCTCCCCGCCCCCAGGACACACAGGACACGCTCGCAGCTCTCTGCCTTGGTCCATGGTGTTAACTCCACTGTCTTCCAGCTTCTGCTCTACAAATCCTGCTTTCGTGTAGTGCCCAGCTCATAAGCCATGTGACCCATGCAGTTCCCTTTGCTGGAAGTGGCACCTGTTGTAGACTGTCTTGCGTCACACTTGAAAGGAAGCGTCGTCTCTCCCCGTTTGGGACCACACTGTACCCACTCTTCATCATCACATTATGCCTATCCCTTCCTTTGCCCATGCTGCTTACCTGCCTGCCATCATGTTCCTCACCTCACCACCCAGGGCTCAGCTCAGCTGGACTCTCTGAAGGACTTTCCACCCACAAAGACCTAGCAGCCCCACTTACTGAGTGGCCGCTCTGTGCCCAGACGTTTGTCTACAGTATTTCCAATCCTGAAACACCCCTGCAAAGCAGGCGCAAAGATAGTTACACTTTCAGACTTCAGGAAAACAGAGGCTTAGAGAGGTGCAGGAACTTGCCCAAGATACACGGCTGGTTAGTGGCCGAGCCAGGACTGGAGCCCAGGTATAATGCCTACACCTAAACCCCCCATCTCTTCCGTGCTACTTTTTCATTCATAAGACAAATATTTTGAACTTGAGGCTATACGAACCTTGAAGATCACCTTTCTTGTTTTCAGAGCAAGGAACCCAAGGAGTAGAGAGGCCGGACGACTTGCCCACCCCATTTCCTAATTCCTTGCACGTGCTGGCACTGGGGACCCAGGAACCATCTATCCACTGCAGGGGGCCACCAGTGCCAGGTAACATTCTCTGGGGCTTCCAATTGCAAGCCTCCTGACACACACCTGTCTTGCAAGCAGGGCCCCGAAAGAGGCAAGAGAGAATGTTCCAGCAAGCTTAGAGCCACGGGATTATTAGTTCAGCTGTATACAATGATAAAACCCCAAACAGCAGTGACTTAGGTTTATACCTTTCTCATGTAGATGTCTGAGGAGAGCAGTATGGGGCTAATGCTGCTGATTAACCCACCCAGGGCCTGAGGCCTCTTTTGTCTTCCACAGGTCCCTCCTAATGAGGCCCTGCATGGTCCCCAGTGTCCCCAGGATCACCTGGCACAGGGGAGTCTGAGAGCAAGCTCAGAGGGCTCACTGCCTGTCTTCTACTTGTACCCTTCACACCGGAGAGGCAGTTCTGAGTCTGGCTGGGGCAAGCATGCTGCAGGCAGCATTAAGGGGTAAGAGTGTGGGGGACATTTCATTGCTTAGTCCAAGGGGCCCTTCTTAAGCTCAGCCTACTTCTTGTCTTCTCCCCTTCTTCCTTCTTTCCATCTGTCTAATGTTTATCGAGCTGTGCATTCCTGTGTGCCAGGCACTGGAGGTACAAAGAGGGATAGGCGCATTCTGTGCTTGAACAAAGAGATGAGGAAATAGACCATTTTAATGCTATGTGGCAAGGCAACCATAAGATACACGCAAAGTTAATGAGCTTTGTGCTCAACAGGAGCACAAAGGCCGGACCCCTGACCTTCCCCCTCCCAGCCAGGTAGGAGGTCAGCAAGGGCTTCCTGAAGAAGGTGCTTGCTGATGAGACAGACCTGGGAAATATTAGGGGGCAGTAGCTAGCCCCAGATGATTGCCTGGATGTCGGGGATGAGTCAGAGGGAGGAGTCAGACGCTCCCAGTTTTCTAGCTGCAGTGGCCGGAGGAGTGATGGTGCCACTGTGGGTACAGAGCACACAGACCTTCTCCCATGACAGTGCTCTCTTGCCTTGGGGAACACCCCCAGCTTCAGGTGGCTGTCACCTCCCCTGTACGACCCTTTTCCATTGCTAAAGACATGTACATGGGCCCTTTTTATTGTAAAGGTTTTAGGTCAAGTGCCCTCGGGAGATGAAGTCCCCTCGACCCTGGTCTAGTGAGTCAGATGCAGGAGCACAGTCTGTACCAGGCAGCCTCCAGACCAAACCAAGCTGATTTCCCAAGTGTCACCTGAGCCTGCTGTGCCTCATGGAAGCTTTGGCTCTAAAAAACCACCTGTAGTGAACATCTGCCACTTTGTGGAGAACCAGTGAATGGATCCCCTTCCTGTGTTTGGGGACTTTCCCACTGTGGTTGGAGGTAGAGATGGCCTCACACAGTGAAGATGAAAAGTCAGATACTATCTGACTCCCTTGCAGCTACCTGGCATGTCAAGGACACGTGGCCAAGACTACAACTAAGATATACCTCCCAGAGCCTCAGGGCTGTGAGGATCTTTGTGTGGCAGAGGCGGTTACAGGGGGATCACTTTCTCCTAACAGCCATGGTGCACACTCTGGGACCTTGCAAATGACAGGCCTGAAGCTTGAGCTTCAGTAGGTTCACACTAGCTTGCTTCTGTTTGCAGTTAAGGACCACGACAATTCCTTGGCAGGTGATCAGTCCAGCAGGGTACATGGCTAGGGCAAACGCAGGGGAGAGGGGAGCACAGACTTTGTCTGGAGGACAGTGAGTAAAACCATTCAGCCAAACAGAGGATTCTTTCACAGGGTGAAAGAAGGGGAAGGTTGGAGAACCCCCAAAACCCAATCAAGTAGCCTGGTCATCACCTTGTAAGAGACACCAACATTTTTTAAATGAACTTTTATTTTGGAACAATTATTTATTATTTATTTATTTTTAAATGTTTATTTACTTTTGAGAGAGAGAGGGAGAGTACGAGCAGGGGAAGGGCAGAGAGAGACAGACGGAGAATCCAAGCAGGCTCCACAAGGATCCAGTGCAGAGCCTGATGCAGGGCTTGAACCCACGAACCATGAGATCATGACCTCAAAAGTGACCAAAGTCGGATGCTTAACCGACTGAGCCACAGGCGCCCCTTGGAATAATTATTAAGTAAGCTAAACGCCCAATGTGGCGCTTGAACTCATAACCCAGAGATCAAGAGTCATGCTGTACTGACTGAGCCAGTCATGTGCCCCAACTTTAGAGTAATTATATATATATATATATATATATATATATATATATATTTATTTTTATTTATTTTTTTTAAGTAAGCTTCACACCCAGTGTGGGGCTGGAACTCACCACCCCAAGATCGAGAGCCACAGGCTCTACTGATTGAGCCAGCCAGGGCCGAGGAATAATTTTAGATTTACAGAAAGTTGCAAAGATAGTACAGAAAGTTTCCTATCTCCCCTGATGCTAATAACATCTTGCATTGTATGCTACATTTGTCAAAACTAAGAAGCTGATACTGGTATATTATTATTTACTAAACTCCAGGCTTGATTTGGATTCCATGGCTTTTTCCGCTAATGTCCTTCTTCTATCCCAGGATCCAATCCAGGATACGCTTTGCATTTAGACGCCAATCTTTTTACAGGAGAATATTAAATATGATTAAAGCTGTTTTAGGAGAATCGTCTGATGGAACATCCAGGTTGGAACAGGATGTAGGGTAGAAAGGCATTTGTAAAGGCATTCCAGAACCTTCACCAAATTTCCAAATGCATCTCAGTGCCTGGTGCCTGAAGGGGCTCACCACCTTGAAGGTGCAGTTGCCAGGAAGAGATCTGGGCCACTGGAAGCACGTCTGCCTGCTCAGGACCCACGGGGCCAAAGGCATATTTAGGATGCACCTGGGGGCCTCCACCCAGCAGTGTTAGCAAGCTAGCAGTTCTTCCTGCCTGGGCAACAAAAGTGGACTGGTACATCTGAAAAGGCAGCCAAGGAAATGCATGCAAGTCTCGTCTTGTCTCCCTTAACCAGCAGTCTGTTGTGAAAACAGAACAGACTCCGGAGTCAGGAAGAACCTGGGTTTGAGTCCTGGCTTCACCACTTACAGCGGGACTCTGGGTGAGTTCCTGAACTTCCCTGAGCTTCAGTTTCCTTACTGGTAAAAACTGGGATCTTAAGCCTCCCTCATAAGATTAATGAGAGGATGATACAACATTTAAGAAGGGTTCACTAGGGCATCTGGCACACAGTAGGCATTCAGCAATCATCAGCTCCCTTGACAACTTGAGGATGGGATCTGGGCTCAGAATTTTTTTTGCATATCCTTGTAGTGCTTAGCACACAGAAGGCACTTCATAATTTGGTGACCATACTATGGAGCTCACAAATCCAATGGCCCCAGAAAGGGCACAACATGTCTCCACTTACATCATTCACTTATTTAGTGAGTCTGTATCAGGCAAGTCTGTATCACCAAATAGCAGTAAATAGAGAAATGCCAGGCACTGTGCTAAGTGACCAAGACATGGTCTGTGTCAAAAATGGCAAAGCCCATTGGTCTCCAGACAACTTTCATTCAGGTCTGGCACACGGTTGGACATAGTTGAATCAGCAGTGTGTCCAAGAGCACAAATACCGGTTCCTTCTGGGTGGTGCGAGGGAAGAGCCTCACAGAGACAGGAGTAGACTTGGGACTGGCAGAATCAGTATCCCTTTTGGTAAAAAAGAGCAGAAGATGAGAGAGAAGCATTGCGTTATGTGGGAAACACGAGATGTCGTCTGGACCCACGGGTAGTCCTGTGGGGTTTACGGTATGAGTGGTGGGAGGTAAAGTTACAAAAACATGGCAGCTCTAATACTTCCACACAGGAAGGGCTGGGGCGGGGGGGGGGGGGGGCTGTCTGGTGGCAGGGGCTGGCAGAAGACCTGACTTGAAGCTATGCTTTTACACAGCAGCTACAGGTTTTCTGTACGGTAGTCTCCCCCTTATCTGAGAGGGACACGTTCCGAGATGCCCAGGGGAAGCCTGAAACCACAGATAGTACTAAACTCTAAACATACTCTATTTATTCCTACACATATACATACCTGTGATAAAGCTCGATTTATAAAGTAGCACAGTAAGACATCGACAATAATAATTAACAAATTAGAACAATTAGAACAACATACTGTAATAGGAGTTTTGTGAATGCCCCTTCTCTCTCAAAATATCTTATTGTGCCGTACTCTACGCTTCTTCTTGTGATGCTGTGAGATGATAGAATGCCCACGTGATGAGACGAAGTGAGGTGAATGACAGGCATTATGACACAGCAATAGGCTACTACGGAGTTTCCCTCAAGACGTCAGGAGGATCATCTGCTTCCAGAACAATGGCTGACTGCTGGTAACCAAGCTGCGGGAAGTGAAACCGCAGATAAGGGCCGGGAATAAGGTGAGGTGGCCTGGGGAACAGATGGTCGCTGGTCGTAGCAATGGGCGGGCAGGGTAAGGAGTGAGCATCGTAGCCACTCCTGGCATGGCCATGCGAGGAAGGGAGCCATGTGACCGCTAGGAAAAAGGAGGCGGGGTGAATGCATTTGGGGGAGTCAACTGCAATGCCCACTACACCTTCAACTAGAGAGCAGACAATGAGGTGCAGGAAGACTTGAGAGATTTCAGAGATTGAGAGATTTCAGAATTTGGTGAGAAAGGGGTTGGAAGAGAGCTGGAGGGCAAGGATGACTCCAAGGCTTCTAATGTGGTCAACCTCGTGAAGAAACAGGCTTTGTTGTCCCGGGGGAGGGGGAAGGGGCAGGGTGGGGTGAGAACTCTGTTTTGCACACACTGAGCAGAAGGGAGATCCAGGTAATGACACCCAGAAGTCCACACGGATCTAGCTTTAAACGTCACCCTCCAGTCAGGGGTTTGCTTCAAAACAATCTTGAGTGGTGGGTTGGCTACAGGTGACACAAAACTGGCCCTGAATAAATAACTGAAGTGGGTGAGAAAGTAAAAATTAGCTCAGACTAAGAAAACAAAAGCCGTGCTACCATCTCAGGCGGGGAAGACGGCACAGGTAAGGCCAGCTACAAAGCTGCCATGAAACACTACTCCTCCCAAGGGCACGCTGCTGCTAAAGTGTCATTACCACCCCCTTCTTTGCGTGGCTACTGCTTTCTGAGTCACTGAGCTCACCTTGTTCTCTGAAATGATGGACCGTCAGAAAGTTTGCCGTTTGAAATTTTATCAGTAAAAATGAAACACCCTCCTGTTGCTGGGAGGATCTAAGTCACTTTGACACAGAGAAACGGTCTTGATTTGCAATTCAGGTTTGGAGCTTCAGATAAGGGGCTTCTGAACACAACATTCACTTTGTACTTTTGAAGGAAATGAACCTGGGCCTGCAGTGCAGTTCAGACCAGGCGTTGACTCCCGTATACGGAGATCTGCTTTTCTCTGAGCCTATCAAAGCACTGCTTCATTTACATTTTTACCTAAACTCTATCCTTCCCCCAGATCCTTTAATTCTCTCTTTTCCCGTTTGGTAAGACACCCATAGTTACTCTGGTGAGGTCCCTTTCATCACAATTAATTTAAAAATCTGGTTTTGTCAAACTACAGGCTTGTTTCTGGTGATCTGAGGCTGATTGGGTCTGCGTAATGGGGATACAGTTCTTTGCACTATTCCCTCTGCTATTGCAAATGATTCACATTTTTCCACATTTCCAAGTTCTTGAGAAGTACTCACCCCATGATAACAGTAGGAGCTATGATGGTGTTTGAGATCTCCGCAAGGGTGAGTTAACAGCCCTCCAAAGACATCCACACCCTAATCCCCGGCACCTGTAAATATGTTACCTTAATAGCAAAAGGGACCTGGCAGATGTAGTTAAGGCAAAAGATCTTGAGATGGGGAGAGTACTCTGCCTTAAAGCAGAGAACCTTTCCTGACTGTGGTCAGAGAGAGATGTGACCACGGGAGAAGGGTCAGAGACGTAGTTGCTGGCCTTGAAGATGGAAGAAGGGGACACAAGCCAGGGAATGTGGGAAGCCTCTAGAAGACAGAAAAGGTAAGGAAACAGATTGTCCTCCAGAGAATCCACGTCAGAGTTCTGACCTACAGAACTAGAAGATAAACTTGTGCTACTTTAAGCCAAATTTGTGGTAACTTGATATGGCAGCAAAAAAAAAAAAGGAATACAAGATCACTCAGCACAGTGGGTAAAGACAGAAATGAACCAAGGGTGCCTTGGGGACGCCAACACTTGAGAGGAGAGGAGGAAATGAGGAGTCAGCTAAGGACACAGAAAGGGAGGGACCAAATAGTGGAACACAGAAGAGACCAAGGAGAAAGTTCCAAGGAGAAAGTGGTCCAGATTTAAACTGCCCACTCCTTAAAAGTGAAGGCTGAAGGGTAAGCAGTCTTTCAGTTTTAAAGCACATGTTCTTCCCTTGCTTCAACGTCCTGTGATTCTAGCATTTTCATAAAATAAACAGCCTTTCCCCTGAAACCACCACCTTCTCCTTTCACGCTAAAAGCCGGAGAGTTCGAGAACTTTCACAATCTCAATTCACATCACAAACCCATCAAGGTAATATTCTGGTTCGGGAAGAGCAGGTTTTACCACATCACAAGTGAGAATGAACTCTATTTTTATGTGCTAATCTAAGTTATTTGACGTTGGAGCACAGCCTAAATGGGAGTGGGACAGTCACCGGCCTGGTGTGACTGTGCTGTGCTGGGTCTCCGTGTTTAAACACTCCTCCCAGACCTGTCCCTCCTCGAATGCTAAGGTCCTCATTAAAACAGTCTCTCTAGACCATCTCACTACCAATTTGGAAAATGGCAAATTATTTTACCCAGGTAGACTGTCCACGGTGCTATCTTACAGGATATTCATATTCTTTTTTTTTAAGTTTATTTATTTATTTTGAAAGGGGGGAGGGGCAGACAGGGAGGGAGAGAGACAATCCCAAGCAGGCTCCATGCTGTCAGCACACAGAGCCCAATGCAGGGCTTGATCCCATGAACCGTGTTAATATGACCAGAGCCAGAATCGAGTCGGGACACTTAACTGAGTCACCCAGGCACCCCTGGAACATTCACATTCTGAAGGGCAAAGTTTATGCAGGGAAAGAAATGCTGAATTTCTAGATTTTCAGGCTTTTTCTAAGTGAAGAAGGTGAAGGATAGGAGTGTATTCCTAAATTCTAAACCCACTAGCCTTATGTGGTATTGAGAAGCTGGGCCTAATGCCTCATTCTCACACAAAGACATTGGCACGTGACTTTTTCTCTGCCTGAATACCCTGCCCCATTAATTCTTCAAAATTCGGAACAGTTGCCACTTTCTTAGGGGGGGCTGTCCCAGCTTATGTTGGCTCCTTCTGCCATAAGCCCCCACGGAACACCCGCGTGTTTCCTTTTGAACCGCTCACCACATAAGCAATTACTTGTCTGCTCTTTCACCCTCACCATCCGATGGCGAATTCTGCAAGGTAAGGACAGCCTGCCTCCGCTGTGCTGTTATCTCCTTGGTCTCTAGCATACAGGAGATACTCACAAATATTTGATGACTGATTAAACGAATGAAGGGTGGGGTCCCAGTGCTCTTATTCTGGCTTTACATTAGTGGTTCCTGAAAATGTAAATGGGAATTAAACATTTGGGCCCCTCAAAGCTAACGAACCAAAAGCACTGAGTTTCTAAAACGTACCTACCATTCAATGTTCATCCCTGGTCTTGTCCAAAGCCTGAAGCGGCAAACAAACACAAGAATAAGTGGGTCGACAACACTAACAAGAGAATTCAGTGGGAAAAGAGAATCATCTTTTCAACAAATGGTGGGACAATTGGATATGCGCATACAAAAGAACGAAGTCAATCCTTACACCACACACACAAATTAACTCAAAATGAACCACAGACCTAATGGAAGAGCCAAAACTATACAACTCCTGGAAGAAACCTTAGGAGCAAATGTTTGTCACCTTGGGTTGTTCAAAACTTTCTTAGACGTGACACCAAAAGCCCAAGTGGCAAACTAGACTTGGTCAAAATTCAAAACTTTTGTGCTTCAAAGCACACTATCAAAATACACCCGAGGGAATGGTAGAAAATATTTATAAATCATGTCTCTGGTAAAAACTTGTACCCACAATATCCAAAGTCTCTTACAACTCAATAATAAAAAGCCAAATAACTGAAGAAAGCACAAAGGATTTGGGTATTTTTCCAAGGAAGAAATACAAATAACAAATAGTAACATGAAAAGATGCTCAACATCATTAGCCATCAGGGAATGTAAATCAAAACCAGGATAGGATACTAGGACGGCTATAATCGAAATGACAGCAAGTTTTGGCAAGGACCGGGAAAGACTGGGGCCCTCATTATCACTGCAGAGAATGTAAAATGGTGCAGCCACTTTGGAAGAGTTTAACAGTTCCTCCAGAGTTACCATTTGACCTGGTAATTCCACTCCTAGATGTATATCCAAGAAAATTTAAAATCCAAAAATCTGTATATGAATTTTCATAGCATTATTCGTAACAGCCCCAAAATGGAATCCACATGTCTATCAATAGATGAATGGATAAACAAAATGTAGTATATCCATACAATGAAATATTTCGTCACAAAAAAGAACGATGTACTGGTGCATGTTACAACATGGCTGAACGTGGAGAACCTTGAAAGAAATCAGTCACAAGAGGCTACATATTATGTGATTCCACTGACATGAAATCTCCAGAAGAGTCATATCTAGAGACAGAAAGTAGACTGGTGACTTCCTAGAGCTGCACTGGGGTGGAAGAAGTAAGGGTGATGGGGAACAGGGAGTTACTGCTAGTTGGTTGGCAATTTTTCTCAGGGTGCTGAAGACATTCTGGAATTGACTATGGTGATGGTTGCTCAACCCTATCGACCATACTAAAAACCACTGAATTGTGCACTTTAATTAGGTGAATTGTATGGTACGTGAATTGTATCTCAATAAAACTGTTAAAAATTTAAGTATGATAAAGAAATGCTGTGCTTCCATTTCACGACAGCACACATTTGTCAGAAGCCAATCTCGTGCTCGTTTCCCCAAGCATAAAGAGAAACACAGGTTTCTGTCTCCTGGGACGCTGACTTCTGAGCTTATTCGTTTTCCTGTGTGCCTGCACGACTGTTAAGGGCTCAGTGCAGGGATTCATGGAGCTGCAGGCTTCTTGCAATGGAGCATTTCGATTCTACGGAGCCATGCATTTTTCTCTTGACAATAAATTGTCCTTGGAGCTTGAAGTGCAGCACAAAAAATTCTTTTTCCAGCACAGTCACTCCATTAAGATCACCTGAAACTCACTGGGTGTATTTAGGGCAGGCCAGAGTGCCAGGATGACTGAATCCTAAATGCAAGATGCTGGGACTTTTGGGCTCATGATTTGTTTTCTCCCTCCCTCCATCTTCCTTTGGCCCAGGTTCTTCAGCTCTAGCACAAAGGTCAGAGCACCCCACACCCCCAAGCAAAAGTGCTGGATGGGAAGAGACAGGAGCATCCTGGAGTTCGGGTTCCATTCCCTAGTGCTGGGGGCCTGCACTGAGTGTCCACACTCTCCCGAACCTCTGTACTTCCCTCCTTCGTGCCCAGGGCAGGGCTTGGATGGGAGTCCTGGGAACAATCCCAGCCCAGGCGCATCAGAGGGAACAAGTGAGCACACAGGGAAGTCTAGGTGGTGAAGGATTCAAGAGAAAAGCTATGGCTGTTCTCAGGTGAAAATGGCTATCTAGAGGGAGATTCAGAGCGGGCACCAAGAAATATGCACAGGGATAAACCAACAACTGGATTAACAGAATAAGCAAAACTTCCACTTTATTTTAGAAGCCTCTGAGACATAAAAGACAGTAACTGCAAAGTCGAAGGCTAACCCAAACCATGCACCTGAGTGTCAGAGCACTCTAGGGGCAAAAGGCGATGGAAAGGTGCATGACTTGGGATTTTTCCAGCTTTAGAAACTCAGAGAGCCAGAACATCCCGGGACTGGTTACAGATTATTTACAAAGGTGTTTACCTGTGCGAAAGAGAAAAACCAGAAGTTATATTTCACATTTTTAGCACTCTACAACAGTCCACCCACACTGCATATGTAGCCGAGCCCACCAGGTTTTGTGAGGAAGGGAAAATAGGCACGGGGGAGAAATGGGACCTGCTCAGGGTCATACAGTATCAAGTGGCAGAGCTGGGAATAGAATCCATAAATTGTATTTCCCCAGTTCTAAAATACCTTTGAGGAGGAAGTTAGCTGGGAAGTCAATTATTTAACAATTATTAGCCCAAAATACTTTAGAGAATAGGGATTATATTTGTGACATGTACAAGGTCCCACGGGCTTTGGAGTGTGAAATGCAATTTGAAGCACAAAGCATAAGACCATCATTCTGAAGTCTGAAGCAAAGACAAAAGCGCAATAAAGGAAAATCACGAGATGCAGGAGTTAAGATCCTCCCCACCTTTTTCAAGAGTTCTTCTTGTTTGGTTTCTTCTTCAGAAAAATCATCATTGACATCCAATACCAGCACTGGAATGTTCAGCAGAGCCTCAAAGTGGAGCCTTGTAAGAAGCATGAACGTTTTAGGGGACAGAAAAAAGAAAGCTGAGCCAACCTTCACATACTCACCAAGTCTTAGTAATCCATAGAAGAGATCTAAAGTCACATGGCTTCTCAATGAAATGGCATGTAAATAGCAATTTGAAAACGAGTTTAATAAAGTTGGCCAGAAAGAGGAAGGCTGAAATTTCTCTTTAGTCTTGAAATGGATACGGAAGGTCAGAGCCCTACACGTTTCCAGTGGACAGCATGCCGAGCCCGAAGGAAGGAAAGGCCAAAACTAGGACTGTCAACTTAGTAAGAAGGACAATTTCTCCAGAAATTTTCAGACCTTCACCCTGAGCTAACTATATCACTATCCTCAATCACAATGTTCAATCTAGGGTAATGTTAAAAAACAAAAAAGGTGAGAAACAGAATCTAATAAAAAGTCTCTTAGCATATAGATTACATCTAACATTTAAGTTTCTGAGTTGGATAATGCTTGGCATTTCCAACCACTCGGTACATTCTCAACCTTCTTATGGGGCTGCGTGCTGAACTCATGTTTGGGCAACTGGCTTGTAGGGAGGCAGGTGTCTGTGTGGTGCTGCCCTCTTCTCTGCTTACCTGGTTGTCTTGTGAACAAGCCAGGCTTCGTGTTGACTGTGAAGCTGCTCGAGATATGCCAGCTCAATTCCTTTCTCCTCTTCCCTGGCCCTGTGGTGTAGTCTCTTCCAGCAAACCTAAAAGACAATCCCCAGGCCCTGCTGAGCTCATGTGCTATCCTGGCTGTGACAATGCAGTCCTCAGGGGCTCTCTGACTCATCTCATGATGTCTATCCTGAGAACGGTAAGCCATGACTTTGCTTCTACTGTCTGGTTTTCTTATTCAATCACAGGGTTAATGGCAAACTTCATCAACCCTTTTTTTTCTTCTTCCCAATCCCATCCAGGAAGTCCCTAAATTCTCTTTAATCTCTCTCGCCTCTGTCCTAGTCAGGTCCTTATCACCTCTCACTCAGATGGTGGCAAGAGCCTTCTGGCTCTCTGCGTTCTGGAGGCGGTGAAGTGCATGGGAACGGCACAGGCCTTAAAGTCAGAAAACCCACAATTCGATTCCTGTCTTCGCCTTGTACTAGTGGTGCAAGCTCTGTGGGCTTCCCTCTCCTCCCCTCCACTCACCCCATGGGGAGTTGGTGAGGACTCACCAAGGTAAGGCATGTCAAGTTCCCGGCCAAAGCTGCTCTCTCCTCCCAGTGAGACCCCTCCACCCACCCTTCCTGAGTGCTGCAGGAGAGTGGCGGTGCGCTCCTTGCTGCGAACACTTCCAGGCTCGGTACTACCTACAGCCACAGAGCCCCAGGTTCAAGGAAGCATGAGGAGCATATTTACAAAATGGAAAATCTGAAACACGACTTTCATATCCTTTCACTCACTGAGTCTGCAGCAGAATGCAAACTCTGCCCAGGTCGAAGATAAAACAAAGAAGTAAAAAAAAAGTGAGGCTTAAGACTAACTCTCCTTCCCTCCCCCTTTCCAGAGAGTGCATGATTCCACTCTGCCTTCACCTGGTAGAAAAGTCTGAAGCACACTGGCTCAGAGAATGTCGTCTTCTCCTTTACCTGTCGCACAAGGCCATCCCGGATGCTGGCCGTCCCCCCTACCTCTCCACCTTCATCCTTAGCACCTCCCTGGACTCAGTGCCAGTGGCCAGATCGGACCCGCAGGACAGGCCGAGCTCTTTACCACCTTGAGACTTTTGCTCCAAATCTTTGTTTTGCCTGATTGCTTTCCTTCCTCTTTCCACATGGCAAACATTTCATCATTCAATGTCACCTGTCCTGGGAAGAACAGGTGGAGTAGCCCACTGATCTAGGGCTACCCTCTTTCAAACACTTAAAAAACTTTATCCCAAATGTAAACTTTAGCTGCAAATGAAGCACACAATACTCCCAAAGACGCACAGAGTCCTTGCTGTTTCCCTCTCACTCAGCCCTTCCTCTAAGGGGACGAAATCATGTAAACAAATTTCATTTATGAACTTATGTCCAACTTTTCAAACTGATTAACAGAGACAGATCTGACACGTTAATACTTCTAGCACCCATTCCTTCTCGCCAATCTTTTCCCCTAATCAACTATCATCCCAAACTCAGATGAAGTCCTTGTCCTTGGCATTTTATAATTTACTTAGACAATAGGTAAACCAACATGCAAAACAATGAATCAAGTGCTAAACTGTGAGCTTTGGATCTTTCTTCAGTGTAGCAGTTCAGATCAGGGAGGGAGCAGCTGTGCCCCAGAGTCAGAGAGGTGTTCCCTGGAGGAGGCAGGGCCCCCCCCCCTTTACTTCTAGTACCAGCTCCTGAGCACCACTCGGAGAGCCGGCGCTGTGCCAGGCCCTGGGGAAACACAGGCCGCCGGTGGCATTTCAGCTGTCTCAGGAGACAGAGGGAGGCGTGTACAGGGAGCTCTGAGAGCACAGCGGCTGGGAGCCAGAGTCTGTCTTGTTCAGGGCCGAGCGCCGGGCTGGCACAGCCAGTGGTCAGTGAAAACTCTGTTGCCTGCCGCCGTTCGCTGAGTCCATTTCTGCCCTCGTCTCCCCGGCTCTGTTAACCTTTTTCTCCTGCTTTCATCTTCTCCATTTCTACTTTCTTTCACCATGAACCTGCTTTCTTCTTCCTCTTTCTGCCTATACACCCCACCCTTACTGCTGATGGCTTCAAGACATTTCCCCTTGTTCTCCTCCCTTCCCCATCACACAGCTTTACACCCCCAACTTCTAGCTGCCCAGTTCTCGATACCACAACAACCAATGTTAATTTTGTATACTTTCAGAAATATTTTATGCATATACACATTCTTACCACCACTTTTTAAAAAAACACCATACTTGTAAAAGGTGTCCCACTACATCCCCTGTGCTGGCTTTTCTTCACTTAACAATTAGTATTTTCCCATCTTTTTTATGGCTTTAGAGTTTTCCAATGTATGGACAGAGCACAATACATTCAACTGATCCCTACTGATGACCACTTGGGTTGTTTCCAATAATCTGTTATTTACAAACACTGCTGTCTTGCACATGAGCCATTGTGCCCATTTGGGAGCATATTTATGGTATAAATTCCAAGGAGCGTGATTAACAGGTAAACTCCTACTTCGAACATTTGACAAAAATCTTATTTTACTGGTACGGCTACATCAATTTTTTTTTAAGTAGGCTTCACACCCAGCACGGAGCCCAATGTAGGACTTGAACCCATGACAGTAGGATCGAGAACTGAGCTGAGACCAAGAATCAGACGCTTAACTGACTGAGCCGCCAAGATACCCCTCAACAAATTCTTTTCTTCAAAAGTCATATGCAAACAGTTCTTTAGACCTGTGTCTCTTGGTATCAGTCCTCACAAAAGGACACACCTGAATGTAAGAAGGGCGGTGTAGCTGCACACAGCAAGCGGGGACCTTCTTGCTGATCTGCCCCCTTGACCAACCACCGCAGGAAGAGAGGCTGCTTGGACACTGAACTGTGACCGCTAGTGGGTCTGGCCACTCTACTTCCCAAGCCCAAGCCTGGGTGCCACGGGCACCAGGCACTTCGGCATACTAGCTCCATGCTGCCGACAGTCCCCGGCAGGGCTGCACTCTCTTCCTGATTCCATGGGGCTGGGTGGGACACTGAGGAACAGACATTTCTCTTTTGACTGTTTTTCAGGTTGGCTTGCTTGTGTTTTAGAATTTAAGGAAGAGCAGGTAGAAAGGAGCAAAATGCCCTACTGAGGTCCATCTCACATGCTCTAAACTCAGTATTTCTTTCCCAGGGCTTTGTACTACAGTATTGGGCACTCCCATGGCTTTTCACATGCAGACGTGTTCACGTCTGTTCTCTTCCCTCGGATATGGTCACCTCTGAATCTCACAGGAGGGGGTCAGGGGTGACTTTGGGGAAGGATATCAGCATTCCTGGGTCTCTGGCTCTAAAACCATCAAAAGACCATCAAAATCCACAACCAGTCTTAAAGCTTTTCTGCTTTTTCTACCATTAAGTTGCAAGAAACCTTCAAAGCCCCTCATTTTTTTTCAACAACCCCCCTCATTCCACCCCTGCTGAAGGAGCTCAGTTAGTCTCTCCACGAAGGTGTGTCAGTCATACCACCACCACCGCCGCCACCACCGCGGCCACCATCATCACCACCACCACCGTCACCATCACTTCTCGGTCATTCCAAAGGGCACAAGCAAGTGAGGAAGACTCTTGCTGGCCTTTTCTCCAGCTCCTGCAAGCCTGTGTGATGGGCTCTCCTACCTATCTTCTGACTGCTCAGTCTGCTCTCAGGCCTGCCCCTGTCCACAAGGCTCAGTCCCATCTCTAAAAAGCACGGCCTCTAAAAAAAATAAAATAAAAAAAATAAAAAGCATGGCCTCTAATCAGAAAGGAGCTTTCCTCCTAAGATTATGCAGTATATCTGGTATTTGACTATACATTACATATGTCTCAAAAGCCGAGAGCAACACACCTCTCAAAAAATACCTCCAGCCTTGACTCAGAATCCCACTCCAGAAGAGCCCTTGGAGACCACTAGTCTCAGCCACTGGATTTAAAAGACAAGGACCCCTCTAGGGGAAAGGTGTCCAGGGTCACTGCCAGTCAAAGACTCTCCTTCCTGGTGCTCCTTCTATGATATCACCCTACTGCATACTAGGCTGGCTCCAGGGTCCAAGTCAGAGAGTCATAAAATGTAACTTCTGTAGTCCATCCTCAAGGTTCAAAAGGCAGCTATAGGGGCGCCTGGGTGGCTCAGTCGGTTGCGCGACTGACTTCGGCTCAGGTCATGATCTCGCAGTTTGTGAGTTCGAGCCCCGCGTCGGGCTCTGTGCTGACAGCTCAGAGCCTGAAGCCTGCTTCAGATTCT
The DNA here is from genome assembly GCF_016509475.1 of Prionailurus bengalensis. Taxonomy (NCBI): domain Eukaryota; kingdom Metazoa; phylum Chordata; class Mammalia; order Carnivora; family Felidae; genus Prionailurus; species Prionailurus bengalensis. The sequence goes on along the minus strand of NC_057354.1, from coordinate 90,350,265 downwards.
GTGTCTCCCCGCCCTTCTCTAACCCTCCCCTGCTCACGCTCTGTGTCTATATCTCAATAATAAATAAACATTTAAAAAAAATTTAAAAACAAAACAACAACAACAATAACAAAAAGGCAGCTATAAATTACAGTAGTATCAGGGTGAGGTGAGGAAACTCTCCACTGCATCCCAGCATCCTATTCAGGAAACCATCAAGACCACCCCAGACTCTGATGGATGACCCAGTTGGAGAGAAGGGAAAGTTGAGGCAACGGAGTACAGGTGACCTGGTCAGAGGAGCCAATCTGCAAACCCTGGGTGATAAAGACAATTCCCAATTTTCTCTGTGTTGTTACTACATTGAGAGAGTCCCTTTCAGTCATTTGCTTTAGCCCTCTACTGCAGAAGCCTGTGGGAAATGGGGTACTTGATGCCAGAATGGGAGGGTGTTTACCCTCTACCCACTGTGCTCCAGATAATACCCACAACCTAATTTCTCCAACCAGAAAATCAGGGTTGGAGAATGTCACCTCTCAGGTTTCATATGGCTGGGAAGCTTAAGGCTTGAAGTTCTGCATTACCTGGGGAGTAGCCTGGAGGTAGATGAAGCCATGTAATTTGACCCGGCTGGCAAACTCCTGCAGGAGAAAAGAATGCCAGTCCTGATAGATATGCCATTCGATGTCACTGAGGGAACCATTTTCAAAAAGATTCTTTGCAAAGATATACCTGGTTGGAAATGTAAGTGGGATTGGGGGAGGGGAGAAGAATGGGAAAGGGAATAAAAGGCAAAAGGGAGAGAAGGAGAAAAATCAATAACCAACTTGTTCCACGTCTGTTCAAACCACTTAACCTTTCTAGCTCCTCATCAATCTTTAAGAAATCTGAATTCTTAACCTAGATCTCCTTCCTTCTCCAACGGCAAGATGGGAAATAGCATCTAGACTTTAGAAGCCAAAATCACAGCTTTCCAACAGGACTGATCCACTGGGAGAAAAGGGGCACTGGAAAAGAATATCATTGGTTGCTAGCAATTTTCCCTGCTGGAAGCCAGTCAGAACATACAGCATATGGTGCATGAAAACTGAAACTTTTGAGATTTCTCTATTATTATTGTAGCAAGCCTTCAAACAAAAAACCAACCTAGGGCTCGTGAGGGCTTCTGAGTCTCCAAGGCTGCTGAGCCATCCTCTCATACAGCTAACAAGCAGAGAAGGAAACGTACTGAAGTGGGGTCACCCATGCAGCAGGAAATGCATTTCTCACTTACTACAGTATTACCAAGAGAGCAGACCTTCCCCCAAGCACACATGAGCTCTTCTTTACTCGTTTCCTCTGTTGCTGAGCTTCTAATCCAGGTACAAGAAAGCTAAATCTAAAAATCAAGCTAGCTTGAGCCTTGCTTACTTCCACAACAAAAGGAGCATCTGGTAAATAGGAGATCAGAGCTAACAAGAAACCCACTGCTTCAGAAGGGTCAATTCTGCTTTCAAACGTCAGGCATCTTGATACAAAACACAATTTACATCCTAAACAGTGAACACCAGTTTCTAAGGCAACGCTTAGCAACTGGCCACTTCTGGGAAAATGAAATTCAGAATCCTTGCGTACGAATGGCCCAGGGAAGTATACACCACAAGGCCGCAAGTGTTGCGATTAAAAGAACGGGCTGCAGTGTCACATTCCTGAGTGTGAGCCTGGCCCCCAAATTCATAAGCTGCGTTACCATGGGCAAGCCATCAAACTCCCTGAGCCCATTTCTTCCTCTATACAAAGAGGTAACAGTAGAACCCAACTCGGAATTGTTGTGTTGACTGTTTGTAGGACAAGGTGCTTGCTGGAGTGACTGGTGCATAGTATTCAAGACATCGTAGTTGTTACTATACCTACTTCTTTGCTAGGCTGTAAAGAAATTAATCTGGGAGCTCCAGAAGTCAACTCTCCCAGTCTGGAATGGTTTAGCTATGGTCTAGCCGAAGGCAACAAAAAGATGACTTCTGTAACTCAATTTCTGAAAAATATTTTCAGCTTCGTCACAATTTAGAAACTAAAATCTTATAAAGAGAAAAAACATATCTGTTATAAGCCTTACGAGGGATCCTCATCTTTCTTGAGGATGAGCACTTCTTTCTCCCAGCTGGTGTTGATGGGGAGACAGGGAGAAGGTTGGGCTAAGGGAGGGAACTACTGCATGTAGGTGCTGCAAAGAACAAGCGTAAGGACCCAGGCATCAGGGCCCCTGTTCTAAAAACACATGCTTTTGTTTCTTTTAACTCAAACCAAAAAGATTTAGGTTTCTTCCTCCCAGTCGTCCCCTCTCCCAAATAATTTGTGTTCCTCCTTTGAGACACACATCACACACGTGTGCACGTGTGCAGTCTCAGAGTCCCGTTAGAGTAGGATTACCCTGAAGGAAGGGACTGGGTCTCCTTTGTTCACTGCTGAGTCCCAGGATCCAGCCTGGTGTCTGAACATACAGGGATTTAATAACTCTGTGCTTGAGCAAATGAATGAATGAATGTTTTCAAAATGTTTATTTGAGAGAGAGAAAGAGCATGCACGTGAGCAGGGGAAGGGCAGAGAGAGAGGGAGAGAGAGAAAAATCCCAAGCAGGCTCTGCATTGCCAGCATAGAGCCCTGATGTGGTGGGACTTGAACCCATGAACTGTGAGATCAAGACCTGAGCCGAAACCAAGAGTGGGATGCCCAACCTACTGAGCCACCCAGGTGCCTCAAGTGAATGAGTTCTTTAAATAGGGGAAAGGGTCTGGGGGTGCTTGGGTGGCTCAGTCGGTTGAGTGTCCGTTTGACTCTTGATTTAAGCTCAGGTCATAATCCCAGGGTTGTGGGATCAAGCCCCGTGTCAGGCTTCACACTGATCGTGGAGCCTGCTTAAGATTCTCCCTCTCTCTCCCTCTACTCCTATCCCCTGCTAGCACACGCTCTCTAAAATAGAAAATTAAAAAAGGGGAAAAGGCCTAAGTTACCATTAGGATTAAATGAATTATCTTTTCTATCTCAAAAATGCCCCCCTCTGAAGAAAACATCTAGAATGTATAGCTGTCTATAGCAAAATCAGTTCTCATCTCTTCCTTTACAAGTAAATGTTAAGATCTTATACCTTCTAAACCAAGTATTCTTTTTTCTGAGGGGGTCTCTCATATGCCTACTTCACTAAAGGGCTGGAAATAAAAAAAACCCATGGTGAATATGTTTCCAAGCAACCAGGGTTGTTGTATGTAAGTCATCTTCCCAGTCCAAGAGGCATGGCTTAGGAAAGGGGAGAGAAAAATATGCAGTAGTATACCCAACAAATGAAAAGAACCAAAATCTACAGTCCAACTACCTATAATTCACATATTTAGCTTTTATAAAGGGTAGGCTCTCTCTCTCTTTTTAATTTTAATATTTTTGAGAGAGAGAAAGCACAAACGGGGGAGGGCAGAGAGAGAGGGAGACACAGAATCCAAAGCAAGCTCCAGGCTCTGAGCTGTCAGTATAGAGCCCAACGTGGGGCTCGAACCCATGAACCGTGAGATCTTGACCTGAGTCAAAGTTGGACACTCAACTGACTGAACCACCCAGGTGCCCCTTAGTAGGCTCTCTCTTGGGGTAGAGAAGGAATATGTAGCCCGTATCTTGCACTGTTTTGCATATCTTGCATGACATATCTTGCAGTGTTTCGAGATATTAAAAATTACATGACATTTACAAGTGTACCCGTAGTTTTTTCCTACATGAGGCTTTATGGAACACCAAGAAGTAGAATTGGTTTGTCTAATCTGGAAGTAAATGGGTAACTATTTCTTACATCTTCAGAAGTAAATGGGCAATGAAAATGTAGCATTTTTCAGGGCTCCTGGGTGGCTCAGTCATTTATGTGTCCGACTCTTGATTTCAGCTCAGGTCATGATCTCACCATTGTGAGACTGAGCCCCGCGTCGGGCTCCGCACTGGGCATGGAGCCTGCTTGGGATTCTCTTTCTCTCTCTCTCCCCGCCCCCCCCAACTGCTTGTGTTCTCTCTCTCAAAATAAATAAATAAACTTAAAAAATTTAAAAAGAAAAAAGCAGCATTTTTCCAAGTATACTTTTCAAAACCACAGCGGAGCAGGGTCTGAGCAAGAGAAAACATGCGGTGCTGAGCACGGGGCCTGTGCCCAGTGGAGGGCTCGGGGTCTTACCTGTCACTGTACACGGACCTCTCAAAGATCTGTACCGCCTTCTTGGACTGTAATTGTTTCTCGGGAAAGGGCTCCAGCTGTACTTTTAGGCGGCTCATAAAAGAACATGTCTGGAATGTGTAGGACCATCGTGCTGGTTCCTGGTACATCATATCCAGCAAGTTTCCAAGATTTGGAGCAGTGTAGGCCTAAAGGGAAATTACAAAAGAGGAGAATTTCCTAGAAGGTACATTTACTTCATGGTGTTTGCTCCCCACACCCATGGTTTAATATCAGTGAGGGAAACAATTACAGAAGTTTCCTTCTAAAAAAATGTAATCATATCCCCCAGTTTATTCAAAGCCACGTATCAAGGAAGAGATTTTCCTACCTGATTAGGAGAGAATTTGAGAGGGAGAGGACATGCCACCTTCAGCATACCAGAGAAGAGCAGAAGAAGAACCACACGCAGAATGAGCACATTCACTGACTGGCTTGTGGAGTCTGTCTGACGAAGAGTTCTCCAACAACAACTACTTGGAATCCAATCTTTCCATTGTAACACTATGTTGCCTCTCTTTTGAGCTTCCATCCCTGGCTATTTCTTTCTACAACTCCAACCCAGACAAGGAAGCAGCGGATTATTCGAAAATCCAACTAACCAACCAAAGAGAATTCTCTCTCTCTCTCTTTCCCTCTCAATGAAGGGATTAAAACAGCCAAGCAAAACCTTCCTCCTCCATTCTAGAGACTTTATGAAACATATTTAAAGACCCACCTACTCGGCACGTGCAGGTGGGAACATGGGTCAGATACTCGAGAGCCCTGATTCTTTCCTGGGCTCTGCCACTGACTCAGCACAAAGCCCTTTGGCTCTGCATTCATTCAACCGCCATTACCTGAGGGCCTGCATGGATGAGGCGCTACATGGGCTCGATGCTGTAAGGGGTTCGGAAAACAAAACTAAGATTTATTTTCAGTGTTCACTATGTTGTTATCTCATTTAATCTTCAAAACAGCTTCATGAAGACGGAACTATTGTTATGCTCATTTTCCTGAAAGGCAAGTCCACTCAGAAAGGTTAATTAAGTAACTTACTTGTCCAAGATCTCAAGGTGAGTAAGTGCAGAACAGGGACTCAAACCTGGCTTCCTCTAACTTCATTCTAATGTTTCTCTATATAAAGATAAGCTTGGAGGTCAATGATACATGGAATTTCCACAGATGGAAATGGGGATTAAGGGAGCATTTCGGGGGGTGCCTGGGTGGCTTAGTCGGTTAAGCGTCTGACTTCAGCTCAGGTCATGATCTCGTGGTTTGTGTGTTCAAGCCCCGCATCAGGCTCTGTGCTGACAGCTCAGCATCTGGAGCCTGCTTTGGATTCTGTGTTTCCCTCTCTCTCTGCCCCTCCCATGCTCATGCTCTGTCTCTCTCTGTCTCTCAATAATAAATAAACATTAAAAAAAATTAAAAAGCATTTGGGTGGAGAGAAAGATATAGGAGGTGTAAAAGGTTAGACATCCATAAGTGGCCCAGTTTGGCTAAGGATCAACCCTAGATTACACAGAAGGCTCCCAGCTCTCTGAAAGGCTTCACTGGGAGCAATGCAGGTAAAGCAGAATGGATCACAACATGTTTTCCCTCCTTTCAATCCTCCAATCCGCAAACACACAACAGCCTCACAAACGGCTCCTGGTTACGAGCTGGAAGTAGAAGCAGGGGGATGAATTAGAATCCACTTGAGTCTCTGATGGTGTCACTAGAAACTGTAGGGAGCCCTTGGGGTGTGGCACAGTTACCAGACTGCGCAGAAGACCACTGAGGGGAGCGAGCTGCTGTGAGTACAGATGTACTAGGTGGACCAGGTGGGAGCTATTCCACCGGCAGGCTTTGGGCTACCAAAGGGAGGCCAATCCAAAACAAAAAACTTACAGGGTCTACAGGATTTCTGAAAGAACCCACCTCAGCTACAGAACAAATGCAGACATCCTTCAAACATAGAAACAAAGGGAGGGAAATAACTGGATACAGAAATATTCAGCAATTCAAAAGGAGAAAGCCAATGTGTGTGCTCAGGACAAGCAGCCCCTTAGGAGACAGAGCTGTTGCCAGAAAAATCTCAATGAGAGTTAAGGGACTGCCACATTGATAAGAACAGGCTGTCATTTAAAAAAAAAAAAAAAGGAACAATATGAAAAGAACATTCTTAGAGGAGAAAAACGAAATTGCCATAACAAAGCACTCAATGAAGATGGTAACTAGCACACTGTATGCTGCAGTAAACCTAATTAGTGAATCGGCTCAAGAAATTGTCCTTAAACTAAGAGAAAAAAAAAAACCCAACCAGAAAAGGATGACAGAAATGAAGACACGCGGGGTAGAAGGAAGAGATCCAGTGTGCACTGTCGTATCGTGGCAGGGCTTTTTTTGGCCTCTCCTTGTCTTTCCTCTGGAAAGATAGATCAGGATGTAATGTCACCTGTGTTCCACCTTACAGTAATTAATATGATTTTGTATCAAACAACTTTCCAAACAAGAGCTAAAGTGATCCACAACTCCATAGTACCTGTAGCTCAGACAAAGCTATCTAGGGAAATGATTTTCCTTCTTATGAGACAAGAGTCCACCACAGGGAGGGGAAAAGCCACCCCCAACAAAGAGATGAGCAGAGGAAGACCCCTACTCATAAGGTGTGCATCTCCCTCTCATCAGATTTCATCATCACTGAGAATCGCTATCTAATAGAAACATGTAGGATCTCTAGGTATTTGAGAACAGTTTAAAACCATGGAACAACTAGGAGTTATAGTAAGAAGGAACTGATCGGATAGAAAAGCTAAAACTAAAAAATTAAAGAAAAGCTCTGAGACGTGAGACTTTCCACCAGAGAAATTCACTGAGTACCATAAGAGATTTCATATATATTTACATATATAGCTTTCATAAGCATAAACACACACACACACACACACACACACGAACCCATAGCTGGACCTATCCTGCCAAAATGTTGACGATTCATAAAACTAAAACAAAAACCTAACAAGGGGGAATCACACAAATTACTTATTTAAAAAAAAAGGGGAGGGGGATCAGGGACACCTGGGTGGTTCAGTCAGTTAAGCATCCAGCTCTGGCTCAGGTCATGATCTTGTGGTTGGTAAGTTCGAGCCCCGCATCAGGCTCTGTGCTCACAGCTCAGACAGAGCCTGGAGCCTGCTTTGGGTCTGTGTCTCCCCCTTTCTCTACCCCTCCCCTGTTCGCAGTCTATGTCTCTCTCTCTCTCTCAAAAATAAACATTAAAAAAATTTTTTTAAAAAAAGGATCAAAACCATATAAAATACTTCTCTACAACAGAAACTACCTTTTATATTCCAGAGCAAAAAAACAGACATTTTTTAGACAAGCAATCACTCAGAAATTATACCACCCACATACCCCTTCTGAAAAAAATTCTCTAAAATATATTCCAACCAACTGAAAAATTACAAAATGGGAAGATGTGGTAATGAGAAAACAGTGGCCAGTGATCAACCAGTAGAACAGAGTGAAATGTAACTAAGGAACTATTATTTAAATGGCTATAAAACTGAGTGCCAAATTTCTATTGTTAAAAGAGACATTTCACAATGGAAAAGCATTCAGGATCTACAAAATTTCAGATAATTTTAATATACTGGAGAAGAAGATAATAAAAAAAAGTAAAAAAGTTTTGTTTTGGTTTGTTTTTCCCTTTCACAGAGATTCCACTAACATTAAAAGATAGGTTTAAACATGTACATTTTTATGTTTATATACGGGGGGGGGGGGGGGGGGGGGGGGGGGGGGGGGGGGGGGGGGGGGGGGGGGGGGGGGGGGGAGGGACAGAGAGAGAGGGAGACAGAGGATCCAAAGCAGGTTCTGCGCTGACAGCAGAGAGCCAGATACAGGGCTCGAACTCATGAGCCATCAGATCTTGACTGGAGCTGAAGTCAGATGCTTAACCGACAAAGCCACCAGGCTCAGCAGCACATGTACGTTTTTAATTTAAACGTTTCCACTGTTGGGATAAAAACGGTATGTTTCTCATGTGAATAAAGGGGAGAAAAATGAAAGAGAATATTAAATATAGCAAAAAGGAAAAAAAAAAGATGAAAGCATAAAATAAGGTGATAGAAGAGAGAAAATACCCAGGAAAGGCAAACCCTAACACTGGGTAAAAACTAAAAATCCTATTTGAAAGAAAAATACCTAAAACAACACAAACTCTGAATAATAATTGAGAAAGAAACAGTTGTCCAGTAACTCTACCCCCCAAACAGCACTGGATCCATATTATTTAAAAAATGATTTCTATCGTACCTTCAAAGAATAGATAATTCCTATGCTAAAACAGTATAAAACTTCTCAATTCATTCATAACCCTGATGGTAAAACCTGTTAAAAAATAGCAATTCCAATTAAATATATATATATATATATATGTGCAAAATTTCAAACAACCTAGTAGCAAATTAATGGGACAGTATACCATGATCAAAAGGGTTCATTCTAGAATGTACAAACGGCACCACTATCAAATCTATTGACTACTACTAAGAGATTAAAAAAAGAAAAACCCCATGATTATCTCACTAGGTACTAAAAGGGCTTTTGATGAAAATTCAACATCTGATCCTGAGGAAAATGTTACTATCCTAGTAATTAGAAGGGCACTTGCCGCACATGATCTACTGAAACAATTAACAATCACGGAACTGAACACTGATGCGTCAGATGTAGTTTCATTAAAGACAAAACAAGATAAGGCTAACTAACTGTCACTGCTGTTACAGTTAGTATTGTTCTGGAACTTCTACCCAATAAAAGAAAACAGAAGTATGGATATCGGAGAACTCTTAACTCTTACAAATGATCAGTTTTTATTTTTTTTTTTTAATTTTTTTTTTTTCAACGTTTATTTTATTTTTGGGACAGAGAGAGACAGAGCATGAACGGGGGAGGGGCAGAGAGAGAGGGAGACACAGAATCGGAAACAGGCTCCAGGCTCTGAGCCATCAGCCCAGAGCCTGACGCGGGGCTCGAACTCCGGGACCGCGAGATCGTGACCTGGCTGAAGTCGAACGCTTAACCGACTGCGCCACCCAGGCGCCCCCAAATGATCAGTTTTTAGAGAAAACTATTATTTTCTTAAACCTCAAGCAGATAAAGCAAAGAAAAAAAAAACAATAATGTTACAAAAATTAAGTCACATGAGACAAATACGGTTAACTGCTTTCCTTCAAAACAGTAATAACTTTGAAAAAGATGATGGGAAAACAGATCCTAGTCACAATAATAAGAAAATATATAACCACTCGGAATAAACTAAACAAGAATACTATTATGAAAAGTAAATAACGACTTGGGGAATATTAGCCTCCTATAACTTTTAAAGTCACACAGAGAGCAAAATAAAACCATAAAAGCAAGAGATAGAAACATAGGCACAGATTTTTATAATCTCAGATTGCGGCCTTTTTAAACTTTAACATCAAACGCAGTAATTACAAGAAGATTTTATTACATAAAAACTTAAAAGCATTATATGGCAAAACACATCATATATAAAGATAGAAGAAAAATGACAAACTGGGGAAAGTATCAGCAATATAGGACAGAGTTGAGATACTTAACATACAGTGAGTTCTTATGAAGCCATTACAAAAACGTGAAGATCTCAATAGGAAAAAGAAAAGCAAGAGGTCTGAATAGACAATTCACTAAAGAATAGTAATAAATGACTGATAACATAAAAAAGATGTTGAATTCATTGGTAATCAAAGAAATGTAAAACAAAGTAACACACCATTTTCTTGTCCCTCATATTAGAAAGGATGAAAAACAGTAACAGCCAGTGTCGCCAAAAGTATGGGGAGAGTAGTACAACTTTTCTGTAGGAAAATTCTGTAAAGTATATATAACAAGTGTCAACAAGATGTGTAATTTCTGGACATCAAAATTCCAATTGCAGATTATCCTAAGAAAACACAAAAGTGCACAAAATTTAGCTATTAAAAAGAAAAAAAGATGTAGCTACAAGGATATTCATCATTGTAACACTGCTTATAACAGGAAGAAATTAATACATGTAATATTATGTATTAAATTAAGTATTTTAATTATGATATTATGCAGTAAACTGCGATCATTAAAATGACTATGAAAGGAAGACCTTGTATATCAAAACCATGCAGGTAACAATTACAATTTTTGCTTAAAAAAAAGGAAATGTATGTATGTTTTAATACATTAACATAGGTGTATTAACATATTAACATAGGTGTATATAAATATATACATTTTCTCCTCTTTAGAAAGAAATCTAAAAGAACAAAAATGTTAACTATTTCCCTCTGGATAATGGGACTACGTGAGTATTAATTTTCTACTGCTGCACAACAAACTGTGCCAAAGTCTGGTGGCTTAAACAAAAAGAATGTTCATTATCTCAGTTTCTACGGGCAAGGAATTGGGGCACAGCTTATCTGCCTGGTTCTGCCTTGGAGTTTCTCGAAAAGTTTCCGTCAGGATGTTGGTGGAGGCCAGTCATCTGAAGACTTCACTGGGGCTGAAGGATCAATCCACTTCTAAGAAGACTCACTCACACTCTGTTGGCAGGAGGACTCAATCATCCCTTGCTTCATGGGCCTCTTCACAGACAAGGCTGCTTCGTGACATGGCAGCCGGCACCCCCCAGAGCCAAAAGTGATCAAGACAGAACAAAGTGGAAAATACAATGTCTTTTATGGTCTACCTTAGAAAGTCCCACTGTATTCCTGCTATATTCTATTCATCAGAAGCAAGTCCCTAAGTCCAGCCCACACTCAAGGAGAAAATTTGGGTCTACCTCTCAAAGGAAAGCTCATCCACCGATTTGTGGATGTATTTTTTAAATCCCTGTAACAGGTGACCTGCGGCATACTCAGAAAAAGATAGGTAATTTATTTTCTAAATGGAAAGCTAATTTCATAAATACTCTCCCCCCACACACACACACAGGAAGAGGCAATTTAAAAAACATATATCCACAATAAGCATGAAGTGCCTGCCTAAAGAGGTAATACAATTCTGAGTTCGAATAACAGAAAAATGGCACCTGAAACAAGTTCTATGATATATTTTACCATTTAGAGTACAACTTTTAGTAAATTCTAACCAGAAAACTAACAAAGTGGAGCTTATCGCCTAGACAAAGTTACTTCGGAATGAGGAAGAGTCTGGAGGAAAATGGTGTTTGGCTTGAAAGACTCACGGAAGAGAAAGAGCAAACAAATCATTACCTTCAACTATATGAAGCGTTATCATGTGGGAAAGTCAAAACACTTAAGAGGCAGAACTTGAATCAATGAGTCAGAGTCACAGGGATGCAAAGTGGCTCATACAAGAACTTTCTAACAATTAGAGTTGTTAAAACCCAGAACAAGCTGCTCGGCGAATGTTCCCGGTGGCTGTGGGAGGAGTGTGTGGAGACTGAGGCAAGGTGGTGCCATTCCCTCGGCTACCTCTGAGGTTCACGTCTAACTTGGTCCTTCCCTACTCACACTGATGTGGCTGGTGTTGCAACCAAACCTACGGCCTCTCCCAAAGCAGCAGACGTGACACTGGGCCCTAGGCCACGAGGCATAAGTGAAATGCACCACACTTGGCATGGTAAGTGGCAGAGTGTGCCTTATAAACGTCAGCTATTACTTCTGCATCGACTCAGAGTGTGACAAGATGTTCGCTAAGTCCCTTCCAATTTCTCAGACTTCATAAATAAGTTAAGATCACTATAATTAACTATTAATAATCCTGATGGCCAGCTTCAGTAATACACTTAAGGGTAGGAATGACAAAGCCAGGATGGCTGGACATGCTTTGGGAAACCACAAAGAACAGAGGCAGTCACTTATGTAGACATGTAAAAACCACAAAAATCAAAACTAAACATATTCAAACAAGTCATATCCTCTCTGGCACATGCGGTCTGCTTTCTGGAGTGAAAGTATTTTAAAACAGAGACTCAAACTGGGCTATTTCACCAACTCAGAGCAAATTAGATTATTACAATGAGTTTATTCACCCATGCCTGCCAACTACCCACCACAACTCAAAACTTACTTTTTGGGTGCCAGCGGCCTGGACATTCTGCCATGTTGCTACAGGTTCTGTAGCTATGTGCCACTCTGGGTAAGTTTCCGTGAGTAACTTCACAAAGGTGGACTTTCCCACAGCTGCAACGCAAACAGCACGTATTGGGACACTTCCCAAATGAGGGCTGAAGGAGAAGCTGCTACTAAACTCTGCCACAAAGACCCAACTTAAGGCAACAAGCACCAGGTTTCCCAATTTCAAAACTCAGTGCCATACGACTGTCCGACGGCCGATGGATAGGTCAGGCCCTGCTAACCGGAGTCGCCATAAGGAATAGAGGCATTAGGGAAGACAAATACCCTTCAGATATGACTTGCAGTTTTAATGCTTCAACCTCCCAGAGGCAAACTATTTAATAACCTTGAAAAATGTAAGACTACCAGAAGTAGATGAAATCAGCTACTTAAGTTGTAATGCGTGAATCATATTCTGTGACTGTAAAAACTGCAAGTTTTTCAAGAAAGAAAATTAAAATTATGACCCTCATTCGCTCAACAAACCTAATCAGTATTTACCGGAGTGCTTACTATGGGCTCAGGACTATCTGGCACTGGGGTACAGTGATGAACAAAACATAGGATGGATTCTGCCCTCACAGAGCTTTCTCGGGAGACACTAAACAAACACGGAAGTAACCAATAACAAATGGCATTGAGTGGTAGGAAAGAAAAACGCAGGACGGCTCTAATACAGCACAGGAGACCAGGGAAGGTTCCTCTGAAGAAAATGTTCTCTGAGGGAAGAGCTGAAAGGTGAGGAGTTAGTCAGGCCGAGGATGGGGGAAGGGTATTTCAGGGAAAGGGAGCCGCATAAGCAAGGGCTGGGGGGTGTGGGGGGACCTGGTGTACGACAAGACAGAAGAGAAGCCTGTGGCCTAGAAGAGACATGGTCAAGCAAAGGCTCAAGATGTTTGGAGGAGCAGGTAGGCAGGCTGGACCAGATCAGGCAAGACCTCGTAGCATGGTAAGAAGTTCAAATCTATTCTAAGAGCAATGGGAAATCTGTGGCAACGTATTTTAAGCAAGAAATGAAAAGATTCCATCTCATTTTTTATTTATTTTTCTTTTTTTTTTTCAGAGAGAGAGAGATGGAGAGGGAGAATGAGCGGGGGAGGGGCAGAGAGAGAGAGAGAGAGAGAGAGAGAGAGAGAGGGAGAGAGACAGAATCTGAAGCGGGCTCCAGGCTCTCAGTTGACAGCACAGAGCCCAACGTGGAGCTCAAACTCACAGACCGTGAGATCGTGACTTGGGCCGACGTTGGACGCGCAACCAACTGAGCCACCCAGGTGTCCCAGATTCCATCTCATTTTTAAAAGATCACTCTGCCAGGTGTGTAAGAACAGACCGCTAACGGGGCGTCTGGGTGGCTCAGTCGGTTAAGCGTCCGACTTTGACTCAGGTCATGATCTCACAGTCCGTGAGTTCGAGCCCCGCGTCGGGCTCTGGGCTGATGGCTCGGAGCCTGGAGCCTGCTTCCGATTCTGTGTCTCCCTCTCTCTGCCCCTCCCCTGTTCATGCTCTCTCTCTGTCTCAAAAATAAATAAACGTTAAAAAAAATTAAAAAAAAAAAAAAGAACAGACTGCTAACAGAAGTAGCCACACAAATTAGAATATAATAGTAGCCTGAACCAAGGGATGGCAGAGGACGTGGAAAGTTGTGGTTGCTTTTGAGAAATACTCTGGAGATGAAACCAACCTAGTACAACAAATTATCTTTTTCCATTTACACCAATGTCTGGCCTATACCTTCCTGAGCTCCAGACACCTCCGCTTGGATGTCCCACAAATACCTCAAAATCAGTCTGCTCCCTACATGAAGTCATCATCATCCCCATCAAAATGACTTTCTTCCCATATCCTGGACCCGGGTATGGCAGCAGCATCCACTCACTGTCAGGGCTTGTCCCTCCTCTGCCAAACCTCAAGTAGCCACCAAGTCCTTTTGCACTTGCCTTCTAAAATTTCCCCATCCCTCCTTTTCTCTCCATTCCCACCTCCAAGCTCAAGATCAGGCTCTCATCTCTTGCCTCTCTGACTCTGGCATTGCCCTCTTCAACCTATCATCCATACTGCAGCCACACTGAACACAAAATAACACTGCTTAAAACCCTCTACCAGCTCCCTATTGCTTTTGTGACAAAAATCCAACCCTTTAGCATGGTCTACGAGACATAACATCTGCATATACCTCTCTGGCCTCGGCTTCCTTCAGGCACCCTGAGCTCCTGCTGACCAAACTCCAATCATGCCATGTTCTTCCCTGCAAATGGGAGTTTGCAAATGTGCTCCCATTTCCTGGAGCATCTTCTCCCCTCACCTGGTCAACCCGCTACTCAATTTTCAAGATTCTGCTCAGATGTACTTCCTGCACGAAGCTTTTCCAGACCCTGACTCCTCTGAGCTAGATCAGCTAATCATCCTTTACCCTTGGTCTGGCCTTCTGGGTAAGAATCTGTCACTGCAATTGTAATTCTGTTTCTGCAGGTAGAAGATGGGGCTCCTCTAGGGCACACAGAGTGGAACTGGAACCACACACCAGCATAATGATCTGACTGAGTGAAACACTTAATGGAACCAAGAGAAGGAAGGGAGGTGCCCTTCAAGTCAATTCTATCAGCCACCCAGGGTTACTGAAGAGCCCACACATCCAATATGTGCCATCGATTACACACCACTCCAACTCCTGTCTGAACAACACAGGGTAAGAACAAACATCATGAACCTGTGCGTTCTGTACAGTCACGCTCATCTCTCAGTTCCACCTCCACCCAGCCCATGCGTGCCTTTGCACATCCGCCCAGCCTCTGCTCTTCCCACACTTCAGTGAATAAATGCCTTCCCCTGCTCTTCCAGGCCTGTGTCTAAATCCTTTCCCCTACCAAGGCCAAGGCCCCACCTCTTCCATGGGTTCAGAATGTCTCTAGTTCACATGGAATTTCTACCGCATGGGGCAATTGAATCAAATAAGAAATATTTATTAACTGCTTAAAATATGTTTGGGGCGCCTGGGTGGCTCAGTCGGTTGAGCGTCCGACTTTGGCTCAGGTCATGATCTCACAGCTCGGGAGTTTGGGCTCCGCGTCGGGCTCTGTGCTGACAGTTCAGAGCCCGGAGCCTGCTTCAGATTCTGTGTCTCCCTCTCTCTCTGCCCCTCCCATGCTCACGCTCTCTCTCTCTGTCAAAAGTAAATAAACATTAAAAAAATTAAAAAAAAAAAAAGTATGTTTAGCATTCAATTGTTTTGATTGCTTCATGGGTCTTACTTTTGGTTTCCTAACAGGACCTGACTCTCTGGGGTTGGGACCCAGGAATCCACATTTATAAGTATGCCCCAAAGTGATCCTGATGCATACTTATATTTGAGGTTGCTGTCCATTACAATCTGTTCAAAATCAACAGAGGTAGTTTTTTTTTTTTTTTTTTTTTTTTAATATAGGTTCTAAAACCACATACCAGACTACTGAATAAAAGCCTACAGGCTTATCATGAAGTACCTAAGAGACTGACAGGAATTACAAATTGGTTGAGTTTATTATATATTATCAGATGTCTGACTGCCCTAAAAAGTCTCTAGTTTAAAATATTTGGCATAGATGGTCAATATTTAGATTGCAGGTTGTTGATTAAATCTAGAACATGGTTCCTACCTATCAGTGAAAAGCTATTTTAATTAACAGGAAAAGATTAAGGTAATTGAGATGGCTGGGATTAAGTGACTGTTAGAATTAAATGCTTTAAACGTTAAAAACAATCTAAAAAACTATTGCAGATGGACAGGAAGGGCCCTCAGGGTTAGAAAATGTCAACTTCACCTCTGAGATCAGACACTATTAGTTCATCTAAGGGCAGTCAGGACTCTGAGGAATCGACTCAGGCCATTTAAGCACACAAAACCCAGAATGGCAACAAATTTGATGTAATGGGAAATCTACAGTTCCAATTACTGGAATAATTACACCAGGGCAACAGCTCTACCCTGCACCCCAATGCCCGTTCGAAAGCTTCTGGAAAGTCAGTTGAGTAATCAGAAGCTGGCTTCAGCAAAGAATGACAGTAAATGGTGGTGGCAGGTCCTAAGAGCTGTGCCATCCATGTTGCTCTAGGGCTCAGAGAGCCGGGGTCATTTGCCATAGGGCAGTAGTTCTTAAAACCGTGTTCTAATGGAACTCAGCTGTGCCAGGCATAGGCCACAAATATGGAATAATTTTAAAAGATAATTCAGTTATATATTTATTTTAAAAGCACACACAACATAACTTTTTTTTAGGGATATAATACCTAATCATAACAGGTTTTCTTCTTCCTGCTGGGGTTTTGGTTGTGTTAGCTTTTTTTTTTTTTTTTTAAGACCAATGTTTTGTGTTTTGTTTTTTTTTTTAATTTTTTTTCAACGTTTTTTATTTATTTTTGGGACAGAGAGAGACAGAGCATGAACGGGGGAGGGGCAGAGAGAGAGGGAGACACAGAATCGGAAACAGGCTCCAGGCTCTGAGCCATCAGCCCAGAGCCTGACGCGGGGCTCGAACTCACAGACCACGAGATCGTGACTTGGCTGAAGTCGGACGCTTAACCGACTGCGCCACCCAGGCGCCCCAAGACAAATGTTTTAAAGTGTTCCAGGGGCTTCATAAGAGTGGTGACATCTGCTTCTTTCCTGCTACACTGGCCTTCTCCTAGCAAGCAGAACACTCATGTCCACCAAAAGCCATTCCTCTTTATGCAACACTGGGCAAACAAGAAAAAGTCCTCCCTTTGTCCGGTCTCTGTGCAGAGCACCAGCTTCTTATGATATCATCATCACGATAGTTGGATCCCAGGTTCACTGTTATCTTTCAATATACTCTTTAATATCATGAAATTTGGGAGGTATCAGATCGCAGAATCAAACCTTCCCTTCAGGCCTTGGCTATTACTGAACTTTACTATATGCGCCATGACTTGAAAAAGGGGGGAAGGTACTTTCTTTAGAGTGTATTAGTTCAACATGTTGATTTTTATTAGCACCAAGACTGTCATTCCACAAGCTGCACCAAAGAGTTCTCTTGCTAATGTCCATCTTTTCCTTTTTCTCTTCCACAAGTTTTTCTATAAACTATGATGCCTGCTATTGCTACATTCTGCTAAAACCTAGCAGTCAGAGTGTAATGTCCAAAATAATGTATTATTTTAAATTTAATACAGCTGTATTTCATGTGAGCCTCTTAAACATACCATCACCTCCAAGCATTTTCCTCTCCTGAACAAAATGAAAAACATGGCAAAAATCCAATTCTGAAACCTTTTACCAAAAAGCAAACAAAGGCAATATATATAAAACTGTCTATCTTAAACACAAAAGTCTTCCAAAGAAAATTGAAAGCCTTTACTTCAGGAACTGCATGTGATGCCACATTCATCTCTCACTCACTGGCTCACCAGATGTTTATGAGATGTTTATGGAATCGCTACTAACTAGTAGGTACTATAAAATGAATTAGGCTGAGATCCTGCCCTCAAAAAGTTCATAATCCACCCGTGAAACCAAGTACCTAGGTTCAGAAAGGCTCTGAGCCTAAAAGCACACTGGGCAAACGTAACAAAAATCACTCAGCAGGCTTAAAAGAAACATAATACATTTTTGCCCTCATTCCTTTTAATGTTTTTCCTAGGGAAAACTATGTTTACCAAAAAAAAGTTGCTCACAGCTCCCAGCAAACAATCCCAACAATCCAAACCGCTCTGTTCAGCATGAGACCCTCACTGGTCTGGAACACCTTCCTCCCCCACTTTGCCCACCACAGGATTCATCCTTTCACTCCCTCCTCCTCCGTGAAACTCTCCTGAACTCTCTCCAGCTCCACGTCACCCGGAGGCAGAGCTAATTACTGCCTTCTCTGATGTACCAAGGTATTACATTATAATTATTTGTTGACCCATCACTCTCTCCACTTGCTTTTTGAAGACACAGACTGGCCTTGTTCCCTTTGCATCCTGAGTACCTAGCCAGGTCCTAGGAATGGAGATGGATGGAACGAGGCGAATCACAGAAACAAACGCTCCAATATAGAACGTTTAGAATAAATAGTCTCTTTTCCGCTAGGATTCTTTGCCCAGTTGTTTACACGCAATAAAAGCAAAAGATGAGCATTAGTGATGTTAGAATGCAGGAAACATGCTATTAGGGAAGCTCTCTCCGCTGCTTTATATACAAGCCTCTAGACTGTAAAAGTGATAAAGTTTCTTCTGCTTTGGTTGGGTCTTTGAAAACCAAAGTGAGAATGGTCTGAGATCACTCACTGCCAGTATTTCATATGGTAGTCCTTTGTTCAACTGAGGTTTGTAATTACAAAATAACTGGCTTTGGGAGGCAATAATATACCGTAGCCATGAATACACTTAGAAGATAGGCTAAGTATTTCTTAGATTTTCAGGCATTGTTCAGGCACCAAGTTTCTGACGTTCCATCACACATGGCAGATGGCTTCACAGCTCATACCAGACACATGAGCAGGGTGTCTGCACTTACAGGATCAGATCAACAAGACTTGGAGCAGCAGGACTACTAGAAAAGCCCCTCTAAACATATCTAACTTCAGTCAGGACAAGGGTTTCCCTTCCTCTATTCAGGTTTCCTGGATGGGTACTCATTCACTTGGGGATGCCACCTGTGATTAGAGAACAAGCTCAGTCCTGACTAGGATTGTAAAGCAGTTTGACATATTCCTTCCGTGGGCACCAGTGACGACCTTTCACGTGGATGTCAAAGCACAGGAGCCAAACATGTGGTCAACACTGAAAGAATACAATGGGTCAGGCAGGGGTTAAGTGCTGGTGATGCCAAGATGAGCAAAACACTAAGCAGCCAACCCAGGGAAGGTCTCAACAGAAGAAGTCAAGTGCTGCAGCATTTGTGGGTACAAAATGTTACGGGAGCACACAGAGGAGGCAGTGACTAATTCCGCCTGAGGACAGTCACCAGGCTGTGTGGGGTGATGGAAGAGTTGTAGGAGGTAAAACCAGAAACAGCCAGATCAGGGTCCCCCAGTCCACTGGTCATTAGTCACACTTTCCTTGGGCAAGTGCATCCACTTCCAAGGCTTCAACAGCTACCCCCACCATCAACAACTTCCATACCTGAAAGCTCAGTCCCATCCCTCTGGATTTCAGGCACATGTCCTAATCTACCCCAGAACATCTATCTCTGTATGCCTCAGAGGGACCTGATAACTAAACATATCACTCTTACCTCCCCAGACTTCCTCTTCCTTTATTCCCATCTTCAGTTGCCAGTCAGTGTCCAAACTAAAAGCCTCACTGTCATCTTCTATACTAGAAGTGGCCACCTAGTCCTGTCAATCTCACTTCTAAGAATCTCTCTCAAATGACTCCATTCTTCTCCGTCCTTCCATTCCCTCTGTCCAGGCCGGCATCTTCCCACACTCCCACTACTACAACAACAGCCACAAAACCAGTCTAGCTACCAATTCTGTTCCTGCTCATTCACTCAGAGCAATGATACAAGACACTATGGGTACTGCAGCAAACAAGACATATAAAGAAAGTGCCTGTCTTATGGACCTTCCTATTTGTTCATTCTGGCCAATTTCTGTCTTAAAATTAATCTGGTTGTGACACATACCGGCCTCAAATCTTCAGCCCCCGCCCCCGCATGGTCCCTCTACTAGCATGGTCCACAAGGTTGTTCAACATCTGGCAAGTCTACCCTTCCACCCTCTTGTTCTGCCACACAGGTACACCCCTGTTATTAACACTGCATGTTTCTTCAGGCTTTGCCTTGGCAAGTGTTACCTGCTGTACCTGGAACATTCCTTTCTCATCTCCCCCTTGGGAATTCCTACCCCAGAGATTCTGAGTTTCCATGCCCAAGCAAGCATGGCACTCATCACATGGTACAGGAATGATGTTTAGAAGTCTGCTCCTCCCACCCGGCTATGAGCTTCTTAAAGGACAGGAATTGTATCACATGTGAGTCTACCCTCATAGCACATATTCGGTAAGTCTTGGTTCAAGAGAAACCAAGGCAGAAGCATATCCATCTACAAAGGTTAAGACGCAAAGGTCAGGAAAATTGGTCAGGAAAACCAAACTTCACCTAATGGCCTGTCCAAGTACTTCTTTTGTGAAGTACTTTGGTACCTCTGTGGGCTCTGAGAACAGAGCTTCCCTTAGAGGCATGTTTCCCAAAGGCAGAACATCTTGAACACCATCAGGACCCTCCCTTCTCAATCTTTTTGATGTTTCTGATTTGGCTGCAGAAACACACACAGATGTGGTGACTGATCTCACTTTAAACCCATGACCACTAAGTCCAAGTGGGTCCTTAATGCTGCCTAGCAACTCTCTACATTTCTCTTGCTCACTCACTAGACTAATTCATGTCTTTCCTCTCTCCTCACACCCACTCTGCTTAGCTGACCCTTCTTCCCGTTTCACTGAGGAAACAACCAAAAGACCTTCCCCAAGTTCCCACCACACCTCCTTGAGTCAGTACTCATTTATGTTGCCACGCACACTGTTCCTAGGGATAAACTCTGCTCCTAGCTTAGGCCAACCTCTCTCCACTTCGGCAAGAGATTCCACTCCTTGCTTACTAAAATCACTCCGGTAATTATATCCTGTCTCCTGCTTCACGAATTTTTTTGCCCTCTCTACTAGACCATTTCCACCAGCTTAAAAATATGATCCAATACCTCTTACAAAAAGAAAAAACTGGAAACAACCCCCTCAAACCTTCCTCCCATTTCAGCTACCACCCCATGTCTCCCCTTTCTAGGAAAACTTGTAGTTGTCTGAATCCATTGTCACCTCCCATTCTCCTTGAACCTATGCCAATCAGACTTTCACCCCTACTGCCCCTAAAAACCGTTCTTCTGAAGTTCACCAAAAAGCTCCATTACCTAAACAGCATTACACAGTTGAACATTCCCACTCCCCAAACACCTTCTTCACTTTGCTTCCAAGATATCATTCTCTTCCGGTTTTTCTCCTACCTCAGTGCTCATTCCTTCTCAGTTTCTTTTGCCTGATTCCTTCTTCCATCTAACTGCCCCATGGCTTAGTCCTTTCCATCAACACAACAAGGTCTCCTGGCTTCAAATGCCATCTACATTTATACCTCCAGTCCAGGGAGACTCTGAACTCCAGACGTATATATCAAACTGCCTCTTCAACACCTCCACTCAGACGTCTACCAAGCATACAAAAACCTAACACGACTAAAGGTGAAATCTTGAAACCATCCTCTGTGCTCAGTCTGTTCTTCTCATTCTTCTCCCATTTATGAAAATTTGGAACTCCCATTTTTCGAGTTGCTCAGGCCAAAATGATTGGAGTGATCACGGACCTCTCTTTACCTCACACTCCATCCACATCTGCTACTAAATCCAGTTTGCCCTGCCTTAAAATGTAACTGGAATCCAACTGCTTCTTACCACCTCCACGGTCACCACCCTGCTCGAACTCACTGCAACTCACCATTGCAATAACCACCTGACCCCTACTTTCAACATATCAGCTAAAGTCACCTTCTTATAATTTAAGTCAAATCATGTCACGTGACAGCGCAAATCTTTTCCAGTGGCAAGTAGAAGTCCAACACGGACTACAAGGCCTATGCAATCCAGCCACCCGTTACCTTTGGACCTCATCTCCTCCCATTCTCCCCCTTGCTTACTCCACTCCAGCCACAACAGCTTTCTTCTTGTTCCCTGAACACGCTATCCACCTTAGGGCCTTTACACCTGGTCTTCCCTCTGCGTGGAAGAGTCTCCCAGTTATCCACATGGTTTCATCGCTTTCTTCTGGTTGTTGCTTCAATGTCACCTCTCAGTGAGGCCTGTCTTGACGAACCTATTTAAAACTGCAACCTCCCTCAATCTCTCACCCCTGAATTTTCTCCCATCACATTCATTACTATCTAATATATTGTTTACTTAATTCATACTGTTTATTATTTACCTCTACTAGAGTTCCGTGAGAGCAGAGATTTTTATTTGTTCTGTTCAGTGCTATATCCTCAGGGTTAAGAACAGTGTTAGCATATGGAAGTTGCTCAAAGGGTTATTTGTCGAATGAATAAAATGAGAAATTCTCAGTTGGCTTCTAGGCTGTCTTCAATTTTCAACACTTATTCAGCACCTCAGCAGGTAAAAGCATCAAGTCAGAACTTAATAACGTTAAACTGAAGCAGGGGCGCCTGAGTGGCTCAGTCGGTTAAGCGCCCGACTTCGGCTCAGGTCATGATCTCAGTTTGTGCATTCGAGCCCCGCGTCAGGCTCTGTGCTGACAGCTCAGAGCCTGGAGCCTGCTTCGGATTCTATGTCTCCCTCTCTCTCTGTCCCTCCCCTGCTCATGCTCTCTCTCAATAATAAATAAACATTAAAAAAAAAAAAACCGAAGTGTTATGCTTTCATTTGGTTTTTTTGGTTCCTTTTTATCTAACATACCGGGTCTCTACTCTTGTAACAGTTACTTTTAAAACATGTTTTAAGTTTAAAAAGTGAGTTTCTTCTAAGAAAAATGTTAAATTATATGGGACTAGAAGAGAGACATGGCAAAATTACTGTAAGTGGTATCTGAATGACTGAACTTTAAGAACTCTCAGGGTAGGGCTACCAGATAAAATACAGGACGCCAGTAAATTTTAATTGTAGATAGATAATAATTTTTTCTAATGCATGTCCCAAATATTGCATAGGACACACACACACACACTAAAATCTGAAATCCTATTTTAAATGGCACTTCACCCCCCCCCCCCCAAATCCGACATCCCTATTTTAGGAGAACAAAAGAAATTACACCCTGCTCCTTGTCGCATTCATAGCGATCAGAACAAGCTGGTGGAACTCCTGGCTATCTACGGACTTCGTGACTGTGGGAGAGTACTGAGGCCTGACATCCTAAAAATCAAAGAGGCCTCTTTGGGAAGGGAAAGGCCCCGTCACATCAGATCGCGGGGGCAGGGTGGTCTTGGCCCAGCTCCCTTTCCCAGCCTTTCGGGCACCAGCTCGGGGGAGGCAAAGGCTTGGCAGCCACTTTCCGGCCCTTACCAATATTTCCTTCGATGGAGAGCTTTCGAGGCCCGCGCTTCGCGTGCATGCCCCTGGAGGGGGCCACGCCACCGATTCGGCTCTGAGCCATGGAACTGGAAGGTGTTCGCAACAGCCTTCGAAGGAGCTGACCCGCGGTCATCCCACCCACGACTCGCGCAATTATCACTTCCGCGGAGAGCACTTCCGCCCCCGGCTCCGCTGTGCAAACGCTCCGGCGCGCCTATGACGTCAGGAGATCGCCGGGCAAGAAGTGGGTGGAGTTCAGCTGGCCGCGCGGGGAGGGGCCGAAGGGACCCCTGTGTTCTCGCGAAATTTGTAGCAAAGCAACGCTAGGTGGAAAAGACTTCTAGTGCGGGGGTGCGGGAGCGTTAGTAACTGCAGTTGTCTGGGAGGCTCGCCGTCTCGCTGTTTGTCGGAAGAGCAACATTGTGAAAGAGACATACGCTCAGCAAGCTCCTCACCTTTGTATTTTTGTGTAACTTTCAAATAAGTCATAACTAAAGACAAAGTAATTGTAATTTTAAACGAGGCTTTTCCAGGTGTTTGCTTTTTATTCTAACTTGGGTAGAAATTGGACTATTTTAAGCAGGAAAATGACGCAATCTGATGATGTACACAAGTTAACTTTTTCCCATTCACGGTGACGCGCAGCACAATGCTGGCACATGACTGAATAAGTCAACAAATTAGCTCATTACATCCCACCTCGTATTTTGTCTCTTGAATGAAATAAACGTTCACTCTGTCGATTTGCACAGCAGCCAAAAATCCCATTAGGATAAAGTGGGTGGAGGCTCAGGATGTGAGTGGAACTCGTTTAAACCGTAGATTGGGCTCTGTGGGTGTGAACCACTGCGAGGGTGAGCTGCAGGCCAGCGTGGGGCGGTGGGGAATCTGAGTGGGATTTGTAAAAGGATGAGCAGAGCCAGAGTAGAGAGAGACTTGGCTGGTGTATAAACCTGGAGTCTTGCCGTGGGTGGAGACCTGTGCTCTGTGGAGGGTCAGGGACAGTTCTGAGCTGCTGCCACCCGGTGAGGCCTTGACTGGCTTTGTCCTGCCACCACCACCCCGTTGTCATAACGACCTCAGAACTAACGAGTTATGAAATGTTGTCAGAGGGTATTTCCACTTTCCATCGTTGAAACCACAAGAGTCAAACCAGGAGTCCAACAGTTAAAACGGCCCTCAGGCAACACCTTAGAGGGGGGAGGTTTTAGGAAATGGGGATCAGATTGCGAGGGGTTGGGGAAGGGTTCGTGGCTGGGACACCTGTCTTGCATAGCAAGCACGGGACCTTTTCTTATACTGATGTTTATATGAGATGATTGAAGTGATGTTCATTTATTAAGCACATTATTTTTAAATATAGATTATAAATTTATTTAGGATAACCTGGATGGAGCACTGATAGATACGGGAACAGCCAAAGTCAGTCCCATCCTCTGCTCCTACTCTCACAGGCACCTCCGTGTCAAATTATTGCTTACATTTCTTTAGCTATGTAAACTCAGACTTGGAAAATATTCATCCAAACAAGTTTGAGAGGCTCTCTGAGCCCCCAAGATTTCCCTCCCCTCACTGCCATCTGGGATATCGGGAAAGTTAAATGACGATGTTGTCGGCCACTTTAGGTGCAGACAGGCAACTAACGTGTTCCTAAAAGTTATAATTTTTTTAGACTTGATAGTAAAGTGTAATAAGTAGTAAAGAAAAGCGCATGCATCATAAGTGTACAGTTTAATGAATTTCTCACAAACTGAAAATGTTCCTTGGATTCAGATAAAGAAATAGAGCATTGCTAGTATCTCCTGAATCCATTTGCCCTGCCAGTTACTACCCACCCCAAATAATCCATAGCCTGACTTCTAAGAGCAGACAATAGTTTTGCCTGTTTTTTAGATAAATGGAATCATATAGTATTTCTTTTATTCAACCTAGTATCTATGAGATTTATCCATGCTATATATGTAACTGTAGTTCATTCTCATTTCTGTGTGGTATTCCAATATGTCACTATACCACTATGTATTTTCTCCATTCTACTATCGATGGACATTTATGAGTTTCTAGATTTGGGCTATTAATAATAGGGTTGCTATGAATATTCTTGAATATGTCTTTTGGTGAAGTTAAGCATGCAGTCTTCTTGGGTAATACCTGTGAGTGGAATTGCTATGTGATAGGTTATTTGTATGTTCAGCATTAGTAAATATTCCCAAATAGTAGATAGTTTTTATAGTGTTTGTCCTAATCGACTCGCACCATCATGGGTGAGCACTGTGGTCATCCTATATTCTTTTTTTTGGTCATCCTATATTCTTAACAACAGTTGGTATTGTCAGCTTTTTCATTTTGTCCAATATGCTGTAGATAGTTTTCACCTGCATTCTCCCGATGATTTACGAAGTGAAACACTCTTTCCTATGTTTATTGGCTATATCGGTAACTTCTGTTTTGGAGGACCTAGTCAAGTCCCGTGCCCACTTTTCTATTGGCTATCTGTCTTTTACTTACTGTTCTTTGTTCATTCTGGATATAAACTCCTTTATGAATATTTTCTCTCATTCTGTTCCTTGCTTTTAAAAAGCTTTCAAATTTCTTTGGTGTTCACTATAAGTAAAAAAACTAAAATGGCCTAAATTGCCTGTCAGTTGTCCCAGTATCAGTGATGACCCCTCTATTCCCTTTTATTTTGTAGTGTTCGTTATTATGTTATATCATGGATTCATATCTTTCTTGGTCCTAATTCCAAATTCCCAAGAGAGAGAATCTAATTGGCCCAGCTGTGCCCCAAATGAAGTTCTCATGGAATGAACATGAGTATTTTGCCCCACCCCGTGCATAAAGAAGGAAGGTGATTAAAGGGATCATCATGAGCAAGGAAGACACCCAAAAAGGTAGTGATCGGTCCCTCCTAGAAGGAGAAAACAGGGTGTTTTCATCCCCCCTCAGGTGATGGCCAGAACACAAAAAGCAGCAGTGTCTTGGCGAACAGAATTACATCCTACTTGTCTACAGGAATGAGGCCGCTTTACGCTCCTAGAGTTTGTCAGATATCTGCTGGGATGTATGAATAAAGGTTGATTACACTACACGGACTCTTGTCATTCAGCATCCATTTCTTCACCCAATTTTTGCCAAGCATCTACTATGTTATCAGGCACTCTTTCTAGTCCTTAGAGTACAGCTCTGAAGGATTTACTGTTTTCAAATGTTTGTAAGTGCTATTGTGACAAATAGATACAGACCCATATTACAAAAATGCTACAACATAGCCACAAAAAATAAGAAGGTAAACATATGCCAATGTGACCCTGACTTTCTTTTGCTGCTCGGATGTCTGGTCAGTTATAGTCTCATTTACATCAAAGATTTTCTAATGTGCTAGATGATGCTAAGTCAGTTTGGTTAAGCCGGGAAGTATGCTTCTAGAATCCTCTCCTGACAGGGCTTTGAGTTAGAGTCGGCCAAAAGAGGCCCAGGTATAAGATTCAGAAGGCGGAGCCTTAGCCATCGTCTGGGGAGATGTCTTTCAGATACTGTGACAGACAGATGAGTTCACAGAGAGATCCCAGCTTGTCCTCAAAGCCCTAGTGTCTCCTTCCTGATCATCCTACAGTTGTTTCCAGAACTTCACTTCCCCAGCTATTTCCACCTTCAGGTAAAGTCTCATTCCTATAATAAACCCCTTCTTCCCATAATGTGCATGGTGGCTCTGCTCCCTTGAATGCACTCTGACTGATATACCTAATCATAAAGGGAGGCATTCAGGGAGCGGTTAGGAGGCATTTAGGGAGCGGTTAGATAGCCAGGGGTGAGGGTTAAGAAAGATAATCCACAAGCAGCACTTACCTCCCGCCACACAGTTACCACCCAGTACACATTACGTGGTAAGTGATGGCTGCCTTCAGCTTGGCCTTCTGTGCCTGGGACATTATTGCTATATTTATCTTTAGTTGATTTCCTGATGTATTTCATCTCTCCTCAAGCCATGTCACCCACCCATGTCCCCCTCACTATCAGCCCATAGTTTGACTTCCACTGAAGACTTCTAGGACAGCACTTCTTGAAGTGGGGCAAGACTGGGTGGGGAACAACCAGTCAGCTTCCCTGTCTTTCCCCACATGGAGATTCTGATGCATTCCTCTGCAGCAGGGATGGTCAGTGCTCCACATTTCCTCGGACCCTGTGTGTGTGTGTGTGTGCGTGTGTGTGTATGGCTGCCCTCTGACCTCTTCCCCTTGCTCTCTCTCCCAACAGCTAGTGCCGGCAGCTTTTCTTTGCAATACTGCCTTCATACTACTGAAGCCCTTTCCCAGCACAGGTGGAAAGCCTGGGACTTTACCTTCCCTCCTTCCCCCCCCCCCCCCCCCCCCCCCCGCCCCAGAGTGCATCTTCACTCATCACTGATAGGCTAGTGTTAAAGCCCACTTGTATCCGGTCAGGCTTTCACACCCAGCTGCCTGGGAATCAGGGTGAGGCCACCCTCTGGGGGACTTTGAGAGCTCCCCTGCTGCTCTTCCTCTCCATTTTTGTTCTGCTTCTCTGATTCTGCTCACTGGTTTCCCCTGTGAGTGCTTCCTTAATAAATTGCTTGCCTGTGTAGCCTTACTTCAGGGTCTGCTTCTGGGAAACCTGTCCTAAAACATGAGTCCACTAAGAATTTTTGCAAAACATGCTTCTCCACCCCAGAGGACAAGTGTGGGGATGGTGGAGGAAGAGGGCCTGACAGTGAGGTCTGTGCACCTCCACTGGGGTCCACTGTCTCCAAGTAAGTGTGTCTGGGAAGGCTCCCAGCCAAGTGGGATCTGCTCAGGGGTGGCAAGGATGGGACTTGGGTAGGCAGAGAGAGTGAAGGGTGCGCCAGGCAAAAGTGGGGATCTAGTTCTGCTATTAACTAGCTAGGCGGGTGAGTTAGTTTGTAAACTAGCTGTAAAATGGGAATGATACTAGTACCGGCTAACAGTGTTATGGTGAAGATCAAATGAGGAAATCATTATGAAGCTCTTAACCTAGGGCCTCGTGTATTGTAAGCACACAACCAATGTTAGCTATCATTATCATCTCTTACTTTCTCGTAGTACTCTGTGGGTGCTTCCATTTCACCTCAAATCATTGTCTTGCATATGTCTTCTCCCACTTTATGCAGTGAGACTTTGATGGGCAGGAATCATCTTTGCTGGATACATAAATTCCATGTGGGCTTACCCAGTAATAGCAGATGCTGAAAATTCAGTCAATACTTGTGAAATTAAACAGAATCGACTGAGGGCAGAGAGTGGGGAGCAAGTAACAAAAGAGAAAGAGAATGAGAGAGAGAGAGAAGGAGGAGGAGGAGGAGGAGGAGCAGAAGGAAGAGAAGGAGAAGAAAAAGGGGGGAGGGGGAGAGCAAGAAGGGAGAAGGGGAGAAGAAGAAGAGGAAGGAGGAAAGGAGAAAAAGAAAGAAAAACATATTCTTCCTAAGAATGTTGCTCCTTTCTTAGTTAGCTTCGGGGCAAGATACAGCCTAATGCTCAATAACAAAGGACTTCATAGAGACCTTAAGCCACTATGACCTTCCTCCACACAAGTTCAAACATTGTGTTTGAACCATTCATATGTCACACCCTATAATCCTTGTGTTTCTCTTTGTGTTCATGTTCTCTGTGTCTTGCCCTTGAGTAAAAGGATGTACATCTCTGAAAGCCTTTGTTTCTTAACACGCCCCCCCCCCAAGAGTCATCTAGCCCTCATTCTTACTCATGTTGAAGGAAAAGGAAACAAGGTAGTAGAGTGAGAGTACTAGCTTTAGAGTTAGACACACTTGGATTTTAATCTTGGTTCTGTGGTCTTCAGCAAGTCCTTAACTTCTCTGAGCCTCAATTTCCTCATCCATAATATGGGGATATGTGTATCTCACAGGATCATTGTGTGGATTAAAAATAAGGTGTGAAAAGTCCTTAGCACCATGTAGAAGCCCAGGGGGGAGGAGAGAAAAAGCCCCACGCAGAGAAGTAAGGCTTGCAGGTTTTAATATTTCATGATTAGTAACAGAGCAGTCTCAAGGGGATCCCCAGAGAATCTGTTCTGACTTTAGAAGCACTTCCTGTGGACAATGGAGGGCCCTGCCTCATCATACTCAGGCTTGCTGATCCACATCTGCTGAAAGGTGGAGAGAGAAGCCAGGATGGAGCCTCCAATCCAGACTGAGTACTTCCGCTCTGGGGGAGCAATAATCTGCAAAGAATAAATGTGGTGAATCACCGTCAGTCCCCAAGGGAAGAGCGAGGTGGTCTGGGAATCCTCTCATTACAGAGAGGGCTGCCCCAGGTAAGGACAGCTGCACAGTCAGAAACAAACAGGGTAAACCTTGTGGTAGATTAGATTGTTGCTCAGATCTTTGTCCCTCCCTCTCCCCACCCCGCCCCCATGGGAAGGATGCGTAGCTTCACCCTGTGGCTTTGGTCTGGGCCTTGTATTTGCTTTGACCAATGGGACTTAGGCAGACGTGATACAAACGGGAGCTTGAAATGCGCTTCAGGCATGCAGCCGGGGAGGCTCTCTTGTGCCTCTGCCACCTTCAGGGGAAGGGCTTCCCTTGAGAAGCTGCTGGCCCTTCACCTGGGCCCCACAATGAGATATGGACCCGACCTGAGCTGGCTAGACCTGCAGGGCTGCCTAGCCGGGCCTGACTTAGATTGGCCGACTCCCAGCTGACCTGCAGATGCACAAGCAACACTTAGTGTTATGTCCCTGGGATTTCGCAGTTGCTTGTGCCTCAGCCATAGATGACCCGTGCAAACACCTGCAGGGAAAGTGCTGCTCTGTTCCTGCCTGGAGTTCGGATGCAAGGGCGGCTCAGCCAGTCTGAGTCTTCCAATCCCGAGCCAGCCGGTCCACTCACACCCTGTCTTGAGCTTCATCTGTCAACAGCCACTTATATCTGACAAGTTCTCAAGTTCATACACACACGGTTCATCCTTGCCCCTGCAAGTCCTGAGCTTAGCCTTCAGAAATTGGTTGTCCTGTCAAACAATTTTGAACTCCACCTAAAAGCAGATCCAGAAAGGCTGCTATTAAAGGGTCTAAGAATTCAGTGCTAGAAGAAACCAGACACTGGATTTTTTTTTTTTTTTGTCTACTTAGGCTCTCTCTACATATTTCCTAAATTGCAGAGATCATGGAATTGGAGAGGAAGAAGAGTCTTTAGAAGTTATCTTATTATTCAGTCAGACAAAAGTCACTTGGTCACTCTTTGGACTGACACCTCAAGGACAGCATGGCCACTTTATTGCTGCACCACTCTGGTTGTGAGAAAACACTGGGCTGTCCTGGGCTGGTGTCCTTGGTCTCACATCTCTTCTTCCACATCCTTGCAGCCTGTCTCATCTCCCCAATTCTTCTGTACAAATCCTGCTGTCCAGTTTGGCTGGGGGTGTTTGTCCCTGCATACACACACCATGGGGAACCTTTGTGCTCTGTATTTTTCCTGCTTCAAGTGCCCTTTCCCCTCCTCTTGTCTTATTTAAGTCACCCTCTCAGTGATCATGTCTACAAATCACTCAGGGCAGTGGCTCACAAATTGGGATATGCATCAAAACGCTGGTGTTCGTTTATCAGTGTAGGTGATGGGACACCCCAAATCTGTTGAGCCAGAATCTGGGGGCGAGGCGAGGTGTGGGATCCTGACACATGGTCCTGGTAAAAAGCCACAATGCCCCCGGTATGGCAGGCCTTAGTAAGTACAGTGGCTCCAGTGGCTCCCGGTGACCTACTCTGCTTCCCTGTGCTGAGCACCATATGCTAGAAAGGGGGAAGGCCTAGGGCAGCCCTCCTTTGTGAAAAAGGTTCTTAGAACACATTTCCTCAGATCAGGCCTACTCCCAGAGACCACCTTGACTGTGAGACTTTGTAACTTTTAATCTATTCATTACCTGTATTCAATTCCCAACTCTTTTTCTAAACCTGCTAGCAGCAAATCTCCTACAAGCCCTAAAAGCTCTGTATGGTTGTTGGGGACCAGAGGCTGGGGAGAAGCAGAAGACAGGTGGGCCCCTGTTCTGATGAGGCCTGTGAGGTGAGCCGCCCTGGTGAGCAGCCACATGGGGAGGACCGGAACCAAGAGGAGACAACAGATCAAAGGCTGCCCAGGAATCAAGTGATGTGTCTGTGAGTGAGCCAGCAGCCCGACCCACGCCACACTTTCTCTCCGAAACTTTGACCCTCCTCTGGGGCAGCACAGCCCTTTTAAAGTCTAAAGATGCTGTAGTATTGCTTCCTTCTTTTCTTTCCCTCTATTTCCCTCCTCCTGATTGCATCCTCAACCCCCGCAATATTCTCATCCCAAGCTCTTTCACCCCCTTCTCATATGACATCACGTGATTACATTTGAGATCCCATGCTAAACATGTCTCCAGCTCACCAGTGCCCAAGGAGCATAATCCCCTGAGATGAAATCTGCCCTAGACCAGGACGATGCTGAGCCCAGGAGACCACCAAGCTATGGGCCTGGCAGACAGACTTGGAGCATCTCCCAAGTAGGCAGGTCTTTGGGACCTTTGTATTTTCCCAAAGGGTGGAGGGAACTGGGACAGGACCCACCTTGATCTTCATGGTGCTGGGGGCCAGGGCTGTGATCTCCTTCTGCATCCTGTCAGCAATGCCAGGGTACATGGTAGTGCCCCCGGAGAGGACATTGTTGGCATATAAGTCCTTGCGGATATCGATGTCACATTTCATGATGGAATTGTAGGTGGTTTCATGAATCCCGGCAGACTCCATGCCTAGTACAGGTCATAGTATCTTGTCAACATCCATCACGTCATAAATACCCACACTTTCAGCTCCTCAAGTGACCCTTCTGTTGTTGCAGCAACCTTAGTACACACCCTTAATCACCTCCCAGGATTAGACCTCTAACTGGCCAGTGGTTCTTCCTGTTCTGACTGAC
The DNA here is from genome assembly GCF_016509475.1 of Prionailurus bengalensis. NCBI lineage: Eukaryota > Metazoa > Chordata > Mammalia > Carnivora > Felidae > Prionailurus > Prionailurus bengalensis. Next base: position 90,317,985 of record NC_057354.1, on the reverse strand, counting down.
CTGTCACATTTTTCACCCAAGATACATTTCTTTTTTCTTTTTTTTAAAGTTTATTTATCTTGAGAGAGAAAGAATGCTAGAGGAGGAGGGGCAGAGAGAGAGAATCTGAAGCACAGGCTTCTGTGCTTCTGACAGCACAGAGCCTGATGTGGAGCTTGAACTCACACAGTGTGAGAACATGACCTGAGCTGAAATCAAGAGTCAGATGCCTAACCAACCGAGCCACCCAGGAGCCCCACACGAGATATATTTCTAAGGGAACATTCTATTGTGTCATCTTTTTTCAAGCCTTATTGAGCTAGAATTCATATATCATAGTTTTCACCCCTTTAGAGTTCAGTGGCTTTTAGTATACTCACAGATTGTGCAAACTCTAATTTCCAAAACCTAATTTCAGAACATTTTTAACACCCCAAAAAGAAACGCTGTCCCCATTAGCAGACACTGCCATCTCCCCCGTCACCCCTTGCCCAGCCCTAGATAACCACGAATTTATTTTCTGTCTCTATAGATTTGCCTGCTTTGGGCATTTCACATAAATGGAATCATATAATACGTAGCCTTTTGTGTCTGGCGCCTTTCACTTAATGTTATGTTAATGTTAACATTTCATATAATGTTTTCAAGGTGCATCCATGTTAGAGCCTGCGTCAGTTCTTTATTCTCTTTTATTGCTAAACAGTATTCCACTGCATGGATATACCCATCATATCATCTTTGACAGCCCCCTAATCTACAGGTTACATCTAGCTACCTTAGCCTGGCACCAAGACTTTCCACAGTGAAAGGCCTGCGTGCCCAACCAGCTCGTGCCCACCTACCTAGTCTCCCCCACCTCTAGTAGTTTCCCCATGTGACAGAATTTCACACTGAGGTTAGAGGAATCTTTCTGAAACACAAACCTGACCCTACTACACTGCCAGCTAAAAACTTGCAGGGATCTTCATTGCTAGTATGATTAAACACCATGCTCTTCGTGGGGTCTGGCAACTCCTTCCAGTTTCCCCTGTGTGCAAACACACACACACACACACACACACCCCTACTTCTCCCATCATGTCCCAAATAGAACATGACCTTTCACACCTCCATGTCTTTATAGGTAGCCTTCCATCCTCCTTGTAGGCCATTCCCATCCTGCACTCCTTCTGTCCCCAGATACCATCAAATGATACTCATTGTTCAAGATTCTGTTCAAATGTTCACCTTCTCTAAGAAGCCTTCACTGATTTCCTAGGCTTCTATCACTTTGTGCAGTTGGTATGTAACACTACACCATCTATCAGCATTTGCTCACAGGCCCATCTCTTCTTATACACTCCTCGAAAAAAGTAGTTGTCCTTGTATTAAATATTCTCTTATTTAATCCTTGTTGTAACCCTATCTGGTAGGTACTATCATTATTTATACTTTATAGATGAGGAAACTGAGGTTTGAAGAAGGTAACGCATCCAAGGTGACAGGGTCTGAAGGGGGTCAGGACTTGAGACCAGGTCTGCCCCCAGACCCATTCTGTTTACCACTGTGGGTTTTGGTCCCAGTGACCTAAATGTTGGGCCATCCAAGAAGTGTTTTGTGTATTAACCTTATTCTTAGTTTTATGTTATATTCCCTATTCTGCTTTTCCTTTATTTTGATTTTCCTATACTTTTATTTAAAATCAGATTTTATCGGGGCACCTGGGTGGCTCAGTCAGTTGAGCGTCCGACTTTGGCTCAGTTCATGATCTCCCGATTCATGAGTTTGAACCCTGCATCGAGCTCTGTGCCGACAGCTCAGGGCCTGGAGCCTGCTTCAGATTCTGTGTCTCCCTCTCTCTCTGCCCCTCCTCCACTTGCATTCTGTCTCTCTCTCTCTCAAAAAGAAGTAAACATTAAAAAAATTAGATTTTATCTAGTTGTATTGTTGATGTGTTTTTGGTTCTTCTTGGAAAAATGTGGGCTATGTATAAACCATAAACAAAGTGTGCACGGCTCCTGGTGTTTCTCCCTCCGTCCCCCCACCCCTCTACCTCACCCCCCCCCCCATCCCCGCTCTCGATTAGCAGGGACAGTGGGCAACACCTCACCTATGAAAGAAGGCTGGAAGAGGGTCTCAGGGCAGCGGAAGCGCTCATTGCCAATGGTAATGACCTGCCCATCTGGCAGCTCATAGCTCTTCTCCAGGGAGGAAGAGGAGGCTGCTGTGGCCATCTCGTTCTCAAAGTCCAGGGCGACATAGCACAACTTCTCCTTGATGTCTCGCACAATTTCTCGCTCAGCTAGTAAGAGGAGAAATGACAGAAAGCAGATACTCTGTTCTGTTAGTTTGTCCTATTTTGATCTCCGTGAAAACCTCCTCCTCTACTCTGAATTCATTCTTAGGATAAATGTTAATTTTTCATTCCTCTTCCTAAAGTGCAAGTTCAAAATCTTGATTCCCAGGCAAAACTTCACATGGGCTTTTCTCCTTGCCATCTTTACTCTGCCCTGACAAAGCTACAGGCCTTCCCGAGGGCCTTACAGGACACATTTCCAGCTAGATGTAGGAGAATCTGCTGTGATCTTACACAATCTAGGAAGGGCCCTGCCTAAGATCTCCTCTTGTCCAGGGTGGCCACTGAGGCATGACAACTTCCCCTTAGAAATTCAGACCTTATTTATTCCATGTGTCCTCAGACAAACCACAAATGCCCCTAAGACACAAAATGCATCATCAGATTTTTGCTACCATTTAGCACTGTAAAAACCATCTCCGATCCTGGTGTGGATGTGGACAGAGGTAGCAGGTCCCTGGAGAAGCAGGGAATGCTCTGAAAGGGCACTTAGGAGGGTTTGTCACCCTCCCAAGGGCATCTTGGTTGGGAACCTTCCTCCATAAATAAGGCTGCCTTGACTACCTGGTCTTGTCCAGAGGCCCAGCCCCAGCCTAGGGGCCTCCTCATCTATCCCAGGAGAGTTTGAGGGTAGGGGGCCACAGACTTCTCATCAAAGAACACCTGGTCCTAGATCAGATTTCATTCTGAGCTCAAGTGAGAATCAGGGAAGGGGCTGGATACCTGTGGTCACAAAGGAATAGCCTCTTTCTGTGAGAATCTTCATGAGGTAGTCAGTGAGGTCACGGCCAGCCAGGTCAAGACGCATGATGGCATGGGGCAGTGCGTAGCCCTCATAGATGGGGACATTGTGGGTGACACCATCCCCCGAATCCAGCACGATGCCTATGGACAGAGGGATAGGACCCATGAAAACTTCTTGTCTTTCATCTTTCTGGGACCAGTTGCCAAATGATCCTCAATTACCATACTTTTCTTTAGCAGCTAAGAAAATTCACCCACCATAAGGATCAATAATAATATTTTTTGTGTACATCAATTCATTCTCCAAAATGAGAAGGTAGCTTTCTGGAAGGCAAGTAAAACATCTTCCCTTCTTGTATTCCTTAAAACACTTTCATAGTAATGCATACTTGTCAATGTGCATCTCAAATGCACATTCATTAAGGAGACTGGATAATTTGCACATCCTTCTGGCATTAAACTAACACATATGCACACGCATGGAGAATGTGAGATCTGGAAGGGACCACAAAAACCATCCAATTAAAAAAAAAATAACATTCTTGACTGATGAAACTTATTAAACCATGGAGGGAAATGAGCTTTTCAACACGATAATAAATCTCAATCCATATCATAATCTATGGAGAAACACTAATATTATTATTGTATCATTATTATTTAATACAGTCGAGGATATTCTAGCCAATGCAATATGACAGAAAATAGAAATAAGAGGTATTATCAAAAAGAAACAGAATTGTCATTATTTACAGATGATGAGGCTGTATACCTAGAAGACCCAAGAGAATCAACTGAGACATGGCTAGAGCTAATAAGATGGCTCAGTAAGGGCCCGATACAAAATAAACATCCAGAGACCGGTAGTTTACACTTGTACAAGGATGCTGATCACAGCATATTTTATAATAAAAAATAAAAACTGGAGACAACCTAAAAGTCCAGCAGTAGAGAAATGGTAAAACAAATAAGTGAATTATAGAACCATCGTACATTCCCCATCACTGTCCTTGTCATCAGCAGTGAAACAATCTTTTCATTTTGCCTCTCCCCCACTAGACCATTAGCTCTGGGATGGCAGGGCTGTCTCATTTGTCACTGTATGCCCATGGCCTGGTGCAGTCTTTGGCACCTGGTAGGGAGTAATGGGAAATGTCTGAAGAATGAATGAATGAATGAATCAATCAATCAATCAATCATTGAATCAATGAATACTTGAATGAATGAATGTTGAACAATGTTCATGGAAGTTATCGAGTCCCCATTACAAATTGCTCTATCTTGAAGTTCCTTCTGTTTCCCTGAGCACCCTTCTATACCAAGGGCACATACATGTCCACCATCACAGGCACATGAGCAGAAACATTCCAATACTGCTAGAAAGTGTATGTAAGCTCAGGACTGACTGCTGTGAGGGAAACAGCCCTTGCTGGATGTACTTGTCATATAAATTCGTTCATATAAATTCTTGCCAGCTCTACTGGGTAGACCTGAATGCATTCCACATGGGCTTCCCTTCTGTTATCCCTAAGCAGGGTTTTCCCTGGACTTTGACTGTCCCTTTGATTCTTCTGAGCAGGAACTTCTGCAGGAGCCCAGCTTTCTCTACAGCACCTGCCCCCCCACATCAAGTCAGGAAGGGATCAGATTACAGGCTGCTCACCTGTTGTGCGGCCAGAAGCATAGAGAGAGAGCACAGCTTGAATGGCGACATACATGGCAGGGACATTGAAGGTCTCAAACATGATCTGAAAGGACAAAGAAGAATGAAGGATGATCTGGCAGAAATCACAGCACCTCTTGGCTCACGGGATGGTTTGTAACCTTATTTAGGGCAAGGGCTGTGCCTATTTACACCACCCCACCTCCCATAGGGCCTGACATAGACTACACACATAGCATGTCCTCAAAAATTTTTGCTGCACTGATGTGTGAAAGGGAGAAGGGATCCATGCTGCTTTCTTGTGTCATGCTTAAGACTTCTTGGCCTCTTACCTGGGTCATCTTCTCCCTGTTGGCCTTGGGATTTAGCGGGGCCTCTGTGAGCAGGGTGGGGTGTTCCTCAGGTGCTACCCGCAGCTCATTGTAGAAGGAGTGGTGCCAGATCTGGTTGAGACAAAAGTCAAATGAGGTGAGGAGTCTCCTATAAAATTCCACTGGCATGTACATGCTGGGGGAGCATGACACAATGTCCACAGCATGGGATGGGTCTGAAGAGAAGACTGTCAGTCCTGGGAATTTCTGCTTAACCTTTGGAGTTTACATTCCTTTTCAACAGGGCCCTAGACAGGACTCAGATCTGGGGCCAATATACTTAGCGTCTTGATTATTTCCATAGGAAATTCCCTCCTCTTTACTCTTCTTCTGTCCCCCTGACTTTCTTCCCTAGGGGGCCAGACCCATTGCATCTCTCAGTATTTCTTGCTTCCTGGCTTCTGGCTATGCTTGGCGGATGGAAGACATCAGCAAGAGGCTGGAGAGTGGGAAGAGGGAGAGAGGTCAGGGTGTTTCTCCAAGCAATGGTGTGGCTCACTGTGAGCCCGGCTCCTATTGGGTGGCTCCTCTTCCAGCTCTAGTGACACTGCCCCTAACCCACCTTTCAGGCTTAGGGTGTAAGAGCTTTCCTCCGTTCCTAGTACTTGGGTGCCTCAACATCTCTTCCTGGTTCCCTCCCCCTGCTCACACCTCTCTATGGGAACCTGACAGATATGCTTGAACTGTCACTGTCTATTACTGGCCAGGCTGGTGCTTTACAGCAGGGTTTCCCAACCTCAGCACTTTGACATTTCAGGTTGGATAATTCCACGCTGTGAGAGGCTGACCTATGCATCACAGGATGTTCGGCATTCCTGGCCTCCACCCATGAGATGCCAGTAGCACCTCTCCAGCTATGACAAGCAAAAATGTTTCCAATCATTGCCAAACGTCTCCCAGGAGGCAAAATTGCTCCTGTGGAGAATCACTGCTTTAGAGGAAGCTATTTCTTCTCACCATGTCCAATGATCCAAGACAACCAAATAGGACTCTACATCTCAGAGGGATTCAGCAGAGTGGCAGGGACATAGGGCTCTGATTTCCTCAGAGGCGAGGCATAGGGTCATTTGCTTCCATTGCACCCATATATTTGTGGACTCCCGGCTTTGTGCTAGGATGGTGCTAACTGTAGTGAGGACAGATATGAAATCAGACATGGTCCCTTGATCTTGGTTTCAAGGCCCAGAGAGGAGTAAAACACCCAAGAAGACAAAATAGAAAGATATATCCACATTTTGAGTAAAAGAGGAGGCAGTTCATTATCTGGGGGATTTGAGTGGGCCCTGCAGGCAAAGGAAGGTCTCCAGAGGCTGAAAAGGGCATCTGAGGCAGAAGACATGGCAGAAGCCAAGGCCCTGTCTATGTAAGTTTCACAACAGAGATATGAATGGCAATGAGTCTTAATTGAGTGATGTCAGTATTTCTTCAAATGTGGGCCCCAGACGCTTTATCACAGAACGAGCTGGGGTGACTGCTGTTGGTGCAGGTTCCCAGGCTGGACCCCGGGTCCAGGAATCCGAATCATGGCTGTTGAGGCCAAATACCTGCATTTCATTTTCACTTAACTTTTTAGAGCTTTTACAAAGTACTTTAAAACTTAGAGATGTTGATAATTTTAAAATTATAGAACTATTTCTAAGAGGAGTAAAAGTCTCCCACATTTCCATCATCTAATAATAGTTAACACTTTGGCTTTTTCTTCTTACTAATCTTTCACCTTTGAGCATTTTCAAATTTATTACTATCACGACTTATTTATTTCATATACTTGTATTTATTTATTGTTACACTATTTTTATGTTTTTACATTCAATCTTGGTTTCCTGCCACTGTTTGGTGAGTGTAACATAAATAATTTCTTTTTTCATAGTAAATATTTCTTTTTAATTAATTGAACATTTATTTTTAATGCTTATACAACATTTCATCATATGCTATCATATATTTAATTGTATTACTATTCATGGTATCTTTGATTTTTGTTTATAAATAATCCTATCATAGCTATCTTGTACATGTTGTATTTTCCTTTTTCTATTCAGGGCATTTCCAAAGAAAAGAATTTTAAAAGTGGAATTACTAGGCTATTAGCATGGTGATTGGAAGACCTTTTTAAAAAAATGTATTTATGAAAGAGATGGGGGAAGGGCAGAGAGAGAGAGAGAGAGAGGGAGAGAGAGAGAGAGAGAGAGAGAGAGAGAGAGAGAGAGAGAAAATCCTAGCAGACTCTGCAGCACAGAGCCCAACACGGGACTCGAACTCACGAACCATAAGATCATGACCTGAGCCGAAATCAAGAGTCAGATGCTTAACCAACTGAGCCACTCTGGCACCCCAGAAGACCTTTTCATTTCTTTTTACCAACAAAGAGGCTAAATTACTCTTTCCTCCAGAATAAGAAAGCCCATTTTCCCCCTACCTGCATCCAGGGTTCTCACTCTTAATATAGGAAATAATTTGGTAGGGAAATATAATACTTCATTGTTTTACTTTGACAATTTACATTTGTTTCAAATGAGTTTAAGTGTTTTCAGATTTGCAACTTTTTATAATTTCTGTTTGGTGGATTATCTGTTCATGTCCTTTATTTATTTGCCCAGTGGAGACTTTGTATTTTTAGTCATCAATTTACATTGGCTGTTTATATTAATCTTCATTGCTCTTGTGAATTTTTTTGCAACTTATTGTTTGCCTTTTACATTTGGTTATGTTTTTCACATACTAGAAGTCATGATTTTTTGAAAATCACGTTTGTCATTTTTTCCCTCTATGACTTCTTTCACCAGAAATTTGATAAATGCTCACGCTTACTATGATGTATTTCTTTACCATTTGAATTTTTATATTTAACTTTTATATTCAGTTTATATGTGTTTGGTGAAATGGTGTATGGTAGGGGCCATAAAGACTTCCCATCCCCCAAATAACTCATCAGTTGTTCTGGAATAATTTGTTGACCAACCCTGTTCTCCCTTTGGTGTTCAAAGTTTCATTTATCATGTATTTCCTCTTTACCTTTGTGCTAGTACCAAACTATTTTAATTTGTATACTGTATTATATTTTAATATGTGAACATGGCAAGCTTCTCATAGTTTTCCTAACTCATTGTGTTCTCATAAATTTTGCCTTATTTATTTCTCCAAACGTACGTTATTTATGATTACCCTGCAGAATTAAAAATTGTGATTTTTTTTTTTTTTTTTTTTTTTTTTTTGTACTCAAACTCATGGCAGCAGAAAGGAGGATGGTAGTTACCAAGAGCTGGGGGTGGGGAGACAGGGAGATGTTGGTCAAGCGGTACAAAGCCTTAATGCAGGATGAATAAGTTCTGGAGATTTAATGTATAGCATGGTGACTATAGGTAACAACACTGTCCTGTGTATATGAAATTTGCTAAGAGTGTAAATCCTAAGTGTTCTCAGTACAAGGAAAAAAAAGTCACTATGTGAGGTGATAGGTACATTGATTAGTTGGAATGTGGTGGCTCTTACATATATAAATGTGTATCAAGCCATCAGCTTGTACACCTTAAATATATACAATTTTAGGGGCGCCGGGGTGGCTCAGTCGGTTAAGCGGCCGGCTTCGGCTCAGGTCATGATCTCGCGGTCCGTGAGTTTGAGCCCCGCGTCGGGCTCTGTGCCGACAGCTCAGAGCCTGGAGCCTGTTTCAGATTCTGTGTCTCCCTCTCTCTGACCCTCCCCCATTCATGCTCTGTCTCTCTCTGTCTCAAAAATAAATAAATGTTTAAAAAAATTAAAAATATATATATACAATTTTAAAAATTGTGAGTTTTTTATTAGAAAGGCAATGAGCCTATAAATGAATTTGGGAAGATTTGACAGCTTTCCCCTATCCTATTTTTCTTTGAGGTGTATAATATATGTTTAGGAATTTCTTTAAAGAGGTCACACATTATTACTACTAAAATAATTACTGCTAAAATATTTTTATACCAAAATATTTTGTCTATTATGTTTTTGAATTAGATTCTGTTAGATACTATGAGTAATAGATGCCATTTACTGAGTACAGTGTTCCATGCCTTGAGATCATACTGAGTACCTAATTCAGTCTCCAAAGCAACTGTAATGAAGTAAGTATTTTTATCTACACAAATGGAGAAACTGAGGCTCAGAAGGAAGAACCCACTGCCAGACCTCCCTGCCACGGACTGCAGGGTCTGTGCTCTTAGCCACTGCACAGCGTAAAAGCTTCACACCCCAAATAACTGAATCTGGGATTTAGACAAGAGTAGAGTGTATTACAGATTTCACAGCAACATCCTCCTTTCTGGTCGCAGTCTGTTCGATAAGCATTCTATGGCACTTCAAAAGGCACTCCTTGCAAAAACAAGGATTCTCAGACAAATGTCAGCAGAACATATCAAAAGAATATTAAGAAGGCTCTATTAGCATTTCCCACATGTGATTTTGTTGATCACAAACTACCTTTTAAAAAATCCCCCCTTACCCCTGCATTTTCTTGCGCGCGCGCACACACACACACACACACACACATTTCTAGAAACCCCCAGAGAGTCCTACTTAGAACTTTCATTAGAGAATCATCATAACGACATGGCATTAATGCAGCTCCCTGAGGTCATGACAGGAAAAAATGAAAGGGAGAGAAGCCATTTACCCCCATAGAGGCAGCAGCAGCATTGAGCACCTGCTAGAGCGAAAGCTGTTTGAAAGGATGAAGCTGGGCATTAGGTAGGACAGGTCCTCAGACCCCAGACAGGGAGTTAGGAAGCTACTGTCAGTTAATGAGGAGCTACCGAAGCTTCTCGAGAAGATGAGGGACACGATCTGATCTGTTTTTAGGAAGACTAGCTTTGCAGCAGTGCAGCGAATTCACTGGATGGTGAGGCTGGAGACAAAGAAATCAGGAAGCCATTGCAGCCGTCCAACGAGAGCCATTGGCAGCCCCACGGGGAGTGACCAGGGGGATGGACGAAGAAGGAAGGAAGGATATGAGACACATCTTGAGGCACTTGACAGGACAGAGGCCTGTGGGAGACGAGGGTCATGACGGTGTATATTATACCAAAAGCGGGGAGTCCACCAATACCTTCTCCATGTCATCCCAGTTGGTGATGATGCCGTGTTCAATGGGGTACTTGAGAGTTAGGATCCCTCGCTTGCTCTGAGCCTCATCCCCGACGTAGCTGTCTTTCTGGCCCATTCCCACCATTACACCCTGTAATGCAAAAGACAAGGAAGAAGCAGATTGGCTGAGGGCTCCACTTAGGGGGATCTAGGCACTGGAGGGGCTGTGAAGAAGGATACAGATGGGAAAGATATCTTTTTTCCTGGAGACAGGACAGAATGAGACATGGGCGAAGCAGGTACTGATGAATGTGGAGGTGGCGTGGAGAGAAGGGGGAGGGTTTCCTGTGGGCTCGTCTCTCTTCTCTCTCCTAAAACAACGTCATTTTCCAAGAGAGCAGGGCCTTCCATGCGCTTCTTCCCTCACTTCACACACACAGGGCTCACACTTGCTCTCCTCAGATACCCTCTGCTTACATTTTGACGTCTCCACATCTTGGCTCCTGCTCTTCTCTGCATATGAGGAGATCCTCCGTATCCTCAGTTTTCCCTTTTCTGCAAAGCCTCTCTTCCCTGGTCCCTCCACTCATATTTAATCTCTCCCTCCTTTGTGCTCCTCCTGGTGAAATATTTTGCCTCTGTTGTAGCCTGTGATCTCAAGTTAGTTCACAGAGTGTACATTTCTTAAAGGCAAAGTTCTTATTTACTTGCAGGTATTTTTTACAAGTTTCTTCCAAAGACTTAAGCCAAACATAATACCATCCCTGCATGCCTGGGCTATGTTGGGTTTAGTCCTGGATATTTCTATTTGAAGGGTCTTGCTCTGTTAGTTAACTGGAAGCGAGTCCCCCCCCACCCCCAACACATGCACTCACAAAGCTCACACACACACATACACACACACGCGCGCGCACACACACGTCAGGTAGTCTCCACCATGCAGCGCTTACTCCTAGAGGCTCAAAGCCTTGGGTCCAGATGAGCACATACCTGGTGGCGAGGGCGGCCCACGATGGAGGGGAAGACAGCCCGGGGGGCATCATCTCCAGCAAAGCCAGCCTTGCACAGGCCAGAGCCATTGTCACACACGAGCGCAGTGGTCTCCTCTTCACACATGGTGAGTGTGGCCGAGTGAACCGGGGGCTTGAGCACCTTCGGGGCAGGGGAAGAAGAGAACTAGTCAGCGCCTTGTCAAAATCATGCTGGAGACAGGCATGTCTTGGTTCTGAAGTTTGACTCCACCTCCAACCAGGGCCCAGTTCCACGAAGAGCAGACATGGGCCTGAACTCCCACTCCCTGGCAGCTGGACTTCTTCCCTGGAGCCTGCTGTCCCGGGCTGGATTGTGTCCCCACCGCCCCAAGTCATATGTTGAAGTCTTCACCCCCAGCGTGTCAGAGCAGGACCATATTTGGCAATAGTGTCTTTAGACAGGTAATTAAGGCAGAATGAAGTCAATAATCTAATATGACTGGTGTTCAATGGGACTAATCTAATAGGATGGATATCTTTATAGGATGTGGACATTAGAAGCGGCTCGGGGAGGAAAGGCAGCCTGAGAGGAGAGAGGATTCTGGACAGGAAGCCCAGTCCCTGGCTCTTCGGGTGGAGAAAGCAGCAGTCCGTCCGCTGATGCTCATCGCTGCATTGGGATGGCTGCAAAGTGGTGAGGGAGTTCATTTTTCCCACATCTGTTGCAGGTTTTCTTTCTTTCAGGGAGGCTAAAAGACAACAGCTGATGACTTGTTGGTGCTCGGTGACAAAGAAGAAACAACAGAAGCTCAGAGGAGGGTGTGCAGACCCCCTGGCCTGGGGGTGCCCCAGGGGGACAGGTGGAAGACAGAAAGGCCCTGGGCTCAGGGAGGTTAACTCTCAGCAGTCCAGGAAAAACAGGTGGCTGCTGAGGAGGAAGGCCCCTGGAAGCTTCATTCAGAACATTTGACCACAGGCCGGGAAGGAGATAAATGCTATGGAAATCTGTGACCCTGGCTCTTCCGTGGCCTCACATCAAAGGTGGACAAAGCAAGGAGGAGACAGAGACACAGGCTTGTGAATATGAGGTCAGAAAGGCAAAGTCGAGGCTGAGCAGAAGGTTAGTAACACACTTTAAGGCTAAAAGGAAGCTCTTCCCTGTTACATTCAAAGCAGAGTGGACACCAGGGAAGAAGCTGCTGTGACTTCCTGAATCCAGCTCCGCCTCTGTCCCTGTTTCCCCCTGGGGTTCCCCATGGCTATGGATCAAGTCCCAGCCCTCTAACTCAGGCCACAGAGCTCCCCAGGCTCTGGCCGGGCCTGTGTCTCCAGGCTCACCTTCCCTCTTGCCCCCTCTTGGCCTTCTCACTCTGCCTATATAGACTTTCTTTCCATTCTCTGAACTGTGTCATCTTCTCTCCCTGCCGGACCTTGAGACGCAGGGTCTGGAGCACTCTCCCCTCACCTGTTTGCTACTCTAACTCCTATCACCTGCCAGGCCTCTGCATGGACACTGCATTTTCATGAGGCCTCTCTGGCCCACCAGTCTGTCAGTAGCCCCTCTTCTTGGCCCCACAGCACCTTGAACTTGCATGAACAATGATCAACTCTGCATATCCCGGCTCGTTCGTAGCTCTGCAAAGGCAGGAGCTGGGTCTGTCCTGTTCCCCCCACGATTCTTCAGTGTGCCCAACACAATATCTGGCACAGAGTGTGCTTTTAAATGTTTGTCATCAAAATGAAGGAGTGATGAATATTACATGGCAATGAGAAAAAATGAAATATGGCCTTTTGTAGCAACGTGGATGGAACTGGAGAGTGTGATGCTAAGTGAAATAAGCCATACAGAGAAAGACAGATACCATATGGCTTCACTCTTATGTGGATCCTGAGAAACTTAACAGGAACCCATGGGGGAGGGGAAGGAAAAAAAAAAAAAGAGGTTAGAATGGGAGAGAGCCAAAGCATAAGAGACTGTTAAAAACTGAGAACAAACTGAGGGTTGATGGGGGGTGGGAGGGAGGAGAGGGTGGGTGATGGGTATTGAGGAGGGCACCTTTTGGGATGAGCACTGGGTGTTGTATGGAAACCAATTTGTCAATAAATTTCATTAAAAAAAATAAAAAATAAAAAATAAATTAAAAAAATTTAAAAAAGCAGAAAAAAAAAATGAAGGAGTGAATTAATCAATGGGAGTCAAGGAGAAGGATTTTCAGAGTAACAAAGATAGACCAAACACTGGTAAGAGGAACTCAAGGTGTGAGATGAGATGGAGATTGAAGGACAGCACCCTCCCCTAGCTGCTTAAAACAATATTGTTTCTGGTCTGAGCAGTTTCTGGATTGCAGAGAAGATCCTAACTTCCTACCATGTTAGAAGAGTGGGAAATGAAGGGATGTCAGAAAACTGAAGATGGGCAAAGTTTGTTCTAATGTTCAAAAAGGGAAAGAAAGCAGATTTCTCAAACATCAGTTAATCTTGATATGCAAGGTAGGCAGGTTTCCAGAAGGCACTGTTAAAGAAGAAAGCATTATTAAAGAAGCAGTGATTTCTTATAATTACTAAGGGTTTACCAAGAACAAATGTTGACAGAGTGACAGCCTCCCCTTTTCCCCCGGGACTGCTGTGGGCTGGGAATGCAGAAGAAGGTGGGAGACCTTGGACCTTAACTTGATCATGGCATCTGACGAGGTCTCCTGTGATATCCCTATTGATAAAGCCATGTGGGCTGAACAATAAATGAGTTACGCATATTTACAGCTGCCTGAATTACTGTCACTGAAAGGTGTTCATTAATGAGTCAACATCAACCTGGAGGCAGCAATATTCCTCCAGGCTCCACTCTCAGTCCTCTGTCACACATTTTTATAAACGCGTTGGATGAAAATATGGGGTACGTGCCGATCAAATTTCCAGAGCTGGAAGAGAGTATAATATTAAATGTGTTGGATGGAAGAATCAAAACCCAAGATGATCTCAAAAAACAGAGAAAATGAGCCAAGTCAAATAATATTAAACCTAACAGGGTAAATACGAGGTTTTGCACGTGGGTCGAAATCAGCAAACTGTGATAGCTCTTGTTTAGCATCTGTAAGCGGGACATGGGGTCTTGTGAAGAGGGAGCAGTACTCTGGGGCCAGGCTAAAAGCTAACACTACCTCTAGCTGGAACACCAGGTCCGATGCTTGCCCCCCCGCCCCCTCCCCGCATCTGGCAAAGGTGTGGGGAGGTGGGTTTGCATTCACAGCGGAGGTGTGCCAAATTGCACTGCATTTCAGAAGGGGAATTCGAAAATCCTTGTCCCCGGTCTTAAAAATGTACATAACTTTTGACTCCACAAAGGCACTTCCAGGATTTTATCCTTGGGAAACACTCATGGGTGAATGCAAAGATTTGGCTACGGGCTAGTTTATCACAGCTTAAAATAACCAAAATTAGAAGCCACGTAATATCAAAGGAAGTTGTCGAATAATAAATTGGCTTGTAAACTAACTGCCTGAAACCTTTGTATAATGGGGAGAGCAGAATAGTTAATGCAACAGAAAAGGGGTGAGCTGCATTGCTAGGTGAAACATACCAGTATTGGCCATGCTTCCATTTTTGGTAAAAATGTATTTTTAATTTAAAAAAATGTGGGGCTCTTCACATAGATTATCTATTTAATCCTCATAAAAGCCCCAAGGGAAGATGTTTTTATTTCTATTTTACAGATTTGGAAACCAAGTCTCAGAGAAGGGAAGGAACTTGGCCCAAGGTCTCAGTCAAGAAGAGGCAGGGCTGGCATCAACTCAGAACAGGTTCCAAAGCCGGAAGCTTACACCTTCCTTAGTGAAACTGTCCTAACTTCTCCATGTTTGGTGTTTTTGCTTCTGTCTCTCCATCTCTCTAGAGCCGTTGGCAGCAAAAGGCCGAAACAAAAGGATCTGTGTTCACTTCTCTTTCTGAGCCTCTGCACCCCTCCTATGCCAGGACTAAGTCTGGGTTTATGTTTACAGCCCTCAAAACTAACTCGGTGCTTAGCAAACAGTAGGTGCTCAATAAACAGTGGGTGACCCCCCCCACCACCCGAGTGGCCCCTTTCCAGACCTGATCTGCCCTGCCCCTGGGATCCCTGGGTCCCCACAGTCCAGTCTCCTGACAGCTTGCTCACACGGGCCTGATTTGAATCACAGGGAGACAGTTTTCTCTTCACAAGCTGGTCGGCTACCAGTTGTGCTGCCCTGTTCTAGCAGGTGGTCCACCAGGAAGGGAAAACCACCTCAAAAGCTAGAAGGTGGCCGAGAGTCCTGCATCTCTGTGACTATCTCCCTCTGGGGTCCCCTCAGCATCCCTCTCTGGTGTGATTTGTAGTTCAAGCCTGTCTGGCTTTTCAATGGACCCTTTTGTCTCCCGCTGAGCTCCCCACACACAGGAGGAGAGGATTGGACTTTGTTTCCCAAGCCGAGCAGCAGCTGAGACAAGCCACAAAGCAACTTAAAGCTGTCAAGTCAACAATGCCATTGTGCAGCACTTTAGCTGGATTTAAATCTGCTTTTTTGAAGTCAGAACCAAATGAGAAGTGACAGAGGTAAAGACAGGGGTAGGGCTGCTGGCCTGGAGTGGGGCCTCCACGGGGTCCCACACTGCCTGGGAAGAAAGGTTTCACCATGAAGCCAGGCTCTCCTGGAATGTCTTTGCCAAGAGAAATTCTAGACCTTTCTCAGCTGCTTGCTGGTAATCTGTGGCTAGGCTTGAGTGTGTCAGCTGAACCAAAGCCAAAGTCACTGTGGTTTCCCGGGGTCACGACCATTCTGTGCTCACAGAAAGCCAACAGAATTATTCTGGCTCTTTCGGCACATCTGGTCTTCACTGAGGATTTCAGAGTTAGAAACCCAGCTCCACCCCGCCCCTCAGGGTGGTCAAAACCCAAAGACATAATGGGTGCCAAAAAAATGTGTTCATTCACTCATCTCCCTGGCCACCCTCAGGCAAACATGAGGGCAGAGACGTTAGCCCCCCAACCTGTCACTCTGAAGGAGACAAGATTTGGCTTCAGAGTTCTTTCCGGCTTCCCTTTCTTTCCCCTTCTCCTCCCTCAGGGTACCCCCTTCCGATGGCCCCTTCCCCCGAATCCCCCTCTGGCCTTCAGTTTCCTGGAAAGGGTAGCATCTGTCTCCTGGGATTGTGAAGCAAATGAAATAATGGAAATGTGGGGCACCTGGATGGCTCAGTCGGTTGAGCATCTGACTTTGGCTCAGGTCATGAGCTCATGGTTTATGAGTTTGAGCCCCATGTCCGGCTCTGTGCCAACAGCTCGGAACCTGGACCCTGCTTCAGATTCTGTGTCTCCCTCTCTCTCTGCCCCTCCCCCGCTCATGCTCTGTCTCTCTCTCTCTCTCTCTCTCTCTCTCTCTCAAAAAAAAAATAACGATTAAAAAAAAAAGAAATAGTGGAAATGAAAGTGCTTTATAATTGTAAATCAGGATCTGC
Source organism: Prionailurus bengalensis (assembly GCF_016509475.1). Taxonomy (NCBI): domain Eukaryota; kingdom Metazoa; phylum Chordata; class Mammalia; order Carnivora; family Felidae; genus Prionailurus; species Prionailurus bengalensis. The sequence goes on along the minus strand of NC_057354.1, from coordinate 90,301,398 downwards.
AAACTAATGCCTGTTTTCGTGGGCCCCACCAGCTAAGAATGATTTTGACATTTTTCAGTGGTTGCAAAAAAAGCCAAAGAATAATATTCTATGACTTGAGAAAATTATATGAAATTTGAATTTCAGAGCCTATCAATAAAGTTTTATTGGAACACAGCCACACCTGTTCATTTACATACCGTCTATGGCTGCTATCCCTATGATGGCAGCCTTGAATAGTCGCCACAGAAACCTTTAGACTTGCAAAGCATAAAATATTTACTATCTGGCCTCCTTCAGAAAAAGTTTGCCAAACCCTGTTGCAAAGGGCTGCAAAAATCATAGTTCTTATGACCTCTCTTACTCTTCTCTATCAGAACTTGCTCCCATAATGAAGTCTGTCATATTGGTAGGAGTTGAACCATCCACTTCACAAATCAATGATTACTAAAGGGAAGACTGAACTTACACCACTTTCCAAAGGCATTTTCATTTCAGTACAAAATGTAAGTCCTAAAAGGAAGGCCTCTCAGATAGTGGGACCTCAAACAATAGTTGGAGAAATATTTTGCAGTGAGGGCTTCAAACGACATTAAGCAGCTGCCTATAATAATCTGCAGACACACATATCCATACAATTAGCCTGGCAGAGAGAAATAATTTAACAAAAAACACTCCTGCGGTGGAAAATTCTAGCAGCAGCACCTCTAATCAACTTTGTTATCTTGACTTAGGTTGGTATACTTAACTAAATTAAAAATGACTTCTGGTTAGTAATATTTCTGATCCTCAGGAATCTGCCGTTTGGGCCTGTTCTTTTACCGGCGCGTCTCTCTTGCTCTGCCGGATCCGCTCAGTCCAGACCCCTCTCCCGGGCTCTAGAAGACTGCCTGCAGGGCATCTATACCCCAGACCCCTAGCACCTCGACTCCACCTCCGGGGCTGCGGCCTTCATCACCATCCTCTACTTGGAACCGCCCACTCTGGAGGCCACGCCCAACACCCGACTCCTCCCACTGCCCTCCCAACCAATCCTGGGGTCTTGTATTTCTGATTCCGCGCCACCGCGGTGCTCCAGCTCAGGGCCTCTGCACACTCGGGTAGCGCTCTCGCCCTGTTCCAGTCCACTCTCTTCACCGCTGACAGAGCAGTCCCTTCAAAGGGCAGATCTCTTGCCGTCACGCTTCTGTGGTCCCCCATTGCCTAACCCTTTAGTGTATGAAGCCTTAGTAATCCAGCGCTGCCTGCCCCTCTGTTTAAACTGTCCCTGCTTCCTGTCTTGAAATCTAATTCAGTGGAGTTTGAGCCACTTCAACAGTCCAAAGACCATGCTTCCCTGATTTGGGGACTAGTCCTACATCAGTACCCAGCTCAGGTACCCTTCCTCCAGGAAGCCTTCCCAGATAACTCCAGGACTGGGTGACGGCCCCTCCTGGGCTTTATCTGTTTGTTTGCTCATCTCTCCTAGTGATTGCAGAAGCCTCTACACTGTCCCTAAGGAGCAGGAGCCTGACACATAATAAGTACTCAATAAATGTTGGTGCAATGAACAAAAGGAAGGAGAAAACTCTAGCCTGAAAGTCATGATGTCATACTGCCCATTTGGTATCCCAGACCTGGCATGTAGTATCTCATCGCTCATTGCATTTTCTCCAAGTACCTATCCATCTCCACCAGAGGAAGCTCAGTTTCTTTTCCGCTCAAAGGCTAACCTCCAAGTCTAAACTTGTTCGAATAGTAAAAAGCAAGCCCTCAGTGCCTCCCTGTGCAAAGTGTGGTTTCAGAACTGCAGCCTCAGCATCACTTGGGAGCTTATTAGGAATGAAGATTATCAGACCCCACCCCAGCCTACCGAATCAGAATCTGGGGTGGGGTGGAAGACAATCTGTGTTTTAACAAGCCCTGCAAGTGATACTTAAAGCACTCAGGGCCAGGCCCTAACAGTGTTGAGCTGAGCACCCTATAAATGTATTATCTCATTTAATCTTCACAACAACACCGCCAGGTAGGTATTATCACTAGCACTCCCATTTTACAGGTGAGAACATTGGGGTCACCAAGTAACTCTGGCAGCTGGGCAGTCTGCCTCCAAGAGCTCCACCACTGCACCAAGCTGCCTCAGCCACAAACAGATGTTCACAACTCTGGTCACAAAAGTGGAAACAGCCCCTTGGTCTCATTTCCCTCTTAATTATTTGTGTGTGCATGTGTTGCAGGGGATCGGAGGGGAGGATGAAGGCATTGGTAGGTGGTTTCACAGCTGGGTGTGAGCCTTTTGGGCAGGTCACTTAACTTCTCTAGGCCTCAGTGTCTTCAGAATGAATTAGATGACTGTCATGTTCCCGCCAGCCCTAAACCTGCATGGTGCCACAGGACACTTGCCCGTGCCCCAACCCTGAGTTTCCACATCCCCCAATGACCCTGGAGCCTTCAAGGACTGAGAAAATTCTCAATTCATCTCAGCCAAGCATGAATCAGAGGAGAGTGAGACCCACAAGGGGACTGAAGAAAACACACTTCCATTCCCAACACAGACATCTCATGGATCCTGGGACCATTGTTGGCTTTGATTCAAATACCCCGAGAAGAAGCTGTTTTCCTGCAAAACATCCACTTCCCTAAAACAGCCTCTCAGACATTCTGAATCATGACAAAGGACATGAGGTTATAGATCTGCAGTGGCCCAGGTGAGCAGGGTGAGTAGAGACCACAGGTGTTCTGTCCCACCCACCATCCAGTCGCAGGGCTGTCCAGCATGCCCCATGCCCAGAGATGCCTTTTCCTGGAAGGCAGCAGCATGCCCGGAGGCCCCACTGCCCACCGAGCGCCTTGACATGTGAGCTGGGCCAGCGTCACGGAAGCCAGGCCAATCTGGAGGCACCTCCCGCACCCAGGGGGCCAGGCAGCCTCAGAAAGGAAGGGATGGCAGAAGCTGTGTGTGCAGTACTCACCGAGTATACGAGAGGTCCTTCTCCCAGTGACGGAGGGCTGGTGTGTCTTTGGCATAAATACCAGAGCAATATAAAACCCCAGAGGCGGATCTTCTTTAAACAGAGTCCCTAAAAAGGCCAGCTGACGGTGTGTTAACAATATTACCATATAAGGTGGTTTTTTCAATAAATCGGCCTAGGGGGGTGGGGAAGGGGGCTGGGTAGAGTGAATTATCATTTGAGAAATGTATGCAAAAGGACTCCAGTGGCAACAGCCCTGGTGCTGGCGGATTTGTTCCTTTTATGCTGCACTTGCATCAACAAAACTCACACCAGGCCTTATAAGCTGCCCAGAGTGAGGCCAGATACAACTCTGCTCCTGGAGAGAGAACCATACCAAGAATGGCAGTGGGCCTCCTCCCTCCACACCTCCCTCCTTAGGCCCTGCTGCCTGCAGCCCCCCCACCCCACCCTGGGTCGGCCTGGGACACCCATGCCGTGCCCCAAAGTGGGTGCAGTCGTGCCTTGTCTGGTGCAAGCCCAGGACAGTTAAAAGCTGAAGGGAAATGCCATCCAGAAAGATCCCGTGTGCCCTCCTTAACCCCTGCCCATCACACGAGCTACTAAATGCTGGGCTGAGTCAACTTGGCTGTCCCAGGATACCTTCAGCCACCTCTGGAACTTCACTGTCCCCTATCGTTTCCCTTACCTTGCTGGATTTCCTCTGTTGGTCCCTAAATTTGGGGAATTACAGACCAAGGGAGCTGTCTTAACACACCTGATAAGACTCATAAGCTTGTAGAAGTTTCCACAGTCCTGCGGTTCTTGCTCTTCTTTTCATAATTCATGTACTCTCCCTGGGTAGCTGTTTCATTGCCTACACTACCAGTCATCAGCTCTGTCCCAAGTACCCTCTGCTCCCATATTCCCACAGTCCTCACACCTGATGTCTAATCCAGACTGAAATGACCAAGTGCCTATTGGGCATCTCCACCCAGATGACCCTCCAAACCTGAACCCCTATCCCCTCCCTTCATGCTACTCTGCCTCCTGGGTTCCCTACCTCACAATCTTCCCCTTTGGTCCTTCAGGCAAGAAACCCCAAGTCAGTCTAGACACCCCACCTCATGCTCTGCAGCCAACTGGGCTCCCTTCCCGGTGGCCCTCCCCTCGGAGATGTCCCTCAGCTCTGCTGCCTGCCTCCCACCCTTGCTGGCCCCACTCTGCTTCAGGCTCTGGTCCTGACACAGTTTCCTGACTCTGCCCCATCTTCAAACCCAGTGATTCCCAAGTGCCCCAGCCTGACTGGAGGGCAGTGCCAGCATGACTGGGTAATCCGTTATAAATGCACATTCTCATGCTTCACCCAAATGGATGGAATCAGAAACTCTGGGGGTTCCCAGGATACCTACCCTTCATCAGAAGGAGCGTGCATCAAATACCTGCTTAAGGCGTCCCTGGGAACATTCCCCCACCCCCACCTGGTGACTCAGCCCAAGACTAAGGAGCTTGTGGGGGGTGGGCAGCAGGTGAGCAGGGCACACAGGATTTCTCTTCCAGGTATGAATGGCATTTTCCTTCAGCTTTTAGCTGTACAGATGGGCACAACTACACCCACTCTGGGGACATCGTATGGGAGTTCTACATGGTTTTGGGTGACCTGGTGCAATGGCCTGGTGCAGGTCTGTCTTCCTCATTAACTGAGGATTAATAGAAGTGTAGATACGGAGGGGAAAAAAAAAACCCAGAGGATAGGTTAGGGAAGGCTTGACTTGAGGGCTTGTGATTGTCCCCTGTGGAGAAGGGACACTGTAGCCATCATGAGGTATACTTACCTTTTGACAATTAAACTGAGTGCTTAGTGTGAAGTCTAAACTCCAGGCCCCATGGGAAGTTTTCCCGAGCCTTTCAGGTTCCTGGAAAAGCCCTCACTAGAGGATGGGGCATGCAAGGCAGCGGATAAAGTGGGAGCTGTCCAGCAGGGACAGAGTGCTGTCAGTCCTCACTGGCCGAGGCAGCTGAGAGCTAATGCCCAGGTTGTGAGCTCCTCTTCGAGTTTCCCTCCTTGAGTGGGGACAGGGCAGTAGTCTCTCTCACCCTGATCAGGAATCTAAAGGGGACATCGTTTCCCTTTGCAGTGTCAGGGTTGGCTCTGTTTCCTTCTAAGCATTTAGCACTGAGGCCAGACATTCACACCTTGTTGGCACAGTCAGCTGATAAACAATAAAGAGTCTATGATCCAAAGGGGTTCGTTGTGATTCAGGGTCCAAAGAGCCCAGAGATCACAAAGGAATGCTATCTGAATAAATTGAAGCTCTTAGAAAATTCTTAGGGAGGTGCAGTCTGGCTTGACTTTGATAGAGAGAAGGAGGCGTATGGGAGGCAGGAGGCTAGACCAGGTACTGGAGGTACTCAATTTTTTGTAGTATGAGGAAACCCACCCTGAAGATTTGTTTTTTACCCCTCGTTTCAAAAATCAATGCAAAAAACCTCAAGAGTACAAAAATGTGTATTTTAGAAAGCAAACATCTCCTGCAATCTCAGACCTGAATCAGAGATGACCACAGTTAACAGTATGATGTGTATTCCTGCTAATTTTTTTAGATTTTTCTATATTTTTATATTACTTCATAAAAATAGAATTATAACATGTTTTTACAACGATTCTTTAAGAAATTTTTTAATTTTTGTTTTTATTTTTTATTTTTTTGAGGGTGGGGGCAGAGAGAGAGGAGGACAGAAGATCAGAAGCAGGCTCTGCACTGACAGCAGTGATCCTGATGTGGGGCTTGAACTCACAAACTGGGAGACCATGACCCCAGCCAAGGTCGGAGGCTCAACCGACTGAGCCACCCAGGTGCCCCTTTACAATTGTTCTGAAACTTGCCATGTTCTCTTAATATTCTTGGATGTCTTTCCAAATCAGTTCAGGTAATTTTTTAAATGTTAGCATAGTTTTCTGCAGTAGGGATATAGTATAAATTATTTAAACATATCCTATTGAGGGGCTCTTGGGTCATTTCCAATTTCTTACTTACATAAACATTGCCAAAATTAATAAAACTTTATGTGCTTTCATGTATGTGTGTATCTATATGATGATTTTCTTAAAGCAGAATTATTTGATTAGACAAGAACATTTGAAATATTGGTGGAAACTGCCAAACTGTTTTCTGAAAAGGTTGGACAAGTTTACCCTCCTGCCAAGAGTGTCTGAGACCACTTCCTTCTTCACACACCAGACACTGAGCATCAATGATGTTTTTCAATTATTTTTTTGGTCCATTATATTTGTTTATTACATTTGGAAACATGCTAATCTTCCTATGACTCTTCAGCTTAGAATTGTTTTCCCGCCTGCTTATAAAAGTAATACAATGTTTTTTTCTTTTTTAAAGAAAAATTGGAAATAGATGTTTGCATCTTGTTTGCGTTAGTGGATAGTTGTCCAGCTGAGCCTCTCTGGATCTCCTTGTGCCCTAAAGAAACATCTTTCAAATTTTTCCCAATACAAAAGGAGAAACTTAGCACCTTCTTGTTTTATTATTTTTTTAAGTAGGTTCTATGCCCAATGTGGGGTTTTGAACTCCCAACCCTGAGATCAAGAGTGGCATGCTCTACCGACTGAGCCAGCCAGGTGCCCTGGCACCTTCTTGTTCTAAAATTAAAATGTAAAAATTTTTAATAACTAATGACAATGAACTCATGTGGCATTTATTAACTTTTTTCTTTTTTGGTCTTTCTGAGAATGGCTGGTTCATGTCTGTCTATTTTTCCATTGGATGGTTCACTTTAATCTTCTTGAGTTATAAGAGTTCTTGGTACATTTCATCAGTGATTACGATTAGCCTTTAGCCTATCCCATCGGTTGCAAATATGTATCTTCCTTCCAGTTTAACATTTGCCTTTTGATTTTGTCTGGCAGCATGCACCTTATTGGCGTTTCTTTAATCAGAGGTCTTTCCTTTTTGTTGTCTGTATTTCATAACATTCTCAGGAAAGCTGGGTGCTTTTTTTTTTATTCATTATTTTATTTTTAGTTGTGGTAAACTATACATAACACAAAGTGTACCATCTTAACCATTTTTAAGTGTACAGTTTAGTAAGGTTAAGTTTATTCACTTTACTGTGCAAATGATGTCCACGACGTTTTCATCTTGCAAAAATAAAGCTCTGTACCCATGAAACAACAACTTTCTCTAGTCTCTGGCACCCACCCTTCTATTTTCTGTTCATGTGACTTTGACGACCCTGGGTATCTGATGTAAGTGGTATCATACAGTATTTGTCGTTTTGTGACTGGCTCATTTTACTTCGCATAATGTCCTCAAGGTTCATCCATGTTGGAGCATGGGTCAGAATTTCCTTCCTTTTTAAGGCCGAGTAATATTCCATTGCATGTACATATCACATTTATTCATTCATTCATCCATTGAAGGACACTTGGTTTATCTTTACCTCTTGTCTACTGTGAGTAATGCTGCTATGAACATGAATGTACAAATACCTCCTCAAGACACTGCTTTCAATTCTTTGGGGCATATATCCAGAAGTGGCATTGCTGGATCACATGGTAATTCTATTTTGTTTGTTTTAGGAACAACCACAGTGTGTACCACAGCAGCTACACCACTTTACATTCCCACCAACAGTGTACAAGTGTTCCGATTTCTCCACATTTTTTGATAGCAGCCATCCTAATGGGTGTGAGGTGGTATCTCTTGTGTCTTCCAAAGAATAATAATAATAATAATAATAACAACAACAACAAATATTTATTTTTGGGAGTAGTTTTAGGCTTACAGAAAAATTGAGCAGAAAGTACACTGATTTACCATATATGCCCTACCCCTCCACACACATAGCCTCCCCCACTGTCAACATCCCCAACCAGATTGGTACATTTGTTACAATCGATGACCATACACTGACATGTTATTATTGCCCAAAGACCATAGTTTATATTAGAGTTCACTTTTGATGCTGTGTCTTTCATAGGTTTTGGCAAATGTCTGATGACATGTATCCATCATTACAGTGTCATACAGAATAGTTTTGCTGTCCTAAAAATCCTCTGTGTTCCAGCCATTCATCCCTATTCACCCACTCCAACTCCTGGCAGTCACTGATTGTTTCATTGTCTCCATAGTTTTGATTTTCCAGAATGTCATATAGTTGGCATCACACACTATGTAGCCTTTTGATTTTTTATTTTATTTTTGTGAATCTTTTTTAGATTGGCTTTTTTCACTTAATCATATGCATTCAAGGTTGCTTCATGTCTTTTTATGGTTTGATAGCTCATTTATCTTTAGTAAGGAATAACAGCCCCACTGTCTGGATGGACACACAAGTTTATTTATCCAATCACCCACTGGAGGACATCTTAGATGCTTCCAAGTTTAAAGCTGTTCCAAACATCCTTGAGCAGGTATTTGTATAGACATGACTTTTCAACCCATTTGTATACCAAGTGGTGTGACTGCAGGATGATACAGTGAGGGTGTGTTTAGTTTTGCAAGAAACTTCCAAACAACCTTCCACAATGGCTGTACCCATTTTGCATTCCCAGCAGCAATGTTGGTCCATATCACTGTGGCTTTGATATATAACTGAGCACTTCTTTCTAATGTCAAAAAGTTTCTTCCACTTGGGAGTTGTTGATCTTTTCATTTCTTGTGGGGAAGGAAATAGCAAATATAATTTATTCAGACACTCTTTTGCCATTTTCTTTTTGTCAAACTAGAAATTCATTTCTTTTCTTCTGATTAAAAAGGAATACTCACTCAAAACATTTCAGGGGAAAAAAAGTATGAAGTGGAAAATGAAAATCCCCACCATGCAGAAATCCACAATGAATTAAACTCTTTGCAGACATTTTCAATACAAATACACATTTAGAAAAATGCTATTGTACTGTACATGCTGCTTTATAACTACATAATTTATTTCAGTTTTTATTATTTTTCATTTGCCACTAGAATATTAGATCCAGGAAGGCAGTAATTGCTTTTACTTTTTTTTCTCTCACTGCTGTATCCCTTGTGACTAGAGGAAGGCCTGACATATGTGGGCACTCAATAAATATCTGTTACATGAAGAAATAAGCAAATCCCACTTTTATTACCTAACACGATGTCTTGGAATTTCTTTTTTCTGTGTCCATAGGTATATATATTTTCAGCAACATCTATTTTACTGGCTGTATATATTTCAATGTATTTCTTGAACCAGTCCTTTTCTGACTGGCTATCTAACTAGTTTCCAATCTGTCATTATTATAAACAATACTGCAATAAGTATGTTTTTACTTATGCTTGTGTACCTGTGGGGTTATCTCCTTGGATCATTCCAAAAGGAGAAATTTCTTGGTCAAGTAGAATGCACATTTTAATTATAAATCATTTTGCTGCTCAACATCACTCATCATCGTGGAAATACAAATCAAAACCACAATGAGATATCACCTCACACCTGTCAGAATGGCTAACATTAACAACTCAGGCAACAACAGATGTTGGCAAGGATCCAGAGAGAGAGCATCTCTTTTGCATTGTTGGTGGCAACGCAAGCTGGTGCAGCCACTCTGGAAAACAGTATGCGGGTTCCTCAAAAAACTAAAAATAGAACTACCCTATGACCCAGCAATTGCACTACTAGGTATTTATCCAAGGGATACAGGTGTGTTGTTTCGAAGGGACACACGCACCTCAATGTTTATAGCAGCACTATCAACAACAGCCAAAGTATGGAAAGAGCCCAAATGTCCATCGATGGATGAATGGATAAAGAAGATGTGGTACATATATACAATGGAGTATTAGTCGGCAATCAAAAAGAATGAAATCTTGCCATTTGCAACCACGTGGATGGAACTAGAGAGTATTATGCTAAGCGAAATTAGTCGGAGAAAGACAAATATCATATGACTTCACTCATATGAGGACTTTAAAATACAAAACAGATGTGGCACAAAAACAGACACATAGACCAATGGAATAGAATACAAACCCCAGAACTAGACCCACAAACGTATGGCCAACTCATCTTTGACAAAGCAGGAAAGAACATCCAATGGAAGAAAGACAGCCTCTTTAACAAATGGTGCTGGGAGAACTGGACAGCAACATGCAGAAGGTTGAAACTAGACCACTTTCTCACACCATTCACAAAAATAAACTCAAAATGGATAAAGGACCTAAATGTGAGACAGGAAACCATCAAAACCTTAGAGGAGAAAGCAGGAAAAGACCTCTCTGACCTCAGCCGTAGCAATCTCTTACTCGACACATCCCCAAAGGCAAGGGAATTAAAAGCAAAAGTGAATTACTGGGACCTTATGAAGATAAAAAGCTTCTGCACAGCAAAGGAAACAACCAACAAAACTAAAAGGCAACCAACAGAATGGGAAAAGATATTCGCAAATGACATATCGGACAAAGGGCTAGTATCCAAAATCTATAAAGAGCTCACCAAACTCCACATCCGAAAAACAAATAACCCAGTGAAGAAATGGGCAGAAAACATGAATAGACACTTCTCTAAAGAAGACATCCGGATGGCCAACAGGCACATGAAAAGATGTTCAGCGTCGCTCCTTATCAGGGAAATACAAATCAAAACCACACTCAGGTATCACCTCACACCAGTCAGAGTGGCCAAAATGAACAAATCAGGAGACTATAGATGCTGGAGAGGATGTGGAGAAACGGGAACCCTCTTGCACTGTTGGTGGGAATGCAAACTGGTGCAGCCGCTCTGGAAAGCAGTGTGGAGGTTCCTCAGAAAATTAAAAATAGACCTACCCTATGACCCAGCAATAGCACTGCTAGGAATTTATCCAAGGGATACAGGAGTACTGATGCATAGGGCCACTTGTACCCCAATGTTCATAGCAGCACTCTCAACAATAGCCAAATTATGGAAAGAGCCTAAATGTCCATCAACTGATGAATGGATAAAGAAATTGTGGTTTATATACACAATGGAATATTACGTGGCAATGAGAAAAAATGAAATATGGCCTTTTGTAGCAACGTGGATGGAACTGGAGAGTGTGATGCTAAGTGAAATAAGCCATACAGAGAAAGACAGATACCATATGGTTTCACTCTTATGTGGATCCTGAGAAACTTAACAGGAACCCATGGGGGAGGGGAAGGAAAAAAAAAAAAAAGAGGTTAGAATGGGAGAGAGCCAAAGCATAAGAGACTGTTAAAAACTGAGAACAAACTGAGGGTTGATGGGGGATGGGAGGGAGGAGAGGGTGGGGGATGGGTATTGAGGAGGGCACCTTTTGGGATGAGCACTGGGTGTTGTATGGAAACCAATTTGTCAATAAATTTCATTAAAAAAAACGAAAAAAAAATTTCTTATGAAAAAAAAAAAGATACAAAACAGATGAACATAAGGGAAGGGAAACAAAAATAATATAAAAACAGGGAGGGGGACAAAACACAAGAGACTCATAAATATTTAGAACAAACAGAGGGTTGCTGGAAGGTTGTGGGAAGGGAGATGGGCTAAATGGGTGAGGGGCACTAAGGAATCTACTCCTGAAATCATTGTTGCACTATATACTAACTTGAATGTAAATTAAAAAAATAAATAAAATAAAAAATAAAAAATAAATCATTTTGCTAAGCCAGACCTCCAGAAAGTAATTGCAATTTATTCTCCCACTGAAGTACAAGAGTGCTCATTTCCTTTTTTTTTTTTTTTAATTTTTTTAATGTTTATTCACTTTTGAGAGAGAGACAGTGTGAGCAGAGGAAGGGCAGAGGGAGAGGGGGACACAGAATCCAAAGCAGGCTCCAGGCTCTGAGCTGTCAGCACAGAGCTCGACGCAGGGCTTGAACTCACAGACTGTGAGACTAAGATCATGACCTGAGCCAAAGTCAGACGCTTAACCAACTGAGCCACCCAGGTGCCCCAAGAGTGCTCATTTCCTTACAACCTAGCTAAAGAGCATCAAACCTTTTAATCTTTGCAATCTAATAGGTAAAAAATAATGCTATCTTGGGTTTAAATTCACATTTATTTGGTTATCAATGAGCTACACATCTTTTCTTGCTTATTGTCAATATGTATTAGGTTTTGTGCATTTTTAATTGTTATTAGGGTGTTTAATCTTTTCTTATTGATTTACAATAACTACATATTAGAGATATTAATTAACCTTTTGTATATTGTGAATGTTGCAAATATTTATTCTTAGTTTATCATTTTTTCAAAAATTATTTTCTTGGTATTTTCCAACCAGAAGTTTTACTTAAATTTTTTTTAATTGAAGAATAACACACATACAGACAAGTGAATTTTAAGTGTGCAGTGAATCTTTACACCCACGTAACCATACCCAAATCAGATTTTCATGTAACTTCTCACAGTCAATAATCCTCCCAAGATAAACACTACTCCGATAAAGTTTTAACTTCCGACATAAAAATATCTGCCTTACCCTTCATGGTATGTACCTTTGGGTCATGTTTAAAGAAATCATTCCTCAACTCATAATTATGTAAATATTCACCTACATTTTATTCTGACGCTTTTGTTATTTCGTATCTTATACTGAAACTTCTACTGAATCCCGCTGAAATCTATTCTAATATAAACTATGAGATAGGTTCAGACTTTCCTGTCTTCTCTGTTCCCCCAAGAGCTACTACCCAACACTATTTGTTAACTAGTCAATATCACTTACAAACCAGTCAACACCATCTCTGTGATTTGAAATGTTCTCTTTCTGCACTCTGCTTTCTTCCTTTATCTGCCTACTTATTTCTGCGTTAGCACCTCACCACTTTATTTGTTTGTTTGTTTGTTCTTTTTCAAGAAAGAGAGAGAGCGTGCAAGTGTGGGAGAGAGGCAGAGGGAGAGAATCTCGAGCAGAGCCCACACTCCTGATGCGGGGCTCAATCCATGACTACAGGATTATGACCTGAGTTAAAATCAAGAGCCAGATGCACAACCAACTGAGCCACCCAGGCATCCCTGTATCTCACCATTTCAAATACAGCTCTAGGGGTTTTTTTGTTTTTGTTTTTTTAATTTAAACCAGTGGGGTTTTTTTTTTGTTTTTTTTAATATGAAATTTATTGTCAAACTGGTTTCCATACAACACCCAGTGCTCCTCCCAACAGGTGCCCTCCTCAATGCCCATCACCCACCCTCCCCTCCCTCCCACCCCCCATCAACCCTCAGTTTATTCTCAGTTTTTAAGAGTCTCTTATGGTTTGGCTCTCTCCCTCTTTAACTTTTTTTTTCCTTCCCCTCCCCATGGTCTTCTGTTAAGTTTCTCAGGATCCACATAAGACTGAAAACATATGGTATCTGTCTTTCTCTGTATGACTTATTTCATTCAGCTCTAGGTTTTAATATATGCAGAAATAAATATTGCATTGTTACTCTCTTTCAAATATTTCTTGGTTATTACTGTTTATTTGTTCTTCCAGAAAAACTTTAAAACCATTTTGTGAAATTCTTTCACCAAATCCCCCCTAAAAAATTTGAGATCCTAACTGGAATTACACTGAATTTTATACTAATTTATATACTGTTTATATCTTTATACTGTCGGACTTTCCACTTATGTCTTTCCACCTATTCAAAACTTTCTTTATCTTCCTCAATAACATCACCAAGATTTCATCATATAGGTCCTGCACAGTTCTGTTTTTATTAACTAGGTTTTTGTATTTTTATTTGCTACTATCTGTATATGTATTTTTTAAATGTTTATTTTATTTTTGAGAGGAAGAGAGAACAAGCAGGGGAGGGGCAAAGACGGGGGACACAGGATCCCAAGCGGGCCCCACGCTGACAGCAGCGAGCCCTACGAGGGGCTTGAACCCACAAACTGAGAGACCACAACCTAAGGTGAAGTCGAATGCTTGACTGACTCAGTCACCCAGGCACCCCTATTTGCTACTACATTAACATTTTTGTCATATTTCCTTTTTAATGCTTATTTATTTTTGAGAGAGAGAGAGAGAGACAGAGTGTGAGCGGGGGAGGGGCAGAGAGAGAGGGAGCCACAGAATCCCAAGCAGGCTCCAGGCTCTGAGCTGTCAGCACAGAGCCCTATCGGGCCTCGAACTCACACACCTTGAGATCATGACCTGAGCCAAAGTCAGACGCTTAACTGACTGAGCCATCCTGGTGCCCCATACATTTTTGTTATATTTTCCAACTCATTACTGATGTATAGGAAATATAAACATTTTATTATGTACACATATATATTATACACACATTATCTAGTCATCTTAAACTCATTAGTTTGAAGTTTTTCTTTCCTAGGTAGATAATCTATTGTCTGAAAATATTTCAACCAATATCTCTACCTTTGATTTATTTTCTTATTTTTATTACACTATTTAGAACTTTCAGAACAATGTTTAATGTTTTGCCCTTACAAATGGCATTCTTGTCTTTAATGAAAATGTGTCTACTTCAGTGTTCTTAACCCATCCCCTCCAACCTTCACAGGTTTTGGTTCATTACGTCTGAGGGGGGATCCAGGTGACTGTGCTTTGTTAGCTACACAGGTAATATTGAAGCATCTTCTTTCCCAATACAACACTGAGGACCCTACTCTAGTATTATTCAATATAATTTGCATTATTTTTCATCTTAAGGACATATTGCTCCATTCTAGGTTTAAGAGCTATTCATTGGGAGTTGGATTTCATAAAATGCCCTTTTCAGCATCTCAATGATCCTCCCACTAAAATAAACTATGAAAACATACCTGTTTGTAGTCACCCAGAACTACCAAAGCAGGTAGGACATAAAAGGCCAGTCTTCTAGAGAGAGGAATCTCATTTGGGCAAATCTGATATTCTGTGCCATCTTCCTCTGGAGACATCCTTCCATGTTAGAGCAGCACAGGGAAGAGACCAAGAAGTGGCTCAGTTGGTTGAGTGTTCGACTCTTGATTTTGGCTCAGGTCATGATCCCAGGATTGTGGGATCAAGCCCTGCATCAGGTTCTGTGCTGAGCATGGAGCCTACTTAAGATTCTCTCTCTTTCTCTCTGACCATTTCCTTGGCTCGCAAGCGTTCTCTCTCTCTCTCTCTCTCTCTCTCTCTCTCTCTCTCTCTCTCAAATTAAAAAAAAGAAGAAGAGGAAGTTGATCAAAAAGCAATGTGCCTAGCTGGCTCAGTTGGAAGAACATGCGACTCTCGATCTCAGGGTTGTGAGTTCAAGCCCCATGTTGGGTGAAGAGATTACTTAAAAATAAAATCTTAAAAAAAAAAAAAAGAAGTTGAGCAAGAAGCAGTAACTAAGAGACTAAGAAACTTATCAATGTTTCTGGCAGACTTATGGGGCTAGGGAGTTCAGAGCCACCATAGGGAGGGGCCTGTCAAACACTCTGGGCTTTCTTTCCACTGGGACCTGATGGTCACCTTATGTGTCATCTTGGCTAGGCCACAGTACCCAGATATGTGGCCAAACATTGATTTAGGTGTTTCTCTGGAGGTTTATTATTATTATTATTATTATTATTATTATTATTATTTTAGGTTTATTTATTTATTTTGAGAGAGGGAGAGAGAGAGAAGCCCAAGCAGGCTCTGCATGGTCAGCAGAGCTTGAACTCACAAATCATGAGATCATGACCTGAGATGAGATCAAGAGTTGGACACTTAACTGACTGAGCCACCCAGGTGACCTTCTCTGGAAGTATTTTAAAGATGAAACTAACAGTGGGATGCCTGGGTGGCTCGGTCAGTTAAGCGAGTTAAGTCAGTTAAACGAGTCTGACTTCAGCTCAGGTCCTGATCTCGTGGTGTGTGAGTTCAAGCACTGCATCAGGCTCTGTGCTGACAGCTCAGGGCCTGGAACCTGCTTCAGAGTCTGTGTCTCCCTCTCTCCCTGCCCCTCCTCCACTCGCACTCTGTCTCTCTCTCTCTCAAAAATAAAATGAATATTAAAAAAAAATTTTAGTATGCATCTTGTAAAAAAAAAAAGAAAAGATGATACTAACATTTAAATCAGTAGTCTTTGAGTTATGCAGATTATCTACCACAAAAGGGATGGGTCTCATCCAGGCAGCAATGACCTTAACAGAGAAGACATCTTCCTGGAAGAAGAAAGAAAAAAGAAAACAAATTGTAAGTGGTGAGCTTATACCCAAATACATCAGTAATTACACTAAACTTAAATTGAGTAAATATTCCTACTTAAAGATAGTTTGGATATTTGATGATATCAAACTGGTAATTCACTACTTACAAGAGATGCATCTTAAATACAAAGATTCGGTAAAGTTGAAAGTAAGAAGTACTAGTCAAAAGAAAGTTATACCAATATGAGACAAAGTATGTTTTAAGGCAAGGTGTAGTCCTGAAGGAAAGAGACAGCAGTCTACCAGAGAATGTAACAATTCCACATTTGTATGCACCTAGTAGCACTTGTATGTACACACACACACACACACACACACAGGGACAGAGAGAGAGCAAAAATTAACTAAACAAAAAGGAGAAATGGATACATTTGCAATCATGCTGGAAGTAACACAACTTCTCAGTAACTGATAGAACAAGGAGATAAAAAAAATCAAGAAAGATATACAGTATTTGAATAACAGGATTAAATCTTATCTGGTACAGACTGCTGAGTGAACATTTTTGTTTCCCTGAAATTGTTGCTATGGCCCCAAATGCAAACAATAGGCTCTAGGAGATGGCCAGAAATGGAACCCAACACCTCCCCCAGGGCTGACTGAGAGGCAGCTCAGCCAACTTACTTTCTGGTATCCTTACCCCCAGGTGTCTATGTGGGAAAGGCAGAGAAAGAAGTAGACTGAGTCTTCCCAGCTGAGTCCCCAGCCTTGGGGAAGAGCAGTGACATAATGGCTTCTTCGATTATTCTGTGGAGAAGGAGGGCTGTATCCCCGCAAGCAAGGGGGGATTCCAAGAGGACAGTTTGGAGGGTACAGGTGCCCTTAACAGTTTGCATTTTCCATTTGGGTGTCTACTGGGGCAGTGGCTGTACTGATCTGCCTTGAGCCCACCTGAAGATGCTAGTGGGATGGCAATAATAGGGCAGACAGTGGGGAAGTGTGGAGCAGACTGGACACCCTCAGTTTTGGGGTGTCCTCATAGGACCAATGGGCACAGGGAAGGTGGTTGGACTGGAGTGTTCTTGCCAATGCCCCACCCAAGAGAAAGAATGTGGGTGTATCACTGGAGAAGGTGGGGATAAGGGAGGATAAGAGCATTTCAACTAGGCCAGACTTCCCATATCAAGGAAGTGTGAACTTGGGTGGAATGGTGCGGTTTGCACGGGACCCACGGGAAACTCCACATGTGATCGTTACGAGAAAGCCAGCATTTGACAGTCGGTGCTAAATGGAGAAGTAACAGCCAAAGGAGAGAATGTTGAAATCTACCATACATCTAAGTAAAAAGGCACATGTCCTTCCTTTTCCCTCTGGGATGACCCTGACCCTGGAGGAATTAGAAACAGACTATACCCCTTTAGACTTTCTAAGTGTCTCAACCTTGGGCTGGCCTGGGAAGTCCCCCAGGATCCCCATTATTTCCTTTATTTATTATCAGGCAGTGCCTTCCTCTGACTCCTACAGTCATCCTGTCCTTCCCATCAACCCTTGGAGCGTGGTGTCCCAAGTCCCTACCTTCATCCTCAGATAGGAAGAGCTGGAGGAGAGTTATAGTGAGGCAGGGACGGGGGGATGGATGGGACTAGAGGGCTTTAAAAGCAGGATTGATAGCCTTCCTGCTAGATGGTTCTTTTAAAAGTCAAGATCTCCCTGACCCTCGGACCTGCCCACCCAGAAGGGTGGCTTTTAAATGAAAGCAGGAACTGTCCCCTTTCATTTTGTGATCAGGGGCTATGGTTTCCCTGGGGTATTAGGATCCTCTGCCCATCTCTCTAGGCAAGAGAAAGATGTTTCCCCTGTCCCCAAAGTGTGATTCACAGCAAACTATTGGCTTAGGCCTCATCGTTATTACTATGATTGTTATTATCGATACTGCCCCTTATTGAGTTGTGTCTATGTGCCCCAAATTGTCCTAAGCCTCTGTGTGTATGCATTCTCTCATTTGCTCCTGGTATTATTCACATTTCATAAAGTTGAGGACTTTGAAGCTGGAGAGGATAAGACACTTATTGAAATGACACAGCCAGTAAGTGAGGAAGCCAGGAATCCATCCCAGGTCAGTCTGGCTCTGGAGCCCGCTCGTAACCTCAGCATTACGCCCTCCCCTAGTGCTGAGGGGAAAAATATACTTGCAACCTGGGATTAGCTGAGAACTACTAGAAGTGTCCGAAGATGAGGCTCTCTCATCACAACACTGTGCAGATAATTTAGAATCAGTCTTAATTTCAAAATGTTATAGCAAATGCAGGTCCTGCTTTATCCTACATTTGGTTTAAGAATTCTTGGCTAGCTGAAATAACCTTTAACACATCAAATGAAGAAGCTGTGAGAACCCAAAATAGAAAAAGGCCACTCAGGACCTCATACAAGTTAAAGTTTAGAATACATTTTTTCACCGTCTTAAAAATACTTTACTTCAATAACACCTTGTGGTGAGAATGGACTCTGGCAACAACAGCAGACTCGGGAAGGTTTGGAGCTGTTATTCTGGAAACTGAGTTTGTGTGGGACCAAACACCTGGGAAGTTCACTTCCTCTGGCTTTCACGAAACAAAGTCAACTGTCCCAATTTTTATAAATATGAGGCCGATCTCTGACTAGAGCCCAATTCACTGCCCAGACAATTTAAAAACTCGATCTAAATAAAGCACCCATGAGCAACTTTTTGCTTCTGGAGTTGTTAATACTTCCTTTGGACAATGGGCTCCCATCCCCAGTTTTATTGATTATGTTTATTACTTATTTTTTTACTCTTTGGACTTAGCTGTGTTGAGCTAAACCCAGAATCCAGTTTATCTTTCTTGAGTGAGAACAACCTGGGCATCCTCTAACTCAAATTAAAAGTTGATTCGTGGGGTGCCTGGGTGGCTCAGTCAGTTAAGTGTCTGACTTCAGTTCAGTTCAGTTCTGATCTCCCTGTTCGTGGATTTAAGCCCCACCTCGGGCTCTGTGCTGGCAGCTCAGAGCCTGGAGCCTGCTTCACATTCTTTGTCTCCCTCTCTCTCTGCCCCTCCCCCACTCACATTCTGTTTCTCTCTGCCTCTCAAAAATGAATACATGTTAAAAATGTTTTTAAAACGTCGATTTGTTTATTAATTCTATAAAGCTCTGTAACAAGTGGTGAAAGTCCAGGATTCTCAGATGAGCATTGGATATAAGGAACAGATAGGCTTTAAAAAGCAATTCCACCACAGGTCACTGCTATAATTTTTGCCCTACAGTGGCAAGAATAATATCAAATTATCTGCAACTTTTATTGACCTTTCCTCAGTCTGGGCCATGGACAAATTGATTCAGCACTGCTATTCTACTTCATGGGCCAGAGCGGTGGGGGGAGGACAGTTTTCCTGAGGGCTGATCCAGGATGAATTCTGACACCAGTACTTTTCCACTCATTAAAAAAAAAAAAAAAAAATTGATACTATCTTTGGATGGGCTGGTTGCATAGCCCCTTGCTATTAAAAAAAAAAAAAAAAGGAAGGAAGATATTCTTTTTTACTCTGATGACAGGGCTTTATTTTCCTAGACAAAGAATGGTTTGTATATACAACAGACCCTGCTAGCCAATTATGGCAAGAAAGAAAGGCTACAAGATCAAAACCTCGAAGATTGGTTTTGGGTAGGTATTCCCCATGTAGGTATTCCCATGTTTTCCCCAAGTTCATAAATAAGGAGACAACCACATAGTCCAAATTTTGACTCCCCATATTGGCTTGTACAGACACCCTTTGTGGTTACTGCCAGTTCCTTTTCTGCTGTGAAAGGGGAATCGATGTAGTAAGTGACCCACAGGCTGTCTTACTAAAACTTTGGTGAGCTGTGTTAAAACCAAACAAAAACAGTTTGAAAGTTGAGAGCCTCAGATCTTACTCGGCCACCAATAAAGATTGGCAGCTGCACCCCCAAGCACTTGCCAAAGATTACGATTCCAAGTTCACTGTCATTAAATATTAAAATGTCACTGAAAAGGAACTTGGAGTTGTTTAAAATTCATGCAGTCCACCATCTAGGTTAAGCTAGGTTAGCAGACAGCTAGTTGTTTGGGCTGAACTCTATACTGCCCCAATGCCTGCACCCACCTGAGTTCCAGCAGAATTACTTTCTACTATATATTGTGCTTTACTACATATTGTACCTTACTATGTTATATATATAATATGCACATATTTTACTATATCTTGTGCCATCTTTTACATGGCAAAACAGAACACTCTATTGTGTTGCTTGGGTTCATTGAACAAATTTTTATATTATTTGTGACATCACATATCATGCGGCTCATCTATACTGGGAATGTAATTGATCACAGATTACATTTTTTGCTCTATTACCGGATCCGTGTTGCTGCATCCTTGTATTCTATATTCACTTGCCCCCATGTTCAATCGATTTATTTTCTCTTTCTAATATTTTACATATCCTGGAAAACCTTTCTATTGGTATCTAGAGTCTGGGGACTTGGCACTTAGTAGGCATACGGTAAATATTTATTGAAACAGTTAAAGGTGGAGTACAAATAAATTATAAAGAGTATGAGTTAAATTATAAAAGTAGAGGATAAATAAAGTGAAAACATTCATTTCTTCCTTGCTTGGGTCCCCTCAACACCCATACATGAAGTTGCTGCCCATCCTGTGTATGCTCATCAGTTAGGAAGATATTGCTCTCGTGCTATTTCATGGGAATATGGCTCCTTTGTCTTACCCCATTATTCACTCCTTAAAGACAGAGAGCACAGCATTTACTTCTGTGTACTTTGAACAGTGCTCTGCACAAAGTAGGTGCTCACTAAATGCAAATCAAATGAATGAAAGATTCATGGCCTGGATGTGTGACACGCCTTTTTGGGAGTGAAGGGGTCACTACCTCATAATTTTGGTGCTATTATCTAAAGCTTGTAGCACTTGGTGTTCCCAGTTCTGTCTTAGTTTGCTCACCTCAGGTCATACTGCCCACAGTGGTGAAGGTAGGCCCTAGCTTTTTCCTAGGCACCTGCTGCAGACATCTGTTGTCTTTGCTCGCCCAGCATCCACTCCTCCTTCTACTCTTGATGTCATCGTGATTTTTCTTTGGAGGATGAATTCTCCCCTACTCTCAGTGCATGTGGTTCACATGGTGTATAGGCACATGACTCAGGACTGGCCAATCAAAATATTCTAACCCCCTGGCCCTGGTGATTGGTCCTAGGATGAAGACATGACCAAACCCATGACCCAACAACTCAATTCCAGGACTTTTTTGGGGGAACTTTTGGACACAGAAGTTTTCTTTTTCTTGTTGGACTCACCAAAACAATAGTATATAAAGCTATATAGTATATAAACCTATAGCCATCAAAGCTACCATATTAGAAAAACTTACTTAAATGAATAAACACTGAGTATAAAAGCCATCAAAGCTACCACATTGAGAAAACTTACTTAAACGAACAAACACTGAGTATATCCTTCAAAATGAGTCTTGGGGCATTTGGTGGAGCACGTGATTCTTGGTCTCTGGGTTGTGATTTCAAGTTCCATGTTGGGTGTACAGATTTTAAAATAAAACAAAATCTTTAAAACAGGGGCACCTGGGTGGCTCAGTTAGTTAAGCGACTGACTCTAATTTCAGCTCAGGTCATGATCTCACTGTTCCTGAGATCAAGTCCCACGTCAGGCTGTGTTGACAGTGCAGAGCCTGCTTGGGATTCTCTCTCTCCCTCTCTCTCTCTGCCTCTCCCCTGCTTGTGCTCTGTCTGCCTCTCTCTCAAATAAATAAACATTTAAAAAAGATAGAATCTGGGGTGCCTAGGTAGTTCAGCGGGTTAAGCGTCTAACTTTGGCTCAGGTCATGATCTCATGGCTCATGAGTTTGAGCCCTGCGTCGGGCACTGTACTGACAGCTCAGAGCCTGGAGCCTGCTTCGGATTCTGTGTCTCTGTCTTTCTCTCTGCCCCTTCCCTGCATGCACTCTGTCTCTGTCTCTCTCTCAAAAGTAAATAAACCTTAAAAAATTAAAAAAAAAATAAAAAGACAAAATCTTTAAAACAAAACAAAAAAATGAATCTTGATGACAGTGGGCACTAGATCCAGCTGTGCCTGAACACCAGTTTGAATTGAGCTTTCTGCCAGTGGAATGAAAATAGTTCAGACTAACACAGGATTCCATTCTCATTATATGGTTTCTTCCCAGGCCACACTTAAGTTCCAAAGGCCATAATCAGAGGCCTTGTGCTTACACAACAACACTAAGACTGGGAACTAAAATATTTGTATAAACTTATCCTGAGTCTACCATGGTTCAATTAAGAATAATATAAGGGGTGCCTGGGTGGCTCAGTTGGTCAAGTGGCTGACTCTAAACCTCAGCTCAGGTTGGGATCTCAGGGTTGTGAGTTCAAGCCCTGTGTCGGGCACTGTGCTGTGCATGAAGCCTACTTAAAAAAAATTTTTTTTTAACTCCAAAGCCATGGGAAAAGTATAGAACATTAGGCTGAGTGAGACAAGTTCTAGACACAGATGTTTAAGCATGGCAAGCAGAGCCGTTAAGAGCTGTTCATGGTGGCAAAGGCACCAATGCTGTTTTGAAGGCAAGGTGAGGTAAAGAGAGGAGACTGCCAGGAATCGGGAAATAACCACAGGGAATGGCTGAGGAATATCTAAGAATAGTCTTACTTCCTTTAGTCTAGGTGATGTTTCCACTTCTTTCACCCACTAATAACCCATTACTGTTTCTCCAACACAAGTAACAACCTACGTTCTCACTCAGGCCCAGGAAAAAGACAAAATAACCCTTCGGCCATTGCAGGAGTTCTTTTTCGGAGGAGAGTGAGATGGGGAAAGTAATCCTTCCCTAGGAACTAATCACAGAGACCTGCTGAGCCCGGATGGGTACAGAGGACTTCTACAGGCCAAAAGCCCAGTTCTCTCTTCTTTAGGTCAGTTCTTTCTCAGCTCTCCACCCTCCAGGTTTTGTCCAAAGATCTCTGCTAGCTCTTGCAGGCAAGGTTTATGTTGAATGGGTTCCAGTAGTGAGGTCATCCTAATGGAAGGTTTCCATATATGACATGCCTCTGCTGCTGCGCCCAAGAGCATTCCCAAGGCCCTTTCACTGATGCTGTCCAAGAATAAGATCTTGGCCAAATTCCCACATTGAAGGGGCAGTGGAGCTTTGGTTTCTGAAAATAGCAGGCATTGTCCTTTTTGTTCAATTATAAAAGCAATATTGTTCTCCACAGAATATTTGGAAAATTCAAGAAAAGGATAGAAAGGGAAAAAAAGAATAATCACGCTATAATTCCCTCATCTGCAGATAACTAATATTAATATTTCGGTGTGCTTCTTTCTCATCGTTTTATGAATACGTGTATCTATGTATGTTTTAGGAAGGCAGTATTGCATTGTAGTTAAGAGTATGGGTTTGAAAGTCTGATACCACTCATTTAAGGTTCTGTGGTATTTGGCAACTTCTCTCTTTAAATCTTAACTCCTTCAACATTAAAGTTTGCTAATGTTTAAATGAGTCTACCACCAGGACGATATTGCTTTAACTTACAGGTTTATAGTAAGTTATCTAGTAATAAAATTTCCCCCAACATTCTTCTTTCAATTTTTAAAAATGGTTATTTCACTTATTCCAGATTAGTTTTAGAATAGTATTTCCAAGTCTTAAAAAATGAGGTTGTTATAGACTTGCATTTTAAATTTACGGATCAATGAAAAAGAATGAACATCTTTGAAGCACCAAGTCTTCCCCTCATGGAATATGGCCTGCCTTCCCGTTTATTTTCTTCATGTCCTTCTGCAAAGCTTAGTAGTCTTCTTCCTGTATGTCTTGCACATTTCCTGTTAATTTTGTGCCAAGGTATTTTATAGTTTTGGTTGCTAGGGTGAATGAGATTTCTTTCTCTCAGTCACAACTGGTGGCTTCTTGTGCTTGGAAAGCTATGTTAGATGTTTTCAGGGCACGACTGCTGCTCTCTATTAGGTCTAACCATTTTTCAGGATTGATTCTCTCTAGATTTCTAGTTAGATACTTAGTTTGCAGCTAAAACTTGTGTCTCCTTTCCAATAGTAAATTTTTTATCCTGCTTCATTACATCGGCTCATTATCCTTTCAGGATACTGTGAGAGAATAGGGGTTAGAATGGGTCTGTCTTATCCCTGACAACATTATTTCTTTATTAAGAATGAGGTATCCTGAGCGTGTTGTATCACTGTTATACACAATATTGTACACCTGCAACTAATGTAAGACTGTATGTTAACTACGCTGGAATTAAAATTAAAAAAAAAAAGAATGATGCTGGGTGTTCTTTCAGATTTATGTTAATAAAGCTTCTTTTTTTCCTAATTTATTAGGGGAGTTTCAAAAATAAAGAACAAGTGTTGATTTTCATCTTCAAATACTTTATTACCCATGAGAGACTCTTAAGTCTGGTTTTTTTTCCTTTGACCTACTTCTGTGAAATGTGATATTAATGGATTTCTTTTATGGGGCCATCGTTATCTTCTCAACAAACTCACCAAATGCATCAGGGCTCTGGAGCTGGATAGATCTGGGCTGCCCTACTAGCTGAGTGAGGTATTGGGTTCTAAGTTCTTTTTTTTTTTTCTTTGAGAGAACAAGTGAGAGAGCACGCATAAGCAGAGGAGAGGCAGAGGGAAAGGGAGAGGGAGGGAGGGAGGGAGGGAGGGAGGGAGGGAGGGAGGGAGGGAGAAGAGAAGAGAAGAGAAGAGAAGAGAAGAGAAGAGAAGAGAAGAGAAGAGAAGAGAAGAGAAGAGAAGATCTTAAGCAGGCTCTACACCCAGCACAGAGCATGACATGGGGCTCAATCTCACAACTGTGAGATCATGACCTGAGCCAAAATCAAGAGTTGGACACTTAACCGACTGAGCCACCCAGGTGTCCCTAATGTGTTCTAAGTTCTTTTTTTTTTTTTTAAGTTTTTTCTTAATATTTATTTATTTTTGAGAGAGACAGAACATGAGTGGAGGCGGAGCAGAGAGAGAGGGGGAGACACAGAATCCAAAGCAGGCTCCAAGCTCTGAGCCATCAGCACAGAGCCTGATGTGGAACTCGAACTCACAAACCGTGAGATTATGACCTGAGCTGAAGTCAGATGCTTAACCAGCTGAACCACCCAGTGGTTAGAACCCTAATGTGTTCTAAGGTCTAATGCATCACGGGATGGACAATAAATGCTGGTAGTTATTGTTCCTTTACTATAAGGATACATTCATTAGTGCTTTATTTAGGATTCATGCATCTATATTACTGAGTGCAGTGTGAAGTGTGTATATATGTGTGTGTACATGATTAGGTTGTGTTCATAAAAATGAGTTATGTTGGTTTTCTTATTTTCCCATGCTCTACAACAGTTAAAACAGCAAGAGATATTTATACACCAAAGTCCACAGCAGCACTATTCACAATAGTCAAGAAGTGGAGGCAACCCAAGTGTCAATCAATGGATGAGTGGATAAACAAAATGATATATACACACGATGAAATATTATTCAGCCTCAAAAGGAAACTCTGACACATGCTACAACACGGATGAATCTCGAGGACACTATGGTAAGTAAAACAAATCAGTCATGAAAAGACAAATACTGTATGCTTCCATTTATATGAAATATCCAAAGAAGTCAAATTCATTAAGATGGAAAATAGAAGGGTGGTCACCAGGGAGTGAGGGAGAGGGAGGAAAGGAGAGATAAAAGTTCTGGAGATCTGTTTCACAAGAATATGAATATACTTAACAGTCCTCAACTGTACACTTAAAAATGGTCAAGATGGCAATTTTTATGCTATGTGATTTTTTACCACGATAATCATTACTTTAAATAAATGGGCAAAATTCTCCAATCAAAAGACAGAGTGACTGAATGGATTTAAAAAACCCCAAGATTCCTCTATATGCTGCCTACAAGAGACTCACTTCAGATGCAAGGACAAACACAGATTGAAAATGAAGGGGTGAAAAGAGATGTACCATGTAAATGGAAACCAAAAGAAAGTTGGGGTAGCTATACTTACATCAGACAAAATGACTTTAAAACAAAGACTGTAATAAGAGATAAAGGGCACTACATAATGATAAAAGGGGTCAATCCAACAAGAGAATTTAACATATGTAAATATTTATGCATGCAACCTGGGAGCATCTAGATATATAAAGCAAATATTTTAAAAGACCTACAAGAAGAAATAGACAGCAATACAATAATAATAGAGGATTTTAATACACACTCATATAATAGATCATCCAGATAGAAAACTGATAAGGAAACATCAGGTTTAAACAAAACTTAGGCCAGATTAACTTAACAGATATATACAGAACATTCCATCCCAAAGCAATGGAATACACATTCTTCTCAAGTGCATATGGAATACTCTCCAGGATAGATCATATATTAGGCCACAAAACATATCTTCACAAATTTAAAAAGGCCGAAATCATACCAAGCATCTTGTCCAATCACAATGGTAAGAAACTAGAAATCAATTACAAGAAGACAACTAGAAAATTCACAAATATGTGGAGATAAACAACATGCTACCAAACCACCAATGGGTTGGTGAAGAAATCAAAAGCAAAAGCAAAAGCAAAGTATACCTTGAGACAAATGACAATAGAAATACAACACACCAAAACTTATGGGATGCAGCAAAAGCAGTTCTAAGAGGGAAGTTAGCAGCAAAAAATGCCTACTTCAAGAAACAAGAAAAATCTCAAACAACCTAACTTTACACTTCAAGGAACTAGAAAAATAAGAACAAATGAAGTCCAAAGTTAGTAGGAAAAAGAAAATAAAGATCAGAGCAGAAATAAATAGAGACTAAAAAGACATAGAAAAAAAAAATCAATGAAACCAACAGCTGGTTCTTTGAAAAGGTAAACAAAATTGATAAGTCTTGAGCTATATTCACCAAGAGGAAAGAGAAAAGGTTCAAATAAATAAAATCAGAAACGAAAGAGGAGATGTTACAACTGATATAACAGAAATACAAATGATCACGAGACTACTATAATTACATATCAACAAATAGGGCAAAGTAAAAGAAATGGATAAATTCTAAGAAACATACAATCTTCCAAGACCAAATCAAAGAGAAAATCTGAATAGACTAATTACTAGTAAGGAGAGTGAATCAGTAATTTAAAAACTCCCTACAAACACAATTCCAGGACCATACATCTGCACAGGTAAGTTCTACCAAACATTCAAAGAATTAATACCTATTCTTTTCAAATTCTTCCAAAATAACAGAAGAGGAGGGAACATTTCCAAACTCATTTTACAAAGTTCAACATTACCTGATACCAAAACCAGACAAGGACACATCAAGAAAAGAAAATTAAAGGCCAATTTTCTGATGAACATAGATACAAAAGTCCTAAACAAAATATTAGCAAACTGAATTCAACAATACATTAAAAGAATCACACGCCATGATCAAGTAGGGTTTATTCCAGGGATGTGGAGAAAAGGGAACCTTGTGCACTGTTGGTGGGAATATAAATCAGTGCAGCCATTTCTGAGTATTTATCTGAAGAAAATGAAAACACTAGCTCAAAAAGATATACGCACCCACCATGTTCACTGCAGCATTATTTACGATAGCCATCATATGGAAACAATCTAAATGTTCACTGATGGATGAACAGATTAAACAATATATACATATATACATATATATATACATATATATACATATATATATATATCCTTTACATATATATATATATCCTTTACATATACATATATATCCGTAATGGAATATTATTCAGCCACAAAACAGAATTTTTAAATTGTAATATACACATAATCATTTACACATTGTGAAATACACACACACACACACACACATGCACATACACAATGGAATATTATTCAGCTATTTAAAAGAATGAAATCTTGCCATTTAACAACATGGATGGAACTTGAGGGCATTACGCAAAGTGAAATAAGTCAGAAAGAGACAAATACCATATGATCTCACTTATATGTAGAATCTTAAAAAACAAAACAAGCTCATAGGTACAGAGAATAGATTGGTGGCTGCCAGAGGAGGAGGAGGGGGGGGTGAGTGAAATGGGTGAAGGGAGTCAAAAGATACAGACTTTCAGCTATAAAATAAGTAAGTCATGGGATATAATGTACAATGTGGCAACTATAATTAATAATACTGTCATCACAAGAAAAAATTCTAACAATCTATAGTGATGGATGCTAACTAGACTTATTGTGGGGACCATTTTGCAATATATATACAAATGCCAAATAAGTATGTTGTACACCTGAAACTAATATAATGTTGTATGTCAATTATACCTCAATTTAAATAATTAATTAAAATAAATCAGAATGGTGATATGATAAAGAAAATGGCATGAGAATTACCTGTTCCTTGAAAGTTTGAAAGAACTCATTCATAGAAGCATATGGAGATAATACTTGTACACTTTTCTCCATTTCTTCATTGATTATTGATCTTTCAGGTCTTCCACTTAGCTTAAGATAATTAAGACAATTTTGGTTTCATTCACCCTTATAATTTTTTTTTTACCAGAAAATCACCTATTTCACTAAGTAGCAAATTCATTAACCTAGTTACACATAGTACTTTCTTATACATTTGTTGTATACCCTTGTTCATTTCTAATTTTGTTTTTCCTTTTTGACTATTTCATTGTTTTTTCAAAAAATGACATTATGAATGTATCTACCAATTCTCCTATTTTAAAATTCAATAATTTCTGCCATGGTATGTGTTTCTTTTCTCTTGGCTTTCCTGGTCTATATTTTGTTCTTTTTTTCTCATTTGAATCAAATGCTTGATTCATTTTTTTATTCTTTCTTATTAAATAGTGAAAGCACTTAAAGTTCTAAATTTCCAACTCTGTACACTTTGTAGAAATTCCAGATGTTCTCACCTATGATATTGCATTATCATTCATCTCTAAATAACTAAATGGCTATATATGCAGATTTTATTCTCACGTGCTTTCCTTCTTTTACCTCTTAAGAGGTAATCTTCTATGATTAACTTGTGAATTTTTAAATCGTACAATCTTTAAAATCAGTATTCAAAACATATGCACATTTACTGCTCTGTTCCCCCCAACACCTCCAAAGATGTCCCACTTCAGTAGCCGGGTGACTTTGGACAAGTCTGTGCACGTATTCCTATCTTTCTGAGTGTCAGCCACTATTCTGGGAGCTGAGAATACAAGGGTGGACAAGACAAAGTTGCTGTTCTCAAGGAGTATACTTTAGATACATAAGCTAGAAATAAACAAGATGATTTTAGCTAATGACAGTGCTACTCAGAGAGTTAAAGGAAGGTGTGGTGGAGTGATGGGGTGGAGGCGCTTTAGATGGGGTTGTCAGGGGAGACCACTGCCAACTGCCACATCCCATGAACTCATCTTGGTCGTTAGCCCAGAAAACCCCTCCTGAGCCATTTGGCGCCATGCAACTCCACTTGTTTTAAACTGTTGCCTTCCTTGGCTTCTGTGATAAGATAGTGGTGCCACTATCTACTGGTCTCCTCCTGCCTCTCTGACCTCCCCCCTTTCAGCCTTCCTGGCATCTTCTCTTGACTACCCAGAGAATGGAGCCTGTTGGGCAGGATAACCATCTGTCCTGGCAGTTGGAAGAGAGCTCAACTGCCGGCTCCCTCTGCTGAGAGCTCTTGCTCATATTCAAACCTTCGGCACAAGGTGACACTGGGGTGGCAGCACAGGCCCCAAAAGCAACATCTGAGGCAAGGCATTAAGATGGCCTCCCGCAAAGTAGAGACAGATCTTCTCAATAAGGGCACAGGTCCAGCTGGCTTCCTAACACACAATTCAACACCAAAGACTCTATTTCAAGGAAGGGCTAAGCAAAAGAAAGTAAGGAAGTGCTACGCTGACTGAAAGGCACTCAACACAGTGCTGGAAAACAAGCATGATCCCTGCCCTTACAGAATTTACGTGAGTTCAGACACGACCTACATAGGAAGACAGTGAGAAAACACTGCAAAACAGCAAAAAAATCCGCAATCAAGTTACGGGAAACAGCCTATAAATGCCACTGGAGTTCAAAGAAGGAACCCTCGGAGTGAATTTACCAGTGAAAGAAGGAGCTAGAGGAGGCAGAACTTGAACAAAGACCTACAGGAAGTAGGTTTGATCGCCAAAGAAGGACACAAGAGCCCATGGCTGTGCAGTGCAACCGGCCTGGATTCTGGATCCAACAGGCACAGTGAATGATACTGGACATAGCCTATAAGCCTATGGCCCTGCTTCTAACCCCAAGTAGGCTAAAGTCAACCCAAAAACTCAACCCTGGATTAAGGAACGCAGACTTCATGAAGAGGGTCAAAGTTCTCTTCCTCTTCTTTCACCTCAAAAAGTAGCTGGAACAACTAAGTGGGAGGTTAAGCTATTTGGAGCCTAGGTCCAGCCAGTGATAAAGAATGCAAATCTGACTCAAGAGTCTTCTAGCTGGAAGTTGTGTGGTATAAAAGTCTAGTAGGTAGAAGCAACATTTCTGGAGACACCAAAAACAGGTACCTTCAATCTTTATAGCATTTTATGGCTCTCGGGCTTGCACATGGATTTCATTTTGTCTTCATTTGGGGTAGGCGTATCAGGCTGACCCCATTTTATAGATTTTTTTAAAAGTCTGGGAAGTTAAGTGACTTGTGGGTGAATAAAGAGCTGGACCTAAAAGTGAGGTCTTAAATGTTCGGAGTGGCACTTCCTCTCCAGAGAATAATGTTTCAGTGGTCCTGATCCAAACAGGCCTTCTCAGTGCCCAGGCAAAGCTCCTCACAAAAAGAAATGAGCTTTGACTCAGAAGTTCCACTCCTGGTCACAAGTGTGAAAGATCCTTAGACAAACTGGTCTCCAAACCCAGGTGGGGTTAAAACGCTGAGATACCGGGGGGAGGAGTCAGGAGACACAATACCAACTGACAAATGTTTTTTAGGAAACAACTGGTTTGGTCCTAAAACTGTTCTCAAAATCTATTTGAAATAGCCCAAAGTTGCAGGATTCACTGGGATTTCACGCCATTAAAGCTTCATTCCCAGGGGTCGCCATTTCTCCCAAACCCCACACAAAAATTTTTTCCTTCCACCTGGACAGCTAAAACCCTTCAGTAGCAATCAACAGTCAAAGGGGGTAGGCATTGTGATTTTAAAATTGGGGGTGCCAAAATGAAATTTTGAGACCCTAGCCTCTCAAGCAACAAATATCCACCACACTAGCCTCACTAGGGAATGCTTCATCCCCATGTTGCCTTTTAAGGTGACTGCTACCCGACAAAGCAAGTGATTTCTTTCTTAAAGGCTTAAGTGATTTCTTCTTCCTCTTTGGTGATGTTTAACGGAGTACATGAAAATGATCATCTGAAGAAACACAGCCCTGCCCCGAATCCCAGGAGGACAGCTTCCCCAGAGTCTGTCTGCACCCGGCCCATGGCACTTGGGAGGGTCTATGCCTCTGAAGCCAACTGGGAAGCAACCAGACACTGCCCTCCCTCCCTACTCAGCCCAGACCAGTATGCATGGTGCTCCTTCCTATGGCTTGGGAGAGTGGAAAGGCTTTCAGGAGCTCAGGAATCAATCTTTCCACTGAGCAGTTGCTACTTTTTCAATATAAGCTGCTTTCCTCAGGTTTCATGGTCTGGTTCCCTTTTATTCACAATATGGAATCCTTTCCCCTTTTCCCTGCAACTCTGGCTCCTTTTCTCTTTCATGCACCTGCCCTGTCCCCCTGCTTCCTTGGGTGCTGGATTGATACCACATCTCTCCCCCAGAGCTAAGGGGAAGAGACACTGAAACCACCCTGTGCAGAGTGGCTACACTGCAGCAGGTGCAAAGGGGGCATTTGCTGACTGGTTTTCTGCTCCTGGGCAGCCTCTGAGATTTCTTGTACACAGGTGCAGAGGCAAAAAAAAAAAAAAAAGAAAAAAAAAAAAGAAAAGAAAAGAAAGAAAGGAAGAAAGAAAGAAAAGAAAAGTGGCCATTTGGTAAAAAGTAAATGATCAATGCAGTTGTGACACATGACATATTCAGTTCACTTTGGTTCAACAAACTTTTGTAGAATGTCCTTGAAGTGTAGAGATGGATAAGAGAGCTCCCAATTCTTAGGTATAGTGGCCCCTGAACTATGACTCCTGCAGTGCTTTTCAACCCTGGCTGCACCCTAGCAGCTTTAGAGACCAAAAGAAAAACAAAACAAAAAACACTGTCTGGGACCCCGCCCCAGAGATTTGGAATTCATTGGTGTGGGGTTGAGCACAAGCATCAGTAGTTTTTTAATGTGTATTTGAATGTGTAGCCAGGGACAAGAGCGTTATGTGGCCATATGCAGAAAGTTCTGAGTAAAGGCTAAATTTAGGTCTTAGGCAATGCAAAGATATTGCAGGTTTTGGAGCAAGAGAGGAAACATGAGGATGGCTGTAATATGGGAAGCTTCTCCTGACTGTACTGGGCAGAACAGACTGGAGTCAAGAAATACCAAAGAGAGAGAGAGAGAGAGAGAGAGAGAGAGAGAGAGAGAGAGAGAGAAAGAGAGAGAGAAGAGAGACCTGGTAAAAACCTACTATTGCACTAGTCCAAGTAAGGGGCAATAAAGCCCTGAGCATGGAAAGAAAAGGATGAATTTCCGAGAAAGCACCAAACTGGGGCAATGACAGGACTGTCAAGGCAAGATGGAACAGCCCAGGCTGCCTCTGGGGCCGCTGGAGGGAAAGGCAGGCAGTGATAGGACAAGCACTCTTCCTCCTTCCCAGACTCACTTGGCCCCATGTTCCCACTTACACTGGAACTACAGAAAAAAGAATTTCTGATACCTGGGAGTTAAGAACCCAAGAGAAGAAGAATATAGAGACTTGGTTCTTCCAGGGGAAAAGTTCAAGGACACTAACCTAAGTGATAAAGAACTTAACATATTCAGGACACAAAACTTCAAAATGAAGCCAAACTTCATACGTTTGCAGAATTTTTCCTATAGAATTTTAATATAAAAAGAAACATGTTTCTCTTATGCAAGGTATTTACCCTCTTGCCGTCACCTGAGGGGTCACAAGCAGTGCCATTATTTCTAGGCCACCTTACAACACTAGGCTCAGCTCATAGAAAGGAAAATATAGAATCAACTGTAGCTTCAAACCCCTTCCTAAATGTTGCCTGAGTCAGAAAAGAATAAACAACATCATAAAATCGGTAGGGTGGGGTGGCAAGGGAATGTAATCATTCATTTGGTATAACCTGGCACTCCAAACAAAGGCTCTATTATCTTTAGCTGAAAGCTTTTAGGGCATACGGAGGAAGTGAATGGGATGACCCACTTGAGACAACACCAAAAGAACAGAGAATTTCACAGCCCTGGAAGACGCAACAGGCAGACAAAAACCACTCAACAGTTCACTGTGAACTGGGACACACCTTCAATACCAGCACAGCTCAAATTCCATTTTCCCCTCACCTTTCCCCAAACAACCAGACCTTTCAATTAGCCTGTTTAGACAACATTTGATCAAACAGATCACTCTAGAGCACACACACACACACACACAAAATAAGTTAATGGTTATTTTATTGTAGAAGAAAAAATATCCTGAAATATTTGTTAAATAACAATACTTCCTGACAAAAATCATTCTTCAGGGTTTTCAAGCCCCACCATCTGGTCAAGGTGGGCTGTCCCTCATCCATGTAATAAGCTTCATTAATATTGTCATAAACCACAGAAAAACCCAAAGATTTTCTAAATGGCTTCCAAATTTCTGCAGAGATGCCCTTAAAAATTCCAAAGGTAAACAATAAACAAGTTGGCAGAGAAACCAGAAGGCTAGCTGAGAAGAAAAAAAATGTTAACAACTGGTGAATCTAGAACAAAGGGTATGTAAGTGTTCACTACACCATTTTAACAACTTAATTTTTTAATTGCAGCCAGACTGAAAGGTTATCTTAGCATGGTCATGCTATTCTCCACACTTGCCTAAGAAATACAGCCAATTATTTTTTTTCAAACCAGAAACAGAAAATCAGTTTTCCCCCAGGTGATACTCACTTTCAATTCTGTCTAAAAAAGCTTTCAGAGCTTTCTGGAAAGTTTAAATTAAGGGGCTACAGTACACTGGTATGGTTTTATAATTCTTGGGAGGTGTTCAAGTCAAGTTCTCATCGAAGGTCTGTGATGGTCACTGCTCTGTCCACAACGGTCACGTGGCTGCAGCTCTACAACAGGGAAAAAGAAAGAAAGAGAAAGTCCTAAAAAATTCTAGGAAGTCATTTGTTTAAAACTTACTTAACATGCTTATTCTGACCAGTGGTTCCCAGTCTGGAAGCCAGGCTGCTACTTAAATGGCAGTTATGGTAAGGGGTCTGGGAATCAGTAACTTTCTAATCCCTACCTGTACATAGCCTGAATCAACGTGGGCCCATATATCTTCATTCACTTTTCAAATGAATGTATATTCTAGAGACATTCACAAAATACAGACTTATTTGAAAGAATTGCTGAATTCGTTAGTTTTTTGGGGGTCACTATGTCAACCAGCTAATACAGCGTACCCACTGACACATGGGGAATGCTTACTTTTGGCATGCAAAGAGGCCTTTATAACAGAAAACCTGGGCACTTTTCTTGCAGCCTCTGTTTCATCATCCTGGTACCTAGACACTTATTACATTCTAAGGCAGACTGACCTATTTTTCAACAGATCTGTCACAAAGTGCTTTCTCATGCTCAGCTGAAAACTCATTCCACGAGGTCTTAGTTTTAGTTCTGGGAGTCCTAAGAAATGCACTCGATACCTTTCTATACAACAATTCTTCTGAAACTTAAAGCCAGTTTTCAGAGCCTCCCTGAGGTTTCACTTCTAAACATCACCAGTTCCTTTTATGTGACAAGGTTCTGAGTCCCTTTTCCATACTGGTCACTTTTTAATGAACCCAAAAGAAATAACCCCCCTCAGCCAGCAAGGAGTGAAGCAGCCTATCACATTAGATTTGAGGGGCAAATTGAAGCATACTGCTCTAACAGCAACTGAAACTTTTTATTCACAGAATACAACTTAGGAAAACAAGCTTCCTAGAAAGGTCATAAAAATCCCTATTATTTAAGCAAAATTGCAAAATCAAATATATTTTACCTATCTTAAATGGCTTTTTTCCTTTGAATTCAAATCCCTTATTGAAGTACAGGCTTAGCAACTGGTGTTGACGAAGGGAAAAAACCTAACATTTAACAAGCCAGCTCCTGCACCAGGTGCTTTCTGCATATTACTTCATTTAATCCTCTCAATAACCCTATCAAGTAGGTATTACCATCACTGTCATTCCCCTTTACAGATAAGAGGCTGAGGCCCAGGAAGATGAAGTCTGATCAAAGTCAGACAGTCCTTCGATGGCAGAGCTATGACTCAAATCCACTGCTATCCCACACTGCTTCCCATGTATGTCCTTATTGGGAAGATTTGCAAAGATAAGTGACGAGGCTGATCTTCTATGTGGGTCAGAAAAGACAATGCACCTCATCAGCTCTGACCGTCCTCCCTGCTTGAAGCACAGCCCTGATTTCTTCTACACAGATACATACGCAGAAGAGAGGTGGATCCTTGCTGTGTGGATGAAATCCTTTCTGGCGACAGGAGGAAATCTCCTCTAGTCCATGGTCAGTTAGTTTAAAGAATCCAGTTCTGCAATAAGAAAAAGCAGGCCCAAATCAAGCAAAGGTGTCTACCCAGTCCCAAACACACACACAGAACTCATTTTGAGACAGCTTCAAAACTATGCTGGCACACAGGTCTCTTTTCTGGTGAATGAATCAGAGTTAGGGAATGACTCATCACTGCCACCACACTAGTTTTGCTGGGAGAATTCATAGTAAATAACAGGATTTAGAATGAAAAAGAATTTAACTGAGATAATTTGTTTGATTTTAAATTCTCTAATCTGACATCAGTCTTTTGAAATTCCCATTGCTTCAAGTCAAACACTTCAAATTTCTTATGTCCTTTTCTTAGAAAAGCATTGAAATTGTTGCTTTGATATCTTTTTAAACAAGAATAGTAGGAGTATCCGGATATGGTGCTTAAAAGGAAACCTTTTAGAACAGCCAGTTAATACCACAGTCTATATACTTTACACAGAACAAGGTCTTCCAAATAGAGAACTTTTCCTTGGAGGCTTTTCCCCACTGTCTCCTTGTAATGCCCAGAACCACATCTATGTACTTACTCCTGGAACTTGGGGGAGCAAACAATGGCTATTGACTCTGGCAACATCATCTGGTAGGAACAATGAGTGTGTAGGTCAACACTGGAGAGGAAGGCGGTCTGCGTGGGATGAGTCTGAGAAGAGAAAAACATGTCTGAGACCCTCTGAGTGAAACAGCCAAGCCTGGCCCATAAAGGAAACAGACCCAAATGGTTCTCAATAGCTGGCCACAATCCCCTCACAAGTACAAAGTCACTGGCAGCCACAAGAGGGTATGCCTGAAGTTCATTACTTTTGAGCACTGTAAACAAATATAGGTTAACATGAGTATGAGAGGAAACTCATAATTTCTAATTGATCATCAAGACTTATTTGGCCCCTCACAAGCTCTCTCAGGGCAATGGAGAGTCATCCATTCTGGAATAGATGGTATATGCTGTCCAATATTTCAAAATGATAAAAGTCAAGGACTTAACAAACCACAGTTGGATGAATGATTCCTCTTCCAGACAGAAGTGTTAAAAGGTCAAGAATGAGTGTGGAGCTCTACGGGCAATGACAAAAGCTGTCCTATGGCTAAAGCATACCATCCAAGGATAGGAGAAGCAGGGGACAATAGTAGTTACATCATACAAAGGACCCTATCTTGTTTGGGAAAAGGACCAAGATACTGAAATTTGAGGGTAATCAGTTAAAGCACCATCGAAATGTACATTCAGTTTCTATTGTTTTCAATCATTTAATGTTTTATTGAACACATTCTTTTTTACAAATGAATAACCATATAATGCCTTATGTTAATCTTAGAAGGGTGTGACTGTAGAGAACAAGAATGGAAAAAGACGACCCAATATGACTCAAAAAGACCACCAACCTTCACTGACAGAAAGCACAGAAAATAAATAAGTGTACTTGATCAGCATCTTCAAACCTGCCATGTACAAAATGAAGCTCCTGAGGAGCCTGTCAAAAGCACAGGCTCCTGTGCCCCACCCCTAGAAATAGCCATCCTGAAATTTTAAAAAGCCATTCAATGATTCTTATGTGCAGCATCATCTGAGAAGCACCACCCCACAGAATGCTGTGACCAGCTCACTGTGGAAGAGGCCTGCAGGACAGGAACGTGTTAGCTGAGTGCTGACAGCAAATCCACACGCAGATCCTCATCGGGCAGGTAAGAACTTTGGTGACTACAAAGGAAAAAAAGTTTCTACCTAATAATATGATCCTACAGACTGCTAGGGACAAAAGGCCTGTGCCAACACCTTTCATCCCACAGTTAGAACAAAGAATTTTAACTGGGAACAAACGAGGCCATGGAACAAGCTGATCCAGGCCTCTGATCTAAAGTAGAAAGACAATATAGGGATACATAGGAGCTCAATAAATAATTGTTAAACTAAATCAAAAAACCCTGTCTTGAGTCTCTATTCCCCTCTATTGTGCTTTCTCTTTCTCCTTCCCTTAACAATTGGATTTCTTGAAAAAAATAGTTTTGTCCATCATGCTGGAGACAGAGGAAGGCATTTTTATGAAGAGAAAACAATAAACCAAGGGAGCAGAAATGAACAAGAACAGCAGATGCTGGGGGCAGCCTCGGTGCCTGGATGGGAGCAGAGCAGCCATAGGACAGGGATACGAGCTAAGGCAGGGCTGAAGCCAGATGAAGGAGTCTCCCGAATACTGGACTGGAGGCTCACACAGTAGTTGGTGATCAATACATGACCATACAAACTTTTTGACCCGGGAACCTGATTTTACAGCTGGCAAAGTGGAGAAGGAAGAACTGATCTTCTGCATAATTCTCTTGCCAATTTTAAGATCTGAGCAAACCTTACAGCCTGCTTGTTTGTTTGTTTTTAATCTCCAGTTAGGAAGGAATGGCACAGAAATTATCATAGGGGAAAAGAGCTGAAATACTATAAACTTCAGCTCTAAATTTGTTCCTAGCTGAACCCTGATTTAGAAATCCTTTTATTCATTTGCGGCTGAATTCTATCTGCAGTCTAAACCGTGATTATTCCAAACTTTCCCCCATCTCCTCCAGTTCCTAAAACCACCCGTCTCCCTCCTGCCAGGCAGTGAATCTAGACTGCAACACTGTTGAATGAAAGGAATTCCATCAACCCCTCCAAACAGACCTCCAAAATCTCTGTATCTTTCTTTCTTCCTTCAATTCTGTCTCAGAGGGATGAGTGTTTTCTCCCCCGTATGAAGATGAGCCCCCTTTTTGTACTTTTGATTTAATACTTTCCTACCTTCGCATTCCCTTGTCTCTGCCCCTTTACATCTCCTCTCCTGGCTCCACTATGCTCCACTAAGCTCTGCTGGCTCACTGGGTGTACAAACATATTGAAACAACTACATACAAGAATGTAAGTAAACCTTAAAAATGTTGAGCAAAAGAAGCCAGATACAGAAGAATATGTATCATATAATTCTATTTATATAAAGCTCAAAACCAGGCAAAACTAAACTGTTGAGTTCAGGGATATGCATTTAGGGTAGTAAAACTATAAAGAAAGCAAAGGACTTCTGGAAAAGTCAGGAGAGAGACTGCCTGTATCAGAGGGGAAGCGGACAGGGCAAGAGCATGGGGGTGGGACCATGCCTCTCACAATGTTCTATCTCTTGACCTGCGTCATGCACGTACACAGATGTTTTGTTTCATGATTCACTGAAATATCCATTTACCCTTATGTACTTTCTTATATATTTCAAATACAAAGGTTTCAAAAAAACAAAATCAAAACAAAACACATGTTCAAACCTTTATGCTAAACCATAAATCAAGCAAATATTCTCTCAACCTGGCTACTCCTTAAGCCACCATCCCATTTTCTTCCTTTCCCCGTGAGCTAAACTCTTCAAAAAATTGGTGTGTAGGGGTGCCTGGCTAGCGCAGTTGGTGGAGCACGTGACTTTTGATCTCAGAGTTGTGGGTTCAAGCCCCATGTTGGGCGTTAGAGATTACATAAAAATAAAATCTTAAAAAAAAATTAGTGCCCGTCTCACCATGACCACATCCTTGATCCCCATTACTTCTTTTTTTTTTTTAATTTTTTTTTCAACGTTTATTTATTTTTGGGACAGAGAGAGACAGAGCATGAACGGGGGAGGGGCAGAGAGAGAGGGAGACACAGAATCGGAAACAGGCTCCAGGCTCCGAGCCATCAGCCCAGAGCCCGACGCGGGGCTCGAACTCACGGACCGCGAGATCGTGACCTGGCTGAAGTCGGACGCTTAACCGACTGTGCCACCCAGGCGCCCCGATCCCCATTACTTCTTAAACGTTTGCAGTGCTCTTCCTCCTCTGGCTCTGTGCCTTTACACTGTCCTTGCCCTGCTCTCACGCCTCTTTGCTTCATTACCAACTATTCCCTGCGCTCCCCTGGGTGGCCTGCCCCCAAGCTTGCTCTCCGTTCTTCTCCAGTGCCAAGGCTTCTCAGGTCGGCTCTATGCAGAGGTCTCCCAGATCTCTTTCCCACCTTGACCCTGCCCCCCAGCGCCAGCCACACTGCCAACTGCCTGATAACTACCTCCACTGACAAAATGTCTCACATACACTTTAAATTCAACATGCTCAGAACTGAACACACAATTAGCCCTGCTTCCAAAGTAAGCTATCCTCCTGGAGCCCCTGTTTCTGCTTATGGGATAATCACTGCCAGCCCTGTGAGTCAGGCCTGCTCTCTGTCATCACTGGCTTTTACTCATCATCCTCTCACTCATTCTCCACATCCTCTGAAATTCAACATTCATCTCCTTCCCAAGTTCAATGCCATCACCCTAGCTCTCATCATTAGATTTTATCAGCACGCTAACCTCTTAAATGATCTCCCTGCCCCGACCTACTTTAAAACTGCCTTTATGTTAGATATACTAAAGAATGGCTTTGATCATATCATTCATTGCTCTACTCAAAAACCTTTAAAAGTTCCCCACTTACTAAAAAGCAGAACTATTCTGCCTATCCACCCAAGATCCTCCCCCCAAGAACACTGCTCCAATGTTATCACATTAAAGCCTATTTATCTACTACGATTCCTGACATAAACCCCAACTGGACCTCAACATCTTAGGAACACAGTCTGCTTATTCCAGTGCTGCTCCCTGCATATGGAATTCTCCCTTAGCCTATCTTGTCAAAATCTTAGTAAATCCTGCCAGGTGCAGTCCTTCCCTCCTCAATTTGATTGTGCTGTTTGTACTTCTCGAGGCACTTGGCACATTCTGCCTCCCGGGAAGACTTACTACTTGTCTCTTTGTCTAATCTACTTTATGAGACTAAAGTCGTGTCTTTCTCAAATTTGTATCCCCCAGCAGATAAGAAAAAAGTTCTCTACTTCCCATATACTATAATGGAAGATACACAATAGAAGGCAAATACTAATGTCACAGAATGGAGAAAGGACACAGGCACATGGGACTGCCTCCCAGGTCAGTATTTCCCAAATTGTAACATACAGGTATGTGTAATCTCCCGAAATCCAGAAACGAGCTGACTTGCTTGTATGTAAGCCTATCACACAACACGAAAAGTAGCTTGGTTTGTGGAGTGACCGGCTGAAAAGGAATAGGAAGGAAAATGCAGAAATACTCTTTAGGGATAGAATTACCTTTTACCTAAATATCACCAGAAGACTACAGAAGACACTTGAAAATCCACTATATTAAGGACCCTACTGGTTTACATAAAGGTGTATGCTGCTTTATGCTTTAACAAAGACCAAATGCAAGCATTTGAATTAATTAACTTCCTTGGTTCATTAAAATATTTTCAGGATATTTTCAGGAACACCATTTGTATGAAGTAGGCAGAACCTCCACAGTCAATATCCATATATACTCTAGGCCAGCATTTTATCACCATTCACACTCACAAGGAAACTGGGACTTTAGGGAAAGAAGTTCATTTTCATTAAACCATTTTTTTAAAATGAGGAAAATGAAAAAGCCCTAAGTAGTTCCCAGAAATCAATACTGGAGTGGAAGCAGTCAAGTATGCTAGGAACGTCTAGTCTGCATCTGAAAGAGGGAAAAACCTTCATCTAAATAATCTGCATGCCATTCACTTTGCTCAAAGAAACAAGCAGTGTGTTTACCACATGGTGAGAGAAGAGAGGACTAACCCTCAGAGAGCTCAGAATTGCTTACATGAATCCAGCCCAGTGTGATGAGACCCTGCTGATCCTGTATGAGGAAAAGTTCTTCTTCGTTCTCAGTGTTGCAATAATCAGACCCGGCACTTTGCTTGGGGATGAGAACATGGGTAATGGTGAATTCATTCCTCATCTGTCAAAGGAGAAAAGCAGCCTGTCACCACTCCCTGGCACTTGTACAACCCCACGTGGTCACAGCTGTGGCAAGTTAAACATCTATACAAGCGAAGGCCCTTCCCACCCCAGCAAGAGTCCTCGTGCTCCTTGAGTCCCTCACCTCAGCGGTTCCCAACCTTAGCTGCTCATGTGCACTGCAAAGGGCACTCTGCAAAGCCACAGGTGCCTCTGGCTGCAGCCACAAGTGTCTGCCTCTGATTCCCAAGAAGCTCCAGGATAGTACCATTTCTCTTCTTTTGCTCATGTCTAGGGTAGCTTCCCTCTTACTGTTTCTCTTAGTCCTTCTCATCCTCAAAGGCTCAGTGTTAGTCTATTGCCTTCACTCATTTATTCATTCAGTAGTTAGTAATGGGTTCTTCAAGTGCCTCTATTCAGTGATCTTTCCTTCCTCCCAACTCCTAGTGCTCTACTGCGTATACCATTCAGCGTGCTATTTCTCTTCGGGGGTGTAGCTCCCATTGCTCCAAAATGCTTTGGTAGGTTTTGTGGACGCATGCTGGGCTGATAGCCTTACATATGTTATATTCCCAGGCCTACCATAAAGCAGGTACTCAGAAACTGATATATAGGTAACGCTGACTCTTGGTCTCCCAAGTTTAGAATTAGCTATTTCTTACTACTAGAATTAAAATAATCAGTTCGATTCAAGGGACTGAGAAAATCAATGAAATGCAAGGTCACCAAATCCAAAGTAACATTGCATTATGCTATCCACGGTTCCTTCTGCAGAGGGATCGTTGCAAAGAGTAACTGACCCTGGATATCTTCTCTCAGAGTCACAGGAGGCCAAGGGGGAAGAAACAGGCTCAGCTCAGGAAAGCGTTTGTTTTTTACCAGTTTTCCACAGAGAATTCCACATGTCTCTACTCCCCGGGCAGTGTTGGCACTGGCTAACTGGAGGAACTGCGGGCAGAGCCTCCCAGGCACCACCACATGGCGCAGTCCGTCGATTGTAGGAGCTGTAATGGAGAAAGGAGAAAAGTGTAAGACCACAGGGAGAGGCTTCCCAAGCAGGCCCCAGAGTAGGCAGTCCTGGGAGGGCAAAGCCAAATCACTGGGGTTCCTCGAACTATGGGCAGTGAGTGGGGATCTCAGCCTAACGACAGAAGGAAGAGGGTTGTGGGCACAGCCATTGCAAGCACATTACTTTAAGAAAACAGGCTTTAATCACTCAAGATGAGGGTAACCTACTACTTAAAACAAGTTCTTGGGGTGCCTAGGTGGCTTGGTCAGTTAAGCATCTGACACTTGATCTCAGCTCAGGTCTTGATCTCAGGGTGATGAGTTCTATCCCCACATTGGGCTCCATGCTGGGTATGGAGCCTACTTAAAACTAAAACAAAAACTGAAAAACAAAAGAAAACAAACAAGTTCCTGAGATATCCAGGAATTCTCTGTCATAGTCTAACACAGAGGATAAAAAAAATAACCTCCTCACTCCACTGAGCTTTTATTTTTATTTTAAGTCTTTTATCTCAGATAAGAATATTGGAGAGTACGACTTATAAAGAAATACACCAGAGATATCCTGGGTAACAGAAAATACTTTGGATAACTACTTAATGCTGAATTTATTCATTTAGAAGAATGCTAAAGTGCCAAAACAAAACCACGAAAAACACATTCTGGTCCTCAAAAGAGGCATGAATGCACAGAGCAGCTTATAAGCCTGGTTCAGAATGCCAAGGATAGGCCCAGTCCCTGGACACCACGGAAAAGCCCTGAGAGAGAGCCCACAGGCTCAAATAAGGGTGTTTTTCATGGTCACTTTTCATTAAAAAAAAAAAAACAAAAAGTACATGGGGTGCCTGGGTGGCTCAGTCGGTTAAGCGTCCGACTTCGGCTCAGGTCACGATCTCACCATTCATGGGTTCGAGCCCTGTGTCAGGCTTTGTGCTGACAGCTCAGAGCCTGAAGCCTGCTTCGGATTCTGTGTCTCCCTCTCTCTCTGTTCCTCCTCCATTCGCATTCCATCTCTCTCTCAAAAATAAATAAAGATTACAAAAAAAATTTTTTTAAGTGCAAAAGGATGTTTTGTTTCTGCACATTCAACAGCGAGCTCTGAATTGCTGGAGAGGTAACAAACCAGGGACCACACAGTCACATGATAGTCTGATGACAATATCTGAGGATTCTGAATTAAGGCTTGGCACAGTCCTTTCCTTTCAATTCCATAATCACTTCCTGAGTGCATTCCAGTGCATACACTGTGCTTAACCTCCAGGGAACACAAATATGAATAAGACTCAAGCCCCAACCAGTAAAAAGTTAAAATCTAGTTACTGACAAATGACTACACTATCAGGTAAATGATGTCAACTGCATTACAGATAATAAGAGCCCTGAGAGTTTCAAGAACAGAATCAATCTGATTGAAGGGAAGGAGACCTGGCAAAACTTTAAGATGAGCAGAGAAGGCAGAAATAGAGAAAGGATATTTTAGGCTCAGGGCAAATATTAACACACCTCTTTGGATAAGCTAGTCCAGGGGCTGCTCCGGGAACATGAGAGTCCAATCTGACTGGAGCACGGAATACATGCGAAGGAACAGGCAGTGGTGGGAGATTAGCCTGCCAAGTATGTGGGAGAAACCTAAAGGCCAGGCTTCGGGGTCTGGCATCCCTTGCCCACTCTCACATTGCCCTTTGAAGTGGATCTTCTGCAAAGCTGACTTCCTCATGTGATACTTGAAATTCCTTCCCCAAAAGATCTATTCTAATAATCAAGGTATAATCATCATTTTGCCACTATTGTTATTTTCTCAGATAGGCAAGCTTTGGTGAGAGGAGGAAAGACTGCTAATAGCTGTTATGACTAGACTGAATTATCACTGACTACATATAGTATTTACCATGACCAAGCTCCTTAAGGATTGGGAACACATCCAGGGCAAACAGCATTCGGTAACCCTTTTTCACTTTTTAAAGGCCAACTGCTGAATTGTAAAGTGGCGCTATGAAATTTCCCTTCCAGAGAACCAACAGTGGTCTCTGGTTCACTGAACATTTTGAGTCTCTATATAATCCTTAAAAGCTG
This sequence comes from Prionailurus bengalensis, assembly GCF_016509475.1. Classification (NCBI taxonomy): domain Eukaryota; kingdom Metazoa; phylum Chordata; class Mammalia; order Carnivora; family Felidae; genus Prionailurus; species Prionailurus bengalensis. The sequence goes on along the minus strand of NC_057354.1, from coordinate 90,256,768 downwards.
AGGGTCTGACTTTCAAGGACATTGTGAGCTCTTCCGAATATCGACCTGGGGCCAGGTAAGTTACACGGCTTAAGCAAAGGCCACTTTCATACTATGGCCAGCGTGACAGGACACAGTATGGCAATATCGATCAAAGGGGCTTCTGTGACCAGAGCCTGATGAGTGGGATAATGGAGGTAATCTTAGGCAACCCCCTCAGAATGACACTCTGTTTGGCTGCCCCTGAGATGGAAGAGGGCATGAACAAGTGGACTCACTACTTTCTGAGTTGCTCAACGCTCCAGGTTTCAAGGACCTGTCCACCACGGGTGGCTTGGCAGGCCTTCCCGCCGTATTACAGTCCGCAGGCTGTGTGGACGTGGCAGGTACAGCGGGGAACGCATCTGGGGAGGGCTTCTCCAAGTCAGGCACCAGTGGGCCCCCTAGGCCAGGGTCCACCTTCCCAAATTCCTGCACGATTTTCAGTCGCTCCTTTTCCAGCTCCTGGTTCCGGATCATCTCCTCAAAGGCATGGAACTGCTCCTGCTCCAACTGCTGCTGTTTCTGCTGTGCCACCCTCTGCCTCTCCTTCTCCAGCTCCTGCTGGATGGCCACATTCCGGGCAAGCTCTTCCGCTTCCCTCTTCTGAAAAGAAAGGAGTTAGGCTTAACAACTGACACCTGGGTGACTTCGCATCTCGGGGGGACAAGGCTTTGCGGCAGGGATTTCCTAAAGCGTGCCCCTGCTCTGGCCCAATTTCCCAACACGGAATCTGTGCCTCCCTCGGCAGCTCACGTCTGCCCAAGTGGTCACCGCTTGTGTCTACCAGGCCACGGCAGACCTACTCTTCAAGGACAGTGACGGTCCCGACCCCCTCAGTACCCTTCCCCAATGGCTCTTACTAAGACATTTTCTTCTCAACTGAAATCTTGATGCAACTTACTGTTCGCACTGCATAATCTGTATCAGACACAGTTTTATTCTCTAACTCTACCATGTATACATTCTGTATCCGAAGTAAGGGGGTCTTTACAGAATTTTAACCCAAAAGGAAGCCTCCAAAATTTAGCTGGTGACTAGCTCAGTACGAAGTGACATTTTAAACTAACAAGAAACATCAAGTAACAATCACCCTCATTAAGGTTTTCACTCACTCGGTACCTTAGAAATATATGCCTCATAGCTGTTTACCTCTCTGCTGATTTTCAACATCAGAGTCCAGAACAGAGTCCAGGGCTCAGCAGAGCGCTACAAAATAGTCTGGAGTTGCCGGCAGTGCGAGTTTCACATCTGACACAGACCACAGGCAGTGCCTTGGGAGTTTCTCCACATGCTCTAACTAACTCTTCCTAACAAGAAGCATTTGAAAATAGCTTGAAAAACAAGTATTATAAACAGGTATAACCAAATGTGAATCAATATCCCAAAATTCACTGATCTAAAAACTTACGTTTCAGTGAAATGTTTCACTGCTCTTAGGTTCTCCCTCTAGATATAGCACATAAGCAACAGATTTTCTGTCCCTCAAATCACCCTCCAGGACAAGCAGGCTAAATATGTTAGAATCCTCAGCCTAAACACTTGTGTTCTACTCTTTTGAGTTTCTTGCCTTTGCTGAAAAAAATAAACTATGACACTAAAATCACAAGACCTGTTAAAATATCGTATCGCGATCCTAGGGCACAGCCTAAGAAAGCAAAATAATTTCCTTTTTATTATATACTTACCTTTTCTTCATTATATTCTGTATATTCTTTGGTATATCGTTTCAATAGCTCTGCCTTCAGCTCTTCTGCTTTGGGAAATGCAATCTCCTTTAACTTCTGAGACACAAAAATCAAAAACTGAGAATTAGGATAATTCCTAGCTAATGAAGTAGAGAAGTAAAGTGACTTAAGACAACTTGGCAATGGCAACAACGTTTCCAAAAACAATGCAAAATACCCCCTACTGTCCCATACCTGCTACTTCACAACTGATCTGGTGAAATGGCCTTATTTCCCGTTGGCGGATTTGATGCTCAGATGCGGACACCACTACTTTTACCTTGAAGTTAGTCTGTGCTGCTTTGAAGCTTTTAGATGGGCAACAGTGAGAGTGAAGACCCACCTTTACTGTGTCTTTCTTTTCAGGAATGACAGCCAATTTGTAATCCCGATGCTTTGGTAGTTTCTCAATAAAGAGCCTAAAGGAACGGATCAGAATGATTATCATGCAAAGAAAATGCCCAACAGACTCTGAAGCAAGGCGACTCCCTTGTCCTGCACCCACTGCAAGACGGGTTTCCAGACATTCAGGGGAGGGATAATACACACCCAGTGACCATGTTCCCCACCCACCTCCAACCCTATGTTTCCCTCCTCTCCCAAATTAGGTGCGCAGGAAGCACTAGACTCCCACAACTAAAACGATGAGGGGAGAAAAGCAAACCTACCTTGTGCCCAAAAATATACCTCCAAAGAGATTCTTTTCTTATTACAGTGACAGGCTTCCAAAGGAAAGGGCCTCTGTCACAAATTCTTCTTCAAATAACAGTTTGGCAGCCAAGGGCAGGAAACCCATGTTCTATGATTAGCCCTGTGACCTTAACCTTGGCTTCTTTTTCTTTGGGATCCATCCTCCTTCAAAGCAGAATATTCCTTGCATCATACTAAGCACTAAGATGCTTAGATGGTACATGTGTTATGTATATACTATGTGCGTGTTACGTTGTAATTTGCATTATGGTCCTGATAAAAAGTTCTTAGAGAAATATAAGGGCTAGATTTTCTCTTTACATTTTGTCCCTGGCTGTAAAGCTCAGTGGGGAAAATATTCACAGATCTCTAACATTTATGATGTCTATGTGGGGACAGTGAAAGCACAAAGAAGTATTTGTCACAACTTGTCACAACCCAAAGTAACAGATTAAGAATTCCAAAGCCAGAAGACCAGTTCCAGAGTCTGCTCTTCTAACCACTGTATCACACTGCCTCCACATGGTCCTGGAATGTCCAGAACTGTTGGGGGGGGGGTGGGTACTGAACAAAGACGTCTTTAATAGAAGTAAGTTGTAATATATACAAGCTAAGGCCCAAAACAAATCAATTGAGGGGAGTTTGCCCACAGTTCTAAAATACTGTACTAGAGTTGGGACTAACTGACTCTTTTCTACTTTCTGCCCACGGGGAGTAAACAGAGGAGGACAGCTCAGTAAGGGGAAAGAAGATGACCCCCACGAGAGCAAACTCCTTTTATTTTTTTTTTAATTTTAATGCTTTTATTTAGTTAGTTTTGAGAAAGAGTGGGGGAAGGGCAGAGAGAGAGGGAGACAGAGGATCCGAAGCGGGCTCTGCGCTGACAGCAGTGAGCCTGATGCAAGACTCGAACTCAAGAACTGTGAGATCATGACCTGAGCTGAAGTCAGATGCTTAACTGACTGAGCCATCCAGGAGCCCAAAGCAAACTCTTTTCATTTTTTTTTGTTTATTTAAATTTTTTTTAATATTTATTTTTGAGAAACAGAGAGAGCATGAGCAAGGGAGGGGCAGAGAGAGGGAAACACAGAATCCAGAGCAGGATCCAGGCACTGAGCTGTCAGCACAGAGCCCAACGTGGGGCTCAAACTCACGAACCATGAGATCATGACCTGAGCCGAAGTTGGACGCTTAACCGACTGAGCCACCCCAAAGCAAACTCTTTTTAGATGAGCCCTCCTCCCTTGGTTCTATACTAGGCACATGAAATTTTTATCTCAATCCAATTTGACAAGACCCTTCAGCCAAGGATGAATTCTAAAATCAAAATGATTCTAAAACACTTCCCTTTGGGTTCATGAAAAAGATATAAAAGTTTCCTTGAAGTCTATATTTAAAATAAATACAGATTTGTTTCTTCACCAATAGAGTCTTGAAGAAGATGTTGAGATAAGTAAGACTAGTTCTTGTGTTCAAGAGACCTGTAATTCAATGACTCTCCCTTGGCCCTAAAAGACCAAGGTACCTGTTCATAACTTTAGCAGGCTACATGTGCTTTGTATGAAAGCCCGAATCAGCCAATATAGTACCATGTCGTATAAACACCACACTTTATATTCACTTGTGCTATCAGCCTGAAGAACTGTGAAGTCCCTGAGGCCAGAGATTCCTGTGTCTTGTGCTTCTTTGCATGTCCCTCTAAAGCTGGGACAGTGCCTGGATGAAGAGGCACTCAATAAATATCTGAGGAATAAAATGGTCTTAAAACCTTTGAAGGAGCTGAGTAAAAAAACCCAAAGTATAAAAAAGTACATATAGTATGCTATCTTATAAGTATGAAAGGGGGAAAATTCTGCATGTGTACGTACACATACATTTACTTCCAAGTACACAGTAAGTCAGGAAACTAAGGAAAGTAGACGGCAGGGGAAATAGAGCAGATGGGACAAGAGTGGGAGTGAAACCTCTCACCATACGCCTTTTTCTATCATTTTGATTTTGAACCATGCAGTGGAATCTAGTTTATAAGTAAAGATGAAACTTCTAGAGCTGTACATGAATACGTTTCTCTTGTTTCCACAATTGTAGTCAATTTTCTGAATGGGGAACATACAGGCAGAAGGGTCTCTTGAAAACAGAACTGGCAACGTTGCCCATTGCCTGTACAGGAGTCAATAGCGCTCAGCGTTTAGTTCGCAGCCTGCCTGGGCTCAAATCCTGGCTTGGCCATTACAAGCTGTGTGAATTCCAGCAAGTTACTCAGTCTCACTACCCTTCTTTATATGTATGTGTGTGTGTGTATGTACATGTATATGTGTGTGTGTATATATATATATATATATATATATACATATATATATGAGTTATATATATGGAGACAAACTAGTACTACCTGATAGGGTTGCTGTGACATTTAAAGAGATTAAAAAAAAAAAAAAGTGCTGAGCACAGTGCCTTGAACCTAGCCAACATCTACTATGATTGCTCTGTATGCTATATGATTGTTTTTCACTAATAAATAAACAAAAATTGCGAGCAAGAAGAACAGATGAAGATGTGAACACCAGGGCTAGAAGTGTTCTAGGTGTAGAATACCTGTGGCCCAGAGGTATACTGTTCTCTGGGTTAGATCTGGTTGCAGCCTAGAAAGGGAAACGTACCAAAGCAAAGATGTGTTGGCAAAAACACAAGCAAAGCAAACTATTGGGACGATGGGGATAAAAAGAGATATGCAGAAAAGGAAACACAAAAGGTAAGTATATGAAATGGTATTCAACTTTACTTATAATGAAAGAAATTCAAATTAAGATGAGGTACCATTTCCATATATCAGATTGGCAATGGCTTAAAGGTTGATTATAACCAGTATACACAGGGTGTTGGGAAATGGGTGTCCTTAGACACCCTTAACAGGGCTGTAATTTGAGAATACGCTGTATTATCATAGGACTGTAATTTTCTTGGGGGTGGGGAGGGGAGACAACTATTCAAATTTTAAAATTTGTATATCCTTTAAACTCACAATTCCACCTCTAGGAATTTATCGTACACAACAGGACAAAGATATAAGACTATTCAATATAGCACTGGTCATAAAAGTAGAGAAAAACTTAAATGAAAACTTAAATGCCCATCAATAGGGGAATATTTAATAAATTATGCTGCACTCAAATGTGAAAAACAACATAATCATTCACTCATTCATTCGACAGATATTTACTGAGCATCTACTATGGGATCAGGCATTACTGTAAAGGCTGGGGATTTGGCTATGAACAGTCATAAATCCCTCCCAGCAGAGGGTGTGCATTATAGTGGGGGGAACAGACAATAAAACAAAACAATATATATATAATCAGTGCCAGGAGAAACTCATTAATAGGGAAGGGGAATAGGAAGTGACAGGAGAAGGAGTAAGATTTTAGATAGGGCAGCTAAGGAAGGCATCGCCAAGAAGATGGCATTTAATTAAGGACTGGAAGGGAGGAGGCCATAAAGAGACCTGGGACAAGACCGTTCCAGGCAGAAGAAACAGCCTGAAGAGAATGAGATGGATCAGTATGTCCTAGTATGGAAAGATATGACTGTTAAGAAAGCAAGCTGTAGAACAGAATATATTGTATGATCTCATTCAAGCTTTAAGAAAAAAAGGATAAACGTGTGAGCCTATGTGCTTGCACAGACATATACATTTTCCTGGACACACAAGAAAGGACAGTGGTCACCTCTGGGGGATGTGACTCTTCTTTTTGCTTTAATATTTCCCTCGCTGGATAGTTTGAGAAAAAAACTAATTTAAAAAGCCAAGCAGAAATTCTGTAACGTGGATGGCTAAAAGACTCTCCTCTTATTTCTTCCTATCTTAGAAGTTACTGAGCAAAGTGAGCACGATCACAGATGAAAACCCTCTTCAGTCTGTAAGCCCCAATCCCAATGGAAAACATTGTCAATGCAGGTGACAGACGACTTTCAGAAAGCAGGTCTGTGTTATAGGAGGCTCACACAGCAGACGAGAAGTGCCTAAGTCCTCTGTAACTCCCTTTTGTGTAGCCTAGTCAATGACCATAAAAAGCTGTGAAAGAATTCACTGCCTGGATTATTGTCTGTGCTCATCATGAAAATATGTACTGATTTAATATGCTGAAGATCCTGCTATACTGGGGTCTGCAAAAGGCAAAGCGTGCCTACTCTGGGGGGGAAATGTGCTTCAGATCATTAAGATGCCTGAACTGCCCAGGGAAAAGAACAAACATGCCTTTTAAAATCCGGAATTGAAGTACCCACAAAAGGTCTAGAACAATGACTTGCAATAGTGGGGGAGGCAGAGGAGTGGTGAGGTAGATGCCTGCTCCCTTCCCTCCTCCCTCCTCAGTAGTAATAATTGCCAAAGTGAGCCACTGTTACTGACAAGAATCTAACCAAGTAAAATGCGGTGGAAAAACAGACTGAGAATATTAAGCCAGAACTTTTTTGCAACTCCTACAGCTTGTCAGTTCACAGAATCAGAATTAGGGTCTTGAAGATACCTGCAAGAAAAATGAAGGTAGCTACACGTTTCGCTTCAGGTCAAGCCAATCCAACAAAGTCCCAAATTAAACTCCGAATCTAGCAAATTAAGTAAATGAGCTGCTTCATGCCACCATCTTCTCACTGAGCTCTCCTCCAGGGCCTACTTCATCATATTAAATGGTCCTGTAAGTGGGCACCATGTACAGGGACAGACTCCCCATATTGATCTTGCCGTTAACATGGATATTCATGTCACTCAAAGCAACCCCAAGTCACAGAACAATATCAATTTAAGTCCTCTTAATCCTACCCCCGCTTGCCTATTCAAGAGTTTATTGCAACAGTTAAACTCTCTTTTTGTGCCGTACTATCAGCCTCTCCTTCTTCACAGGTTCCTTTCCATTAGCAAATAGTATGCTCTAGAATCTCCCATCTTAAAATACACACCACACATTCACATACTCCTTGTCCCCCTTCAATTACTTCCTCATTTTTTCACTTCACTCCTCCTACCAAACTCCTCGAAAGAGTTATCTATGCCTGGGCTTGGCAAAATACAGCTAATAGGTCAAATCTGGTTTGCCATCTGTGTCTGTAAATGAAGTTTCGTTGGAACACAGCCACACCCATTCGTGCATGTGTTATCTAATGGTTGTTTTCACACTACAAGACAGAGGTTGTGACAGAGATCAAATGGCCTGCAAATCCAGAACTATTTACTATCTGGCCCTTTACGAAAATATTTGCCCACCTCTGGACGGGACTCACGGTCTCTACTTTCTCATTGTCCACTGACTCTTCAGCCCACTCCAATCTAATGTCTTCTTAGTCCTTCTGGTGAAACTGTTTACCAAGATCACCAATGACATCACGACACCAAACCCAAAACTTCACCCATCCCATTTGACCCTTTCTCACACAGCCTGGCCACTCTCCTGCAAATGCACCATTCTCTCCTGGATTTCCTCTTGCCTCTCAAACCTCCCTTTGAGTCTCTTCTGCTGGCCCGCCCTCCCTCCCCAACCAACCTCAGGTCTCTTCTATAGTCTTTTTTTTTTTAATTATTTTTATTAAAAATTTTTTTAATGTTTTTATTTTTGAGATAGAGAGAGAGAAAGACAGAACATGAGCTAGGAAGGGGCAGAGAGAGAGAGAGAGACAGAATCCAAAGCAGGCTCCAGGCTCTGAGCTGTCAGCACAGAGCCCGACGCGGGGCTCGAACCTACAAGTGGTGAGATCATGACCTAAGCCAAAGTCAGATGCTCAACCGACTGAGCCACCCAGGAGCCCCTATTCTACAGTCTTATTATTAAGCTTTCTTGATCTTTGAATGTGTCAGGAATCCTTCTGGCATCTGATGAAGCTCATGGACCCCACAGAATAATTTTTTAAAGATATAATACAAAACATAAAGGATTACAAAAGAAGCCAATTCTACTGAAATACAGTTTTCAAAATATAAAAATTGTAACATGTGCTTCTTTATTAATATATTATTAATACATTTTAAAAAGGATCTCTAACTGTGGCTTCAATAACAGTACTGTAATTCAGAAGCAGTGGCAAGTGTTAAATGCTATTTCGAGATATCAGCATCAATTGTAATGTGATATAAAAATAGTGATTTCTATTGGTGATATTGTGAATATTATTATTCCTGTGCAAAATTGAAGGAAATGCTGAATTTTAGTTAGAGGTTAGTGGAAACAAGAAAAGTTTTTCCCAACCGAATTCATGGAGTCCAGATTCTACCTCTGAATCCCTGTGGGGTTCCAGGACCCCAGATTAAGACCTATATGCCAGAAGATCTCAGTGGTTCTCACGGCTTCAGAACCGTCTATATGCAGGGGACTCCTAGGTTTGTATCTCCAACCCAGACCTCTCCTCACTTCAGACTGGTACATCCAACTTCCTAAACTTAACACCTTAACATGTCAAGAAAACCAGGCCTGAATTCTTGAATATCCTCTCTACTCAACCCCTTTTCTACACCGTTCTCCCCATCTCAGTGAATAGGCCAGCACATCCTAAGTTACTCATGGCAGAAACCTGAGATCAACCTTGATACCATCATCCCTCCCAAACTGTCAGTAAGTCCCATAGACTCTACCTCCAGAATACAAATCCACCTGCTTCTTTCCATGCTGCCACACTCCACCAAGCCATCAGCCTCTCTCTTGAATTGCCATTAAGAGTATCCTAACTAATCTCCCTGCCTTCTCTTAACACACCCTTCACCATTTGCAACATGGCAGCCCCAATTTATATATTCAGAATATAAGTAAGATTAGGTCATAACCTCTCTTAAAACTTAAAACTTTGCAATGGCTTTCTAACGCTGTCAAGATAAAATACAAACTCCTTACTGTGGTCTGCATGATTCTGCTCCACCTGCCCTCAGCCTCATCTTATTCTCCCCCTTCAACTGCTACCCTCCAAACATGATGATCTTCTTTCAATCCTTAGAACACACTAAGGTAATTCCTACCCAAGAGCTTCTGAATGCAGTTACACCTGCTTTAAACACTCTGGTCTATGCTCTTGGAATGACCAACTCTATGGCATCCTTCAACTTTCAGTTTATTTTTTTATTATTTTTTTTCCCAACGTTTATTTATTTTTGGGACAGAGAGAGACAGAGCATGAACGGGGGAGGGGCAGAGAGAGAGGGAGACACAGAATCAGAAACAGGCTCCAGGCTCCGAGCCATCAGCCCAGAGCCTGACGAGGGGCTCGAACTCACGGACCGCGAGATCGTGACCTGGCTGAAGTCGGACGCTTAACCGACTGCGCCACCCAGGCGCCCCTCAACTTTCAGTTTAAATCTTACCTTCTCAGACAGACCTTACTCTATTTGACACCCTTGGTTATTCTCTGTCACAGCACTCTCTTTGTTCCTTTCACAGCATTTGCCCTACTTTGAGACTAGATGTTTATTTGTTTACCTGTTTACTGTCTTCTCCTATAACTAGAAAGGGCCACCAGTAAAGGCAGGGGCCATTTTACTTCCTATATATCCAAGACCTAGAGCAGTGCCAAGCAGGTAGCCGGTGTATGCAATATATATTTGTTGAATGAATATGGCCTGAGGGCAAGGGGCAACAGAATCCAGAAGGTCCTTCAGAAAATACTTGGTAGAGTGATTCTGTGATTCTAATTAACTTTCTCAATTATGATTCTTTGAAGAATTGTGCCCAGGGGCCTCATTCTGGAAGAACTCTCCACAAGATTACTGGAAATATTCAGGAATATTATTTCTACTAGCAGCAAAAGAAAGGGACAGTAGTCAAGGAGATTTCTCGGGAAAATAAATTTTGTGCCCACTGTGCCAAGGAATAAAAAAACTCATAATAGCAAAAGAGAGGCAAAATTTATAATTATATATTATTATTACATACAATTATAACTCTATGAAACTTTATCAACACTGAGGTCACACAACAGGGCACGATGGCATGGATGGACTGCACGATCTCTGAGGACACAGGCACTACTTCTAAACTTAAAATAGACAACAGCAGTCCCTTTTCTACTAAAGGGACTCTAAAAACACAGTACGAATCCCAGGAAGTCTGCTTCTGTGCTACTTTTCTTTAGAGTACTGGTTCTCAACCAGGGCAATTTTGCCCCTTAGAGACCATCAGGTAATGTCTGGAGGCATTTCTGCTGCCGCAATTCAGTGAGGGGGAGGGGTGCTACTGGCATCTAGTGGATAGAGACCAAGGATGCTACTAAACACTCTACAATGCACAGGGCAGTACTCACAACAAAGAACTATTCCACCCCAGATGTCAATAATACCAAGGTTGACAAACCCTGCTGCGGAGTAGTATGGGATCAAAAACTTAACATGATACAATTGAATTACATTGATTATTTTTGGGAGGACATATAAGAAACTAGTAAGGGTGACTATCTCTGGGGAGGGGCACTGAGATTTTGGGGAAAAGAGAAGTGATCGGGAGACTTCATTTTTAAATATATATATATCCTTTTGTGCCTTCTGAATTCTCCACCATATGTACATGTTACCTTTTCAAAAAATACCCAAAAATAACCAAAAGTAGTCAGTGTGGCTCAACACTATGGTCTCAACTCTAGCTTCAACTCACAGAACATTACCAAAAAGAAAACAAACAAAAACAGGGCCTATGTTGTAGACCGAATCCCGAATTAAGAGTTAGGAAATCTGAGTTTTGTCACTCTAAAGTGTGGAACAAAGCAGATCACTAAGCCCAGAGCACGTTTCCTCACATGTAGAATGGAAGGACAATGTATCCTTTCAATGCACACACAGCTATGAAGATCAAATGGAATAATGCAGGTGAAATACCTTAGGAACTATGAAGAGCCATACACACACATTATAGTTATTATTTTTTTTAAAGGCCTTGGTATTATTATAAAAGAGCAAGACCAGAGATTATAAATGAGATCCTTTAACAGTATTCCCTTCCTAAATTACACATCATTTCATTATCACTGGGGATTTGGAAGTTGTCCCTGTTAATTATACTGACATCTATTTATGCTGCCTACCCTAAGAAGCTAAGTACCTCAAGGGAAAGGTCTTATGATGAGTCACATGAACTGTAGGCGGTCAATACTTATTTGATGATTTGCGTGACTATAATAAAGGTTAAGAAGAAAAACCTTTTTCCTGAATCACTCAATTTGTGACAAAATAAGTAGAGGTGAGGAATTTTGGCTCTGCTACCCCTCAGCAATAATGCTATGATTAGCTGCCTCAATAGAGGACAGGAAAAACACTCATCAATACAAAACATGTGTAGTTTAACCATCATCTCCCTTGTCTAACAGCTGGGCCATGTGGGCACAGGCCAAAAAAGCTAGGTCTCTTACTCATGAAATCACTGAGTCATGAAAATAACACTTTCAGTACTCATGACTCTTTATGTCAAGGACAGTCGGTATGTAGGAGCTGCCTGCAAAAATGATTAATGCTAATGATGTTGTAAAGTTCTCTACTTTTAGCAATTCTGGGCAGAATAAATGAGCACATGAGCAGAATGAGTGAGGCATCAGTCACCGGAAAAGAAAAAGGAACCTGGAGGTGTCTTACGTGATATACTTGTTATAGAGGATGAAGGCATGTTCAATGTTGCCTTCCTCAGAGTAAATGGATGCCATTCGGATAATCTCGACTCCAGAGCGGAAGTACCGTCGGGGTGGAATGTCTTCATTTATCTCCACTGCACTACCCATCTGGGAGAGAGCCCTCACCCGGTCTTCGGGCGGAAGGCTCACGTCTCCATGGTCAGACATCAGGACCAAGAAGTTCTGAGACAGAAAAAACAGGTGGCATCAGCACCATGGTCCCCATCACAGCCTAGTACACAGTAACTGGTTATCCCACAAACTTCTACCTTATGAAGAAATTAAGAGAAAAATACCATATGCTGTGGCTTGTATCAAAGAAAGTCTCCTTCCTACAGGAAAGCTGAGACCCTCAAGGAAGCCCACATCACAATGACAGAAGTATTGGCAGACTCAAAAGCCTACAATCTCTGTGCCATAATTACGTGGTACAGGGAGTAAACTATAATGGGTGTTCGGTTCTACTCTTCAAGTTAATCATTCTCTCTACCATTAGGTGGCCCTGCCATAAAAGGAAGGATGGTATCTTATATTTTTGGCATTATTTCTCCTACCAGCTACCCATTTCCATCTACTCCAGTACCTGACATTGTATGCTCAATGAACTTTCATAAAGATTTTTAACTGATTTCAACTTTGATCATTTGTATTTAATGAGAGTAACTGACATTTTTCTATGGTGTACTTTTTCACATCTGAATACAAGGTGAGGGGAACTGGTCTGGGAACAAATGCTCACAATCTTAGTTCTGCTCACTAAACCACTATTCCAGTCAATCCACAACATCATTCATCACATGAGGGTAAGGAATTTAGATCTAAACAAAACAAAACAAAACAATTTACTCAAATCTATCTTCAAAGACTAAGCATTCTTCAAACAACAAACAGGCACAAAGGTAACTGGGAATGCAAAAAACAAACCAACAAAAACCCTAAGAGTTTTTTTCCCTTCCTGTGTTTCAAACCGCAGTAATTCTACAATCTTTCTAGATACTCTGCTGTTAGAATCAGATTCCAACTTCCAATCAGATAACACTCTACCATCATTTTCAAAAAGAATCTGGGTATTTGTTACACATTGAGTTACAGCACACCCTAGCCAGCACGTTCTGGTATATACAAACTGTATATACTAGAATTCAAGGCCCTAAGTCTACTGTAACCCATTTTGTCTTCGATCTTAAATTTGCTCCTTCCCAACAGAGATCTTTTTCCTCCAGTCAGGATTCTGTCCTGGATTCTGTCCAGAAATCCACACATTTGTTTCCTTTGTCTAGCCACTGGTTTTCTGTTTTCCACTCCAGTCCCTCCCCAAGAGGTCTCTCTTGGCCAATTCTATCTCTAGGTCACACTTCCCCCAAGCTTCCTATCTAGTCACCCTTACGAGTAGTCCAAAAGCTGTGCGGACGACCAAGGATGCAGAGGCATTCCATCTCCCCAAAGCCTTTTTAGAGGCTCAGAAAGCTGCTAAAACTTTCCTAGGTTGCCTCATTAGTAAACTCAGTCCAGAGCCCATTAAAACTAACTGAAGCAGAGGATGCTTGTTGCGCCTCAGTAGCTTTGAGAAGAGGATCTGTAGGCGGATGGAACCCCCTCCCGAGGCCAGCAGTACTACAGGGCTGAGCAACCCTCCAAAGAGGAGATGCGGCACCCGCAAACAAGGGGGAAGAAAGGAGGAGGTCTAGGGAAGTAGCAGGAATGCGCAGAGGTGGTGTATTCAGTAAAGAGGGACCTCCTGACACCTGCTTGTGGCCCCCTTCTTGAAGGCCCTCAAACCCAAGCTGCCAACCCAGGGCAAAATTATCCAAGGTTTTCGGGTCTTTTGAGCGCGGCAGGCGGGGATGCACTGGGCCTGGCTGGGACAGAAGCCATCAGTGGCCTCGCGCGCGAAGGACCGGGCAGAGGGCGCGGGGGGAGAAGGCTGCAGGCCCCACACTCACGGCGGCCGTTCCCTTTCAGAGTCCGAACAAGCTCAGTGGCCCAACCCCACCCCATTCCCAGGACCCTTCCCCACCTGTCCCCGCGGACGACACTCGGAGTTTCCGGAAACGTCACATCCGGCGCCCGCCCCTCCCACTCCCGCTGATCCACTCATTATACTCTCAAGAACACCGGATCCAGGGCGGCGAGCTGGTGGGCGGGGCTAGAACCGCCACCTGCGAAAATACGACCAATGAGAAGAGGGCTCCACGTCGGCCATCTTGGTAAAGGAAAAGCAACAAGGAAGAAAGGGGAAGCCAAGTAATTAAAGGAACCAATAGCCAAGATAACTTATGTTTTTAGAATTAAAATGATTTGGGATCGAGTTTCCTGCCAGATAGACCCTATACCACACTCACACAAATTCACAAATCAACATTCAAGGAGGGAATTACTGATTCAAGTACCTGGCTAAACTGACCAGGGTTTCTAAATCCATGAAAGAAAAACTCCTTAAAACTTCAGCTTGCTTTTGTCACTACCTACACAAAATTGATAGTGTGAGGTATCAGACTTCTATAGCCTAGAAAAAAACCTTAAGATCAACTTTTTTTTTTTTTAACGTTTATTCATTTGGGGGGGGGGGGGCAGAGAGACACAGACTCCAAAGCAGGCTCCAGGCTCTGAGCTGTCAGTACACAGCCCCTCACAGGGCTCGAACCCACGAACGGTGAGACCATGACTGGAAGGGAAGACGGTTGCTTAACCAACTGAGCCACCCAGTCACCCCAAGACTAACTTTTTAATGTTAGAACACAATTTATTGAAATCAAGTGTTTAGTTTACAAGGGTCACTGTGCAAAGCAATGGAGCCACAAAGATCTGTATGACACAGTTCTTGCCCCTACAGCCAGGACAGGCAGTTATTTACACCAAATAGTTATTTACACCAAACAGTGGCATATTCTGTATACAGATGTGTGTGTATGAATATATGCACAGTCTCTTTCCCAAGAGGTTCTTCAAGCCTGCTATTCATTTTCTCTCAGGAGACTTTTTATATCACCACTCTGAAACTTTGTGCTCTCTGAGGATACTTTACTCACCAAATTTGGGGACCCTGTCTGTAAGTTCGTTAATGTGATGGCCTGACCTATCCTTCAAAGTCTAGCTTAAAGCCCCTGCATGGGTGTTAGCCCTTCTACCAGGTCAGTGTCCAGATCTCTAATTTCTCTGGCCCTCTGTTGTGTATGTGTGTCTGGGATTTTCCCAAAGTGATTCTATGTGGTCATTGGGTTTCCAGACTTCGGGCTGAAAGCACTTGCCAGATTCTTTCTCCTTTAAAGCATAAATAGGCATGTCAGGGGCACCTGGATGGCTCAGTCACTTGGGCGGCTGACTACAGCTCAGGTCATGATCTCATGGTCTGTGAGTTCAAGCCCCGCATCTGTGCTGTCAGCACAGAGCCTGGAGCCTGCTTCTGATTCTGTGTCTCCCTCTCTCTCTGCCCCTTCCCTGCTTGCTCTCTGTCTCTCTGTCTCTCTGTCTCTCTCTCTCAAAAATAATAAACATTAAATAGGCATGTCAGTGCAAGGATCCACTATCAATTTTCCTGGATCCTCTGAAGATAACTCTGGGAAGACAGTTGTAAAGGGCACTCTGTTCTGTCTTCAAAACTCTTTCTCTACTGACTCTTTCCTTTCAGAATGTAAACATAGTGGGTAGAGCCTAAAGAAATTGAGGCACTGAGGGTGCTGGTCATAGCGAAGGCATACAGTGCAGTTGGACTCTTGGCAGGAGCGAACACAGGACAAAATCCAACACATTCAATCTCTCACTCAGTAAATATTTGTTGAGTATCTACTATGTGTCAGCTTCTGTTCTGGTTGTTAGGGATACAGCAGTGAACAAATCCAGTAGGTGGATATTGTTATGGTGCAAGTACAGGCAGAAGCAGAGCTGGTGGGGTGGGGAACAGGGGCAGCTGCTGCCATTAAGCACCGTTTCCAAGTGGTGGTTTTTCTTTGTAATGTTTAATGTAACAAGTCAACAGAGTTTACAAACATGCTATATGTTAAGACTATGATGAGAAGCCTTTAAGAAGCCATGAATGGGAAGCACGTAAGAGAGGGGTGCACATAATCACAAACACAGCAACCACCACACACAGGTTGTCCTTGATATTAGAAAGGAGATATACCCAGGTGATGGCAATTCTTAAGATAATGGCTGAGAGGATGTAGTAAGCAGTATCTGGTTCATTCAGGAAGGGAATCTATAAATATTGACCAATTTTTGGCCTCTGGGGCAACTGGTCAGCACTCTTGGCTTTAGAGGTATCAGAAACAGCAAGTAAACCCTGGCCAAGGTGAACATCTGACATTCTTCACAACATTCCTGATTAACGGGAAAAGCTACAAACTGGACGATTTTGTATGTGCATCCAGGAAATCAATGCTACAAGAATTCCGTTGGTTCTTGGCAAAACTGAGGAGGACTCCTGCCCCAAAGATTGGAGGCTAAGCATCAAGCTATTCTGTCAGCAATTAGGCTCCAGCAGCTCACGTGGAGGGCCAAGGCCAAACTAGGAAGTGAGGTGGTCTTTCTTTCTGGTGCCCAGATGTACCTAGTCAGTACATTTTCCCTGAATATAACATTCTCCATATGACCTCGTGCAAAGTTCGGTGTCACAGACTCCTGCCTTCCTGTTTGTTTATTCCTAACTGCTCATTCCTGGGTAGCAGCAAAAGTCTCCTAAAAGGCAAAATTCTTACCTCAATATATAGCTTCAGGGTAGAGAGAAAATGTCCAGATGGGCTTTCTGGGAAAGATAAAAAGGAAGACTCTAGGCACGTATCACTTGCCTCCTTGTTACCCCTGTGGTGAGTCACATACCTAGAGGGGCAATCTCACTAATACAGGAATGCCATCCATTCTTACCTACTTCAGTGCAATCTTACAGCAGCAGCTAATACGCTTTTGTAACAAAAATCAGGTTCTATTGCTCCTGGGTTAAAAACCCTCCAATTACTTCCCATGGCACTTAGAATTAAAAATCCAAACTTGGGTGGCTCAGTCAGTTAAGCATCTGACTCTTGATCTCAGGTCAGGTCTTGATCTCAAGGTGGTGAGTTCGAGTCCCACACTGGGGTGTATGCTGGGTGGCACCTACTTTTAAAAAAATCCAAACTCCTCACCCTGGTTTATAGAGTGACTTAGTCCCTGCTGTCTCTCAGACTTCATCTTCTACTCTCCCTCTTGCTTACTGCCCTCCACCACACTGTCTGAACATCTGCCGTTCCATTGCACAGCTGTTTCCTCTTCCTGGACTGCTCTTACCCTGATTTTCACTTGGCTGACTCCATCTTAACATTCACTTATCAGTTTACATGTCATGTTCTCTGACCACACACTCTAAGTAGCCACCCAATCACCCTCTACCACTCACTCTTGTTTTAATTCTTTTTGTAGTCCTTACCACTGTCTGCTTTGGTCTTTTATGATCTGGATTGATTACTGTCTTTAATTCCCCCCTAAAATATAATCTCCAGAAAGATAGGAGCTTTTTTTTTTACTTGTTCGCACATGTAATCCCAGTACCTAGAATAGCTTGGGGACCCAGAAGACACTCAAGAAAGATTGCTGAATGTTCAAATATTGTTAAAATAAATGTTGTCTCACTGTCCCCAAAATTAATTACAAGGATGGGTGGCGAATTATAATGAAATTAACAATGAAAAACAGTGGCCATTATGCTCTTGGGACCAAGTCTTCTCTAAAAGGCAGTTAGGACTAGGACCAGAGGGGAGCCTGGGTGGCTCAGTCGGTTGAGCGTCTGACTTCAGCTCGGGTCATGATCTCGCAGATCGTGGCTTCAAGCCCTGAATCGGGCTCTATGCTGACAGCTCAGAGCTTGACGCCTGCTTCAGATTCTGTGTCTCCCTCTCTCTCTGCCCCTCCCCTGCTCATGTTCTGTCTATCCCTCTCTCTCAAAAATAAACATCAAAGAAGAACTAGGAACAGAAAACCTCCAAGGCTAGACACCTTCATTAATTGAGCAAATATTTATTGAGCATGTATCATGTTCATGAATCTTATGTCAGGCAACGAGTCTACAATAATAACAAGAAAAACTCAGTTTCTGTTGTTTTAAGGCCCTCATGGATGAGGGCCCAAAGCCATCAGAAAAGAAAAAAAAAATCTTTAAAAGATTAAGTTTCTCGAGGGGATTCTGGGTGAACTCCATGCACTGAAACACTGAAGCAGCCTATCTTGAGCATTGCTAGGGAATGGGGGTGCTTTGAAAGCAGAAATGGAATGTGTACCAAAGACAAATTGTTCACAGCTAAAATTTTTGCTGTGAACCCATTGGGGATATAAAATGGCAAACAGAATTTTAAAAGTAAATACTTTTTTTAAAAAAAAGATGTAGAATGTAGAAAGAAGTGTTCCCAAAGAAGGGGGGTGGAATGCAGAAAGTGTAGTGGGATCTTTAACGCTTATATATTACAACATATGCAACGTTGCACATGCATGCGAATTGTGTTCCTTTTGAGCTGAAGTTGGAATCACCTGATGAAGTGTTGTTCCTTGAGAAGACAGCTGTGGTAAAATTGGTAACATCAAGCTGAATCAGGATTGGAGCTCCACCTATAGTTTGTTTGAAGACTGGTATCTTCATTGCCAAGAAAAATGTCTAGTTGGGACAATGAGTTTTATGCATGCTTGAAAAGGTTTTTAATGTGTGTGTATTGTTATAATTAATGCTTAAATCTATACATAAGGGATCAATTTTAGACATATTTTATTCCTTTGGTATTTGTTAGTTAGCTGTGAGTTATATAATTTGGTTCCTAATAACCCAAAGCCTTTTGTTTTAGGTTAAGATTGACAATCTGAAGATTGTAAATTTCAACTAAGGCTAAATCACATAACAAATTATAGGGCTATTTGAATTGGACACTTTAGGTTGAGGGATTTTATCATTTTGTATTTGGTTTATACATTTCTTTGCAAAAATACTGCCATATAACCGGCACTACAACTTTGAATGGGAGATTAAAAATCGCATGCCCCTATGTTTATACTCTGAAAAGTATCCATTCAGTCAATCAACTAATATCTATTGTGTACTCACTATGTGCCAAACATTGCTCAAGGCCTTGGACATATATCAGTGAATAAAGCAGACAAAAAACAGAAATCAATGCCCTCAAAGATCTTACATGTTAGTGATAGGTGGGGGAGTGATGGATTATAAACAATGATCATGACAAACAAGTAAATTACATTGTATGTTAGAAGATTCTACGCGCTATGGGAGAAAATGGAACAGACGGAAGGAAAAGAGAAGCACAGGGAGGCAGTTGCGATTCAAATGGTGTAGTCAGGAAAACCCTCATTGAAAAATTTTGAGTGAAGACTTGGAGGTTAAGAAAAGCATTCCAGGCAAGAAAGAGCAAGTGCAAAGGCCCTGGGCCAGGAGCTTGCTGGTGTACATAAGGAACAGTGAGGCCTCGGAGTGACTGGAGTGGAGATGAGCAAAAGGTGCCACAGCAGTAGGTCCTGTAGGATAGGAGTCAGAAAACTATGTTGTGACTCGTCTTTGTAAATGAAGTTTTATTGGGACACAGCCATGCCCATTTGCTCACATATTTTCTGTGGCTGCTCTCCTGCTACAACCGCAAAGTTGAGTGAGTGAGGCAGAGACAATCTGGCCCACAAAGACAAACATTACTGTCTGGCTCTTTATAGAAAATGTTTGCTCACCCCTGATGTAGGTTGGATCTTATAGGCCATTGTGGGGACATTGGGTCTGACTCTGAGAAAAATGGGAAGCCATGAGAGGGCTGTCACAGAAGGAAGACAAGATCTGACTTATGTTTTGAAAGGATCATTAAGGTGACTGTGTTGACAAATTTTAGAGAGGCAAGGGTGGTAGCTGAGAAGCCAGTACGGACTGTGTTCATAAGGTATGCTGGGATGCCCCCAGGATGCCACAGCAAATTCATCAGGGTGTAGCGGGATTTTCTAGATTTTTGAAGGGTTCACAGCAATACTTGACATCTGTCAGACACCATGTGAGCTTCCAGCTAGTGGGTGGTTCACAGTTTCAACATTAGGTCATGCTATTTTCCTTTCAGTGCTGTCATATCTTTCTGCAGCTGGGTTTTCGGCAGTACCTGTAACAAAAAGCCAGTACTCTTCGAAAATCAATGTGGAGCGGGAGATGAGGCTGGCAGTGTTCGACTTAACTCCGAGGTTTGAGATGTTGTGCAGTGCCCAACAGTGACGCACCCTCCATCAGCAAGTAAGTGTGCTTATTTAAGAGTGAAATTAGAATATCTTTCTTTTCTCCTACAGCTATTATTTTTCAGACGTCTAGTCGGTTGTTGGAGCATCGTCTTATTGTACAATGTGCTGTTACTGGAGCATTTTTCCTGTGGCTGCTCTAATGAATCGCCACAACCCGGTGCCTCGTAAAGCAGAAATTAATTTTTTCACAGTTTTGGAGGTCGGAAGTCTGAAACGAGTGTCACTGGGACAAAATTAAGGTGTAAGCAGGGCTACACTCCTTCCAGAGGCTCTTGGGGAAAATTTCATTCCTTGCCTCTTGCAGCTTCTTGTGGCTGTTGGCTGTCACACTCCAATCTTTGCATCCATGGTCACCTTGCTTTCTCCTCTGCTATCTGTATCAAATCTCCTTCTGCCTCAATCTTCTCAGGACACACGTGAAGGACACCTGGCTGACTCAGTCGGTGGAGTATGCATCTCTTAAACTCAAGAGTCGTGAATTTGAGCCCCACATTGGGCATAGACATCATACATATATAAATGCACATATGCGATTGCATTTAGGATTCACCTTGCTAAGTTGGGATAACCTCTCCATGTCAAGATCCTTTTTAAAAAATGTTTCTTTTTGAGAGAGCAAGAGAGAGAGCATGTGCGAGGCAGAGGAGAGGCAGAGAGAGGGAGACAGAAGATCTGAAGTGGGCTCCGCACCGACAGCAGAGAGCCGGATGTGGGGCTTGAACTCAGGAACCGCTAAGCCCAGGCGTCCTTCAAGATCCTTAATTACTCACATACACAAAGATCTTTTTTTCTAAATAAGGTGGTGATATTAACAGGTTTCAGGGATTATGACCTGATCAGCTTGGGTGGCCATTATCTAGCCTACTACAGGCATAAATCCTTACTACCTTTTTGGTACCTAACTACTTAATAAATGGGACTGTTAAGTATTTCTTTGAGCCTATAGGTGAGACACCAAGGGCTCTGTGAATATATGAAGTTTGAGAACCTCTGAATTAGGAGGCTCTGCCAATAATCCAGACAGGGAATGATGGGGGCTTGGACTTGAGTGGCAATGGAGAAAAGCGGTTGGAAGTAGACAAGTTCTAGATACAATTTGAAGGTAAGACAGATGGAGTGTGGAAACAAAAATGATGAAGAAAGCAGTGCATGGACCAGAATTTTTGCTGGGGACGAGTGCAGACTGGTGGTTCCATTTTGTACATGTTTAGAGAAGTAATACAAAAAGAAAGAAAAAAGGGAAGGAAAATACATGCATTCCCAACTAGGGCCTGCCGCCAGACCCTCCACCTGCTTACTCTACTCTCATGGTGGTCAAATGTCCCTCCACCCATGTTTTGACTTCTAATTCCAAACATGGACTGAGCAAATACAGACATGAGGTTCCATGTTAGAGGAGACTTAGAAAGCCTTGTCCGAGCCAGAATCCTAAAGAGGATAGGGCAAATTGGGCTCTCCTTTGAGGAGCTGAAAATTACAGAACCCCCAAATTAAAAAGTTATGCCAAATGATGGAGTGGAATTTCAGAAAGACGAGGCAGCAGCGTAGTTTTTGAATCTCCCCAAAGGCTTTCATGGAAATAGATCAAAACCAAAGGCCCACTGGTAGCATTTACCATGAAATTAGAAACTCCCCAAAACAAGAGGGTGGGTGTAACATAAGCCCTAACAGTTGCTTTTTTCCTTTTTTGTAATGCCTGACTTAAGCTTTGATTGCCAGTTCATTTCAAAGAGGCATCCACTTCAAAGACAGCTACCCCAGTAAACACAGTGCTAGCCACACATGGGATAAATAGCCGGGCCACTTTCCCCCAACTGAGGCTTCTTTGATGTAGAAATCTCGGTCAATTTCAATAACTGACCTTTGAGGCCACTTGTCTTTTCTTTCTCCCTGTGTTTTAAATCCCCACTCCCATGTTTTCTGTTTTGTTTAAGGAGGCTTCACACTTAGTATGGAGTCCAACCCAGGGCTTGAACTCATGGCCCTAAGATCAAAACCTGAGCTGAGATCAAGAGTCAGACGCTTGACTGACTGAACCACCCAGGCACCCCATTTTTTAAGTAGGCTTCATGCCCGTCCACTCCTATTTTAAATTCACCACTAAGGACTGAGCCCTTGAAACCCCAGGCCCCCACCCTTGATCCTGGTCCTGATTTGAACCCCTGGTCCCAGTGCTCTGTCTCTGAGACCTCACTGTGTGGCCCCAGGTGTACTGTGTAAGGAATAAACTTCTATTTTTTCAAACATTCCTGGTGGTTGCTGCTAAAGGACATCTTGAAATCATAGTAAGAACCAGAGGACTGGTTCAACCACATTGGTTACTGACAGGCTGAGACCCACACACAACAGTGGGGAAGAGTACCATCAAGAGGCACAGACTTGCCCGCTTCTGGTGTCTGCACCAGAGGCAGTTGCAGACTGGAGGAAGCATCTGATGGCCTTGAGGGCAGGAAGATTTCAACCTGCCAGCAGGTACTCACTCGCAATTTGAGAACAGCAGCTGAGACCTGGTGGTGCAGTCCTGTCCACCCACAAAGTGAGGAAGTACAAGGAGCCCCAGAGGGGGTCTAAAGGACTGGGGGTGCTCTTGCCCCGCCCCACCTCTGTCTTGAAACGGAGCAGCTTGAGCTCCCTTCCAGATGTGACCCACCCAGAGGAGAAACTTCTCACAGCAACAACAGACACAAAGAGAAATGTCTTTATAAAAGTCTGGAGAAGGGAACAGAGCCAGGAAACCTCAGAAAGAAGCCATCCATTTTTGAACGCTACGTTTGGAGAAAACAAAAAACAAAAAACAAATTCTGTGAAGTTAGGAAAGTGATCCTCAACCACAACTCCTTTTCAAAGTGCATTAATACTGATTTCACTTAAAAAGTGGATAACAGAAATGAGATTGAGATCAAGTCCTACACAATAGAATGGGGGGGGGGGGTCTCCACATGTGGGGCAACAAGCAGGTGGAAGCCGGTGGCACTGGAGGTGAAAGGATTCACCTGAGGCAGAAGAACAAAGGCGATAGAAGTGTATTGAACACATCACAAGGGAGCAGTGAGCAGGACAGCAAAGGAGAGACTGTCTGCAAGGAGACAGTGTGTGGGGGCTGTATTTAAAAGGGGAAGGTGAGGAGGTGTGGAGACATACGGAACTTTTCCTTTTTGCTAACTGTGCTTGGTTGTAAGTAGCCCACATGTTGGTTAGGGCCTATGGATATTTTGATGTGGGTCACCTGATGGGCCAGTCTGTATTCGGCCCAGGGGTTGGAGGTCACTGTGGGCCCTTTTGTCTCTATTTCTCCAGGTGGTCACTGTGGGTCCTTTCTACATTCCATCACTCAAGCCTGTTGTCTAAAAGCGGCCTCTAAAGGTAGCATAAGAAAATGAGCAGAATAGCATCCCTTCAGAAAATGAAAGCAAATCCAAAAAGACAGGACCACAAAACAGATCAAAATTGGAACATGCTATTTCAAAACAAGCTAAAAGATGGGGTGCCTGGGTGGCTCAGTCAGTTAAGTGTCTGACTTCAGTTCAGGTCATGATCTTGCAGTTCACGGATTCGAGCCCCACGCCGGGCTCTGTGCTGACAGCTCAGAGACTGGAGCCTGCTTCAGATTATGTCTCCCTCTCTGTTTCTCTCTACTCCTTCCCCACTCACGCTGTCTTTCTCTGTCTCAAAAATAAACATTGAAAAAAATTCACAACAAGCTAAAAGATATTAGAAGGAACAACATAAAAGATGAAAGAATGTGGAGTGAGGGAGGGAAGGAGAGGGAAGTTATTATCTAATAGCTCCAGAGTTTCTGTCTGGGGTGATGAAAAAGCTCTGGAAATGGTATTTGGTTTTTGTTTGATATATTTCCATGAGACGGCTGGGGACATCCAAAAACTATACTGCTGCTTCCATCTTTCTCGAGTCCTGTTCAATTTTTTGACATAATTATTTTAAATGTGGTTGGTGGTGATGGTTTCACCTCATCATGGATGTGCTTAATGCCACTGAATTGTGTACTTAAAAATAGCTAAATTGTGTACTAAAAAATGGTAAATTTTGTGTTTTGTACATTTTACCATAATAAAAAAAAAGATGAAAGACCAACATAAATCAGAATTAGGAGGGATAATAGAGCTCAGGACAGAATTAAAAATAAAAGAGGGGCGCCTGGGTGGCGCAGTCAGTTAAGCGTCCGACTTCAGCCAGGTCACGATCTCGCGGTCTGTGAGTTCGAGCCCCGTGTCAGGCTCTGGGCTGATGGCTCAGAGCCTGGAGCCTGTTTCCGATTCTGTGTCTCCCTCTCTCTCTGCCCCTCCCCCGTTCATGCTCTGTCTCTCTCTGTCCCAAAAATAAATAAACGTTGGAAAAAAAAATTTTTTAAATAAAAGAAAAAAATAAAAGAAAAAAATCAGAAATAAAGACTTAAGTTAAAAATAATACAAGAGTAAATGAACATAATGGATAATGCCTTAAGAGAAACAAATAAGAAAAGTGGGAAACTTTTAAAGATGAAAAAGAAGATAAAAAGAATTCCAGAGAAATAGCAAATATAAAAGGTAGGCAAAAAAGTCAGGACAACTCTGAAGAGAGTAATACAAATACATACAAGAAGTTAGTATGCTCTAAAAGTGACATTCAAAATCAGTGGGGCAAATTAGTCAATACATTGTGATACATTCCTGTTGAGACAAATGGTTTCTCTAGAAGGATTCACATACAGTGTGGCAAAAGTAGATGTCTCTAAGGGGGCAGGGAAATGGGCAGCTGGGTATTTCCACTGAATACCTTTTGTACCTTGTTCTGTCATGTGACTTTATTACCTCTGAATTCTGACTGCCTGAGTTCAAACCCCAACACCCCCAATTGCTAGCTCTTAATCTTGGGCAAACTTTTGACACTCTCCAAGCCTATGTCATTATCTGTGAAGTGGAGTGAAGAAACTCAATAAATGTAAAATACTAGCAGAAACAACCCAAATCTCCACCAACTGATGAGTGGATACACAAATGTTGCAGAGTCATGCAATAGAATATTATAGTCATAAAATCAATGAAGTGGACACACTAGGACATGGATAAACTTTGAAAACATAATGCTAATTACAGAAGTCAGACGCAAAGGGCACATATTGTACTATTTCACACCTATGAAATGTCCAGAGAAGGCAAATTCAGAGAGACAGAAAGATTAGTGGTTGCCAGTTGCCAGTGGAGGGGGGGAGAGAATGAGAAGTGACTGCTAATGGTCCAGGGGGGTTCTTTTTGGGGTGATGAAAATGTTATGGGTTAGATAATGGTGATGGTTGTACATGCTTGTAAATGTTCTAATGACACTGAATTTATAGTTTCAAAGGGTGAATTGTATTGTATGTTAATTATATCTCAATACAAGATAATTTTTAAAAAGCAAATTACCAAAAAAAAAAAAAAAAGCAAATTGCCAATTTTTCCATGGTGATTTTCCGTTGTCTCCATCCCTCCCCTCCCCCCACTCCATTCCCTTTCCTGCCCCACCCCCTCCACGCCCTCACTCTCTCTACCCCCCAATTCTTTCTAGCTGTCCCACCAAGTCCTAAGGAGCACCTCTAGACCTTTGGCACCTGCGTGCTACAGCCGTTGGAGCGCTACTGAGTTCCCACATGTGCCCACCGCTCTTACCTTGTGGGAATGGACCCCTCCAGCGGATTTTCCTCCTGCGCTTCGGTTGGTCAGTTTTAGAGAAAGGGGCACGCACATCGGCGTCGATGGAGGACGACCTGGCAGGCCCCGCTGGTTAACGTTTAAGTCCCTCCGGAAGTTTGATCTCGACCACCATGTGACTTCCGGATGCTCTGATCTGAAAGCCAGGTTGGCCATCTGCTGGCGCTTGCTAACACTGAAGGCTTTGGAGGCATATATAAGCCTCCAATCGAAGCCTCGTTCCTCTGCCCGCAGTGTGACCTAAGCCCATTGCTGAATCTCACTAGTAAAGTGGCACAGTGATACTAGCGTTGCATGTCGTTGTGTTGGTTAACTGAAGTAGTGCGTTCACCGGCCTGGTGCCTAGGTGTTTAATAAACAGTGATTTGTATCCAGGCCCTGTTCTCGGCGTGCCTCGGCTTCTCGGCGGGCCTCCTGCTACAGCAGTTGGCTTGGCTAGGCTCCAGTGATCAGCTGCCCCCAGGATAAATGTGAGCCCTTGCCATCCATCCAGTAGATGGATGATTTGTACTTACCTTACCCAGCTATAGTCATAGATGGATTGGACAACCCAAACATTTTGGAGGTATGTCTTGAATCTCTTGTCTTCTAAAATACTATAGGGTGGACATGAGATGTAAGGCCAGCTTCCACGAAAGGCTTTACATTTATTCTGGTCAACCTAGACTGACTCATCTCCTGTCATCTCCAATTCTATTTATTCTTTTAACCCTAACCTCAGACCCTGCTTCTGCCATTTCCCCCACTCCTGCTTTTTATAAACCTAGAAAATCTCTCCCCTTTCAGCCTTCGTGGCCTGGACCAAGTTACTTCCTCTTTTCTTCTTATCCCTTTTCCCTTATTCTCCCATCCAACTTTTGGTTCTTTCTCATGCAGACTTTTATCCCGACCCCCACCAAAGAAAACCCCCAGTTAACAGTATCTCAGAACTAAAAAGTCTTCTTTATTTCTCATCTATTAATTATGTTTATTATGTTTTATTAAGTTTTAAAATACATCTGAATAAATAGAGAAATTTATATCTATCTATATATATATGGATAAATGGCTGGTACCCAGAGTGGTACCAACAAACGTAGCAGCTCTTATATTGCATAGCCATAGTATCGAGCAATTTCCATATCTTTTTCCCTCTCAATGAAAAACTGCACTTTCCCCAAAGAGGTGTATTTGGCTGCATTCTCACGCTCTTGTTGAGCCTGCCGCTTCATGGCCTCTCGCTCTGGCCTCTGTTCTTTTGTGATGGGCTTCGACATTACTGGCTCAGGAACATTGGGTTTTCTCCATGGAATAGGTTGAAAGCAGAAGTCTTGGAGTAGAAATTGATTGTGAGGTTTGGGTGGGGACTGGAGTTTGGTCACAGCAGTAGGAATGGGTTCCTGCTGGAGAGAGGTGCAGGATGACGTTTTGTAGGGTGCAGGTCTGGATGCAGCAGAGTGAGGGACACTAGGCCGGGTAGGGTTGGTCAAACCTGGTCGGGTTGGATTGGTTGAAACTGGCCGAGCTGGTCTGGCAGGACCTGTCAAGGAGACAGGGGTTGGCCGGGATGAATTGACTGCAATAGGTTGAGCTGAGCTAGTGGACCCTGGCCGGGCAGGGTAAGCCATAGCAGACCGACGTGAGGCCAGAGAGTGTGGCCTCCGAAGAACAGGTCGAGCTTGAGGCTTCTCCAAGGTTGGAAAAGGCAAAGGCACCAACTTGACCTTCCCAGGAGGTGGCAGCTCATACTGGGATGGAGATGGACACTCTGTGTCAGCACCACTGTCTTGTTTCTGGACTTTGACTTTATTTTTTTCAGGACCTTTACCCTCACGTGGGGTGTCCAGCCATCGTTTGATAACTGGGGATGGCTGGGCAACTTTAGGGTTGCTGGAGTTTCCCAGGGCCCAGGAGGAAGAGAGTCTGATTTTCTTATCACTCTTTTTCCCCAGCGCGTGAAAAATCTGTACGGACTCCAACATGTGCATGCCTAGGCAGCTTCGAGGCTTTTTAAAGGTCTCTTGGCTAAGCTCAGGTTGATTTCTCCTCCGCTTCATCTTGGGAATAGTTGGCTTCTCTTCTGCCTTGACTGTGTTTCCTGACTGCTTACTCTCTTCAGCTTTCTTGGGGTTGTTTTCTCTGCTCCTTTTGGTCTTTTCCTGCCCATGGCTCTTAGTTTTGCTGATCCTGCTGGATGCAGCTTTCTGAGATTTTCTGTTGGAATGCTTGGCTGCATTCACATGAGCCCTGTCACTATCTCCAGCATTGCAAATAACCACTTCTTCCCCTAACAGGCATCCTGGGTCCTTTGGCTGGGTTTTGGTCTTGGGAACACCATTGATAGTCTCAGCAGCTTTGTGTTTATTCTTCCTAGCTTGATCAGAGGACAACTTTATGACACTTGACTTTTCTTGCACTTCATTCAACTTGATGATTCTGGTATCTTTGGCATTGATCACCTTGGGACCTTTGGATTGATCAAGGTCGTTCAAGGAATTAAAGAGCTGGGGAAGATGAATATCCTCCACTAGAGTAGTGATGTCTGCGAAACCACCACTAGATACAATACCATTTTCAAGGGTCCCTTGGTCCTCAAGACTCATGCCATTTTTTCCCAGATCAGTGTTTTCAGAACCAGACTGCTCCTCTTGGCCAAGGGGATCAATGCAGGCCAGGAGCTGGTGAATATCAGGAATTTCTAAAGGAAGTAGTGGAGGATCTTGATTTTCTAATGGGATCTGGTAGGCATCCAGAGGCTTTGAAAGCTTGGTTTTAGTATCACTCAAATTCTTATTCTCAGTTTGTTCCTGGCTTGGAGCTGGAGGCAGTGCCAGCAGATTACTGGAACTCTGGACAGGAGCTATCACTGAGATGTCTCCAAGCTCAGGAGGTGGGTTGCTTTCAAGTACCTGGATATTTCTGCTACTGCAGGACTTGGGGAATTCTGGAGTTTGTGGCAGACAAAATGTCTGACTTGGAGATTGCAATCCCAGGGAAGTCTCCATCCCCAGGGAAGTCTCCATCACTACAAAGAAATCAAGGAAGAAGTCATTCCCTGGTAAGTGAGATGCTCCCCCAGACACCAAGACAGAAATCATGCACCTTCCAGCAATAGGCAAGGCGGTTCTACCAGCTCTTCTTAAGGATCATGGACAGAACCCTGTGCTAGGAGATAGGAGATGACTTCTAGTTCTTCCCAGTGATCATTTGATGTCATTGGTTCTTGCTTTTCTTTGTATTTTGTACAAAGTTTAAGTAAAATAAGAGGCTAAGGTGGTTTTTAAATTATGAAATGTTTCTACAAAGCCTATAGAATCCTTGCAATTCTCCCCACTTTCCTTAGAGAATAAGAACACTTCACACCATGGACTAGGAGAGGGAATGGAGCTCTTTCTGATAAAATATATAAGGATAGATTCTTTGCCTGCTTGCTTTGGACAGCATCTCGGAACACAAGGTCTTAAATCCTGGTGTAAATTAAGGAAGTGAGGGAAAGTGAAACTGGCACTATCACAATAAGAGTTCCAAAATGCTTTCCAAAGAGACTGAAGCAATAGATCAGGGGAGGGAGTTCATTACAGTGTGGTAGTACAGGAGACTGATCAGCTAGGGCAGTGAAAAGTGTGGTAGCCCTTGTGTATGCACTTGGGGTCCTTGTACCTGTAGCATAGATGGCCATTTCAGTGTCTCACCTTCCCACCCCTATTTAGTGCTCTTATACAGAGTCTGAAAATGGAGAGCACTGAGTGAGGGTAGTGGTTATTAAAGTCTCAGGACTTAAATTCTGCTTCTCTGTGGATTCACTACTACTTGGCTGAAGATTTGACCCTGTTTTTGAATGCCGACCTTAATTCTTTCCCTCTTGCTATTTCTACTCACCTTGAAAACTTGTTTCTGTGATGGGTTGAGCAGATACAGAGTAGTAGATTCCAGAGGTGGAGGCTGGTGTTGGGACATTTGTGGGCTGAACCTCCTTTAGTACCATGACCATTTCTGGTTGGGGGGCAGAGGCCTTACTTCCCATGTATGACACAGAGCCATAGGACTGCAGGTAGGGACCAAGTTCTCCAGACAGTAGAGGTCCCAGTGTGCCTTGATTATAGTAATATACCTGGCTTCCTTCCTGGTAGGGAAGTGATAGGCTGTGTCCCTGATTTGGAATCTGAGATGGTGTTCCCTGAACAAGGCTGGCAGAAAGTGATGGATACAGAGGGACCATGTTATTGGCCTCTGAAGTTTTATCATACTGGGCTACCATAGATATGGAAGAAACAGCCGTGTCCTGGTCAGTGACAGTCACAGTGAAGTCTCCAAGTGAAGATGACTTCTTTTCAGTGCTCCCTGTGCTATCCCACTCAAAAATACCTGGATAGGAAGCAGCTGAAGTAGAGATCTGGCTCTGGGCAGTAACTCCAGACAACATAGTTGTACTGGAATGTTGGTAAAGGTAGGCACTACCCATGAGTGGCTGGAAAGAAGTGCCAGAAGCTGATGGCAGTAGCCATGCCGAACTGACTGCTGGAGCAGAGACTCTGGAGAAGCTGTAGACACTTCCTGCTAGGGAAGCTTCATTGCTCACCACAGGGAGAGAGAGCTGCAGAGAGTTTGGAGTTCCAAGTAAAGATGGATTTTGGAAATTTTCTGTAGGGAACAAGAGGGTTATGAAGAATCAGGGAGATCTCACTATATTTGAGGAAACACATTATCTTAAAGTTGTTGCTACCAAGAAGCCTCTAATACCAATAGTTGCTGAGATACCAAAAATCAAACCATTTAAGATGGTTGTAAGGGCTGAAGTAGCTTGGTAGGTACTCTTCTATATTAACTGCCTGTGCTCCCAACTTGGGCACAGATGTGTGGAAGACCCAGGTGGTGTGCTTCGTACATCATTCCATAAGCAAGAAGCAACCTTCTCCCTGCCCTGTCTTTCCCTTGAGCCTACACCAGCATCCACTCACATACTGTTTCCTAGAAGTGAAGCACTTCCGTCTTCGGAGGTCCTTAGAGAACCTCTGTTCTATATTCTCATTTCACGAGTGAGGAAACTGAGGCCAGGGAGGTCAGACTGACTTGTTCAAGTTCTCCCATTATGTTAGGTCTCATTACCAGGTTATAAAAACTAATAATCGTGACATCCTTGCCAGGACCCTACTCTGAGCATTATGCTGCCAGAAACCAGGAGAAATACAATGAATGTAGATTCCTCCCCCATTAGAAACTGATACAGCTATTACCATTGTAATCTTCAGGGTCTTGTTTTGCTTGTGCAGTTCGTTTACAGCTCAGTCCAGCTGGTAAATTCAAAGGGTCATTCGTGGGGCTCCTGGTTGGCTCAGTCAGAGGAGCACGTGACTCTTGATCTCGGGGTTGTGAGTTTGAGCTCCACGTTGGGTATAGAGATTACTTAAAAATAAAACCTTTTTTTTTTTTAAGGGTCATTCTTCTTAAGCCTGGTTTCTGATCCTACCTCAAAATGACTACCTGAAACTAAGTTTCTCAAAAAGTGCTTTTTGATAGAATCAAGTTATTTAAGCTGTCTCTGTGCTTCAGTTTACTCATCTATAAAGTGGTTGTAATAGTAACAACAACAATGGTAGTAGTAATAATTCGCACATGAATAAAAGTGATACATTACATATGATTTATATGAAGGAAGATATGTTCCGAAAAGACAGAAAAATCATGAAAAACACACATTACAGAACTAAGAAGAAATATATAGATATTAATGAAAACTGGGATATGTAGCAAGCATCGAGGCATAATAAGTTTACTGATATAACAAGTTCTTTATCATACATACAATATTACAGAAGTGAATATTGCCTACCCAATTTTGCTGAATACTACTAAACAAAATGGAGCCCACAACAACAGAAGGTGATTTTGAATGAATTCCTAACCAGGACATACAGACAAGGATAGATCAGTAAAAACTGCATAACAAGCAGCAAATGCCATAAATGTGAATGAATAGGTAGCCACAGCTTTTGTAGACAAGTATTACAATGAAATCTGGTACAAAGCAGAGAGGAAAATAAGTGTAAAGGAATTGTTACTGCATTCAGTCCCATTTTCCCAAATATTACCCAGCAAGTAACAGATACTAAGTCTAATACAAATGTATATTTCAATATAATCATATAACAAAAGGAAGAACATTTAAAAAGCATCATGAAGGTTTTTCTATTTATCTAAAAATATATTTTAATCATCTTCAGCATTCAGGAAAATGTCATCCCCAAAGCCTATAAAAAAATACCATCGCTGAAATCAAACAAACAGACAGACAAAAATGTTTAATGTAAGAAAACCCAAAGGACTCTACAAAATTGTTTTAGATAAATGTGGAATTAGGGATGTGGGCCTTGACTTTTCTTCTTAGGTTGCTGAGATATGAAAACAGATGTGTGCTCCATGTTGGGAAGAAAGTAACTGAGAAGATGAAAGGAAGCCTTGACTTGGAACCTACTTATCACACAAAGGAATTAGTTCTTATGATTCAGTCTAGGAGATACCAATTTTTAGATAAACTGAGTCTTGTTTTTAATAGGCAAAACACCTACATGGCTTAAAAAAGCAGAATGAAATAAAACTGAATATTCGGTTTCCTCCAGCCCCTTAGATAGTCACTTTTATTAATTTCTTGGATAAGAAGCATCATTTCTTTTTTTTTTTTAAGAAGCATCATTTCTAAAGTATATTTCGTAAAATGTTTACATTCAAAACTTTTCAGTGCCATCTGTGTTCAGAGAGGCAATACAAAAAAGCAAGCAAACAACAACTGAGTACGACCTTTCTGTAAGTTGCTTTTCCTGGTGATGCCCAATTCCGGCCTTACTTTCCTTCCTAGTCTCTTAATGTAAGTATTAGCTAAAATCAACTTTGTTTTGCCCTGCTATAAGCAGATTTCATTTTATGCTCTTTCTGCTTTAATTTAAAATCTTTGGTTTCCTTCAATATTCCACCCTAAACTACCTCTTCCCCCACCCTCTCCCCTTGAGAGCTTCTCTATGCTCTTTCTTTTCATTCTTATATTTTCCCCTCCTCCTTGGTTCCTGGTAGCCTGTGCTGAGGGAAACAATCCTAAACTTCCTTACCTTTCAAGACTTGCCTCCCTAGAGCCCACTCTCCTCCATCCTCTTTTCCTGTTTTCCCTTTACACCTACATTAGTTAGAAAACATGTGAATTTGACTTTTTGAGCAGCACTAAATTAAAAATACTAAAGTCAAAATATTAGTGGAGGAACTGTTAACAGATGAAATATCTTGGTAAATATTGCTAGTTTTCTACATAACCTAGGTTTTCTCTCTTTCTGTTGAAACACTCTTCAACAAGCCTCTGATTTCATTTTCTACATGGGTGCCCTTTAAGACTCAGTATTAGAAAAGAAAGGGACCAGAGAGAACCACCAATCTAACATCCTCATATAACAGATGAAGAAAAAACAGTTTTCAGGAGTCAATGACTTGTCCAAAGTCACACAGGTAATAAATGCCAAAGTCAAAACTGAAGTGAGGTCTCCAGAGTTTTAGTTCAATACTTTCTCCCATGATTCTATGCTATTTTGAATCTACTACTACATTTAGGGGCAAAAATAAAATCTAATGAAAAACTTTTAAGTTTCTTTCCTTACCAGACATGGTCAGAGAAGAGGAAACATCAACTCCGGATACAAGGGATGAGGAGACGATACTGGAGGATGTCTGAGTGGCTGAAGCCGAAGAGTGCATGTGTCCAGTACGAAGGTCACCGGTCACTGGTCACTGGTCACTGGTCACTTGCGATGATCCAAATTTATTTACAGGTGACTCCATGGAAACCCCAAGATTCCACCAGGTGGTGGGGGTTTGGTGGGAGAATGATGTCACAAAGCAGGCAGTTTAAAGGTACGAGGTAGCCAATAGGGAGGTCAGATTCCCAACAAGAAGACGGGATTGGTGGAAGGAGTGGCAGGAGAACTAAAACAACACCTAAGTGGTACCTAATCCTATAAGACAGATGTGATAGTCTCACTTTCTCTCACATTCTTATCTTAGGGAAATCATCTCAATGTTTCTTAGAGGTGTTCATTAATATAATGAACTAATAGTTATTCATAGTCTATGTATTATATTTTACCATCTGTATTCTACATTTACAATTATATATCCAGTTAACTAACATCCTTAGAAAGGAAAGGCACATCTAGGTTGAACAATTAAAGGGGCTCTGAAATAATATTAGTGGATCTGATTAGTAAACTTACTGCAGCTTTTAAGGAGCAAAAGAAGGAATTAAGGAATTCTTTTTGTAACTTGGTTAAAGAGTAGGGTGAAGTTTGTTCAGTGCTTCAGTGAAGTTTGTGGAGAACAATGTGGTGCAAGGCTCATCTCCTTGAATCCTACCTTCCTTGGACTGGGCTGTGCTGGGCAAGGTTGAATTTAGATCTCTCTTCTCCTCTCCTTCATCATAGGCATTGTTTGTGGGAGGGGTCTTGATCTTGCATTCTTACACTCATGGATGTTACTTCCTGTCAACCTCCAGCAGCAGGAGTCTTTTGTTCAGTGCCTGATGCTTTGCAGAATGAATTCTGCCCGTTAGAAGCAAATACCAGAGAGTTGGAAGACACAGATGATTGCAAATCTTTCCTTTTCCAGCATTTGGTTGCAATTCTTTTGCCCATAATTTGCTCCCTCCATCTCTGGGCCACACAGGCATCCTGCAATCCCATCCAGCTGTTTTATACGTGAGAGGCATTCCGGGCATTCAGGGTACTTTCCCTTTCTCATTCTCACATAAGTGTATCCAGTGTGGCAGTTACCATAGCCTCTTCCCCCCTTGCAAACAGTCACTGTAGAATCTTGGGCCTCTAGGATTCTCTGCCTGCCATGCTTGGGTGCAAGATCAGGCAAAATGAAGAGTACAATAGTTTACAGAAAGAAGAGGACATTCATTGAGAATAGGGAACATGCAAAGTGAAAGGATACAGGAAAAAAGAGCCTCGTGTGGATTTTGGGTTTCTGTGAGAAACAAGTTGACACATTTTGGCCTCATTTTATAGTAACAGAACATGCAATTATATACATATAAGTGTAAATCCATACTTATATATTAACA
Organism: Prionailurus bengalensis; assembly: GCF_016509475.1. Taxonomy (NCBI): domain Eukaryota; kingdom Metazoa; phylum Chordata; class Mammalia; order Carnivora; family Felidae; genus Prionailurus; species Prionailurus bengalensis. Next base: position 90,221,702 of record NC_057354.1, on the reverse strand, counting down.
TAATATTGACATAACAATAATATCAATGCATATATAATATATTGATTATAATATAAATTATATAACATATATTAGTGTTTAATATCTTATATTCGTTAAATAAATATATTTATTTATGCAACTAGATAGTGCAGCATTTGCCATGAATTCTGTACACTAAAAAGAATAATCTTAAATATATTTTTTTGTGTGTTTTTTGTGTTTTGTGTCATATTACCTCATTTATATCATTGATCGGTATGTTCACAGGATATAAGTTGTTTTTAAATGCTCCATTTTTTCTATATTTTTTCCCTTGTATTTTTAAGGTATCCAGCATTGTAAGACATATCACATGTTTTTCTCTTGATGATTCTTTTGAAGCATCATGAACTAATCAACCTGCTGGATTTTGTGGAGACGCTTAAAAAGGGTCCATGAGAAAGGCACTGTGGTGAGTTATACTGTGCCCCCAAGCATAAGGAAGACGTCTGCAGCCAGCTGGAACTGGCCTGGATTACCTCTGTTTTTGTTCCCCGGGTTAGTACTTTTCTTACTAACCACTCTTGTTCCTGTGATGAAGTGAGTTAGTTCTGAGCTGCTAATGCTTTTTATGTGAAGTAAGCTGGTTTGGAGGAGGAAATCTATGGATCAAGTCATTTTCCTCAGTGGTAAGCTTTTAGGAGTGCCCAGATCAGCCTACCTATGGACTTTTCTGGGCCAAAGAGTACCTGTGGCCAAAGAGTAGGAGGTATGTGATAGAAGATGCCAAGAGCCCACAAGAAGATAGCTCACAGGTGGTACCTCCAGAGACAATGTTTCATTTATAGGCCTACTTTTCCTATTATGAGATATGAGTTTGTTCAGTGATGGGGGATGATGCTTATCTGAGAAGAAATTGTGAGGGGTGTTGCAGCATAGAGATATGGCTTAAGCTTATAAATGTTTTTCAGTGTTTTTTTCCTCTAAGACTCATACCTCAAATAGCCTACCTCTATGATATTAGTATATAATGTGGGGCTAACAATATATAGGAAATAATAGGCAAGCCAGACCAGTTTCTCTTTTCTCTATGTTCCTATGGAAATCAAGGGAATCTATAGCTACTGCAGGTTAGGGTGAGTGCTGTAAGGTTGGAGGAAGTGTAGTAACACAAATTGTGGTAGCAGTGAAATATTTACATATTAAAATATCTAGTTCCAACATTCAGTTCCACTTAGGCAGACCCTTAGTTAGGCCTTTCCTGGCTCCCAGCCTCTCTATCTTCTCTCCAGATTTTCAGCCATTTGAGTTAACCTACAGAATCATCTTAATTTCTAAAATGGAGGAGGAATAACCTAAAAAGCTTTAGTCAAACACTCTGGAACTTAGCATCAAGCCCTATCCTGACCTAAAGTCTTATATTTGTGGTTAGAGTATGGTCTTATCCTATAGACCCTCTTCCTGCATTTTGCAGACATTGGGATAAATAGGACTTGTCTTGGTGTAATATATCCAGTCCATCTGCTACCGCTACTGCTCTCCTTTACTTCCCCTTTTGTTACTTTTTGACTGGGTTAAAGACTAGAATCCCTCAAACACCTGAGGTTTGGTACCTGGGGCCCTACCAGATACTAGTAGATTTTGTTAGTGTCAACTACTCAGCTGTTTGGTGTTCCAAATATCCCTTGCTCCTATATTTTCCATTCCAGTATACTACATATCTATTAAGGCATTCTTTTCTTTTTTTTCTTTTTTAGAGACAGCGAGTGGAGGAGAGGGGCAGAAGGAGAGGGAGAGAGAAAGAGAGACAGAGAGAGGGAGAGAGAGAGAGAGAGAGAGAGAGAGAGAGAGAGAGAGAGAGAGAGAATCTTAAGCAGCATCTATGCTCAGCACGGCCTGATGCAGGGCTACATCCCATGACCCTGGGATCATGACTTAAGCCAAAATCAAGAGTCAGATGCTCAACTGACTGAGCCACCCAGGCATCCCAAGGTACTCTTTTGCCTCATGTTGGACCTACTCCCATCCAAAGGCCTACTCTTTTCTGGTTCCCATATTTTCTGGAAATCCTGTTATGCCTACATCTGGATTTTCTTGCGTGAACTATAACTGAGTTTGTGTCTTGTAGCAAATTAGAAGTGCAAGACCAGGGGTGCCTGGGTGGCTCAGTCGGTTGAGCAACTGACTCTTGGTTCTCTTTAGTTCATGATCTGACAGTTCGTGAGTGCAAGCCCCACATTGGGCTTCATGCTGACAGTGCATAGGCTGCTTGGGATTCTCTCTCTCCATATTTCTCTGCCCCTCTCCTGCTCACTCTCTCTGTCTCTCAAAATAAATAAATAAATAAAATTAAAAAATTAAAAAATAAGAAGTGCAAGACCAATATACCTTATGGTTTCTGATAGACTTACGTCACATTTTATATATTCTCATGTCTGTAGGTATATGTACCATTCATACTTTTTGGCCACTGAATGCCTGTTGAATATTGTTTTTTTAAAAAATAAATTACAAAAGAATATTTTATGATTTAGCACCAAATTTGAATGTGTCTATTTGTAAGTTTGCAAATACGCTGTGCTAACTTACACCTTTTCTTTTTCCAAATAGCAATTTGCTAATATTGACCTGTTTTAAATTATGTGTAAGTTTTCCAAATTGTAAATGCTTGTGGATTTAAACTTGGCTAGAATATGACTGTCCCAGAAACGTTAAAGATAGTGATCTTTTTATCCATTCATTTGATCATTTATTCAATAACTCTGACCTTTCTGGCCCTCGGTTTACCCAGTACCAGACTACTAAGTGTATGTAAGACACTTTCACAAGTTAGAAACTAATGAATACAAATAACGAAAAATTAGCTATTATAATTATCTACAGTTTACCTGGAATTAGTACTCTAGTCTGTCTCCATACCTACTGTAGGACATGCTGTCCTTTGCTGTTTAAATTATAGCAGAATTCAGACTTTTTCTAGCAGGTACAGTTCCCTATGCCTGATACTGTGTGGAAATCTTAGACTTGAGCTTCCACTCCTGTCTTTCAGTCTGTTTGTTTGTTGCATTTTCTAAAACCCTACAGACCTAAGGTCAACCTCTAATGTGATACCTGGTGCATGATAAGAACCCAATAAAAGTTTCACTGTGAGTGGGAGTGTAGGTTGATACAATATTTTTGGAGGGTAATGTGGAAGTATCCTTCCAAATTTTAATCCAACATATCATTCATTCCAGAAATTCTACTTCTAGGGATTTAGATATAGTTGTATACATATATAAGGGCATTCATACTGCAGCCTGTTACAGAGGACCAAAAAAAAAAAAAAAAAACCAAAACCTGAAAACAATTATTGGACTGGTTATATAGATTATGGCTCTTATAATCAATGAAATACTATGCAAAGCAGGCATTAAAAGTAATAGAGTGGATGTATGCATAAACTGACTGGGAAAATCAGTACCCAAGATATACTGTAGGATATGTATACTATACTGCTTTTGTACAAAATGAAAGATATCCATATATTTACAAATAAACGTATATATATATATATATATATATATATATATATATATATACAATAAGTATGAATGTAAGCAGTTGGAAAATACCTGGAAGAACCACACAAGGAACTGGGGCACTGGGACTTAACCCTCATTCCATGTCCTGTACTATTTGAATTCTGGTGTACCTACATGCTCATCGAACCTGCGCTACCGACCCCCAGCTTAGGAGGGCACTGTCGCTCTCTGACTCCTGTTTACTAATCAAATTTCTCCGTCAGCCAGCGTGTTGACGTCATCACGACTGTCGGTGGCGCGTGCGCAGTTGCAAGGGGCCTGGGAACTGCGTGGGTTGCTGCCTAGGCGCTTCCGCTCCGGGATCTTGTTCTGGCACCGTAGGCGCTGGACTGGCGGCTTTGACTCTCTTGCTGTTGGGTGGGAGGCATCTTGGGGCCTACATGAGCCAGTGGCATCATGCCCGCGGCGGCTGGGGCCAAGGACGCGCGTACTCTGGACGTCGCTCCACCAAGAAGAGGGGCGGAAACCACGTCCCGGAAAGGTAATCTGCCCTGGCCCCTGGGCGTGGCCCTCCACTTTGGCGCTCGGCGGCCTGGACTCCATGTCTTGTGGTCTCTTACCTGTATCTGTCCCCGCGACGCGCTTGGCCCGTCCACCCAGACTGGGAGGCATGGATCCTCACGCTGCTCCGCCCACAGCAGCTGGGTTCTGATTTCTCCCCATTCCGTTAAAAGCGAGGCTCTGGCCATTGCTTCTCTGTTAAAATGCACAGGAATGGCTTTTTAAGATGGGACTGACTGCCAGTGTCGGGGACACCCCTTAATTACCAAATTGGAGTCTCCCTCAGTTCCTCGAGCTGTGTTGTTTTGACACAGCAAACGTGAGTAATGAGGACCAAGTTTGAGTGGAAAAAAAAACCACCAGTACATCCGAACTTTCCTCCGAAAAAGTTGATTTATATTGTTTCCAGCAATCACAGAGGGCATAGGTTTGCTTCCTAACACGTTTCGTTTGAGATAGCTTCTTCTGTGCAAATGATTAATTTTAAGACTTTGCTCATGTGTTCATTGAACTCTTTTATTCCTTGAAATCTTCCTTTCCTCCCATCTCCTACATCAAGTCCCCTTCATTTTATCTCCTGAATATCTTTACTCTGTCAGCATCCTAATACAGAACTTGCCTGATCTATTGCAGGTCCTAAGTAGTGTACATATATCTAACTCTTGTCTCTTTCCAATCCATTCTTCACACAAGAAGTCTTGTTATTTATTTTTTATTTTTTTAATTTTAATGTTTTTTAAAATTTATTCTTGAAAGAGAGACAGAGCATGAGCGAGGGAAGGGCAGAGAGAGAGAGGGACACAGAATCTGAAGCAGACTCCAGGCTCTGAGCTGTCAACACAGCGCCCGACGTGGGGCTTGAACTCGTGAGCCGTGAGATCATGACCTGAGCCGAAGTTGGACGCTCAACCAACTGAGCCACCCAGGCACCCCACAGGAAGTCTTTTTAATAGACTAGTTGGACTATTGCCTGTAAACATCAATCAAAAACATGGTTTTAAGAATAAAAAGAAACTCTTTACCATGGTCTTTAAGAGTCTGCATAGACTAGACTCTTCCCTTGCTTTTCCAGCCCCATCTTGTGCCACTTTTGTCCTCACTTTCTGTGCTTCAGCTATACTGAATTCACCTTAGTTAACTAGCTCATCCTACAGAAGTCAGCTCAAATATGACTTCACTGTGACTCCTAACATTATTAAGTGAAGTTCACAGTCCCTTTTCTATCAGGTTTTCTTTTAAAATGTGAACTTGATGTTCCCTACTGACTGCATTTGATGGCACCAGTTGTGTAAGGACTGAAAATAAAAACTGTCAAGTCAAAGAATTGAATTTAAACTTTTAATCAACAGGTATACAGTAATGACACCGGAGTGTTCAGGACTGGGCTAGGTTTTATCGGGGATACGAAAATACTGGACAAGTCTGGTTTTCGATGTTCCTTATTTGTTGAGACCTGTGCACTGTTTTGTTGCCTGTGTCTAGAAAAGTATAAGTTGTTACTAGGTGGGGTTGAGTACATGGAACAGCAAAATTCAAAGCAGGGAGAAGAGGGGAACGTCTGTGTGGGCTATGGTGTCCATTTACAAGGAGCCATCATTCTATGCTGGGGTACAGGCTAACATAAAATTCGGCTAACAAAAAATGTATTAATAGGTGGAAAGACTATCTTCCAGTTGGACAACGGATGCCTGGGACTCGTTTCATTGCTTTCAAAGTTCCTTTGAAAAAGGTAAGCAAAAGTTAATTCAGTATTCTTTCACAAATCTGAATTCATGATATAGAATGCTGGTTCTCAACCCTGACATGCTCCATCTTCCCTTTTTTTTTTTTAAAGTTTTTTATTCATTATTTTTTATTTTTATTTTTTTAGTAATCTACCCAGTGCAGGGGCCAAATGCATGACTCTGTGGTCAAGAGTCGCTTGCTCTTCCGAGTGAGCAGCCAGGCACCCCTCCATTTTCCCTTTTTAATAACAAGTACGTTGTGTATCCCCTTTAGTATCCTGAAATAGTTATAGTTAAATACTACTTCGCTACTTAATTTTAAAGAAAAAAAGTCAACCTATGCTCTAATTATAATGTAAACACTAAATAAAATAAAGTAACTTACAATAAAGTAATATGTAATTAATTTCAATATGTAAATGTTTGGGCATGACTATATTAGAAATAAAAAAGTAGTTGGTTACTTGCAGCGTGAATACAAACACTGCAAATGCAGACCAATCTAGGTGGGTTTTACTGCCTGTCAGAAATTTCCATGATAGTGAACAGCTCTTAGTAGATTTTCAAATAAAACAAAGTACAATTTTTACATGATTGAAACGTGATTACTATCTTGGAAAATTCAATGTACTTTAAAACTCTGCAGAAAACCTCTTGCGTTTATTTGTGAAATGGAGTTAGGTTCTAAGGCTTAGATAACTATGCGCAGTTTTTCACCTATATGAGGTGTTGAATAGGACATTCAAAAGTCATTCAGGTGTGAGACACATTTGTAGGACTGTTCTGAATTTGGCAAGATTTCTAGCATCTGTGACCCCCATTTACTAAATGGTAGACTATTTCACTCCCATCATCATAACTAAAAAATAAAAAGCCCTTGATTAGCAAGGTCGCGATTTCAGCATGGAAACTCTGAAAACTGTGTCTTTGTTAGAACTGAGGAAGGAATAGGTGAGGAAAGCGTTTGACCAATATAAAAAAGGTAAGAAGAGACTCATGAAACTGCCCGGCATAGCATGGATTGGTATCTGGAAAAGCCACTTTGAATGTGTTGAGATTTTGTTTAATTTGTGACTCATAGGTCAGGGTTCCTTTTTCATCTACTGTGTCAGTTCTTCTGCATCTCTGGACTTAAAAACTAGTCTTCTCATAAAGATGATCTTATGGCTCTTATTCACATCCATCAACACCAAGCATAATGTTTGGCATATAGTAAACGTTAACAAATATTTATTGAATGGACATTCCCAGCCCCCATTTGGAGCTGCTGCGAATTATCTCCTATATTCCTCCTTTTCTCTGTGCAGTTGTCCTGATTCCTCAACTCCTTACCCAATGGTCTCTAAAAGTGGATTCCCGAGCTTCCACAAGGGCCCCTGCGTAGCCCCTTGCCTGAAAGTACACCAGCAAGGTAGACAACAGGAAGACTCTTCCGTTTCCCTTCCTCCACACAGCCACAGATCTTTCCTGTATGATGTCATGACAAAAAGCCTCCTCCTAGCTCTGTATACTCAGGTTATCTGGCTCAGCGTTGGGATTGTTTAGGCACTGTACAGGGGATTACAGAGCTGCATAATCCCCCCCCCCCCCACCCCAGTGCAGTTCCTTTTCATGCTGTAGAGTTAGGAAGCAAAACGTGACATTGAGTTCCTGTGTGTTTTATGGAAGTCACCCAAAGAAAAGCAGTCACTTGACAGTCACTTCTTATGCATACCGGAATACGAAATAGAGTATGTCAAGTGTCACATGAATGCCATGGCAAGAAATCCCTAGGAATTCAAAGGAGGGGGAAATGGTAACAGACAGGAAGGCTTCCTAAAGTTAGTTGTTGTTCACATGACTGGAGAGGATATTTGATTCATCAGCTCCAAGTCTGCAAGAAACTTACTGGAGAGATTGTATGCCTCATTGTAATTAATATACTCTTCAACACTTTTACAGTTTTACATGGAAGACTTAATATCATCAAACTGTCAAATCTTCCTAAGTTAACTTATTATAAATTTAACATCATCTCAAATAGATTGATTCTAAAACTCATAGAGAAAAATAAACCTAAATAGCCACGAAAATTCTGAAAAAGAAGAATACTGGGAGAAGGGGATCATGGAGCCCTGTCAGATAGGAAGCTGTGTTAAAAGTGTTGAGCACAGGCAATTTTTAGGGCAGGGAAACTATTCTGTGTGATACTGTAAGTATAAACATGTCTCATTATTCTTTGGTCAAAACCAGTAGACTGTACAACACAAAGTGATTTGTAATGTAAACTGTGGACCTTGAAAAGGACATGTCCATGTTGGTTCATCGATTGTAACACATGGACCTTACAGGTATGGAATGTCGATGGTGGGGAAAGTTGTGTGGGGTAAAGGAGAGAGGGTATAAGAAGAAACTCTACTTTCTGCTCAGTTTTGCTCTGAAGCTAAAACTGCTCTAAAAACTAGTCTATTAATTTAAAAAAAGTGTGTGGCTGACATTTGAATAACCAAACAGATCAATAAGCAGAGTAGGTAAATAAGCCAAATATGTAAAAGAATATTTAGCAATAGAAGCCACCCTTCATATAGAGAAGTATTCAGGAAGTATTTAAAAGTAGTTATAGATGCGCCAGGTGGAGCTGAAGATTTGATGGACAGAATTGATGCAGTCTCTGCCTTCTGGCAGTTGCAGTCTGGTTAGGAGATCAACATGAGACAAGTAAGCACAGAAATAAATACATAGAAATGAGCTTACTTTCTCCCGCCTCATCTCTGGAAGAAAAGATTGTAATCTAGCTTATAAATTCCAGCACAGTGGAAACTTTTCTTTGAATTTCATTGTGTGTGAGCATCACAGGGCTTGAATAAATGGAAAAAGGATTTTAAGCACATGTTTGCTTTTTCTTTCATTCTCTCTAACAGAGTTTTGAAAAGCACCTTGCTCCAGAAGAACGTTTTTCCCCCTTGGATCTTTTTAACAAACTCCAAAAACAGAATGAAGAACTTGGACTGATTATTGACTTAACATACACTCATCGCTATTATAAACCAGAGGTAAATGGAACCTTTAACTGAAAAGGACCGACTTTCCAATACGATAATAATTCTTAGTAATTCAATAGTTATCTTCTTACACTAAGGTGAATCCTGGCTTATTTTCATGGGTAATAGTTCAAAAAAGGAAGTTAACGGTTTCCTTAAGTACATACTTCTAATTGGTGTCTCAAAATGAGATTAAAGACATGAATTGAACTGTAATGTTGGCTCTGTGTGTACTTAAGAAATTCTATAAGCTTCCATGTTCCATATTTTGAAAATGAAATAAATTTTTAGTAAGAATAGTAGCAGCCTAAAAGAAAAGAAGTAAATATCCACTGTGTCTTTTAGCACTTATTTTAATCAGTTGACTGAGCATGTAAACATCATGGTAAAAGACCACTATTAGCTCTAAGTTTTATGCTTTCCTTTTCCTAGTATCTCTGATAAAAAACAGAACCCCATATAATCTGTTGGCCCATGTGACATATCAGTGTGAGGGAATTATCCTTCTGACCAATTTCATGGCCTTGGACAACAGTAACACTAAACGTTTATTAATACTTGTAGGGGGCCTGGGTGGCTCAGTTGGTTAAGCGTCTGACTCTTGGTTTTAGCTCAGTTCATGATCTCACGTTTTGTGAGTTCGAGTCCCGCATCGGGCTCTTTGCTGGCAGTGCGGAGCCTGCTTGGGATTCTCTGTCTCTGTCTCTCTGGCCCTCCTCCCCTGCTCATGCTCTTTCTCTCTCAAAATAAATTAAAAAATTTAGAAAATAGATTTGTAAAACAGTTTGCCATTTAAAAAGTACTTTTACATACCTTATCATAGTTAATCTTCACAACAGTCCTTTGCTGATGAAGTATAGTAGTACTGGTATCTCCTGAGTGCTTGCTCTGCACTAAGCTCAGAGGATAGATGATCACAACTGCTTATCTTACAGATGATGAATCTGAGGCTCAAAAAAGGAAGAATTGACACTTAAATTCAGTTATTCCTGTTTTTGTGTGTGTATGTGGCCAGTTGTACGTAAATATCATTTTAACTATTCATAAGTGTCCAATTCTGTGGCATTAAATACATTCACAACATTGTGTCACCATCATCACTGCCTATAACCAAAACTTTTTCATCATCCTAAACAAAAACTGTACTCATTAAACAATAATGTCATTTCCTCTTCCTGCGGAGGTAACCTGTATGCTACTCTCTGGAGTGGAATCACACAATATTTGTCCTTTTGTGTCTCACCTACTTCACTAAACATAATGTTTTCAAGTTTCATACATGTAACAAAATGTCATTCCTTGTCACGGCTGAGTAATATTCCATATTTTGTTTATCTCTTCACACGTTGATGCACACTTGAGTTGTTTCCACCTTTTGGCTATTGTGAATAATACTGCTGTGAACATTGATGTACCAATAGTTGTTCAGATTCCTGCTTTCACCTCCTTTACATGTCTAGGTAGGAGTGCAGTTATTGGATCATATGGTAGTTCTATGTTTAGAAACCTTTGAGACCACCAAACTTTTCCAGTGTCGTTTTTTGCATGTTTGTTTCTTGGTTTTAATGTTTTATTATTTATTTTTGAGAGAGACAGAGAGAGAGAGAGAGACAGAGACAGCATGAGCAGGGGAGGGGCAAAGAGAGAGGGAGACACAGAATCTGAAGCAGGCTCCAGGCTCTGAGCTGTCAGCACAGAGCCTGATGTGGGGCTTGAACTCAAGAACTGTGAGATCATGATCTGAGCTGAAGTCGGACGCTTAACCAACCGAGCCACCCAGGCACCCCTCCAGTGTCATTTTTTAAATAATTACCACAACTTTTAAACATACACAGAAGTAGGCATAATACTGTGGGCATTCATTGTACACCCATGAACTCATCCAGCTTTAATCTCTATTAATTGATGCTGTCGGGTTTCATCTGTACACCTTCTGGTTTCACCCCATTCCATATAATTTTGAAGCAGATCCCATGTATTATATAGCATATAATTTCACCTGTACATTTTTTATATATATATTTAAAATATACGACTTTTATTCCTTACTGTCATTATTTAACATCAAATATCCAGTCAGTGCTCAAATTTTCAGTTCTTCTAAATGTCATAAAAAGTGTTTTTTAAGAGTTTGAATTAAGGGGTACCTGGGTGGCTCAGTCGGCTAAGCGTCTGACTTCGGCTCAGGTCATGATCTCATGGTTTGTGAGTTCAAGCCTTGCATCTGGCTCTGTACTGACAGCTCAGAGCCTGGAGCCTGCTTTGGATTCTGTGTCTCCCTATCTCTCTCTCTGCCCTTCCCCTGCTTACACTCTGTCTCTCTCTCTCAAAAATAAATAAACATAAAAAAAGAAAAAAAAGTTTGAATTAAATCCAAATAAGATTCACCCTTTGCCTTTGATTATTAGGTCTCTGAAGTCTTATTTAATCTGTAAGTTCTCCTTCCATGTCTCTCTCACATCCTTTTTTTTCTCCCCCCTTGAGTTTTAATTTTTGAAGAACCCAGTTTGTTCTATCTAGATTTGATGATTTCCTCCCCATGTGTTAACATATTCTTCAGTCTTTTATTTCCTGTAAATTGGTAGTTGGACCCAGAGGCTTGACCAGATTAGACTTAATTTTTTTTTTTTTTGCGAGACAGTTTCATAGGTTATGATGTGTTCTTCTGTGGAGACCTGTAAGTGATTATCTCTTTCTGTGGTATTACAGTCACTGATGACTGATACCCACATCCATTAATTCATTTGGGGCTTCAAAAATAGTGAATTCTGTCCCTTGTTCATTTATTAGCTGGGCATATTTCTATCGAGAGAAGCTTCCCTCATCATCTGTTTGGTTGCCTAGTTGTAGAGGCATGTGCTTCTTTCCTTTTATTTAACAGGTGTCAAAATAATGAGTTGATCCACTAATATCCTCTGATGGTGACCAATGAGTTTTATTTATTTACTTTTTGTATCATTTTGGACTTCAATGAAGTTATTCTCCTTGAGGCACAAATTGAGGCCCTATCTTTGCCCAGTTGGAGCTTCTGAGTATGGCTCCTGAATATGACATCAGTTGTTTGTAGGCTTTTTCTGTGATCAGAGCTAGGAAATATGTGTTTGTTTTTAATATAAATAAATCATAGATTCATGTTGGTACTTTCCATTTAAATTCAGAACCATAGGATTTTCACTTAACCTCTTCTTTTTTTTTTTTAATTTTTTTTTTTTTTTAACGTTTATTTATTTTTGAGACAGAGACAGAGCATGAACGGGTGAGGGGCAGAGAGAGAGGGAGACACAGAATCAGAAGCAGGCCCCAGGCTCTGAGCCATCAGCCCAGAGCCCGACGCGGGGCTCGAACTCACGGACCGTGAGATCGTGACCTGAGCTGAAGTCGGAGGCTCAACCGACTGAGCCACCCACGCGCCCCTTAACCTCTTCTTTTATTGGTGTCTGATTTCTCCTGCCCCTGAGAATACCAGCTCTCAACAGTGCCTGAAATTTGCTCAGTCTCACAGTTCAAATCCAAGTTTTTCTGACTCTGTTCTACTATTCTACTTAAATCACAGCGGCTTTATGACTCTCAAAATATAAAATATTAAGTAGAACTATTCATATAATTTTTAGTTTTTATGCATTCATTTAAATGGACTTGGCTTTCAGTTTTGTATCCTATTGACTACCCATTCTGTAGATTTCATTTTTTTTCCCCCTCATTCTGTAGATTTACTAAAAATCAGATGATGCTTCCTGGTTGAAGCAGCTTGGGAAAAAATGTCTTTTTTATCAGAATTACTGACAAACTATGTTTATTGTAACCTCTTGGCTTTTATTCTGGCTTCTCTAATTTTTAATTCTTTACTTACAAATGAAATAATATGCATTTTCATGGTTTTGCCTTATAGGACTTACCAGAAACTATTCCTTACTTAAAAATTTATACAACTGGGCATCAGGTGCCTGATGATGACACTATTTTTAAATTCAAATGTGCTGTTAATGAGTTTTTGAAAGAAAATAAAGACAATGGTGAGTTTGTTGTTTATTTTCCCTCTTACTTGAACATTGGTATGCATTTTGAATGGGGTTGGAATTTTTAGTTTTAACATTAGGCCTGTTGTGTTTGATAATGTTAAGGTAGAAATGTCAGATGGTGCTAATAGAGTGAGTTTTTCCTTGTATGGTCACAAACAATTTAGTTTGAAAAGTGGTTTTAATGAGAAATGTGAACTAGCTTACTCATCTCTAAAACTTTTGAATGGGAAATACCTAATAAAATAAACACATTCTTTTATTTATTGGTTCAGAGGTGAGAGTTACGGGGGAAAGGTTAAGAACTGATGTATTGCATCAAAGGTCAAAGCGTATGGGAGTGTGGCTTGTGTGACCATCCGCTGAAAACAAGGGGAAAAAAAATCTCAACATCTTAGGGTCTATAAAAGAGACAACAAAAGGAAAAGGTTTGGAATGAGACAGACCCCTAGAAGCAAAGCAAAGCAAAGTGCATCAGTGCAGTGGCATCCTTCTCATTTGTATTTAAGATGTTTCTGCTGTTTTTCCACTTTGGGTACAACTGAGGAAGGACACTACCACCTCTTATTCAGACAGGAAGAACTTTAAAAGGCTGGTGTTTCTTATTTCTGCTTTAATATCTACCTTACTCTGTTGAAAATAGATCTTATTAAGCTATTAGTGTCTTAATTTTAAGGATCCACTTAACTATTTCTGGCACCTGGCCATCAGAAAGAATGTGGTATTTGCCATATTTTAAGACTGAGGAATCTTTTGTCTTTGAAAAGCCACTGACCTGCAGGAAAAAGTGTTCATTTTGTTCTCTTTCTAAATTTAGCTTGAGGAATGTATGCTTTATTACATAAATATGACAGTAAATATTCCACATATGTACACATACACACACAAACAGGAAGTAGGGGAGAAAGAATAGAGATGCAGGTGAGAAGATAGGGGATGGGAGATGACAGGTAGAAAGAGACAAGAATTTTAAGATAATTTTTCACACTATAACGTGGTTGCCTAATGCAGGCATTAGCACTTAAATATCTTAAGCCTTGTTCCCAGATCTTCCCTGTACTTTAACTTTAAAACTTCACGGGCTTGGCCTTGCTTCTGACAGCCACGTCATTTATGGAGGAGGTAAATAATCTGATTTATATTAACTTGTGTCAGAAACATGACTGTGTAAGATGTTAGGGTGCAGCGGCCAGCCTACTCGCTGCTTCAGGGCTCCTTTGTGTGGAACTGTATATAGTATTCCATCTGTTCTGCGAGGGTTAGAAGATCTGTATGAGTACACGTGAACACGTTTGTAAATCTTGTTTGTTCACGTGTTACACCATGTTGGTCTTCTGCCTGTATGGTGCTAACTTCACTGTGCTCTCTGCTCTAGCAGTCTTGGGACCTTGTTTATGATCCATTTTGTCTACCTCTGTTCTAAGCGTCCCCTCTCACAGATTCCAGGCTCCCTGAAGAAGAGGAGGACACTACACTGTCCACTCCCTAGAACTGGTAGAGACTCAGAAAATAAATGGAGTCAGTAAACACTGAGGTTTGTTGGTAGGGCATGGGATACAGAGGTGATAGCATTCTCTGTTCATTAGAAACTTCCCTAGGAAGATAAACATGTGGTAATTAAGACAATGGATTAATTATAACAAAAGAATTAAGTGCAACAGGAATATGGAGGAGAGGTTGAGGAAGGCCTGACCGAGGAGACAGGAGCATTTGAGTTGGGCTGTGGGGAAGAGGACTTTGCCAGAATGAGGAAAGGACAGCCCAGGTTTGGGGAATAAGTGCAAAAGGCACAGGGCTTGAACTTGTGCCGGGGAGCGGCAGCCTCTGGTGTGACTAGAGGGTCGTGTGAAAGGGTGTAGAATTCATATGTTCATTTTCAACAGGTATTTAGAGGACACCTTCAAAGTTGAAGGCACTGTTTTGGGAAGCAGGAACAGAAGAAAGCTCCTGCTCTTTTATACTTTGCATTCTAGTGGGGGAGAGGGATAAATAAGTAACTCTGAAATGTCAGATGGTGAGAAGTGCTTTGGAAAAAAACAGATAGGACACAGAAGTGAGGGAATGTGTTGGGTGATCAGGGGAGGCCTATTAAGATGTCATTTGAGTAGAGCCTTAAAAGGAGTGAGGAGCCATTGGATATTTGGGGGGTGGGGGAGACAGAGTATTCCAAAGCAGAGGGAATAGTAGGTGCAAAAGTCCCTGAGGCATGACTGTGCCCAGCATGTTTGAGGAATAGGAAGGAGGCCAGTGTAGCTGGAATGCGGAAGGTGTGAGGGCAGAGCAGTAGAAAATGGAATCTGGTAGGTTGGCAGGGGCAAGAAGAGGTGGGTCACGTAGGTCCTCGTAAGTCCTAGTTCAAATCCTTGTGGCCTTACAGTTCAGTTGGAGAGCCAGGTTGATGGTACTGTTTATGAAGAGTTCTAAATGCTGTGTTAAAAGTTTGGGCTTTATTCTGTGCTAAATGGAGGTTTTTCAGCAAGGGAGCAACCCTGCGAGTTTGTATTTTAAGTTCACATCTTCCATATGGAGAATCACTTGAAATAGATGAGATTTAGAGGTAGGGAGGTGGTCACCCAGGCAGGGGAGGCCATGTGCTTTCCTACCAGACACTTCCTAGTCACAGACATAAATTTTGCCGAGATAACTACACGTGATTGTTTTTTATTTAATTTCTTATATAATTTTTAAGAATTTTTTTTAACGTTTATTTATTTTTGAGACAGAGAGAGACAGAGCATGAACGGGGGAGGGTCAGAGAGAGGGAGACACAGAATCTGAAACAGGCTCCAGGCTCTGAGCTGTCAGCACAGAGCCCGACGCGGGGCTCGAACTCACGGACCGTGAGATCATGACCTGAGCCGAAGTCGGCCGCCCAACCGACTGAGCCACCCAGGCGCCCCCTTATATAATTTTTTAAATGATGGACTAAGAAATACTGTGGCACAGTTGGAAAAATCTTTGACTTGATCCTAGTCTTTGTTCTGTCTGCCTGCTGTGCAGCTTGGCCTTACGTCTCCAGTTCTCACTTTTTCTTTTTTAATTTTTCTAATGTTTAGTTTTGAGAGAGAGAGAGACAGACAGGGCACAAGCAGGGGAGGGGCAGAGAGAGAGAGGGAGACGCAGAATTGGAAGCAGGCTCCAATTGGAAGCAACTCCGAGCTGTCAGCACAGATCCCCACTCAGGATCCCCACGAACCATGAGGTCATGACCTGAGCCAAAGTCAGTTGCTTAACTGATTGAACCACCTAGGCACCCCCGTTCTTGCTTTTCATTGTAAAATACCGACAGTGCTGCTCAACCGGGGGCTTCATGGGCACATAGACTGTGGCATGTGTGGAGCAGCAAATGACAGAGGAATGGAAGCGCTTTGGGAACTCATGAGTCCCACCAAAACTATTCTTTTTAATATTCAGCATCTAAAGTAAAGCATTCCATTCATTTCACTCCGAAACAAATTTCATTTTTCTTGTGGCCTGTTTTCTTTTTCACTCCCGTTTTCTATATTTAATCAGTTACTGACAGGCATTCTAGATTAAGACAGCTGGGTTCGTCTCGGTGCCATTTTACCTGACCAGGCCGTCTCCAGTTTACACGACTGCATGTAAGAGGGGTGAAGCAAAATTTCCCAGACCATGAATTTTGACTTTATGTTAGATGATTCTTTATTAGTGTGTTCCTAAAATAACTCACTCCTCATCAGCTATTCCTTTTCAGGGTAGTGGTAGTGCTATGGTAACTAATAAATGGTACTCTAAAGAAAATTGGAGAACTTGTTTTTAGTGTATCTACATCACCTATTTAACTCTGTATTCCTTGTTTTGTAGACAAACTTATTGGTGTTCATTGTACTCATGGTTTAAACAGGACTGGCTATCTCATCTGCAGGTGAGTTGCCAACGCCAAGAGACAGACTGTGTTTAGGTTGCTTCGTGTACAACAGTAGGTGCAAGCCAGTTGCAAAAAATGCAGTCAGCTTTGAAATGTATGAAATAGAAAGAAGTCTTGCTCCCCACCCAAAGATTACCACCAGTAATAAGTGAATACGTATTTTTTCAGACTTTAAAAATGCAGACAGATAATAAGCATATATGTGTAATTTAACAGTATAATATTTAGACATCCTGTTTTATAATATAACATGGTGGACATCTTCCTGTGAAAGTATTTGGTAACCTCATTCTTAAAATTTTTTTTAAAATGTTTATTTTTGAGAGAGAGACAGAGCACAAGTGGGGGAGGGGGAGAGAGAGAAAGAGGGAGACACAGAATCCAAAGCAGGCTCCAGACTCCGAGCTGTCAGCACAGAGCCCGATACCGGGCTGGAACCCATGAACCACAAGATCATGCCCTGAGCCAAAGTCGGAGGCTTAACTGACTGAGCCACCCAGGTGCCCCTCATTCTTTTTTAAAGGCTGTATTGCTTTGCTTACTGATGAACATAAAAGTCAGAAATTCTTGATATTTAAAACATTGAATTATTGAACATTTCTATACGAACAAATTTGAATGTATATGCTATTTTTTGAGATAATTTTAGAATGGAATTTCTGAATGAGAAGTTGATGCTTTTATGCTTTTTGAGGACTGCTGCACTGGACTGACTTCTATTTGTTCATTCAGAAAACACTTACTGAGCATCTGTTATGTGTAAGCACTGTGCTAGACGCTGGCAGAAAGACTTGAGAGACTTGACTTGGCCTTCGGGAACTCTAACAAGTCTAGAGAGAGAATAGACATGCAAGAATCACACAAATGCATGTGGAATTACAACTCTGACAAATGCCAAGAAGGAGAGGGACATGGTTCATGGAGGGCATATTAATAGGGAGGATTTGACTTTAGCATGGAGATTACAGAAAGTTTCTGTGGGGATGTTGGAGCTGATATCTGAAGGATGATGATGAGGTATTAACCTCTTAGGGACTCTGGGGAGAGAATTCTGGGCATAAGGAACAGCAAGGACCGATAATAGGAAAGCGTATGCTGTGTTGGAGGAACAAGCCAGAGAGGCTGGGCCATGGGAAGTATGGTGTTAAAATGGAGCTGAAGTTTAAAAAAAAAGGTAGCGGGGAGCACCTGGCTGGCTAAGTCGGTAGAGCAAGTGACTCTTGATCTCGGGGTCATGAGTTTGAGCTGGAGGGGCACCTGGCTGGCTCATTCAGAGGCACATGTGACTCTTGATCTTGGAGTCATGAACTTGAGGCTTACGTTGGGTGTAGAGAGATTACTTTCACTTTTTTTTTTTTTTTTTTTTTTTTTTTTTTTTAGAGTGTGCAAGCAGGGGGTGGGGGCAGAGAGACACAGAGAGAGAATCTTAAGCAGTCTCCACACTCTGGGGTGCTCAACGTGGGGCTTGATCTCGTGACCCTGAGCTGAAATTTGGATGCTTATGCGTCTGAGCCACGTCGGCACCCCGAGGTTACTTTTTTTTTTTTTTTTTTAAGTTTAAAATAGAGCTGTAGGGGCATCTGGCTGGTTCAGTCAGAAGGGCATACAACTCGATCTTGGGTTTGTGAGTTCAAGCCCCATATTGGATGTAGAGATTACTTAAAAAAAAGGTTTAAAATGGAGTGTGGGGAGGAACTAGATCACGCAGGTCTGTGTTTAAGGTTTTAGACTTGATCTTCAGAGTAATCGAAAACCATTGAACTTTTTTTTGTTAAGGGTGTGGAGAATATAATCTAATTTGGATTTTCAAGTGATTATTTTGCTGAGTAGAGATTACACTGCAGGTGGAAACAAGAAGATAGGTTAGGCTTTTGTAGAAATCAGGGCATGATGGTAACTTGGACAAGGGTGTGGTGGTCATTTTGGTAGAAAGATGTGGACATATTCTAGAGATACTCAGGTAATATTATCTTTAGGATTTGTGGGTTGAAGAGGAGGGTGAGGAAGAAATGGCTGACAGTGGTGGTGACTCCTAAGCTTCTGGCCCTTTACAGTTGGTTAGATAGCATTGTTTAGATACGATGTTAATATTTTTCCCAATTTGTTCTTTCCTATTTGTTGGTTCCTAATAAATACTCTGTCACATTAAGTAAGTCTTCTGTTTCTAGTATATAAAACATTTTGATCAAAAAGGACTATTGTATTTTATCAGATGCCTTTTTAACAAGTACCAATTTGGTCCTGTATTTTCTTCTTTCACTTACTAACTAAATTGTTAATTACATTAATAGATTTTCTAAAGTTGGGTCATCCTTGCATCCATGGAATGAAGTCTTCTTGTGGTCATAGTATATCATTCTTGAATAATTGGATTAGATGTGCTGATACTTTCTTAGGGTTTTTATATCTGTATTTGTAAATGGAATTGGACCTCTTTTGAATAAACTTGATTTCTTTCTTCTTACATATAAATGACTCAGTTATGTTGTTTTGTTAGATATTTGATTGATGTAGAAGGCATGAGGCCAGATGATGCAATTGAATGTAAGTATGAGTGTTGTCACTATTTTTCCCTTTTTATAAAAGTTGAAGATGGAAATGTGGATGTATTTTTCAAATTTTGGAAAAAAGAAATGTTTGTAATTCATTTGCTGTGACATAATACAGTCTTTTGCCAAAAGTTTATAAAGGGATGTATCTGGAGATAGTGAGGTATAACAGCTTGAATAATTCGTCAGTGGATTTCAGCTTTGATCTACTTTCTCTGTAAAAGACTTGCTTTTTGTACAGTTATTTTTTTTTTTAATTTTTTTTTCAACATTTTTATTTATTTTTGGGACAGAGAGAGACAGAGCATGAACGGGGGAGGGGCAGAGAGAGAGGGAGACACAGAATCGGAAACAGGCTCCAGGCTCTGAGCCATCAGCCCAGAGCCTGACGCGGGGCTCAAACTCACCGACCGCGAGATCGTGACCTGGCTGAAGTCGGACGCTCAACCGACTGCGCCACCCAGGCGCCCCATGTACAGTTATTTCTAACAGTTCATCCACTCCTCAGTATTCAATAGGTGCCGTGGACATTGCTTGGAAAGACAAAACTATATTGAAGACCTTCAGAAGGGCCCCATAAGAAGGTACGTTGCATTTTTTATGTGAGGTTTGTGGTTAGGGAGATATGTTTGTAGATTATTTCAGCTGTACATATCCACTCTCCCTGAGGCTTACTTACTTGCTTGGGGAATCTAAACAAGGAGAGAAGTGGGGGAGGATGGCATTGTTATTTTCATGGACCAAAATGTAGTTATTAAATTGGCTACTAAATTTGGAAACCAGTAATACCGTGTGGAAATGTTCTCTTTGAGGAGTTGGGATTCCGGTGTATCCAGATCAAGTGGTTTTGAAGCTGCAACACATATGATGGAACCAGTCCACACCACTATTAAGTCTGTTAACCAAGGACAGAGGTATAACCTACATCAGACCCAAGGCTATCCAGTACCTTCTTGGCATTTCCACAGCCAGACCCAAGATCTGCAGCAGTCAGTAAGGTATCTGTTCTGTCTACTTTTCTGGAATTGAAATAGAAATTTATATCATAACTTAGTGCAAACACATAGCAATGGTGAGGAATTGATGTTTTCTGGATGATCAGTGTCAACCAGGAGGTATCATTTGCTCCATATTTTGCATTTAGAGCTGAAAAATCAAGTACAAGATGGGGGAATATGTGACTTTTCAGAGGCAGTTGAAAAATGCCTTAGAAAATTTCATTGATTCTAAACTTAGTTTAAGCCAACAATTTGATGTGATTACCAAACAGGATCTTGCATTCTTAGACTGCATTAATAGTGGTAAAGTTTACAGAATAAGGAAGGGTGTTATTTAAGAGTAAATACAGATTATAGAGAAAGTAGTGAAACTCCAGTATGATATATTTACTGATCTTGCTTTTGAAACAATTAAACTTCAATCTTAATTT
The DNA here is from genome assembly GCF_016509475.1 of Prionailurus bengalensis. Taxonomy (NCBI): domain Eukaryota; kingdom Metazoa; phylum Chordata; class Mammalia; order Carnivora; family Felidae; genus Prionailurus; species Prionailurus bengalensis. The sequence goes on along the minus strand of NC_057354.1, from coordinate 90,201,029 downwards.
TCCAAATTTGTTACATGTCCCATAATTAGAATTCTATACTTTATAACTAATTTACATATGTATTTAAAGTGAAAGCAGCTTCCTGTTTTTAAAATAAATACCTTATTCTGTCTCATGTCAACTCTGCCAGACTTGGGGAGAAAGTATTTGATTAGAAAAGTGTGGGCATTTATCTGTGTAGGGAAAAGTGGAATGGCTCCTGGAAACCTACCATGTGCCAAGGTGTTGTGGTAGGTAATTTAACTATGTTGTCTTAATTTACCTTGAAAACAACCCATGAAGATGGAAGGTATTGGCTCCATTTTATAAAGAACTAAGAAATCCAAAGATTAAGCAACTTATCTGCTAAGGTTATACAGGTAGAAAACAGTAGAGCCAGAATATCTATGTATTATTTTATAAAGCTTCTATATTTTATTAAACTATAATAATTAATTGCTTTTTTGTTTGTTTGTTTAAGAAAATTTTCACAGAATCAAAATGTTTCCCAGAGAGGCCATATCCCTCCTCCTGGGCCCCCTGGAGAGGACTATTCACAATTGAGGTACTCTTGGAATGTAATGCCAAATGCCAGTCAAGTAGCCCAGAATAAAAGGTGGTATCCTGGCACTTACTACGGACTATCCTATCCAGCCTATTGTGGATGGACCGAATGACACAAACCTATCCTGGAAATCTCTCTGTGGATAGAGCAAGACTGAAGACAGCTGGAGTGACTTTTTATAAGATCAGATCAAATGAGGTTTATAATCTGCTTCATTCCTCCCTCATGTGTTCAAACTTAAGGAAAAATTACATTGATACTTACCTCTTTGATGAGAAATTTGCAGTATTTACAACAGTAAAGGAAATAATCTGTCATTCGGTCTTAAATTTTTTTAAAGAAGATGATATTTTAGAACTGATAAAGTAATAAAGAATTTCCCTCGTGAATTATTTTTCAAAAATTCTGTTTTCTTGGGGTGCCTGGGTGGTTCATTTAAATGTCTGACTCTTGATTTCAGCTCAGGTCATGATCTCATGGTTTGTGAGATCAAGCTGTGCGTTGGGCTCTGTGCTGACAGTGTGGAGCCTGCCTGGGATATCCGCCCCCCCGCCTCTCACGCTCTCGCTCTCAAAATAAATAAGTAAAACTTAAAATTCTGTCTTCTTTATCCATGATTTCCTTCTGACCAATTTTGTGATAGGAGTGTATATGCAGAAATTTTTAGTGTTCTTCTCATATTCTATTAATGACCAATCATTAAGGGTATCTTTTTTTCCCCCTAACTGTTCAAGGTTTCTGTTACAATCTACCTAAGAGTCCAACCATCTCCTTAGGACCTAATCACTACTTGAAATTAGTAATTGTATTTTTGTGATTAGACATTTCTTTCTTTGGAAGCCTGTTGTAGGATTTGACCAACTTCTTTCACTGAATTGTCAGATATGCCATCTAACACAGGAATGGGTAAACTTTTAGGAATTGACTATCAGTTGGGCGAGAAACTGATTGAGAAACCAGAATGCTGGGGAATCTGCCTGACAGGGTAATTGTTATTTACTGAGTAGAACTATTTGGAAAACTGGAAAACTTTTATAGACCATAAAAGTTCTTTAATGAACAGAAGAGGATACAACATTTAAAGCCTGAGATATAGGAAAACTTGTAGACGACAAGCATGGCTCCTTGTGTTATTGCTTCTCTGTTGAACATAAACCTACTGGGATCTTTTTCCACTTGCCTCACAGCAGAGTGGTGCCTTGATCTTGACTTCTAAGTTCTTTTCCGCTGGTATACCTCTGGAACATACAGATGGATCACTTGGGAGGTGTTAAATATTCTGAGTTGCAAAGAAGCCAGAGACCTTAGTTTGCTCAAGAAGGTGCCTCACTAACATGACATCCAAGCCTCCATAGACACTTGGTGAATACCTGGGCGACCTGGCTTCATTTTTTTAAAGCCTCTGACTTTGAAGATTTGTATCCTAGAATGTCTCGTGCTGCATGTGATAGGTATTTTCTTTATGCTCTTTTTTTTTTTTAATTTTTTTTTCAACGTTTATTTATTTATTTTTGGGACAGAGAGAGACAGAGCATGAACGGGGGAGGGGCAGAAAGAGAGGGAGACACAGAATCGGAAACAGGCTCCAGGCTCCGAGCCATCAGCCCAGAGCCTGACGCGGGGCTCGAACTCACGGACCGCGAGATCGTGACCTGGCTGAAGTCGGACGCTTAACCGACTGCGCCACCCAGGCGCCCCTCTTTATGCTCTTTTACATGCCAACATGTGGAACCTGACTCTCAGGAAGTGGTCTTCTAGTTCAACCAGTGCCCTGGTCCATGTCTAATTAGCTTAGTCAGGCTGCTACCCTTCATCTAAGTGATGGCTCATGACAGGTTCCTGTGCCTGACACATGTAGTTCTTGCTAAAAGGTTGCTCTTGCAGAATTGTTCCCCAGGACACATCACGAAGGCTCACTTGGACTGAAATTGGAGCAAGACAACTGGTGAGGCGTGAAAGAACAAGCAGGGGCAGGTATGGGAATCCAGCTTCGCTGATAGTTTTCCTTGGCAGGCAGTTTCTAAGGAGGACATTGCCAGCACAAGTGCCATCATTATAAGTACTGCTACCTTCGAAACATGTGACCCTATCATGCCCTCTGTCCCCTTCCCTTTCAGTTGTCAACATGGTTTGTTAAAAAAAAAAAAATTAGTCTCCGTTTGCTATCTCACGTCTCATTCTGCACCACACTAGAGTTGTGGCTTCCACTCGCACCACACCATCGTTAAGACCTCTGGCAAAAGGGACCAGCGACTCCCTTTTTTTTCAGAGGTCTTCAGGGGCCTTTTAAGCTTTTAGAGTTTTCATTTTTATTTTTAAAAAATGTATGAGTAGTTTAAAATTCAAATAGTTCTGGCGTACCTGGATGGCTCAGTCAGTTAAGCATCCAACTCTCGACTTTGGCTCAGGTCATGATCTCGCGGTTCGTGAGTTGGAGATGGTTCGTGAGTTTGAGCCCTACATCAGGCTCTACGCTGACAGCACAGGGCCTGTTTGGGATTCTTTTTCTCCTTCCCTCTATGTTCCTCCCCCTCTTGTGCCCTCTCTCTCTCAAAATAAATAAATTTAAAAATTAAAAAAAAAAAATTCAAATAGTTCTACTGAGATTACCATGGAAAAGGATAGTTCCCTGTCTGCCCTACCCCCGGCTATCACTCCCCAAACACTGAGTAGTTTTGCATTATCTTCTAGTATTTGCCTCCATGTTTAAATACTATGCTTATTTAGCCACTTGTTGATTTTTCCATTTGTGATGCTACCTGTTACCCTCCCGCTGTGGAAGATGAGGATTTAGTTCGTGCACATCACTTACCCACATGCACACTTCTATTCCCTCATCCCTTCAGTATATTTCCCAATTTATGGTTCAGTCAGTATTCCAGGTTCATGTTTACTAGGCAGCTGTTGTTCACCTCTGAGCCACAGCATGCCGGGATCCTGTTCCTCTCTTCTATAGCTTCTGTCCTCATTTTGCCTTGTTTGTTTGCTTCTTTTCCCTGCACCTCTTACTGGTTCATCCCTCAAATCCCAACACCACTGTAACGTTCTCATACAGATATGATAGATGCAGATCCTTTTTTGTTTGAAATCTTTCCTGGAGCCCTCTTGGTCTTTTCCAGGTTGCATGCTATATTCGTGTGCCCAGGCTGCCTTAACAAAGTACCAGACTGGGCGGCTTCAACAACAGGAATTTATTTTCTCACGGCTCAAGGGGCCAGACATCTGAGCTCAAGGTGCCAGCAAGGTTGGTCTCTTCTGTGTTTACAGACAGCAGTCTTCTCCCTTTGTCCTGGTATGGTCCTCCATCTGTGACTGTCCAGATTCCCTCTTCTTATAATACACCAGTGGTATTGCATTAGTGCCCATGCTTACCACCTCATTTAAACGTATTACCTCTTTATTTATTTTTAAATATTTATTTATTTTGGGCAGAGCGCAAGTAGGGGAGGAACAGAGAGAGGGAGACAGAGGATCATAAGTGGGTTCTGTGCTGACAGGCTGACAGCAGCGAGCCCAATGTGGGGCTCGAACCTACAAACTGTGAGATCGTGACCCGAGCTGAAGTCAGACACTGAACCAACTGAGCCACCTAGGTGCCCTGACGTATTGCCTCTTTAAAGACCCTATCTCCAGGGGCACCTGGGTGGCTCAGTCAGTTAAGCATCTGACTCTTGATTTCAGTCAGGTCATGATTTCTTGGTTCATGAGTTCGAGCCCCGTGTTGGGCTCTGCACTAACAGTGTGGAGTCTGCTTGGGATTCTCTCTCTCCCTCTCTTTCTGCCCCTCCCCTGCTATACTCTGTCTCTCTCAGAATAAATAAACATTAAAAATAATAATAAAGACCCTCCAAATCACATTCTGAGGTCCTGAAGTTTAGGGTGACTTCAACATTTGAATTTGTTGGGAATGGGGGGATGGCACAACTCAGCCCATGATGGGAAGCTTGATAGTTCTCTATATCTGGAGCATAGCTGTTGTCCTGGGATTTCTTTTCACTGTCACTCTGGTCATTTCTTATACCCCTCTTTTATTTCCTGGGTCCCATAGCTGAGACTTTCATGGTGCACTTCCCTGCTTGGGGGAATATATCCCTCTATAGCTTCCCAGGGAGAGTTAATGGGATGTAAATTTTTCAAGACTTTTGCATGTCTGAAATGGGTTTTATTTTATTCTTCAACCCCGTTGATAATTTGCTAGGCTATAGACTTGTATGTAGGCACTTTTAAATGCATTTATTCATTGTTTCCCACATTTTGTTGTTGCTCTTGAAACCCTGTGTTCTGATTCCTGAACTTTCATTTGTGACTTGTAATTTTTCTCTGTGAGAGCTTTAGGATCTTTACCTCAAATGTCCTGAAATTTCATATGTCTAAAAATGTGGGTATTTTAAAATTTGTAACACTATATACTTAGTGAGCCCTTTCAGCCTGGCAAGTTGTATGTATCAGTCCTGGGAAATTTTCTTTCAGTTTTATCCTTTCTATTTCAGGAACTTCTATTAGTTGAACATTGGATGTTTTTTTTTTTTAATGTACCTCCAAATTAATTATTCTTTTCCTCTTATTTTCCATTTTTAAATTTTTGGCTATTTTTTTTTAATCAGGAGAATTTCTTCAGCTTTATTTTCTACCTTCCGTATATTATGTTCTGAATGCCTTTTTTTTCCAAGTACTTTTTTTTTAAATGAACGTATTCTCTCTCTCCAAAGTTATCAATTATTTTTAGGTTCCTTCTGTTTCCTGAATCACCTGTTTTCTTTTTGTTTGTCTGTTTGTTGATGCCTGTCTCTCATATTAGAGGTGTTATTGAAATATTTGGTGACCTTTGCCCATCTTTTTGTACTTAAGATGTAACCCTGGGTGGCTCAGTTGGTTGAACATCTGACCCTTGATTTCAGCTCAGGTCTTGATCTCAGGGTCATGAGTTCAGGACCCCTGTTGGGGTCTGTGCTGGACATGCATCCTACTTAAAAAAAAAAAAAAAAAAAAAAAAAGATTGAAGCCCTCAAAACTGATGGCAGCTCTGGTTGTCTCATGGTGGAGTTGTAATAATGTCAATTTGCTTTTTGTTTACTTTCCCCTTGCCACACACATTTAGATTTTATTTTTCTCCATTTGACAATAATTTTATTGCTCTCTCTCTCTCTCTCATCTACCATTTGGTATCTCTCCCATTCTCTTGTGAGTTTTTAATCAGTAAAAATTTCTTTACTTTCATTTTGGGTAGGAAGTATAGATACAGATAGGAGTTCAGTCCAGCCAGTATAATGAGCCTCTGTTGCCAATAAAACTGGGTTTGGGGTTAATCCTCAGTCTGGTAAGCTTGATTTTTATGCATTATGTCCCAGGAGCATGGGCCATTGAGCGTCCTAAGTCATGATTTGGCCCTGTAATGTCAGCCACAAGCACTCTTGATGTGGAGGGAGACCCCATCTAGGAACCTGTCTGAACCACCTTTCTAACGTAGTTCTAACAACTGCCCCCAGAATTATGTCCTGAAAACAAGCTCATTGTGTTATTCCCCTCTTGGAAATTTTGGATGGTTGTGGCCTTTGGAGTCCAAGTCCAACTCCCTGTCAAGGCCTTCTGTGATCTGACTCCGAACTGATTTTAAAACCTCTGCTAGGGGCACCTGGGTGACTCAATCGGTTAAGCATCTGAGTTCGGCTCAGGTCATGATCTCACAGTTTGTGAGTTTGAGCCGCGCATCGGGCTCTGTGCTGACCACTCAGAGCCTGGAGCCTGCTTCAGATTCTGTCTCCCTTTCTCTCTGCCCCTCCCCCACTGGTGCTTTGTCTCTCTGTCTCTCAAAAATAAACACTAAAAAAAACACAACTCTGCTATATTCTACTCCATTCTTCAGTGTGCAGGCAGTTTCCTGAGTACATTCTGTTGAACATTTATGGGTACCATGTCTTTGTCTTCCAGGTTGTTCCCTTGCCTGTAATGGCTTTGCAGCCTCTATAAGCAAATCATTCCCTTTCTTGAAGCCCATCTCAGTAAAGTCTTCTCTCCCAACTCTACCCACTATTGAATCATTCCTTTTCCTACAAGGTATCTTGTATCACTATTTAGCATTCATTTCATTTATATCTCTTGTTACATGACACACAGTTTCCAAGCAGTCTCAGATTCCCTCAATCCCCTCTTCCTTCATGAAAGTGCCATCTGGGGGCACTTGCATGGCTCAGTTAAGTGTCTGACTCCTGATTTCAGCTGAGGTCGTGATCTCATGGTTCATGAGTTTAAGCTCTGTGTCAGCTCTGTGCTGTCAGTGCAGAGACTGCTTGGGATCCTCTCCCTCTGTCTGCCCCTCTCCTGCTTGTGTGCTTTCTCTCTCCCAAAATAAATAAACTTAAAAAAAAAAAAAAAAAGAAGAAGGCGCCATCTCCCTCCTGGCCCACACTCTCCTTTTTTGCCTTGCCAGCAACCTTATTGCATTCCCTAAGCTACAAGAGCCCAAGTTACACTGGGCCTGCGTGGCCCTTACAGCCTCTACACCAGCCCTCTCTCTTATGTCATTTATCCACTTCAGAGTTGCAGGAGATGCTATACTGCAGGCCACAGGATCTGGCTTTCTGAGCTGCCACTGAAGGGATGATCAGAAGAGTGGAGGAGTCAGCTCCCACTGTGGGGAGCCTTAATTAATGGAACATAGAGAACAGGAGGGAGCCTGGCAAGCAAATTTCCCCCTCCTTTCTCTCCTCTGTGGACTACCGTCAGGAAAAGTTTTCCTTTCAAGCCTTCCAGAGAAGTCTAGCCCACGGAGTGAACACATATGCCAACAACCTGTGTGTCTTCCTGGCTCACTGTGAAGCCTGCCTATAAGGCAGTCCATTACCTCACATTGCTTTGCCTCTTTCCTTGCTTCACTTCCCTTTTTTCCTAACAGTCTGTTCGCACATATCCCACATAAATCCTTGCCTCAGGTTTTGCTTTCCAGAGGACCTAGGTAAGATACGCAAGCATTTGTTAATAAATTTGGCAGTCACAGTTTCTGTAGTTTTTAATTTTTTTTTAACACTTATTCATTTTTGAGAGAGAGAGAGAGAGAGTGCAAGTGGGGGAGGAGCAGAGGAGGAAGCTCTAGGCTCTGAGCTGTCAGCACAGAGCCTGATGCAGGACTCGAACCCACAAACTGTGAGGTCATGACCTGAGCCGAAGTTGGATGCTTAACCCACTGAGCCACCCAGGCTCCCTGGCAGTCACAGTTTTTAACCATTGTTCAACCATATATATGAGAATGGGAAGTACCAGAGCTCTTCCACTGATGTGACATTGAGATCCTATCTTTAGGAATATAGAAATGTCAATTATATTCAAGTTAACAATTTAGCAAGGATAGTCTACCGACTTATAGGTAGGCATTCAAGGTAATTTTCACATGCCTTGGGAATAGTTTTTTGAAGTCTTGGTGTCTTCAAAACCCATTTATTCACATAACACTTCCAAGATTAGAATCATTTTATCAGATGGAAACAGATATACCTATTTATACAAGATATACAGATATGCATATTTATATACTGCAGAGGAGAACAAGGTTGATAATCTTGTGAAAGTTCTCATTTAACCAACACCAAATTAGACCTTTTAAACTAATTTCATGATACATAGTGATCTCTTCCCCTGCAACTGTAGTAAAGGGATCATCTTTATCTCTGAGATGACTTAACAGTAAAATTCATCCTTTTTTCATGTACAGTTCTATGAGTTTCTACAAATATAGTTTTATAACTACTACCACAGTTGAGAACCTTGCCATCACGCCCAAAACTTCCCTCATATCATTTTGTAATTAACTTCTCCCACCAACCCCAGGCCCTGACAACTGCTGATTTGTTTTGTCTCTGTATTTTTTGCCTTTTTTTTAGAACGTCATGTAAGTGAAATCAAACAGCATGTAGCCTTTTGGATGTGATTTCTTTCAAATAGCAGGACGCCTTTGAGATCCATCCATGTCATTGAGGGGGATCGATAGTTGATTCCCTTTTTGTTGCTGAGTTAGTTTTTTATTGTATGGATATACCAGTTTGTTTATCCATCTACCAGTTGATAGACTTCCAGTTTTTGACTTTTGAACAAAGTTGCTATAAACATTTGTATAGAGGTTTTTGTGTGAACATCTGCATTTATTTCCCTTGGAGGGAGACTGCTGCTATGAGGTCAGCGTGTGTTTAATTTTAGAAGAAACTGCCAAATTTTTTCAAAATGGCTGTACTATTTTACATCCCCATCAGCAGGGTATAGGAATTCCAGTTGCTCACATCCCTACGAGCACTTAGTATTTAAAGTGTACAATTTGATACTTTTGATATGTATATAATCATGAAACCCTTTCCACAATTAATATAGAACATATCTATTACCCCAAAGTTTCCTTGTGCTGCTTTGTAATTTCCTTTTTCCTTTGATGGAAAGGCCCCCTATCCAAGCAACCACTGATCTGCTTTCTATCATTGTAGTTTTATGTAAATGGAATCATACAGTATGTACTATTTTTATGTCTGACTTTTTTTATTCAGCATGATTATTTTGAGATCCATCCATGTTATTGTTATGGCACAATAGTTGGTTCCCTTTTATTGCCAAGTTGTAATCCATTGTATGGATATATGATTTGTTTATCCATTCACCTGATGAATATTTGAGTTGTTTCCAGCTTTAGGTGGTTATAAATAAGCTGCTATAAACGGAGCGACTTTTCTTTAAATGTCTATTTTTAATCAACTTTATTGAGGCATAATGCATAATTTATTGTCCATAAAATGTATTTTTTAAGTGCATAGTTTGATGAATTTTGACAAAGTCATACTCCCTTTATAACTACCACTACTTAAAGAAACAGAACATCAACAGGCTTCACAGCAAAGATTCCCTTGGCGTCCTTTCCAGTCCATCCAGGTCTCCCACTCCTCCATTCCCAACAACCACTATTTTGCTTTCCAGTCAGTCTAGAATAAGTTTGCAATTCCTACAGTTTTGTAGAAAAGGGATCATTCAGTAATATATTATATTCTAGTTTCTTGCTTTTTTTTTCAGAGGTTTTTAGATTCATCCATGTTGCAAATATTGTTGCAAGTATCAGTAATTTATTCCTTTTTGTTACTATTTCACTGTATGAATTTACCAGTTTGTCCACTGATCTGTTCTTGGGCATTGGGTTGTTTCCAGTTTTTTGCTATTAAGAGTAAAGTTGCAGATCACCTAGGTGGCACAGTCTGTTAAGCATCCAACTTTGGCTCAGGTCATGATCTCATGGTTTGTGGGTTTGAGTCCCACATCTGGCTCTGTACTGTCAGCACAGAGCCTGGAGCCTACTTCAGATTCTGTGTCTCCCTCTCTTTGCCCCTCCCCCGCTTGCACTCTTTCTCTCTTAAAAATAAACATTAAAAAAAAAAAGAGTAAAGTTGCTATGAACATTCACGTATTAAACTTTGTTAGGTACGTGTTTTCCTTTCTCCTGGAAAATGCAAAGGAATGAAATGCAAAGTAAATATACATTTAATTTTTTAAGAAACTACCACTCTTTTCTAAAGTGGTTATACTATTTTATAGAATTCAGATCAGCAATATATAAGGATACCAATTATGTTTGACAACACTTATACTATCAGTCTTCTAAATTTTAGTTGTGTGGGTGTGTAGTAGTAGCTCATTATGTTTTAAATTTGCATTACTCTGATGACTAATGATGTTGAGCATCTTTTCATGTGTTTATTGGCCTGAATCACAGATCCTTTATAAAGTGTTCAAATTTGTCACCCATTCTTAATTAGGTTGTTTTCTCTTACTGAGTTGTAGGTGTTCTTTATGTACTCTGGATACCAGTCTTTTGTCAGAATATCTTTTAGAGGGCAGTTGGGTGGCTCAGTTGGTTAAGTCTAACTTCAGCTCAGGTCATGATCTCAGGGTTGGTTTGAGCTCCACCACGAGCTCTCTGCCTGGAGCCTCTCTACCTCAAAGCCTGGAGCCTGCTTTGGATTGTGTCTCCCTCTCTCTCTGCCCCACGCCACCCCCCAGCTCATGCTCTCTCTCAAAAATAAATAAACATTAAAAAAATTTTTAATATCTTTTACACCTATATATTCCCATTGTGTTTAAGCCCATGCTTCTCTTTACTATCCCTTAAATGGGGGAAGGCCATATGTGTCTCAGAGCCTTTGAACTCTCTTTATTGCCTGGAATGCTGTTCTCCCAGTTACACAGACCTCCTCCAGTTACTGTTCAAAGGGCCCTTTCTGGTGAGCTCTTAACCATCCTATTTGAAATAGCAATACCCTCGGCCAGGCATTCCTCCCTTTCCTTTATTTTTTCTCCATAGCACATATCCACCCGACCGGTATATTTGTTATTTACTTGTGTAAATTTACCTGTTTTCCTGTGTAAAGAAAAGTATGGACCAAGATGAACCGGAACCACAAAAAACATGGAAAATAATTATCTGCAGCCTGTTTAGGGGATTACCTCCTTTCTTGGAGGCTGATACACTTAGAGATGACAAATTTCTGAGCCTGCTAGAAGCAGGAAGAGGTTGATTTCATCAACGTACTGTCACCTCTTAAGTACCCGAAGCAAATCGCCGTCCACTCCAGACCTTTCCTAAATGACCGCACCGTTGCAAGAAGGAAACAAGTTCCGTCCGTCCCCGAGAAGAAATGTAGCTGAGATGAATGTGGAGTTCATCCTGGCCAACACTGTTCTTTGCACAAGAAGAAACCGATGTCTCCTCCAACGCCCAAAACGCGTTGGAGAAAGGCTGAGTCGCGCCCTGAAACCTCAGCGTCCGGTCCCCGGATCCTTACCGTCCCCATAGCCGGAAGTGACAGATGGGGCCCTGGCTCCCATTTGCGTCCGCCGGCGTCTCTCAAGCTGAGGAAGGAGCTTCTCGGGAGGGACTTGCGCGGTTGCGGCCCAGCTTCCGGAAAGTGAGGGGTTTGTTTCCGAGGGGAAGGCCTTCCGGGAGGACCGGGAGTGCGCAGGTGAGTCCTCTCCGGCAGGGCGGGCGGAGGGCCAGCCCCGGGGGCTCAGTACGGCAGTGACAAGCTCATGCTCTCTGAGTGCTACACAGCTGAATGAGGATTCATCAAACCGATGAAAAGGGCTGAGGAGCACGTGTAAGAGGGCCTGGGGCCCTGGTAAATGGACTTTTTAAACGGAGTTGAAGGGAGGGAGGAAGAAGTCAGGGGCTGTACTTGTCGGAGGGGCAGAGTTGGGGAGCGAGCCTGGGCATTTGAAACTGGGGAGGCCACTGGGCTGTAGCGGAAAGACCGCGGTCCGGAGACAGGTGCGCTGGCAGCAGCACCAGGCGAGAGGGCTGCGACTGGAGGGTTTGAAACGCCCTGCCATTAAGTGGGAGCTTTATCACAAGAGCGGCGGAAGGAGGAGATATGGTTTACGTTTTGAAAGGATCGCTCTTACTGCCAGGTGGAAGTTGGATGGAAGGAGGGCTGGAACTGCGAGGCCACCACCCCTAGGAGGCCACAGCTGTAGTTGAGACATGCGGCCTGGGCTGGGGGCAGTGGGTATTGGGGAGAAGTGGACGGGTCAAAATGGTACTTAAGAGGTAAAGTCGTCAAGACTAGAGAGTAACTATGGGAGCTAGGAGTATGACTGGATTTGCTGTGATTGAGAGCAACGATGATTCTAAGTTTCTGGCCCAAGTGAGGGAATTATGTTTTGACTTTTGCTAGGCTGATGAGAGACCATAAGGCGGGATGAGGGCAAAATATAAGCTAGCACACCCCCACCCCAGTGGGATCTGTGTGACATTCTATGGACACCCCTGTCTACCCAAGAACAAAGGAAAGGACAGAAAACAAATGGTTAAATTGATGAGTCTCTACCAGTTTACAAAAGAAACGTAATCCCATCAATAGCCTAAAGTCCTGGAACTCCCTGCTGTCTTAATGTTAATGATTTGCTAGAGGGGAAAAACAACAACTTAGTTTGACAATAGCTAGGCCTCCCGTAATCTGTGAGTCTTTAGCATAAGAAAGTCTCTGGAAACTTCCCTTCTGACTTTACCTCCCCTAAACTCATAGTATGTAACAAGCCACTCTGCACAACCCCTGTGCAGCTTTTTGTGCCCTGGATTCCTGTTCCCATGCTTTAATAAAATCACTTTTGTACCAAAGACATCTTCATGAATTCTTTATTGACCATCAGCTGTGAACCCCACTATCACCCCAAAACCTCATCAAGGAGACCTTTTTTCCCCTAGTATAAAAACATAATGGAAAGTTTTTTTCCTTGCTGATTATCTGTACTCTTATTTTGTGTGCTTACTGTAGAAAATTCAGTGCAATTTTTTTTTTTTATAGAAGATGATAAACGTTACCAATAATCCTGCCACCCAAGATGGCCATATTTTGGTGTGTTTCATCTTTTTGTTTTCTGTGTGCATCTTTTTGTGTAATTGGGAATGTATTCATTATATTTTTCTGTATCATTTTTTTCCCCATTGGATGTTACTATGACAATAAAGATTGAACTGCTGTGTGCCAGGATATTATTCACACATATATTTTTTTATCCTAACAAAAAGTCAGATGTAATTCCACCAAGTCTGAGATAACTTTTTGGTGTATCTTCCTTTCAATATTTTTTGTGCTCCTTTTTGAAAAGCCCACAGTTTATGCCACATTTTATGTTTTGTCTTTCTTTTTTTATGTATTTTTTACAATTTATTTTGAGATAGAGTATGCATGCCAGTGGGGGAGAGGCAGAGAGAGAGGGAGAGAGAGAATCCCAAGCAGGCTCCATACTGCCAGGGAGGAGCCTGATGTGGGGCTTGAACTTAGGAACTGTAAGATCATGACCTGAACTGAATTCAGATGTTTAACTGACTGAGCCACTCAGGTGCTCCTGTGTTTTGTTTTTCAATCAGATGTTTTTACTTAATGTTATTTATTGCTATTTCACACAAATTAACTGGTCTCCAAGATGACAGTTTTTAATGCTTGTTTAGTTGCAACAAATCTGTTATTTGCTAGTTTGTTTTCAATTTTTTGCTATTAGGATGATGAGAGGAGCATCTTATTACGTAAATTTTCAGGTTTTTAATTATTCCTTGAAAAGAGTCCTAGAAATGGAAACTACCAAGTAAAAGGATAACATGAACTTACCAAATTGCCACCCCCAAATAACTTACTAACACTTTGAAATTGTTTTAAAGATCAAATTTTTGCAATACTTAGATTTTCAGTTCAAGCATATGGTTGTCTTTCTAGTTAGTCAAGTTGTCCTTTATGTTTCTTTTATGTCTTTGTCCTTTCCTTATTAAACTTATGTCTAAGAAAAGGCCTGTATTGATTTTTTAATAATTGTACCCCCTCCTGGGGCACCTGGGTGGCTCAGTTGGTTAAGCATCCAACTTTGCCTCAGGTCATGATCTCATGGTTCGAGGGTTTGAGCCCCACATCAGACTGTAAGCTGACCGCTCTGAGCCTGGAGCCCACTTCAGATTGTGACTCCCTCTCTTTCTGCCCCTCCCCCACTTATGCTCACGCTCTCTCTCAAAAATAAATAAAACATTAAAAATAATTGTACCCCCTCTCTACTTAAATGTCATGTGTGAAATGAGTATCTTTGAGTCAAGTGTTGTACTTCAATAAAATTTTCTTAATATTTGTGTCTAGGTTCTGCTAAAATATACATAAAATGGGAAGATGAGAAAGCTGAAAAGGCTAAGTTGGAGTGAGGTTTCGTTAACACCATAGGTAATCCGTGGCCTAAAGAATTCCTGACATTCTGCTCCTACTTGTCTGTTAGAGAAGCTGCCCCTCAGCCATGCATCAAAGCCTGCCTGCCTGCACAACCAGAGAAGCAGGCAGCAACCTTGGTCTTTCAGTAAAGGAAGCTAGGAACAACTCAGCAGGGTTGGTAGACATCTCATGGGGATGCCAAATGTGCTTTTGGGATGGATTCTTCTAGTATAACAGTTCTGTCATCTTGTTATATTTGTTACTGAGGATGTTTATTAGTTGAATTATACCATTAGCTTTTAAACAGATGAAGTCTTTTGGTCTTTTAGAATCGTGCTTGTCTGTGAAATGCAGTTAACGCATCAGCTGGACCTGTTTCCCGAATGCAGGGTGACCCTTCTGTTGTTTAAAGATGTAAAAAATGCTGGAGACTTGAGAAAAAAGGCCATGGAAGGTGCTATTGATGGTGCATTAATAAACCCTAAGGTGGTAAGTACAAGTAAGAACAAATGAGCTATAAAGGGGCATTTAAGAATATGTTAATTAAAAAAAAATTTTTTATGCTTATTTTTGAGAGACTGAGAGACAGAGCATGAGTGGGGGACGGGCAGAGAAAGAGGGAGACACAGAATCTGAAGTAGGTTCCAGGCTACGAGCTGTCAGCACAGAGCCTACTGTGGGGCTCGAACCCACAAACCAAGAGATCATGACGTGAGCCGAAGTCAGATGCCAAACCAACTGAACCACCCAGGCACTCCAATAATATGTTAATTTTTTATGATGTTACAGGTTAGCCTAAAATTGTCATCTTTGGATAAACAGTTCTTGTCTAAACTGTGGAGTCAGATTGAGCCAACCTTGAATTTAATAGTGAATAGAAGCCAAAGTGCTAGGCCCTTCCCAGGAGATATGAAAGGTTGTATTCTGACTCTGATGTAATGGCAAATGCCCGGAGCTTCATTTACTCATTGGAACTAGAAAAATCTCTGCACAGGAGGCATCCGTAGTGGTTAAGAGCACACACTGTGGAACCATGTTACTAGGACTTAATCTCAGCTCTGGCACTTATTATGACTTTGAGCAAGTGGTAGGCAACCTTTGTACCATGCTTGCTCTGTTCCTGCCATTGTTCTAAGTGCTTTCCGTATACTAACTCACTTAATCTTCACAACAACCCTATGAAGTAACTACTATGATTATCTGCATCCAACAGATAAAACTAAGGGATCTGCCCAAGGTCCCTCAGTAGGAAGTGACAGCTGGGATTCAAACCCAAACATTCTTTGCTTTGGCTTCCTCATCTACTGTGTGTGAATAATAATACTGATTTCATAGGGTAGTTTTAAGAATTAAAATAATACAGGTAAAATGTTTAGACTATGGCCTTTCCCCATATTAGTGCTCAATGTTCTTTAAAAAATTTTTTTAAAAATATTTATTTATTTATTATTGAAAGAGACAGAGCATGAGTATGGGAGGGGTAGAGAGAGGGGGAGACACAGAATCTGAAGCAGGCTCCAGGCTCTGAGCTGTCAGCACAGAGCCCAACACGGGGCTTGACCTCACAAACCACGAGATCATGACCTGAGCTGAAGTTGGACGCATAACTGACTGAGCCACCCAGGCGCCCCCCAATGTTCTTTTTTAAATTTTTACTATTTAAGTTCCTTGCAGCTTTAACATTCTATGATTTACTGAACACCCAGCAATTTTGAAAATATAGTCCATAGAAACTGTGATGAAGTCAAACAGCCTGACATTGGAGTTACCAAGAGAGAAGGCATGTGTCTCCCAAGTGCTCCAGATTCTCCGTGTGTGATTCTTTATGTTCTCTTTGGTAGATTGTTGATCCATTTCAGATACTTGTGGCCTCAAACAAAGCAGTTCATCTCTACAGACTGGGAAAAATGAAGACAAAAACTCTATCAACTGAAATTATTTTCAACCTTTCCCCAAATAACAATGTAATTAATATGGATTTTACTTTATTTATGTTGATTGTGTTGTGCTAATGTGTGTTCCCCAGTGTTGGACTGTAATAGTGAAGAGTGTTCTGGAAAGATTGAGGTTTAGCACTGCCTCTTCCTAGACAAATAAGCTTTGGAGTCACTTCACATAGGAGTAAAGAAAAATTTAGCTACATTAGATGAGGATAGTTTTATCTGTCCTTCTTACCATATAGGGTCAGGAAGAACCCTCTAAATGATATATAAATTTAAATGGCAAAACATTAAGCATGGATATTTGTGTGTTACCATGCACATCTTTTACTCTCCCTATAACTCCTTAAGGATAGAATCCATGTCTTTTCCATATAGCAGAAGCATGCCTGGTACTTGGAACAGCCTTTAACACAGGCTCACTCATATACCCAGGGCTCAGGAAGAGTTTGTGGTTTGAAATACTGGTAGTAATCAAAGTTATTGAGCTAAAGATATTCTACCTGTGGCACGTGAAAAAAATAACTTAAATTTTGCTGATGAAGTTTTAGTATTACTACTACTATTAACACAACCAGGTACTAACATCATCCAAAGGACAATTAGGAAACCCGTAGCATGGTTTAAAATAATGTTTGAAATTTTATAAAGTTTATAGAATGCATGATAATAGAATTCTTCAGTACCTGGAGAAAAAATTACCAGATAATTATAATTTCTTTGACATCATTTGAAATAATTTGAGAAACTTCACTTCGGTAAACATCTGCTGGGCTTGTCCCTCTTACAGTTACAGTTCTAGGGCAGGAGAAACATGTTCCTGAGGAAGGCAGGTAAACAAGACAGAAATCAAATGCACTAAGATAAGTGACATAATGGGAATAATACTTCAAACCAATGGAAACAGCAAAGAAGCAACTCCTGTAAGGAGAAAGGATGACATTAGTGACATTAGTGTTGGACCTTGAGGGATGAGGACACTCCAGGCTGAGGACAAAGTTTGAGCATAGGAAAAAATGTATGAAATGGTGGACACCCATATATGGTCCAGTCTGGGTAGAAGGTGGGTGTGCATGGCTAGAGGGTCACTTGGGGCCAGAGGGAGGGAGTGTTGATGTTAAGAAATGCCAAGAAGTAGGCTTGATTGTGCAGGAATAAGGTGCAGTTTTGAGCAGAGAGTACTCTAGAGGCAGATGTGGTGGGTGTCAAGAAGGGTTGTTGAAGAGAAACACTGTAGGTAGAATCATTAGGATATGAAAAATAAGAACCTGACCAAGGAAAAAGGAGGCCCATGGGGGGATGTTTCAGACACAGAAGCTACTGGTTATTGTTTGTTGTTGTTCTTTTCCTTAGATTTCAGAAGCTCTGAAAAAATTTGGTATCTCAGCAAATGACACTTCAATTCTAATTGTTTACATTGAAGAGGGAGAAAAACATATAAATCAAGAAGACTTAATATCTCAGGTAGAAGGTCATCAAGTTTCTCTGAAAAATCTACCTGACATAACAAATATTACAGAAGTCAAAAAGGTTTGTAAATCTGTATTTTTACAAAGTGTGATAGATGAAGAATAATACTGATGTTGTTTGCTTGTTGATCACTGATCCTTCTGGTTTTTGTTTTTCTTTAAGAAAGGTTAATGTAATTAAAAATTACTTGAAAAATAGTTACAGATGCAAAGAATTAGAAGATGCTGGATTATAGGGGCACCTGGGTGGCTCAGTCGGTTGAGTATCTGACTTCAGCTCAGGTCATGATCTCGCAGTTCGTTGAGTCCAAGCCCCGCGTCAGGCTCTGTGCTGACAGCTCAGAGCCTGGAGCCTGCTTTGGATTCTGTGTCTGCCTCTCTCTCTGCCCCTCCCCCGTTCATGCTCTGTCTCTCTGTCTCAAAAATAAATAAACATTAAAAAAAAATTTTTTTTTAAAAGATGCTGGTTTATGTAAAATTTAGTTAGAAATTTAGTTGATAAAAGCACTCTTTAATTAAGAATAAATAGGGGCGCCTGGGTGGCTCAGTCGGTTAAGCGTCCGACTTCGGCTCAGGTCATGATCTCGCGGTATGTGTGAGTTCGAGCCCCGTGTCGGGCTCTGGGCTGATGGCTCAGAGCCTGGAGCCTGTTTCAGATTCTGTGTCTCCCTCTCTCTCTGACCCTCCCCCATTCATGCTCTGTCTCTCTCTGTCTCAAAAATAAATAAACGTTAAAAAAAAAAATTAAAAAAAAAAAGAATAAAGAACTTCAGGGATGCCTAGGTGGCTCAGTCAATTCAGCTTCTGACTTTGGCTCAGGTCATGTTCTCCTGGTTCCCGAGTTTGAGTCCTGTGTCAGGGTCTGTGCTGACAGTTCAGAGCCTGGAACCTGCTTTGGATTCTGTGTCTCCCTCTCTCTCCCTGACCCTACTCTGCTCTGTCTCTCTCAAAAATAAACAAACATTAAAAAAATAAATAAATCACTTCAGAGGCACGTTAGTGGCTCAGTTGGTTGAGTGCCCTACTTTTGAGTTCCGCTCAGGTCATGATCCCAGGGTCATGGGATCAAGCCCTGCATTGGGTTCTGTGCTGGGCATGGAGCCTGCTTGGGATTCTCTCTCCCACTCCCCTGCTTGTCGCTCATGCTGTCTCCTCTCTGAAGAAAAAAAAAAGTGCAGAATATTTTATATTTATTTTACATTTCAAATATACTGTGTAAGCTTGATCTTTAATATCTTGACGTATGCTTTAAAAATTGGTACAGATTCAAAAAAAAAAATTGGTACAGATTCAGTTTCTATGTGTAGAGGGTTATTACCATAACTAATTTAAAGGGAACTTTTGACATAAATGATGAATTGCCATCTACTTTACATATTTTAATCACATTTGTGATTTGTGATTTCATGTCATTATCCCAGTAGTTGAATGATAAATGATTTCACTTATATATGTTTGTATAATGGAAACTAGTAGTACATGAATATATTAGCATGTCATAATTCATCTTTTATTTTCACAGATATATAAACTGTCTTCACAAGAAGAAAGTATTGGAACATTGTTGGATGGTATCATTTGTAGAATGTCAACAAAAGATGTTTTGTAAAATGACAGAAATATTAAGATTTTTCATAAGAAAACATTGATTTTTCTTTCTTGATTATAAAATGTGTATGTTCAGGGAACCTGAGTGGCTCAGTCGGTTAAGTGTCTGACTTCGGCTAAAGTCATGATCTCGCAGTTCATGGGTTTGGGCCCCACATCTAGCTGTATGCTGACAGCTCAGGACCTGGGGCCTGCTTCCAATTCTGTCTACCCCTCTGTCTCTGCCCCTCCGCCACTTGCACTCTGCCTCTCTCTCTCTCTTAAAAATAAATAAACATTAAAAAATTAAAAGAAAAAAACAGGGGCACCTGGTTGGCTCAGTTGGTTAAGTGTCTGACTTTGGCTCAGGTCACGATCTTGCGGTTCGTGGGTTCAAGCCCCACGTCAGGTTCTGTGCTGACTGCTGACAGCTCCGAGCCTGGAGCCTGCTTCAGATTCTGTGTCTCCCTCTCTCTCTGCCCCTCCCCTGCTCATGCTCTGTCTCTCTCTCTCTCTCTCTCAAAAATAAATGTTAAATTTTTTAATTAAAAAAAATAAAACGTGTTCAATTATGGAAAATTTTAAAACATAGAATGGTATAACAAACCATTCCTAGTCCTCTCTCTTAATATCTTGAAAGATAACCACTGTTGCTATTATTTGTTGCTGTTGTCTAGTCTTCTGTATCTATTCAGGTTTATTTTTATTTAACTGGAATAACTGGATTTTTACTAGGTTCTTGCCTTAGTGATTTTATATTCATCAGCTCATATTCCTGCCCTTACTTCTGGCTAATCTAGTATTTCCCTTCCAAGCCTCCCGGTTCCAAGTATTTTACATACAAGAATTTACTCATCATAATGTTATAAACACTTAATATTACCACCATTTTACACCCAGGAAACTAAAAGATTATAGAAACAATAAGTAACTTGCTCAAGGTCATAGAGCTAGTATAAAGCCATGTTTTATAAATGCTTTGGGTTTTCTTTTTTTACTTTATATTTTGATCATAGCAGTCAAGACAGGCTTGGTCAGGGGTGAGCAAACTTTTCTGTGAAGGGCCAAATAGTAAATATTTTCGGCTTTGCAGTCCATAAAGTCTCCACTGTATCTACTCAACTCTTGCTATCATAGTGCAAAGGTATCCACAGACCATAAATGATGAGTACGGCTGTGTTTCAGTGAAACTTTATGGGCAAAAACAAGTGGTGGACAGGATTTGACCTGAGGGCCTTGCTTTGTGGATATCTGGGTTAGGTTAGGCTTTGATTACAGTCCCTAAAGCTCATTGGCTTCACACGACAAAAATTTGTGTCTTGTTCAGTCTACATAGCCAGATTGTGTGAATCTGTAAACAGTCAGGATAGTGACTCAGGAACCCAGTTTGCTTATCTCATGTTTCATTCTCCAAAGCCAGTTACATGGCCCTGCCAACCTCACAAGGAACAGAGAAGTGTGATCTTGCCCCATGTTGGAAAGCAGGGAGGTAGAAGTACTTAGTGATTTCTATCATGATCATAAATAATAAAGTACATATGTACATAGCTAACATTTCTCATGTGCACTGTGCTTAGCATTGTATATGCACTACCTCATTTAGTCCTTACTACAATCCCAAGAGATTTTTTACCAGCAAGAAAACAGATTTAGTCTCTGAACTCCATTTCTAACCTACAGAACAACTGACAATAATACAGTGAAAGTCCATGTACCTTTCATGTGAATTCACTATTTGTTGTTAACATTTTGCTACATTTGCTTGCTAGTGCTCTCCTGAGCTCAGGGTTGTGTACACACACACACTTTTGCTGCAAGATTTGAAAGTGCGTTGCAGACATGTTTCTTCAGCCTATAGTGTTTATCTGTCATCTCACTACAACAATCTTGTTAAGAATGATGTTGACATTTTTTGAAGAGTACCTACCCTAGATGTCTTTTTCCACACAGTTTGGATTTGTTCATGATTTAAGTCAACTTAAATATTTTAGATTTTGTGTCCTTGCCATTGCATATCATCAGGAGGCAATGTCAGTTGGCCCTATTATTGGTGATACAAAGATTGGTCCCTCGGTTAAGGTGGTGCTCCCCCAGACATCTCCATTGCAAAGACCTCTCTTCCCCTGCCTGGGATTAAAACTCCAATCTATGTGACCCCAGATCCTAACACCTCAGTCCACTGTCCCTCCCTTGCCATCATGCTCACATTCTTTTTATTGATGTGAAATACATCACATACATACTTCCTCTATTTTTATGCACTTACGTTGCTTTCAATGTTTCACTTCACTTGCAAATAAACATTTGTACATGGTTCTCTTTAACATAGCTTCTCTACAGTGGAATTATTGGGGATGAAGAGTTGAACTCATTAAAGGCTTCAGAGCAGAAAGGTGCCATTCTGCACCCCCCCGTTGCAGCCACTTCCCTGCTCTTGGCTTTGCTGAAGGCAGCCACTCTGCAGTCACATCACAATAATGAGGAAAGCATGACCTAGTTTGGCCAGTCTTAGAATAAGCAGTTTGTAGTCATCGAATTTGCCTGTCATTGATGCTTTCACAGTCCTTTGTGCCGCTGATCTCCCATGTTCCCCTCCAGATCTCTCTTCACCTTTACCCCCTCTTCTCTGTGTTCCAGGTGGCTGACCTGTATGTCAGCAAGAGGTCTCTTGGCTTCTGCTTGGGTTTGGCCACTGGGAGGCCAGGCTGAGATTGGAGAGGGGAAGAGAGTGAGGCCAGTGTATTTATTAACCTGACCCCTCCCTGTAAGGTCAGGTGCACTGGCTTTGTCTCTGAACCTTTCAACTCCTGGGTCAGGCTCCTGTCACCTCACCCTCCCACCTTGCTTCAGGCCTCTGGGCAATAACATACCTGGCTCCCACACCATCTCTCATCCCCTTCTACTCACCCACACCTTCAGAGTTAGTCCCTTTCATCATCTGCATAAAATTTGCTGGAGTTACCCTAATTTGAGTGTTGGGGCCTGAGACCTTCTCACTTTCTCAGAGAATTGAAAGGTTACAGAACATTTCTGTAGAGCTGGAATCACTGACCTAGGATTTCTGAGCATCTTACCAAGGATGCTCTTACCTACTTCTTTCCCCTTGAAATGATTTGCTACTATTTTCTTTCACTTGTCTCCTTTAAGTGATGAGTTCTCAGTAAAAGTTCAGGGCATTGGCCTGATGTTGGGTTACTGGGAGCCCCGACGAGAGGTTAGAGGAGATTCTGCCAACTCAATTAAAATGTAATTGAATTGATTTTCTCTTCTCCCTGAGACTTCCAAAATGTAATGCCACTCATTTACCATCATCCATCTCACTGGCCCATTTCTGGGCTGCGCTGGTGTAGTAGGGAATGTGTGTCATAGATGTAAGTGTGGGGTTTTAGTGACATGTTCTCCAATCCACAACTCTTGGAATAACAGTGACTCTGTGAGGTCTTGGGTAGGACATCTCTCAGCTTTTCTGGTCTTGGTTTCCCATTTGTAAAATGGGAACATTAATACCAACCTTTGTCCTTAGTTGTCATGAACATCAAATAGCAGAGCACAGGAAAATAGCTTCGTCACAGTGTCAGGCATCGGATTTCTCAGTGAATAACAACAATCTCTTCCCTTTATGTACCAGGCAGTATTGCTGAGGCAAGTAGTAAAATAAAATAGGGCTCACTACTGGTGGAAAAGTAAAACAGTGCAGCCACTTTGGACAACATGTTGGCAGTTCCTCAAAATGTTAAACATAAAATTACCATATGACCCAGAAATTCCACTACTGGGTATACAACCAATAGAACTGAAAACAGGTGCTCAAACAAAAACTTGTACCCAAACATTCCTAACAGCACTACTCACCACAGCCAAAAGGTGGAAACAACCCAAATGTCCATCACTGGATGAATGGATAAACAAATGTGGTCTATCCCTCCCATGGAAATATTATTCAGCCATAGAAAAGCAATGATGTACTGATAACATGCTACACCATGGGTGAACCTTGAAGACATAAAGTAAAAGAAGCTGAACACAGAAGTTCACATATCATATGATTTCATTTCAATGAAACATCCAGAAAGCAGGTTAGTTGTTGCCAGGGTCTGGAGAGAACAGGTGGAGAGAGTGACTGCACAGGGGCAAGGGAATTCCTTTTGGGATGTGAAAAGGCTTTGGAGTCAGAAGTGGTGGCCATACGACACAGTGTGTGTGTACAAAATGCCACTGAATTATATACACTAAAAGTTAATTAAAACATGAACTAATAGAATAAACACCTCTGCCTTACCTTTAGGAGTTCATGATCTTAGATAGGTCCCTCTAGGCTCCCAGATCCGGCTGAGGCAGAGCCAGGTAGATTCCCAAGCCTCTGTTTCATCATCTGAAAGCAAGAGCCTGGAACCTCAGCCCACTCCAGGCTTCATCTTTTACACAGAGAATGAGCCACAGGCCCTCCATCCAGAGACAGATGCTGCCAGCATCTGGTATGATCACTCAGACTTTTTCTCTCTGCATGCTTGTGTCTGTACATTATTTTCAGGTTACATTTTCACCAAAATGAGTTAAAACCTACGGCTTTATAATCCTTTATTTCTTGGAGTTACATTTTGACTTTTTTTTTTCTTTTCATGTCAATAAATCCTCATGATCATTGTTCATGGCTGTGAGGATGAAAAGCCTGGATGTAAACCAAGGTCACTGGGTTTTGAGGATGCTACAGAGGACCAGAGAGAATACAGAGAAAGAGAATGTGGGGACAGACCACAGCCCTTTGACCCTTCAGCTTGCCTATGAGGTTTTTGACTGGTTAATAGCAGACTTGGTAGGAAAACTCAACTGTACTTTGGAGCTCTCTGTCCCCCGTTTTGATTCTTAGTTCAAATGTTACTTAACATTGAAATGTTTAAACATTAAATGTATGAAACAAATGTAGCAAATACTCATGGCTCACCACTCAGATTTCACGTTAAACTCTACCCTTCTGCCAAAGACCCAGAACCATCAGCAGTCTCCATCCACTGGGCCTGGATCCCAGCCTGCCCGTCTTTGGTTTCTGATCAGAAGGCCTCAGGATGGTACCACCAGCCCCAGTTATGATCTTTCTCTCCAAGTCTCTCTCTCCAGCATCCTCTAGAGGCTCTTGCCAGAAATGTGACTATCATC
Source organism: Prionailurus bengalensis (assembly GCF_016509475.1). NCBI lineage: Eukaryota > Metazoa > Chordata > Mammalia > Carnivora > Felidae > Prionailurus > Prionailurus bengalensis. The sequence continues at coordinate 90,176,629 of NC_057354.1, read as the reverse complement.
TCTGACCCCTTCCTCATCTTCATTCCCATCTCCATCATTACAAACTCCTGCCGTTTCTGTCCCCAGATGCACCTACAGGTGGGCTGGTTCTCACCATCCCCTCACTCTGGTCCAAGTCACCACTTACTCTTGTAGGGCCTCTGCTAGCCCACGTGGCTTCCTGGTGAACACAGAACAAGGCACCCCTTTCATACAGATGCTGCCCGTTGGATGCACAGTTCAGTGGGAGTCATGTCTTTGAGCAAGTAAGAAATAGGTACCTTCTCCTTTGGCCAGACTCAGCTCCGGGGGGGGCGGGGGGGCGCTGACGGCTTGGTGAGTGGAGCAGGGCTCTATTTTTGTTCCCACTAGCCCTCCTTGGTCAGAAGCTCTTGCTTGCATCCTGCATATCTCTACCCCGAGGCTCCTTTATCAGCTGCGGTGCCGCACTAGCCCGTGGGGGGCGGGGATTGCGCGCTCCCACTGTCGCTTCCCATTCACTCTCCACCTGTAGCCACAGCAACACGTGCACGCGCCTGCCTAGGTTACTCCCCAGCTTTTAGCTGACCAATGGCCTCCCGTCGCTTTCGGAGTAGAGTCCAAACTCCACAACTGGGGCACAGACCTCACACGCACGGGCCGTTGCCACCCTCACCGCTCCCTCCCTCTCTCCGTGGCCATGTTGGCCACCTTTCCCTGGAAACCTTGCCTTTGTTCTGCCTCAGGGTCTTCACGCCTCTGTTCCCTCAGCCCAAAACGCTCTCCTTCACTCAGCCCTGCTCAGGCCTACCTCTCCCTCCGGTCTCGACTTAAGGGTCCTTCCTCGGGAACCCCTATTAATCCTCTCTTGCGGCCCGCACCTCTCCGCCCCGCGCGCGTCACAGGTGTGAGAGGTGGCGCGCGCCGCGCAATCCCCGGAATCTCGCGAGGAGCTTCGAGGACGGGAAACCAGGGTCTGCCGGGCGCTGTGCCGTAGCCCAATCGCCCCCACGGCGCGTGGCCGGATCAGCGTTTGATGACACTACCGACAAATGCTTGAGTAGATAGATAGATCTGTGGTCTCGGCTTCAGGAAGCAGTGAGAATATAGAGGGAGGGGCTTAGCTGGGCCGCAGGGTGAGGGCACGCGGGGAGAGGAGCAAACTCAGTTTGGGGAGGGAAGCAGCCCCCTCGACAGCATATCCGTTCCACGGAGAAGGGATTTTCTGTTTTTCCCTGCTTTAGTTCACCTCAGCGCAAACTATTTAACAGCTGTGATGGCACAGGCTCTAACGATCGGACACACATCCTAGGCACGTACGCTAGGCACCTAGTAGTTGCATCATACATAATAGTACTGTGAATGAATAAATGAATGAACGAACGAACGAAGGAACGAAAGCAGATGGAGCCTAGTGAGATGAGTGCAGGGAACTGCCCATGGTCAGTCTTCCTCAGACCAGGTGACGCCTAGGCAGGGAGAGCGCCCCTTGCGTGCTCAGCCTGGACTCTAGCTCATGAAGACAGCACACGGTGAGGCCTGCAACCCCAGGCTTCTAGGAGTTGTGTGGAGGGGCTGAGGGTTGACACCAGAGCACATCAAGGTGCCTGCTGGAGATACTCCAGGCCTTAACCACCACGGGAGGAAGAGTGAAGGCCATCTGCAAGGGCAAGGCCCCCTGAGCTGTTCCAGACCCCACTTCCCCACTCCAGGCTGAGTCTTTGATGATCACAAGAGTGAGTGGAGAATGCGCTTCCTGCTCGGTCAGAGTCCAGCCTCTCAGGTGCAAGAACCAGCCAATGAGGTGGCCATCCAGGGAGGGCCTGGTCCCTGGTGGTGGAGCAGGCCCTGGGCAGTCTCTCCTGATGCCAGGCAGAGGCTGAGAGCAGAGGCCACTTCGAGGCTGCTCTGGACATTCAAGGCCGTTGTGGTAGCAGGTGAGAGGACGCGGGTAGAAAGGACAGTGTTTGGAGAGAGGCCTGGAGCCCCAGACTCTCCTCTGGATGTCCAGGCTGCCCCTTTTTTGGTGATTGACTCTTACACAACCCCAGCAGCCTAAAAATCTGCAGTCAAGGGGGAAAGAGTCTTTGTTGAAACTTTTACTTGGGAACACAGGATTCCTACAACGTATGGTTCCTGGAGAGGGACCGAAGGTCTGGGGACACATGGTCTGGCTGCTGCATGGTGCCGCCCCAAAGTGCCAACAAGCTAAGTGAGCCAGTAAAAGGGGAAAGAGGGTAGAGAGGAGGGTATTTTGTATATCAGAGCTTTGTATGTTACTTTATTAAATCTTCAAAACAATCCCAGAAGCCAGGTTTTTACTTGATCCGGTTCTACGGATGAAAAAAACAGGTTCAGAGAAGTTAGGTAATATGTTAAGGTCACACAGCTAGAAAGGGACGGAGCCAGGATCATATGCAAATCGTCCTGACCCTACACTTTCTCCCAGTGGCTGTGGCCTACATCCTTTTGGGCAAAAGCAGAAAGAAATGCCCATGAGCAGGGGTCTCCCCCACTCCTGGGAGGTGGCAGAGATGGGACACTCATCTGACTTCCTCTCTCTTCCCCAGGGTGGCCCAGAAGGTGTGCAGGGACACTTAGCTCTCTCTCTTTCTCTCATGGACTTTGAGATTCAGGCTCAGCAGTCTTCCATGGCTCCTTATCACATCCGCAAATACCGGGAGAACGACCGCACACGGGTCCTGGATGTGTTCTCCCAGGGAATGAATGAGCACATCCCCACCACCTTCTACCACATCCTGAAGCTGCCCCGAACCCTGGTGCTCTTGCTTGGGGTGCCCCTCACCCTCTTCCTGCTCTCTGGCTCCTGGGTCCTGGCCCTTGTAGCCAGCCTCATCCTCCTTGCTGCCCTGAGATTCCTCTCCAGATACCCCTGGACCAAGTTTATAGTCATGTCTTTGCGCACAGATATGTCTGACATCACCAAGACCTACTTGGGTAAGCCTGGCTCCTGCTTCTGGGTGGTTGAAGCTGAGGGGCAGGTGGTGGGCATTATGGGCGTTCTGCCTGCCACCCTGCAGAAGGAGAAGTTGCAGCTGCTTCACCTGTGTGTGGCCCCAGAGCACCGAGGCCAGGGGATAGCGAAGGCCCTGGTCAGGACTGCCCTCCAGTTCGCACGGGACCAGGGGTACAGCCAAGTCATCCTCATCACCTCCATGCTGCAGCACTCGGCCGGGGCCCTCTACCAGCACATGGGCTTCCAGAAAACGCACCAATTCTTCTCCTCCATGAGCTGGAGGCTAGTCGCTGTTCCTACAGTTGGCTTTGTCTACCACCTCCCCTCTGCTGGGGCCTCTGAGGCACAGGGTCTGGGAGGGGGCCCGTGATCTGGTTCCTTGTGGCTCAGCCCGGAGAGGGCCAGCTCTGCTGAGGTAGCAAGCAAACCCCAGAGTCTCAATGTGACAGCACAGTGAAAGCTTACTGCTCGGTCACGTGGGAACCCAGTGGAGTTGGCGGTGGGTGGCCCCCTCGTTCAGTCTTTTGGGGATGCTGCTGTTTCCTTTACCTAGTGCCATGAGATGTTGCATTAAAACAAACTAATGAAATAAACGAACGCCAACGAATATTTCTTTAGTTCATGCGTCTGTGGTCAGCAATTTAGGCTGGACTTGACTGGCAGCTCTTTTGGTCTCAGATAGCCTAATGCACATGTCATGGGGTGGGCTAGAGTGACAGGGCCACTGGGTCCTCTCATTTTCCAACAGGCGAGCTCAGCCATGGTTTTAAGGTAATTGCAGAGGGGCAAAAAGTAAGGCAAATGCGTCTTCAAGCTTCCTGGGTGTCACATCTATGACATCCCAGACCCAGGGAGAGAAATGGGCCCTGCCTCTTTAGTGAGAGGAGCTGCAGGCACACAGCAAAGGGCCGAGGAAGACGGAGAGGATAATTCTGTGAGAGGGACTGGGGCCGACGGTGCCATCAGCCTGCTTTGGCCCCCATCCACTGTCTACACTGAAAGGGAAGAAGACAGCCTGGGACAGAGAGTGGGCCTGGCCCACTGGCCAGGCCCCAGTCACATGTCCTGAACAGGCCTGAAGGGAAACTGAGAATGTGTGTGTCTGGCCAAGAGGAAATGGGATTGCTGAGTTTCCCAGACCTACCACACCTGGGACCCTGCCTCCTGTCCCCAAGTGCTCAGAGACTCAAGATTTTCACAGAAGCCCCAGGTATGACCCTTTTGTCCCCAAGCCTGTGATACAGTGGCAAAGTGGGGCTTAGGCCCCATGCTGGTGTATGCAGCCCTATGCACTTTGCCCAGCTAGTCTATCATTGGCACCGGTCTCCCCCAACCCAGAGGCTGAGTCCAGGGAGCCAGTGAGTCCCCTGATGACCCAGGAAGTCCAGGCACCCTTTCAGTCTGGGTCTTGTGACACAGCGGTATTTGGGGGCATCTCCCATTCTGGCAAGGTGCCTGCCCATAGCTTATCTCCTGTGAAGGGTCAGTCAGGCCACAAATCAGGCCTGAACCTGCCAACTGGCATTGTTACAGGCACATTTTAGCTAACTGGGGACCTTCCATCAAATGAATGGGGTGACTGCAAATACTCATGTTTTATTGCCCAAGACCGTGGGCCTCAACTGTGTTGCCCTCCATTCAGTCTCTTTCCTCTCTGGCCTTGGGTCATGCTCAGTCCCTTCTGCCAGGCATTCTACCTCCTCCAGGCCTGCTGCCTTTGTATCTTCCCTGTGTGTTTCTCAGAAGACTGGACCGTCAGAATCTCCTGTTACACTGTGCCCCCCTCTCCCCCCTGTTTTAAATCAAGCTTCTGTTTCCTCTCAGTTGTGTTCCAGCTTCTAGTTAATGGCAGGGCCTTGGGCCCAGCCTCTCTGAGGGGTAGGAAGAGGAGGGCACCAGCCCTCACCAGCTGTCCTAGGCTCAGCCATGTAGCCCTTCAGGAGGAGTTCCCAAGTGGGCACCAGCTGGTGCTGGAGATGGGGGAGGTCCACAGTGGTCCCAATGCCTTGAAAGTTTTCTTAAGTGACAACTAAATGGTTTTGCTCATCCCAGGTAGATATAGTCCATGCCCTCCAGGGGCTTACAGGCCAGGGGATGGATGCTGAGAGACCAAGGAAGGAGCAAGTGCAGTGATGTTGTCATAAGTGTGGGGATGGTGGAAATACTGGACAAAGAATATCAAAAGGACACCTACCCCACAGACTGGGGGAGGGTCTCCCAGAGGGGACAGGGCTTGTGCCCCTGAAAATTTGGAACCAGGAATGGAGCTTGCCCATCACTTGCTCCAATTCCCTGCACTCACTATCCCAATCACCCTGAGGTTCTTTCAGTTCTTTCAATAAACCAAAGCTGTCTTTCTGCTTAAGGCCTCCACACATGCTTCCTCTGCTTCCACCTCTCCCACCTATACTCTTTGTTTGAAAAGTGCTTCTCCACTTTTCAGCCGAGTGGCAGGGGTAACTGGGTTGGAAAGATAACTTCTGAGCAGGTAAGAAGCAGTTCATCCTACTTTTATTCTGGCAGTTATTGCTGTTTAGTCCCTGTTACTCAAAGAGTGGTCCCCAGATCAGCAGGACATTGCCTGGAAGCTTGTTAAAAGAAACTGTGAATACCAAGTTTATTACGCACACTAGATTGGTATTAGCACATCAGTATTAATGTAACATGGTGGTCACCCTCCCATAAGCCTCTGGCTCCACCTCAGGCGGAGGAAGTCAGGAGACCCCTCTGCTCCCTATTGCCTGTTTCACAGAGGGTGCTCTAACAGCCAGGAACAGAAGCCAGGCCCTCCCTGGATGATAACGCCTTTGCTCATCTGCCCCAGACAGGATCCACACTCACAGTCAGTGGAGTTTTAAGCAGTGCTTTTCTGTAGAGTTCAGGAAAGGGCCTCAAAGCCGTAGAAGTGACGTGTCTGCATTTGTGAATTGCAGGGAGGGTATTTAGGTATTTAGGTCAAGATAGTGGGCTAAGGATAATGGGAAGTTAAACTGGAGCTTCAGACCAAGCACCAGATATGACAGATAAGAAATAAGATCTGAGACCCAAATGTGGAAATTCCAAAGGGGTTACCAAGACAGTTTAGGGGGTTAGCAGGAGTTGGGGGGGGGGGAAGGTGAAATGGAGAGTGATGACTTAATGGCTGCCAATTTTCTTTTGGGGCAATGAAAATGTTTTGAGTCTCGATATAGGTGGTTGTTGGGCAACATTGTGAATGTACTAAATGCCACTGACTTGTACACTTTAAAATGATTAATTTTATATTATGTGAAATTCACTTGTAAAGAAGTTTGAGAGATAGAAAAAAAAAAGGAAGAGTTTAGATGGCTCTAAAACCCAAAGGGAAGATACAAAAGATTGGAGAGAGCAGAGACGCTGAGAGGTCATTATGGAAGTTATGGCTAGCCAGCAGTGAGTCTGCCCCAACCAAGGGTGGGCAAGGAGCCACCTGCGACCCCAACCCCACTGATGGAGAAGGCTTGACACCTATGTGCCCTTCTGCTGGAGAAAGAGCTGATGGTTGACACTTTCCTGAGGAATCTAAAAGTCACAGTCAGTACCTATGGGCCTGAACTCTGGTGGAGATATGATATTGCTGACTGTCGGTGAGACAGAGGAGGAGGGATGAGGAGGGCAAGGGGAGCGGGAGAAGGAGGAGGGGAAAGAGGAAGAGGAGGGAGAGGAGAGAAGAAGGGGCAGGAAGAGAAGGAGGAAGGGAAAGTGCTTTTCCTGAACTGGGCCAATGGGAATGCAGGCAGAGTTGAGGCCATGGCTTACAGGGAATTGCAAAGTACAGATTTGTGACTTGTGCAGGGACCCCTTTGGGCAAGTGTGGGTTTGTAGAAAGTAGGAAGGAGGGAGCGTGTGGTCCAAGATAGTTTTACAGGTCAGTGACTTGGACCCAGCAGCAAAAAAAAAACCCTAGAATGCTGACTCTAAACTTCCCTTCACCTTTTTTCAGCTACTAAGTTACTTGTTCAATCTGAAGGATGAGGTTTTATTCTGAACTCAGTAAAATTTTAAGGACATCAAGGTTTCCTTTTATGTAACAGTGGAGCTACTGACATGAGTTTGGTCAAAGTAGGTAAATTTGTTTTTTGGTTTTGCCTGCCATACACATGCCTCTGCCTGGCACATGCACATGTGCACATGTGAGTTGAAAACATGTGGGAAGGTCTGCTGGCCTGTGTTCCTTCCCCCTCTCTTCTTCCGCCTCTTCTTCTCATATTTTTAATATTGTGACAATATACATTACATAAAATTTACCATTTTAACCATTTTTAAATGTGTAGTTCAGTAGCATTAACTATATTCAAAATGTCGTGCAATTATCGTCACTATTTGCAGACTTTTTTCAATACCCAGGAGAGAAACCCTGTACCCATTGAGCAATAATTCCCCACCCCCCTCCCAATCCCTAGCAACCACTATTCCACTTTCTGTCCCTAGGAATTTGTCTATTCTAGGTGCCTCATTTAAGTGAAATCGTACACTATTTGTCCTCTTGTGTGTGGCTTATTTCACTTATCATGTTTTTAAGATTCATCCATATTGTAGCATGTATGAGATTTTCACTACCTTTTGAAGGCTGAGTAATATGTGTGTGTGTGTACACACACACACACATTTTATTCATCCATTCATCTGTTGATGGGCATTAGGGTTGTTTCCACCTTTTGACCAGAGTTAATTTGTTTTTAAAACCACGCAGGAAAAAACAACATTTAATCTACGGGGGGTGGGGAGGCGGCGGCATCGTGAGCATCAGGGAGGTTCACAAATAAATTTTACATGTATTACAAGCCAGGTGGTTACCATCTGAACAAAATCAGTATGAAAATGCTCCGCTCTGTATACTGAGGATAACCTAATTTAGATTTTTGATGTGAGTCTTGTTATAGGAAGTTTTATTTTATTTTAGTTTTTTAAATGTTTATTTTTGAGCAAGAGAACACAAGTAAGGCAGACAGAGAGGGAGACAGAGGATCTGAAGTGGGTTCTGGGCTGACAGCAGCTAGCCCAATGCGGGGCTCCAACTCATGAACCGTGAGATCATGACCTGAACGGAAGTCAGACGTCTGCTCAAATGACTGAGCCACCCAGACACCCCTACAAAGTTTATTTTAGAACAACTATGCAGGAAATACATACTTGTGATCAGGTGGCAGACTGGGGTTTTAAAGCCAGCAGCTGACTGGACAAAATGGCATCGACTTTGAGCATTAGAGGAAATTAAACAGGGGCACTACCACTGCAGGCCGAGTCACCTAGAGCTATGGTTAGAGAAGGCCCATAGGGGAGAGCAGAACCTGAAGCTTCCTTTCTCCAGCCAACACCTCCCCTATGGGGCCATCTTAACTCACTGGGGTGGAAAGCAGAGCAGAGACGCACCAGCTGCTTGAAGTAGATGCTCAGTGAGGTAGAAAAGTGCCCACAGGAAAAAGTGAGCACCCTCATGGCTTTGTGGGTCTAGGAAACAGGAGGCAAGAGCAAGCACCCACATGGGGGGCTGGAGCTCTGATCCTATGAGAAGCCTGGAGGTTCAGGGGAGTGATGTTTGGCAGGACAGTGGGTCCCCAGCAGAGCTCTCTCCATGGGGCATTTTGAGAGGTGGGAGGGGAAGAGGAAGGGGTCTGTCGTCTGTTGGGTGCAACAAGGGGGTGGGTCCCTTTCCCCAAACCACTGAAGGCATGAGTAGCTTCTCCTTGGAAGCATCAAGAGGCAGTCTGGATCCTTAATGATGCTGCATAACCTTGCTATCTTTGAATCTGAACTTCAGTTGGATATGAGGGACTCCATGGGCGTGGGAAGCTGAACAGCAGCACATACCTGCCTGGTGAGGGGCTGACCAGAGAAGGGTGAACAGGACCAGGTCACTGGGGGCTTGGTGCTGCCCACCACACACATTCCTATCTGGGAGGTCACATAGGCTGCCCCTTCTCTCTGACTGCTCCCCTATAGAGCATGCCCTTCATTTTCTTTCTTTCTTTCTTTCTTTCTTTCTTTCTTTCTTTCTTTCTTTCTTTCTTTCTTTCTTTCTTTCTCTTTCTTTCTTTCTTTCTTTCTTTCTTTCTTTCTTTCTTTCTTTCTTTCTTTCTTTCTTTCTTTCCGTCATATATTTTCAAACTGCTACCTTGTTTTCCTTTCAAATGATTTCAAGTGTACTTTGTCCTCACTGCTGACAGTCTGTGGTTTGTCTATTGAATTATTTTAGCTTAATTTTCCTTCTTTTAGGCTTTGTGACCATTCTTATTTTCCCTCTTCTAAAAAGTCTGTTCTATGTACACTATCTTAATTTATAAACTCCTGGCTTCATCACATATTTTTAAAATTATTTTATTTCTTAAAAAAAATCATGCCTTTAAAAATTTCTCTTCTGTTGACATTTATTTATCTTTTGTTTGTTTGTTTGTTTCACACCCAGTGCAGAGCCCAATGTGGGGCCTGAACCCGTGACCCTGAGATCAATACCTGAGCTGAGATCAAGAGTCAGATGCTTAACCCAGTGAGCCTCTTGGCCCACCAAGTACCAATGCTCTGTTCCCCCTCCCCCAGTCCCTAGTAACCACTATGCTACTGTCTCTATGATTCACCTGTTCTACGTACTGCTTATAAATGGATCATACAATAGTTGATTTTTATTTCTTTTTTCCCTTAACTCTCAATTACTGCTTGTAAACTTCTATCTTTTTGGATTTTTATCTATTTTCTTTGCATCCTTAATCAAAATTTGTTTTTGTAACAACGACTTTTACTTTGTTGTGCTGAGAGGGTCACTTCATACAGAAGGCTGGCCTTGTCCTCCCCTCCACTTCTCTTTCAAGTTGTCTCCTTGGTGCCCTTTAGTAGATCTTCTATTCTTTTCAAGGCTGGCTTTCCAAAGTCTCTCTGGATGACTTGAGACAGATTCAAAATTCTTCCAGTGCATTTAGCACCCTTGGGTTTCCCTGATGTGACTTCCTGATATAAGTGGAGGCTCTCTTGGTCTCATCTCCCCCTTTCCCTGGTTTCAGGTTAGGCTGCCCCAGACCTCCTATTTTATTTTAAAATAAAATCTTAAAAAAAATAAAATTAAGGAAACAATGGCTTTGAATGACACACTGGACCAGATGGACTTAACAGATATATTCAGAACATTTCATCCTAAAGCAGCAGAATATACATTCTTCTCCAGTTCACATGGAACATTCTCCAGAATAGACCACATACTGGGACACAAATCAGCCCTCAGCAAGTACAAAAAGATCATACCGTGCATATTTTCAGACCACAATGCTATGAAACTCAAAATCAATCACAAGAAAAAATTTGGAAAGATAACAAATACTTGGAGACTAAAGAACATCCTACTAAAGAATGAATGGGCCAACCAAGAAGTTAAAGAGGAAATTAAAAAGTATATGGAAGCCAATGAAAATGGTAACACCACAACCCAAAACCTGTGGGACGCAGCAAAGGCGGTCATAAGAGGAAAATATATAGCAATCCAGGCTTTCCTAAAGAAGGAAGAAAGATCTCAGATACACAACCTAACCTTACACCTTAAAGAGCTGGAAAAAGAACAGCAAGTAAAACCTCAAACCAGCAGAAAACAGGAAATAATAAAGATTAGAGCAGAAATTAATGCTATCGAAACCAAAAAAACAGTAGAACAGATCAATGAAACCAGAAGCTGGTCCTTTGAAAGAATTAACAAAATTGATAAACCACTAGCCAGTTTGATCAAAACGAAAAAGGAAAGGACCCAAATAAATAAAATCAAGAATGAAAGAGGAGAGATCACAATCAACACAGCAGAAATAAAAACAATAATAAGAGAACATTATGAGCAATTATACGCAAAAAAAAAAAAAAAAAAGGGCAATCTGGAAGAAATGGACAAATTCCTAGAAGCATATAAACTACCAAAACTGAAACAGGAAGTAACAGAAAATTTGAACAGACCATAACCAGTAAAGAAATCGAATTAGTAATCAAAAATCTCCCAAAAAACAAGAGCCCAGGGCCAGACGGCTTTCCAGGGGAATTCTACCAAACATTTAAAGAAGAGTTAACACCTATTCTCTTGAAGCTGTTCCAAAAAATAGAAATGGAAGGAACACTTCCAAACTCTTTCTATGAGGACAGCATTACCTTGATTCCAAAAACAGACAAGAGACCCCACTAAAAAGGAGAACTATAGACCAATTTCCCTGATAAACATGGATGCAAAAGTCCTCAACAAGATATTAGCCAACTGGATCCAACACTACATTAAAAAAAATCATTCACCACGACCAAGTGGGATTTATACCTGGGATGCAAGCCTGACTCAATATCTGCAAAACAATTAAGGTGATGCATCACATCAATAAAAGAAAGGATAAGAACCTTATGATGCTCTCAATAGATACAGAGAAAGCATTTGACAAAATACAGCATCTTTCTTGATAAAAACCCTCAAGAAATTAGGGATAGGAGGATCATACCTCGAGATCACAAAAGCCAGATACGAACGACCCAACGCTAATATCATCCTCAATGGGGAAAAACTGAGAGCTTTCCCCCTAAGGTCAGGAACTAGACATGGATGTCCACTCTCGCCACTGTTATTCAACATAGTATTGGAAGTCTTAGCCTCTGCAATCAGACAACACAAAGAAATAAAAGGCATCCAAATCGGCCAGGAGGAGGTCAAACTTTCACTCTTAGCAGATGACATGATACTCTAGGTGGAAAACCCAAAAGATTCCATCAAAAAACTGCTAGAACTGATTCATGAATTCAGCAAAGTTTCAGGATATAAAATCAATGCACAGAAATAGTTGCATTCCTATTCACCAACAATGAAGCAACAAAAAGAGAAATCAAGGAATCGATCCCATTTACATTGCACCCAAAACCATAAAATACCTAGGAATAAATCTCACCAAAGAGGTGAAAAATCTATACACTGAAAACTATAGAAAGCTTATGAAAAAAATTGAAGAAGACACAAAAAAATGGAAAAAGATTCCATGCTCCTGGATAGGAAGAACAAATACTGTTAAAATGTTGATACCACCCAGAGCAATCTACATATTCAATGCAATCCCTAACAAAATAACACCAGCATTCTTCACAGAGCTAGAACAAATAATCCTAAAATTTGTATGGAACCAGAAAAGACCCTGATAGCCAAAGCAATCTTGAAAAAGAAAACCAAAGCAGGAGGCATCACAATCCTGGACTTTAAGCTATACTACAAATCTGTAATCATCAAGACAGTATGGTACTAGCACAAGAACAGACACTCAGATCAATGGAACAGAATAGAGAACCCAGAAATGGACCCACAAACATATGGCCAACTAATCTTTGACAAAGCAGGAAAGAATATCCAATGGAATAACGACAGCCTCTTCAGCAAGTGGTGCTGGGAAAACTGGACAGCGACATGCAGAAAAATGAACCTGGACCACCTTCTTACACCATACACAAAAACAAACTCAAAGTGGATGAAAGACCTAAATGTGAGACAGGAAGCCATCAAAATCCTTGAGAAGAAAGCAGGCAAAAACCTCTTTGACCTTGGCCACAGCAACTTCTTACTCAACACGTTTCCGGAGGCAAGGGGAACAAAAGCAAAAATGAACTACTGGACCTCATCAAAATAAAAAGCTTTTGCACAGTGAAGGAAACAATCAGCAAAACTAAAAGGCAACTGGGGCACCTGGGTGGCTCTGTCGGTTAAGCGGCCGACTTCGGCTCAGGTCATGATCTCGCCGTCCGAGAGTTCAAGCCCCGCATCAGGCTCTGTGCTGACAGCCCAGAGCCTGGAGCCTGTTTCGGATTCTGTGTCCGCCTCTCTTTGACCCTCCCCTGTTCATGCTCTGTCTCTCTCTGTCTCAAAAATAAATACACGTTAAAAAAAAAAAACAACTAAAAGGCAACTGACGCAATGGGAGAAGATATTTGCAAATGACATATCCGATAAAGGGTTAGTATCCAAAATCTATAAAGAACTTATCAAACTCAAGACCCAAAAAACAAATAATCCAAGTGAAGAAATGGGCAAAAGACATGAATAGACACTTCTCCAAAGAAGACACCCATATGGCCAACTGACACATGAAAAAATGCTCAACATCACTCATCATCAGGGAAATACAAATCAAAACCACAATGAGGCACCACCTCACCCCTGTCAGAATGGCTAACATTAACAACTCAGGCAACAACAGATGTTGGCGAGGACGCGGAGAAAGAGGATCTCTTTTGCACTGCTGGTGGGAATGCAAGCTGGTGCAGCCACTCTGGAAAACACTATGGAGGTTCCTCAAGAAATTAAAAATAGAACTACCTTATGACCCAGCAATTGCACTACTAGGTATTTATCCAAGGGATACAGGTGTGCTGTTTCGAAGGGACACATGCACCCCCATGTTTACAGCAGCACTATCAACAATAGCCAAAGTATGGAAAGAGCCCAAATGTCCATCAATGGATGAATGAATAAAGAAGAAGTGGTGTATACACACACACACACACACACACACACACACACACACACACACACACAATGGCGTATTATTCGGCAATCAAAAAGAATGAAATCTTGCCATTCACAACTACGTGGATGAAACTAGAGAGTATTATGTTAAGTGAAATTAGAGAAAGACCAATATCATATGACTTCACTCATATGAGGACTTTAAGATACAAAACAGATGAACATAAGGGAAGGGAAGCAAAAATAATATAAAAACAGGGAGGGGGACAAAACATAATATGGAGAACAAACAGAGGGTTACTGGAGGGGTTTTGGGAGGGGGGATGGGCTAAATGGGCAAGGGGAATTGAATCTACTCCTGAAATCATTGTTGCACTATATGTATGTACACACAATGGAATTATTAGCCATAAAAAAGAATGAAATCTTGTCACTTGCATGTATATATAGGTATATGTATATACATATACATACCACCTCTTCTTTATCCATTCATCTATCGATGGACACTTGGGTTGCTTCTGTATCTTGGCTACTGTAAATAATGCTGTAATAAACAGGGGTGCATAGACCTTTTCGAATTAGAGTTTTCATACTCTTTGGGTAAATACTCAGTAGTGGAATTACTGGATCATATGGTAATTCTATTTTTAACTTTCTTGAGGAATCTCCATACTGTTTTCCACGGTGGCTACCAGTTTGCATTCCCACCAACAGTGGGGAAAAGGTTCCTTTTTCTCCACATCTTTGACACTTGTTTCTTGTGTTTTTGATTTTAGCCATTCTGACAGGTGTGAGGTGATACCTCATTGTTGTTTTGATTTACCTAATGATGAGTGATGTTGAGCATCTTTTCATGTATCTGTTTACCATCTGAATGTTTTCTTTGGAGAAATGTCTGTTCATGTCTTCTGCCCATTTTTAATTGGAGTTTTTGGTGCTTTTTGTTTTGTTTTTTAGGGAGTATGTGCATGTGCGCATGTGTGAGGGCGGGTGGTGTGGGTAGAGGGAGAGGGAGAGACAGAATCTTAAGCAGCCTCCACCCCAGTGCAGAGCCTGACTCGGGGCTCCATTTCACAACTCTGAGATCATGACCTAAGTTAAAATCAGAATTGGACGTTTAACCAACTGAGTCACTCAGGTGCCCTGGATTATTCGTGAGGTTTTTTGATGTTGAGTCGCATAAGTTCTTTATATATTTGTATACTAACCCCTTATGGGATATGTCATTTGCAAATATCTTCTCCCATTCTGTAGGTTTTTTTGTTTTGTCAATTGTTTCCTTTGCTGTGCAGAAGCTTTTAATTTTGATGTAGTCCCAATAGTTTACTTTTGCTTTTGTTTCCTTTGCCTCAGGAGACATATCCAGAAAAATGTTATGGCTGATGTCAGAAAAATCACTGCCTGTGCTCTCTTCCAGGATTTTTGTGGTTTCAGGTCTCACTCACTTCCATGGTTTTAACAGACTTGCGTGGCTCCTTCTCCATTGCTCAGTTTTAGGCTTGTCTGTGGACTAGTTATAGGGAATTGAGGTCATGTTGACACCATGCATATGCAATTTTCCCCTTCCCAGCCCCCCAAAGTGGTTAGACCATCAGTCGGGGAACATCAATATTCTGTTTATTTTAAGCTAAGCTACATAGTAAAACTATGATTGCTTGTCCTTTTATATAGATTTTTGTTTTCTTTTCTTTTCCTTGGAATTAATATTTTTTTGTTGTTTAGTTTTCTATATAGCATCACCTATTCAGCCAGCCCCAAACTCTATCAGATGTTCAAATAGATCCCTATGACATCAAGGTGCCTCAGGTAACCTATCAGTTAGATCTTCCTGAAGCCTTTCCGAGAGGCTCTGGCCTCGAATCTGGACTGATGACCTGATGTGCCATTCAACAAACCTTTATTGAGTCAAACACATGCTACGCATTGCTTTAGGCCTGGCAAAATAAATTGATCAGGCAGTGCTGATTCCTGCCTTCCCAGAGCTTACTATTTAGTAGATGATTCAGGAAACAAACTCTGTGCCCATTGTTTTCTATTCCTCGTTATTTTCTGGGGTCTGGAGCTAAAGCCTGCCTGTCAAAACATAGCACCAGGTGTGTGTCTCCTGAGTATGTCTCTTGCTCACCAGTTTCCTCCCTCCCAAAGCTCTCAGCTTCTAAGTTAGGGATCAACAGTGGGAACTATATGAACACATTCCCGCCTTTTCTCAACTGGTCCCTGTCTCATTAAATGAAGCCAGAGTGAGCATTTAAAAAAAAAAAAATGTTTATTTTGAGAGAGAGACAGAGTGTGAGCAGGGGAGAGGCAGAGAGAGAAAAGAGAGAGAATCCCAAGCAGGCTCCATGTTGTCAGCACAGAGACCAACGTGGTGCTAATTCTCATGAACAGTGAGATCATGACCTGAGCCGAAATCAAGAGTCAGACACTTGGGGCACCTGGGTGGCTCAGTTGGTTAAGCATCCGACTTCGGCTCAGGTCATCATCTCACGGTTTGTGGGTTCAAGCCCTGTGTCGGGCTCTGTGCTGACAGCTCAGAGCCTGGAGCCTGCTTCAGATTCTGTGTCTCCCTCTCTCTCTTCCCCTCCCCCATTCATGCTCTGTTTCTGTCTCAAAAATAAATAAACATAAAAAATTTTTTAAAAAAAGAGTCAGACACTTAACTGACTGAGCCACCCAGGTGTTCCATAGAGTGGGCATTTTTTAGTCTAGCTCCATCTGCCCCATGGCTAGTTGAGGTTCTGGACCTAGATCCTATTGTTAAACTGTCTTGTGTGGGGAGCAGTGGATGAGGCTGGATGAACTGTGGTTCACAGAGATGAGAATGGGTCAGGGATCCTAGGAATATGTGAATCTAGCCATGCCTCCCTGGAGATATGCTGGACCCCAAACCCCATGCATAACAATAATAAGACTACCTGGAGTAAAGGCACCAACATCAAAGCCTCAGAGCAAACAAGTCCAGGGACAGAGAGTGAGAAATACACCACACACACAGGGAAGGAGACAGGGGGGAATTTACTCCAGTGTTTAAGGAGGAGTTGGCTTGGGTTATCTGGTATTTTCTTGCCAACTATGGCTCTCCGAAAGATGCAGAAGAGAGGCGATAGGGCTAGGGCCAAGGCCAAGAAAATGAAGCGCCCACACCTATGTACCTTGTGACTGTAATACCCTTAACATGTAGCCCAGTCATATTTGGAAAATGACCCTGCCTTGGGGGTGGTGGTAAGTTTTCTTAGACCAGGAACTTCATTGGGGCAGTTGCCAAGGGGCAAGACTTATGGAGATAAGAGTGCCCCCTAGAGACCAATAATGTTAGCTTTAATTTTTGATAGTATTCAGAACCACTCTGCAACTCCAGAATACCACCAGTATTCATGAGTATTTAGCGAGAAATTTGGAAACTGTTATAAGTGAGGCTTCACAGCCAGTAAAAATAAAACTAACACTGCAGATTAAAATCACCCAAACACCCCAACAGGTAAAGATGAAGATCACGTTAACAGTTCAGGGTGGCCTAACTCTTTAATGACTGGCCAGAACAATCATTTGGGACACAAAAATGCATTGTGATTTATAGGTAAAACATTCTGCCTTCTTCATACACTCTGTCACCCCACACTGCATGTGCTGATGGTCATGGGAGGCCTCTGCTTGGGGAGGGCTGCAACAGAAGGTACCCTCAGAGAAGAGAAGTGGCTGAGGAGGCTTACCCTCTAGGAGGAAGGAGGGCAAGTGGGTTCTCAGGTTAGGTGTGAACCAGATCTAGGAAGAAGCAATTCAAGAATGAATCCCCATGACAGGTCAGAGCTGGGGCATAGGTTCAACCTGGGCCTTGCCTTCTTGTACCTATGCAAGAAGAAAAAACAAAACAAGAGGCTCAATGTCCTCCCAGGCATGGGAAAAAAAGCACTTTCAGAACAAGTTCCTGGTATGGGGACTGGGGTATGGGTAGCTGGTGGAGGGTAGGAGCAGAGCATAGCCATAGTGTGGCAGCACAAAGTAGTGACTCTGGCCTCTACCAGTGACTGTGGCCTCTAACAGGTGCTCAGCCTGTACTGATGAAGGCAGAATGGCGGGGGTGGGGGGAGCTCTGGGGGCAGAACAGATGCTGGGAGAGGCACCAGGATTACCTATGAGGCCAATGCTTGGGTTCTACAGGCAGCACTCAGCCAAGGAAAACTGCACTGGGAGAACTCTCAGCACCCCTGCCCCATGCAGGGCTTTGATTTTCCACCCTGACCATGCAGGGCCTGGTGGCTTGGGAACTACCGTTTTCATGTGGAAAGCAAGTCTGTGGAATCTAGTGGAGATGCTAACAGGCTCTCCCCAGGGCACTTGTGGTAGCATTTCCAAGCAGGTGTGTTCTGGGGCTGGGGCTGGCGGCAGGGGGTGAGGAGCTGGTGGCCAGCTGCCACCAGTGGCTTCCCAGGCCCTGAACCTAAATACTTTGGGAAGGTACCTGGATGACACAGCTTGAGGCCGTAAGAGAATCGCACTCATTATTTCTAAGCAGGCTCCATCCTTCCCGGTTTCCCTGCAGACCCAGGTTTCTAGGCAATGATCACTTTCTGTTTGTATTCTGAATAATAACTTCCAACAAGACATAAAACAGTCATAATATTTGAGGGCTGAAAGGGGGCTGGGAGGTTATTAACCCTCTCATTTTACAGGTAAACTGGCCCAGAGAGCTTAATTACCTTGAGCCTTCTTCATCGCCTCCTTCTGGGTTAGGAAGGGAGCCTTGGAGGCACCAGTTGAGCTGTGCTCGGTGGCAGGGTCTGCTCTTTACCTTGGCTTTGGCGGCAGCTGGCTCCTTACTGCCCTGCTGGGACTTCCCTGAACTTAGAATGAGGCTGATTAGTACCTTCTCCCCCTCAACTCTGGGCCTTAGCTGTAATTCCAGGCCATAGGATTAATTAAATGCTTTATGTACATTACCACACTTATTAACTCATGCTTTTCAGAAGTGGTGATCAGGTTATAAACGTTGGTTCCACGTGTGATGATAAATGATCTGAGGCTTCAATCCTGAAAAGAGGGTGGCTGGAGCTGGAGGGAAAATCCACCAAAGGCTAGAGGCCCCTGGGAAGCCGGAGTGAGGCTACGAGATGGCTTTGGACCTGAGGTGCCTGGTCTGCTGGGAGTGTCTGGGCATGTCCAACAGGTACCCTAACCAGACACCCTCTCCACAAAGCCCACGGCAGAGTCTTGTCACATCCTGCTGTGTGTGTAAAGAAAGGCCACATTTCATTCCCGCAGTCTATCTCCCTTGACTGATGCTTTTAGATCGAGACCCCCATCTACCCCAGGAGAGACACTGCACAGCTCCCTGCACATCTCTAGATGGTAAAGAAATGACTGTTCGCTGCTTGCTTTACTATGACTCAATCAGAAGTTATTTATTTTCTAAAAGTACAAAAACACATACAAAAGGGGACTCATTCCTGGCTAGAATTCAGAAATGATACCATTGTGAGAAACATCCCTGTGGCAAGCTCGCAGCGGACAAAGTATTGCTCCCAAACCACTCATAATCCTACTCACCATTGTTACTACTTCTAAATTACACATGGAAAAAGAGTTAAGTTTTATTAAACCAGACTCATAAAAGTAAGGATTGTGCTTCTCCAGGTTGACAAAATATAATTCCAGGAAAATATTCTTATGTCAGTTCCAGGGAACTTTTCTCCCCAAGAGCTGATTGGTCACCTTCTGTGGAAGAAAAGAAAGAGAAGTTAGATACTCTTGCCATCAGAGGCAGACAGCCACCCCAGACATGTTGCTGAGAGACCAGTGAGGTTCTACCCAAATCACATTTATCTTCCCCAGCTACAGAAACTATGGTAATTATGCAAAAAAAATTTTTCCTGAAGTGTTAAGGAAACATGATGTATATAATCAGTATCTATTATGTCTATATAGATACAGATCATTTATGATCTGGATAGACTCATCCATCCATCAGTTCAAACATACAAGTACAATGAGAGGCCTGGCCTGTGCCGCTGACACACTGGCCGGGCCATGCGGTGCCTGGGGCCCCCCTCCTCGAGGGGACCGGCCCGTCCTAGCTCCAGGTATGCTCCAGAAGCAGTTCTCCAATCCCACATCGGTCTCGCATAAACTCGTCTTTTGGATTCTGACTTTCAGAGTCCTCTGGCGTGAAGTGAAGGGGTTGGGAAGGAAATGAGAATAGTGAAGGATACAGACCTTCAGGCACGGTAGCTCCCTAGCTTCTCAAGGAATATATTGGTAGCAAGTCCCCCCGCCTCTGAGGGTCTGGGATTTGCATTACCACTGATTCCACTGGGGCCATGGGCAGGAAATGGTGGTGGCTTCCAGGCTCCGACTCCCCAAGTTGTCAACTCTTATGCCACACTTGGACATTTTCAGTTTATTTTACAAGCTTTAGAGGTATCTGATTTACCAATAAGGGGCACAAAACTACCACTGGGGACTCTAAAATGAAAATTCAACAATACTGATAGATTTGGACATTTCCACCATTAGTCCTAAGTATGGAATTTAGTTTCATTCCAAATGTATGCCTGGAAGGTGCCTCTTTTAGATTTGCCTTTTTAGATTTTTAGATTTGAAATCTAGTCACAGATGCCTTTACCTTCCAAACCTCAGCAGTGGTACAATACATTACAAGCTTAAGGCTACTCCCCAGATGTAGTTAATTCAAACAGGTCAGATGTGTTTCCCTCAATTTCTCTTTCCCCTGATAAACCTGATGGATGCTGCTCAAGGACTGACTGACCTTCTTGAATAGCTGAGCTCGTAGCCGGTATGACTTATATTCCAATCTTCTCTTCTCTTCTTCTCTCTTTCTCTGCACTTCTGGAAGCTGCTCATAAATCCTTAGGAATGGTGCCAGTGGGAACACAAAAAGCAGTGAGGTTACCCGACCATGGAGGGACATGATCTCTTCTCCCCCATCTCCCTAAGTTCTGCTGCTTCCAGGGCATTTGGCCTTGTGGGCCTGCTTCCTGTTAGACACCTGGACACGAAGAACCCTGGCTAGGGGTGCTCGTGATTTGGTAGGGGAAAAGATGAATAAAAACATTAAGAAATCCTGCTTATAGGGGCTACTTGTTCTTGAGAAAGGAGTGGGATAAAAGGGTGGAGATGATAGCTTTTTACTCTATATGCAAAAGTGTACATTTTCGATATGAGATAACAAACATGTACTAACTAGTATATTTTTAAACACACAGGAAATAATGGGAAAGAAAAGTACAATAATGGTCCCATGTACAAAATGTTACACAGAGTTCCAAGAAATGAAAGGCGGGTCTTAAAGATAGCAGAGGGAGGACAAGAGAAGGGAATACTGGTAAGGAGTCAAGGCCTCACAGAGAGGTGTGCAAGGGAGCAGATGGGAATCAGGCGAGGTGAAGGGGAGGTGGGCTGTGGAGGCCACGTAGCCATGTGAAAACCTTGGGCTCTGTCCTATCAGGGACTGGGTGCCACTGATTTTAAGTTTTATTTATTTATTTTGAGAGAGAGTGAGAACAGGGGAGGGGCAGAGAGAGAGAGAGGGAGAGAGAGAATCCCAAGCAGGGTCTATGCTGTCAGTGCAGAGCCTGGTGTGGGGCTCGATCCCATGAACCATAAGATCGTGACCTGAGCTAAAATCAAGAGTCAGACACTTAACCGACTCTGCCACCCAGGTCCTCCTGGGTTCTACTGATTTTAAGTAGGGAGGAACATGATCGAACATGCATTTGATAAATATGCTCTAACTGGAAATAATGTGAATTTGTAACAAAAGAACAGTTAAACAGATTATGGAATATAATGACATTACTACAAAGCATAAAAAAGATGTTTCAAAAAACTTTTAATAATATGGGAAAATGTTCACAATTTGATGCTTTACAAAACAAAGTAGATTACAAACCTGTATATATTGTATGATCGACAATTTGAGAAAAAAACAAGTGTGTTAATACGGGTTTCTGCAAAACCCCCACTCCTGCCAAGAAAGAGGACTAGTGTCAGTTCAGTTTAGATGGAAGGATTATCAGCGATATTTATTTCCTTCTTTCTAATTTTCTCGATACTTTCCAAAGTTTCCTATAATTTGAAAAAATATCATTGCAAATGATGTAGAGGCTTTGTGGAAAGCAAGTGAGAAAAAATCAAGAGCAGAACTAGGAAGAACAGCAGTCCCCTGAGAGCGGAGGCCAGAGCAGGTCCCAGAGCAACAAGAGCCAGGTCTCTAGGATGTGCAAACAGGCTACATGTGGAGCAGTGGGTAACACAGCTAGCGGTGACTGCTAGCCAGCTTTCTAGTTGGATGAGTGGCTGGCCCAAGCAAGTGTGGGAGTGGAGAATGGGGAGGTCTGTTTTGGATGTGGTGGAGATGATCACTAACTGCAAACACAGTAGTGGAGGGCAGGAATGAGACCAAAGAGGAACAAACATACATTTTTAAAAGTCACTGTTGATGAAAACCACAATGTGATATCACCTCACACCTGTTAGAATAGTTATTATATGTATAAAAAAAAAAACAACAACAAGAGATAACACATGTTGGTGAGGATGCAGAGAAAAGGGAACCCTTGTGCACTGCTGGTGGGAATGTAAATTGGTACAGCCAGTATGGGAAACAGTATGGTGGTTCCTTAAACAATTAAAAATACAACGACCACAAGCAACCTAAGTGTCCATCAACAGATGAATGGATAAAGAAAATGTAATATATTATTATATTATTATTCAGTCATAAAAAAGAAGGAAATTTTTCCATCTGCAACAACATAGATGGACCTTGAGGACATTATGTTAAGTGAAATAAGTCAGAGAAAGACAAAACTGTATGATCTCATTTAACATGTGGAATCTAAAAACATCAAACTCATTGAAATAGAGACTAGGATGATGGTTGCCAGGGGCTGGGGGCCAGGGAATGAGGAGATGTTAGTTAAAGGGTAAAAACTTCCAGTTATAAGAGGAATAAGTTCTGGGGATCTAAGGTACAGCAGAGGGGCTCTAGTCAGCAACACTGTATTGGATACTTCAACACTGCTCTGAGAGAAGACCTTTAATGTTCTCACCAGAACAATAAGAACACTGCCACCACCACCACCACCAAAATAGAAAGAATATGAGGTGGAGGATGTGTTAACCAACCTTAGCGTAGTGAACATACTGCCGTATATACATGTGTCAAATCATCACATTATATACCTTAAACTTATACAGTGCTATATGTCAATTAAATCCATGGCATTCTCATGATCAGTATAAGCACATCTCTGATTAACTAATTGCTAATGCATGCAGTGGCCCAAAATTCAACAAGTATAAAAGGGCAAAAAAGTTAGTCTTTGTCTTACCTCTGTACTCCAATGACTCAGCTCTTTTTCCTAAAGGCAACTGCTATTACCAGTTTTTTTGAGTATCCTTCCAGAGATATTCTATGCATATAAAAGTATATGCATCTATACAGACACTAATACTTTTTAAACACTGCAAATGGGAGCAGTGTACACATGCTTCTGAAACTTGACTTCAAAAAAATTTTTTTAAATGTTTATTTATTTTTGAGAGAAAAAGAGAGAGAGACAGACAGACAGACAAAGCATGAGCAGGGGAGGGGCAGAGAGAAAGAATCTGAAGCAGGCTCCAGGCTCTGAGTTGTCAACACAGAGACTGATGCGGGGCTCAAACTCACCAACTGTGAGATCATGACCTGAGCTGAAGTCAGATGCTTAACCAACTGAGCCACCCAGGCGCCCCTGAAACTTGACTTTTTTTTAAGCTTAACTTAATATATCTTGGAGACTATTCCATCATTTCTCACTGTATTGCATAAATTCCTAGAGATGGGATTTCATGGATAAAGGGTAATGCCCCAAATAAATATTTTATTTCAAATATTCATATCTTAGATTTTAGATATCTTTATTTATGTTTAGGTTTCTATCAAGGACAAGCCTGATTAAGGGATGCAAATTAGTGGGGATTCTTTGTATCTTTTGTATCCGACTCATCCATACCAATCTGCTACCTATTTTTCTTTCCTTTTTTAGTGCCATTGGTGAGAAACTACTTTCACAACTAATTTTCTTTCTTTTTTTTTTTTTTGAGGCGAGGAAGAGTGTACATGCACATGCGAGTGGCGAAGAGGCAGAGGGAGAGGCAGAGAGAGAGAGAATCTTAAGCAAGCTCCACACTCAGTGTAGAGACTGACTTGGGGCTCGATCTTACGACCATGAGATCACGACCTGAGCCAGAATCAAAAGCTGGACACTTAACTGCCTGAGCCTCCCAGGTGCCCCTCGTAATGTTTGAGCATAATGCCCTTATTCTGGGGGCAAGCCACAGCTCCTGATCATTTGGCCGGATTTGTACTTTTATATAATTACTCTTATTCTTTTGGCCTTACCGTTTAGACCTCTGAATCATTTCCTTCTTTCCAATAGGCCTGTTCTTTTGGGCATCCAGGAAGCCTAAAGCAAGAGAAGAAGGGGTTTTCAGTGGATAGTGTCTTAATAAGGAAGAGTGTGTTGCTCAAGAACTGGGAGAAGTTGCTGCTAGGACTCTGTGCCTCTACCTTGAGCTTGACAGCAATGGGTGGGGAGCAAGGGCCAAGGCCAAGGCCAGGGTTAGACCATGGGGACTGTGACAGCAGCCAGAGGCTCCTGAAGACACAACACTCTGTGGCACAGACTAGACACTGGCTGGTTTATGGGTAAGGCTGTGATGAAAGCATTAGGTAGGACTTTGTAGTTTTCACAGCTTTCATGTATTATATTCCTGAGGTCTTACACCTAACAGAATTGTCAGAGCACACAGTTGGAAGCCAGCCCATTTGGGTTCAAATCCCAGTATCAGGTGTATCATCTTGGGCAAGGGACTTAGGCTCTCTTTGTCTGTTTTCTCATCTGTAAAATAGGGATATTAATAGCATGTACCTCAGAGAGGTGTTATAAGCTTAAAGAAGAACAGTGCCTGGGCAAAACACATAAAGTTTACATGGCATCATCATCACCACCACCACTACTACCCCGCTACGAGGTAGGCAATCCTGGAATCAGCGCCATTGCCGAAGAAACCAACATTATACTTTTGGAACTAACTTGCTCCCAGACACACAGCTGACGTAGAAAAACCCCATTCTCATGGCACTCTTTGGTTTCCAAGCTGCAGTGGCAGGGCAAGAGTACGGGGGTTTCTCTGGATCACGAGAGTGCTGACAGCTAAACCAGGCAGGTTCTGCTACCTAAGGAGAGTTGAGTCTCAGCAAACAAAAAGTCCATTTCTGTCCCCGTAACTGGGCTGGCCTTCAGCCGTGTTCCCCGGAGTGAAGTGGACTTTACCCTCTCCAGTCAGTAACAGGAAAGTGAACAGGCAGAGTGTACCTCTCTTCAGGAGCCGGCGTGTTGGGTCCTGGCAGCCTTGCCATTCTCTGACAGTGTTGAACAGTGCCTCCCGCTCACTCTGTAACATGTTCTGTAGTTTCCTCTCCTGCACTATTAACTTCAGACGCTTTATTCTCTCCCCAGAGCGGGAGATGAAGTCCGGTCTGTGAAGCTGAAGAGATTCCTGAGGAGGAGAAAAGGCCCCCGAACCTCACATTAATGATGCAGTTTGTTCTCTAAGGGCCTAGAAAACAGTACCTGCCCAACAGTGGTTTGAAGAGCCTGTTTCTAAAGTGCAGAAAATATCTAGAGTTGAAGAATAATCTAACAACTTTCTGCGGGGGAGAGCTCCAGTAGGTAAATCAGAGGGATCAAAGGATGCCTTTGGAATAAAACAAGAACTAAGACTGTGGCAATTATAACTCTTCCAAATGTTGATGGGCTAGAGCCCAGCCCATTGTGCTATTTTAAATTTTCCCTTCAAACAAATATATTATTAAGTAACATTTCGTTCAGCTCCCAAGGTACATATAAAGGGACTTCCTGCCTTTTAAATCCTGTGCTAAGCAGGAATGGGAGTTATGTAAATGGAGGAACAAACATCAGGCCTCCAGAGCACTCCACATGCAGATGTCTATGAGCCCAGTGGGCAGCATCACGGCACCCTCCCTTCTATTGCCTCGTCCCAGGTTCAGAGGGCAATGCACAGTTTAGAATGGTTAACAGTAAGTCAGCCTTTGTTTAATGATGACAGTGGGAACAGATGAAATTCTAGAAGTGCCAGAAATGAGGGTTAGGAGACTATTCTTCAGAAGGCCAAATCACACATTTAACTTCTTTGTATCTCCCCTCCAGCACCCCACCCCCCGAACCCCCACCTTAAACATGGCTAAAATGAACTCAGTGTCGCTGCACCTGTAGGGTTGCTTTCACAAATGGCCTCGGGGGATCTCTGCCTGGGCCTGCTAGTGACCCGTGGCTGTCCATGTGCTGTCCCTGCCAGTTCTGTTCCCGCAGTGGCTCTCTCCACGGTTTGGTGTTGGTTATTGGTGCAAACCAGCAGATACCAGGGCCATAAAGTTTGGGCAGGTTTTCCTTCTTAGGACCACACTTCACATTTTCCACAGGAACAAACCATGAAACTCCTATGGGAAATATTTTTAAGAAAGAAAAAAGATTTTTCGTTCTTCTCACCAAAGACATGTGCATAGCATAGGCTCTCAGGGGACTCAGCCGTCAGAGACCACCGCGATGCCCTGGAGTTTGCGTAACTGCAGGTATGATTGTAATTATAGTGCTAGATACTTTGAAAATTTGCCAAGGTGGTGCTGGGGTGTGGGGAGATGGGGTCAACACAGAGTCATTAGAAATAAAGAATCTTAGCATCGCAAGAGACTTGAAATTCACTAGTTCTTCTGCTACAACACTGGAATTAAAAACTGACCTTCACTGCAACTCTGCTTGTTCTTCCTTAACTTTTTATCCCCAAGATAACCGGTGAGAAGACTTTTCTCTTCTATTTTTTCTTCTGACCAAGAAGTCACATCGCTGTACTCTTCTACTCTTGCCTCGCTAGAGCTTGGAGTTGGGAAAGTCATCCCAACATCTCGAGTGTGTTTTTTGACACCATTCACGATCTCCAAGTTACCTGAGGGGAAAGATCCACAGATATCCTGGGAGCAGCCTTGAGACTTAGTTGCCATGTGTATTCAATTCAGTAAACAAATACTTTTGAAGTCTTCAAAAATGCAAGCTACTGCCTCCTCTGGGTGGTGTAGAGGGGTGTGAGGGACAGAGACAGACGGGAGGGGAGAGAGGGAGAAGGAGGGAGGGAAAGTGGAAGAAGAAAGGAAGGTTTTTATTTCTTAGTCAGTTTAGGTATTAGAGGGAAAAAAATCACTCACATGGATTCAATGGGTAAAGGATTTTAGTTCTGATCCAAAGTGAGAAAGACATTAAATGCTTATAGTCCTCCTGGCAGTCACCCAGGTAAGAAAGAGGGTGACAGACACAAAGACAAGACTGGAGGGGGAAAAAAATCAAGGGAGTTTACTTCTCTTATATAAAATCAAAAGATATAGAAAAACATAAGTGAAAAGCCTCCTTCCCACTCCTGTTCTCCGTTCATTCAATTTGCAACCCCCTGGTTCCAGAGAATTTTTTGCACACATTCAAGCAATTTTCTTCCTTTATTTTTAAAGCACTTTGTGTTTTCTTTTTAATTATCTCTGTGGGAGATCTTGCCATATTAGCAGAGAGAGAGTTTCCTCATCCTATGTCTTGTTATATGGATGTATGATAATTTATTTAAACATTTGGCTATCAATGGACATCTAAGTCAATTTAAATTTTCTGTTATAATCAACAATACTTCAATGATTAATTCTGTCCACTTGTTATTTTGCACATATGCACAATATATCTATAGGCTAAATTCCAAAAGTAAAAGTGCTAGATCAAAGTAATTTGAATAGAAACTGCCAAATTGCCTCATGGGGGTTGTACTCCCAACTTACATGTATGAGAACCTATTCCTTTACACTTGTGCCCAGAAACTTACTACCGAACTTCGATTTTTGCCAGTCTGATAGGTGGCAAATGGCATTTGAGTATAGTTTTAATCTTCACTTATTTTAGTGTGAGGTTGAATATCTTAATATATGTTTAAGGTCTACTTGTATTTCAATGGAAATGTTTAAATTCAAGTAATTTACCTGCTTGTACACCCTTGTTTAACATATGTACATTTTGCTTGTTGCAAAGGGTGGGGCTTGAGCTCCAGAAACTACTGGTAGAAGATGAAATAGAATCAGAAGAAATCACATGGTTTGCCACCTGGAAAAACAAAAGAGACCCTGTTAGCATTACCTGCAGTCAATGGCATAGTCACCTACAGGATAAAGAACACATACAAGCTACCACGAGCCCTTTCTAATTCAGTTCTACTTGTTGGGATAAAGTTGCTCTCCAGAAAGCTTGTGACAATGTGAACATGTTACCATATACTTTATGATAGGGAGGTGAATACTGCTATGGTTGGATAAGGGCCTGAGCTGTCTTAAGAAGGTAAGCCAAAAAGAGTGGGTATGTTCAGGAAATACGAATCAAAACCACAACGAGATACCACCTTACACCTGTCAGAATGGCTAACATTAACAACTCAGGCAACAACAGATGCTGGTGAAGATGCGGAGAAAGAGGATCTCTTTTGCCCTGCTGGTGGGAATGCAAACTGGAGCAGTCACTTTGGAAAACAGTATGGAGGTTCCTCAAAAAATTAAAAATGCAACTACCCTACAACCCAGAAATTGCACCACTAGGTATTTATCCAAGGGATACAGGTGTGCTGTTTTGAAGGGGCACACGCACCCCAGTGTTTATAGCAGCGCTATCGACAATAGCCAAAGTGTGGAAAGAGCCCAAATGTCCATCGATGGATGAATGGATAAAGAAGAAGTGGTACACACACACACACACACACACACACACACACACACACAATGGAGTATTAGTCAGCAATCAAAAAGAATGAAATCTTGCCATTTGCAACTATGTGGCTGGAACTAGAGGGTATTATGTTAAGTGAAATCAGCCAGTCAGGGAAAGACAAATATCATTTGACTTCACTCATATGAGGGCTTTAAGACACAGAATATATGAACATAAGGGAAGGGAAGCAAAAATAGTATAAAAACAGGGAAGCGGACAAAACATAAGAGACTCTTAAATGTGGAGAACAAACAGGGTTACTGGTGGGGTTGTGGGAAGAGGGATGGGCTAAATGGGCAAGGGGCATTAAGAAATCTACTCCTGAAATCATTGTTGCACTACATGGTAACTAATTTGGATGTGAATTGAAAAAATAAAATTAAAAAAAAAAAAAAGAGTGGATATGTTCACAAGACTTGAAGAAACTCCAAAGAGGATGCTAGCCAAAGATTAGCCTGGTGGGTTTTCAGAATGAAATTCTAACTTGACACGTGCAAAACAATTTCAATGAGAGATAAAGAGGGCCAGGAATGACTAAAGAGGTGCTGTCCAGTAAGATCAGACTCAGATACTTATACATGGGTAAATATACAAAGAGCTGAAAGGCCCCATGAGAAGTCCTGAATAACTGGAGTATTGCAAAAATTATTAAAGAGCCCAAAAGGGGGGGCGCCTGGGTGGCTCAGTCGGTTAGGCGTCCGGCTTCGGCTCAGGTCATGATCTCGCAGTCTGTGAGTTCGAGCCCCGCGTCTGGCTCTGGGCTGACAGCTCAGAGCCTGGAGCCTGTTTCAGATTCTGTGTTTCCCTCTCTCTGACCCTCCCCCGTTCATGCTCTGTCTCTCTCTGTCTCAGAAATAAACATTTAAAAAAATTTTTTTTTTAAAAAGAGCCCAAAAGGCTTTTAAGTTAGGTTCAGAGCAAATAGAGCAAAGAAGGGTAACTTCATGGATTAAAGTGGATGGTGGAATGCTAGTGAATGACAGAAAGATTATCAAAATGTAGTATAAAACAGTATTTCTTAAGCTTGCTCGTCACAACAATCTCCTGGAGGATGGGTCCAAACTCAGAACAATGAATTGGAGTCTCGAGGGGAGGGGTCTGGGCATCTATATTTTGAATAAATGCCGGATGCTTGTCTACTTAAGCAATTTTGGTAAAGATGAATTGACAGCCAACTCAGGAAAGGAAACAGGGTGTCTTTTCCTCTGAACTAAATAAACTATATCCCAGGACCTTCAGGAGACTTGAAACAGTTTCTTTCAGAAACTTGATACAGAGCACGTGAAGTTAAATGACCCGGGACAGGAAATGTTTTGATTTTCAAAAAGATAAGCATTGCAAACTGGTGGGTTTAAGAATGATGACATATAAAGTGCTAGAATGGATCACCAATCTAATCATTTACAAGCATTTAGAGGTCAAAGAGATAAGCACATTTCAGGCAGTGCTCAAGAGCAGGAAGAACGAGCCTTGCCAGATTAGCCTGGTTTTTCTAGTAGATATGGTCACTGATGGGTAGGCCAAAAGAATGTGTGGTCAAGGACAGCTAGAGTTGATTAAAATGACGAGACTTCTCCTGACATCTTTGAGGGCAAGATGGAGTTATGTGGGTTAAATGATAAAATAAGTTGGTAGAACCACAGGTGGTTGAAGCATTCTTACCCAAATATTATGAAAACAGAGAGAGGCCTTTATTAATGAGTGGTATGTCTTGCACTCAACAGCAAATATTTACTAAGCACCTATTGTGTCCAGTTGCTTGGTTTGCTCTGGCTATTCCTTCTTAACATTTTATATATCAATGTCTTGGAGATATGGGAAGCAGGAGATTTCTTGTACAATGCGTATCTGGGAGGGCCTAAATGACTGTCAAGATCCAAAATAATAAACAGGAATGATGGGCCAAATCCAACAAGGGATCATTGTAAAGCCCTATACATCAGGCAGGAGGAATGGCAGCAACTTTGACACAGTAGGAAAAGCTGTGCATCTGAAGTTCAAAGGCCTAAGCCAGTCTCTGATCTTCCCTTTATTAGCTGTGTCTACTTGCATAATCACTGCACTCTCTGTGCCAGTTTACCCGGCTCAAAAAGGGAGCACTTGCATTTCTGAAATTACAGAAGTGTTAGAAAGAACAAATGATTTAGAATATAAGTTGTAAAAAAAAAAATATAAAAGTCATATAAAACTGAGACTATTGTGATGTCAAAAAAAACCAAAACGTATGAATATGTGGTGAAGAAGATATGACTGACTGGCAATATACTACACCTTCTCTGCAGCTGTAGGAGGTACTGAAATGGACTGACTTTCAGGAAAGATTAAGTATAAAAAGCAAAGTATGCTGCCAGGTCTGTGGGGAAAAAAAAAAAGGTCAAAAACATATTTGCTTTCTTATTGATAAAATACCCGTGAAAGAAAAGAACCTAAATTGGAAAGGAAGAAGTACAACTGTTTTTATTTGCAAATGACATGATTCTGTCCAAATAAAATACTAAGGAATCCATAAAGAAGTATTAGAACTAATAAGTTTAGCCAGATTATAGATATAAGACAAGATAAAAAATCAACTGTATTTCTATATTCTAGCAATAAGCAATCTGAAAATAAAAATTAAGGAAACAATCCCATTCACAACAACATCAAAAAGAATGAAATATTTAGGAATAAATTTAACAACAGAAGTGCAAGGCTTACATGCTGAAAACACTGGCGGAAGAAATTAAAGATCTAAATAAATAGTGAGACATTCCATATATGTAATTTAAAAATGGGCTAAAGGCTTGAAGAGATATTTCACCAAAGAAGACAGAAAAGTATACTTTTCATCAGTATACGAAAAGATGTTCAACATCATCAGTCATAAGGAAAATACAAATTAAAATCATAATAAGATACACTTCACACCCACTACTATGGCTATAATAAAAAAGATGGCTAATACTAAGTGTAGACAAGGAAGTGGAGAGATGAGAAACTTTATATACTGCAGGTGGGAATGTAAAAACATACAGCCACTTTGGAAAACACTTTGGCATTTTCTTAAACATAAACTTCACACAGGACCTGGTAATTCTAATATTCTAATTCCAAAAGAAAACATATGTCCACACAATAACTTTTACACAAACATTCATAGCAGCATTATTCTTATCCAAAATATGAAACAATCCAAATGTCCAACTGGGAACTGGGTAAACAAAATGTGGTATATCCATACAATGGAATACTAATCAGCAATAAAAAGGAACTACTGATACATGCTACAACATGAATGAACCTTGAAAACATCGTGCTAAGCCAAAGAAGCCAGATGCAAAAGACTACATATTGTATGATTCTATTTACATGAAATGTCCAGAAAAGGCAGAAGGCATATTAGAGGTTGTCTGGGGCTGGGAATGTGGATTGATAACAAGCAGGTACAAACGACCTTTTTGGAGTGACAGAAATGTTCCGAAACTGGGTTATGGCGATGACTACACAATTCTGTAACTTCACTAAAAATAACTGTACACTTAAAATGGATGAATTCTATGGTATGTAAATTATACTTCAACCAAGCTGTTTTATTTTTATTTTATTTGAAAAAAAGTTTTTTTAATGTTTCTTCATTTGAGAGCGAGCGAGCGAGCACGAGCAGGGATGGGCACAGAATCTGAAGCAGGCTCTAGGCTCTAAGCTCTCAGCACAGAGCCCTATGTGGGACTTGAACTCACAATCCGTGAGATCATGACCTGAGCCGAAGTAGGATGCTTAACCTTCTGAGCAATGCAGGTTCAACTAAGCTGCTTTAAAAAAAAAAAAAAAAAAAAAAAAAATCTCTGTGAAGATACGCAAGAACTAGTAACACTGAGTAGCTCTGGAAAGGAGAGCTAGGTGTCCAAGGTACAGGAGTGGGAAGGACACTATCAAATACTCTTTTATACATTTAAAATTTTGTATCATGTGATTGTATTATCAGTTTAAGAAACGAAAATAAAACAAAAATAGTGAAAATAAAACCGAGAAGAGTGTGGCAATAGAAGTTTCATGGCTCTGGTGAGCTCAACAGAAGTAAAACATATGTTAGGACATAGAAATGTTCTAGCCACAGAAAGGAAGGTGATAAATCTGCTCTGTCAACATGCTCTCACCATCTGAAGCACAACACGCTTAGTTCAAAGACAAATGTTTAAAAATAAGATATCAGCAAACTTAGTAGACCCAGGAAAGCTGACAATTTATAGGAAGTGAGGTGGGGTAAGGAAGCATGACCTGTGAAAAATGGTTCAGAGTGAAGACCTGAGAGAAAACACTTTTGGGAAGGAAGCAGGAACCCGAGAGGAAGAAAATTAGACCTATTTTCTGTGCCTTCTGAAAACAGAGCCAGGAACAGAGCCAGGGAGTGCAATGATTGCAGGTTTTGGGTCTCTAGAAGTTAAGACCTTCAATAATAGAGTCTCATACACATGGACAAGCTGCTCATGTGCAGTCAGGGAGCGGTGGAGCTGTCCGCAAGTAGATGCTGGAGTGCCCTATGGTGCAAATGCAGCAGAAATGACGGTCCCTTCAAGCCCCAGTCTCTTCAACATCCATAGTATACAACCAGTCATGGTATGTACCAATGGGTGTAAAAAACACATCTACATCGGGTCCAATGGCAAGCCTTGGTGTGTGTGTGTTTCTAGTTCAAATCTCTTTCATGTTAATTCCTGCCTATAAAAAATAAAATATTTAAAAATAGAAAATAGTCTAAAAAATATTCCCTCTCAACAAAATAGATTTAATTAGACCTCTAGGATGGTGAAAATCAAAAGGACAGAAAAAGACAAGTGTTTTCAAGGATGTGGAGAAATTGGAACCCTCATACACTGCTGGTGGGAACGCAAAATGGTGACAATACTTTAGGTAACACCCTGGTAGTTCCTCAAATGGTTAAATGTGGAGTTACCATATGCTCCAGCATTTATCTGCTCCCAGGCACATGCCCAAAAGAAATGAGAACATACGTCCACACAAAAACTTGTACATGAATGTTCACAGCAGCCTTGTTAATAATACC
Organism: Prionailurus bengalensis; assembly: GCF_016509475.1. Classification (NCBI taxonomy): domain Eukaryota; kingdom Metazoa; phylum Chordata; class Mammalia; order Carnivora; family Felidae; genus Prionailurus; species Prionailurus bengalensis. The sequence goes on along the minus strand of NC_057354.1, from coordinate 90,143,309 downwards.
CCAAAAAATAGAAGAAAGCCAAATATTTTTTTACTAAGTGGATGAATAAAACATGTAATGGAATGTTCATACAATGGAATATTATTTGGCAATAAAAAGTAATGAATACACTGCTACAATGTAGATGAACCTTAAAAACATTAAGCGAGGGGCGCCTGGGTGGCGCAGTCGGTTAAGCGTCCGACTTCAGCCAGGTCACGATCTCGCGGTCCGTGAGTTCGAGCCCCGCGTCGGGCTCTGGGCTGATGGCTCGGAGCCTGGAGCCTGTTTCCGATTCTGTGTCTCCCTCTCTCTCTGCCCCTCCCCCGTTCATGCTCTGTCTCTCTCTGTCCCAAAAATAAAAAAAAAAAAACGTTGAAAACAAAACAAAACAAAACAAAAAAAACCAAAAAACAAAAAACATTAAGCGAAAGAAGCCAGTCACAAAATACATACACATACAATACATACAAGCCAGTCATACATACAATACATACACGTATTGTATGATTCTATTATATGCAATGTCCAGAATAATCTAGAGAAAGTAGATTAGTAACCACAGCCAGGGGCTGGGGCAGGGGTAAGAGGTTGGGAGAAATGCAGGGTGACTTTGCTAAAGAGTACAGGGTGTTTTTAGAGGGTGTTGAAAATGTTTTAATATTAGATTGGGGTGATGGTTGCACAACCCCATGAATAATACTAAAACCCACTAAACTGTACACTTTACATAAGTGAATTTTATGGTATGTGAAAGATCTCAAAAAAAGCTGTAAAATGTTTGTTCACTACGCAAACTGAAATAATGTAGATTATGAAGCCTTACTTGGAGGAAAAAGCTTCTCATGTTTTATGGTCCCCATCTTGTTACTAAAGCAGTGATACAAGAGCAATGAAAGGGGAGCAACAGTGTCATTATCATACAACAAAGCATGAACAAACCCAACAAAAATGTGGGCACTGGATGTTGTAGGCATGATGTAGCACTACATACGCTATGGCGAGGGCCAGTGCAAACCGTCAGAATCATGCAATCATGCCATGTTGACTTCCACACTGAGTCACAACAATCATCACATGCACAGGTCTCACTGTGTCTCACAATCTGTGCTGATGACCTACCAAGGGACTGAACATCATTTTTGCTGAATTCATTTACAGATGCTGTTGGTAAACCACAACAGTTATTCTCCTTAGTCCACGGGAGAGTCTCAGGCATCTCCTCAGATGATTCCGTCATCCCTCAGCGCCTGCGTGTGAATCAGCCCACTCAGTCCTCTACAGTGAGGCTTACAATGAAAAGATTTAAGTGACTACAAATCAACTGACATTATCAACCACCATGGTTTATGCTTTCTGTTGCAGAGAGTCTCAGAAGAAGATACATGCTGTCTGGCTGCCTGCTTCTGTTTTAATTTCTATTATTATGATAGCAAACTCACCTGCTGATGTCTTATTCCACAACAGGAACTGCTACCATCTCAGAGATGTGTCAGGCTTTTTGTAATACTTTTCGGTTTAATTAAAATCTAGGTGGGATTCGTTCCCACATTTATTGATCAGAGACATCTTCAGATAGACCCTCTTCAAAAAAGCTTTTCAATTAAAAATTTACCATTTTTTTAGAGGGGGGAGAGGCAGAGGGAGAGCAAGAGAATCATGGCTTGATCCCATGACTGTGAGATCACCACCTAGGCTGAAATCGAGTTAGATGCTTAACCCAACTGAACCACCCAGGCACCCACCAAAATTACTTTTTTTAGGTGGAAATTGAGCTTGGCAAAACATATCCAATATAGGAGGAAGGCCATGTCTTCTTTCATGACCCTATATGGCTATTCTTCATACAGGCAACTTGTTCCTGTTGACATTCTGCCAGTCAGATGACTGCTAGGAGATGCTTTTCTTTCAGAGGAATGTGTTTATGCTAGTTAATTTATAACCACTTAAGTTTAGAACCAGAGGTACATACTGATAAGACAGAGTCAAAGTCTTATCAGAACTATAGTCTATGGTACCAAAGGACAGTCTTTTCTTGTGAAGTGTTTTTTAGATATGTGCAGATCAAACTGTCAACTGTAGTTTCAATAATAAAATTTACCAACCAGGAAAGGGTGACACAATCACAAAGTGTCTGTGTAAAACACAACATTTTGATATAATTTCTAGAGACAAGATTAAAGTGTACAAAAACAGGAATTCAGGTGATAACTGTCTGTTAGTCATCTTTAGAGAATCAGAACAGGTCATTTATTTCTGCAAGTCTGGCAGATGGTAACTATGAAAAATCCTCCTTAGAAAATTAAAAAGGCACTGTGCCTGGCTAATAGATCCCCAGAAAGAATTTTTTTTTTTTTTTGGTACATGAGTGAGTAAAGGTTGCAGAGCCAGAATGATTCTGCATTATGCCCAAATTCAAAAAATGGCCATGAGACTTGATGGTTAAAATATAATGGAAGTACCAGTCATTAGAACTGAGGTCAAGAGGGGCGCCTGGGTGGCTCGGTCAGTTAAGCGTCCGACTTCGGCTCAGGTCATGATCTCGCAGTCCGTGAGTTCGAGCCCCGCGTCGGGCTCTGTGCTGACAGTTCAGAGCCTGGAGCCTGTTTCAGATTCTGTGTCTCCCTCTCTCTGACCCTCCCCCGTTCATGCTCTGTCTCTCTCTGTCTCAAAAATAAATAAACGTTAAAAAAAAAAAAAAATAAAAAAAAAAAAAAAGAACTGAGGTCAAGAAACTCTAACAGCATAGTAAAGTTCCCCAGATAATGGCAAGACTTGGGCTAGAAAGAAAGAAAACGAACAGAGCTAAAGTCCTCAATTAACGTAGGGGAAAACCTAGAAGGTTAACAAATGATTATGAAAGTCTTGTGCAGGGCTGTAGAGCAAGAGGACAGGGGTCCCGAAGAATTTTCTATTAGGTTTGAAAACTTACAGTCTGGAAGTGGCCCTCTTTTTCTTCTCTGCATTCTCTCAAGTATCTTTCCTCTTGGATTTAATACTCATGAGGATTATGATCACCTTTACATAAATGATTCTAAAATCTTTATTTCACTCATGACATACTCATGAGGTCAGATATATCTATATTTGTTATTTTCACTTGGATGTTCTGATCTAACTTCAAGTTTAATAAATGAAATTCCTTCATATTTCGATCAGAATTAGTTTCCTTTTTCAGAGCTCTCTATTTTGATAGAGTGTTCACATATTATTTCAGTTGTTCTGGGTAAAAATTTCAGAAGAAACATGGCTATTAATTACCAAGTCCAACTGATTAGAGTCCAGCTTAACAAAAGAATATTAGATTTTTATAATAAATTGTGAATATCACTTACTTATTTAAAAATATCTACTGACAATTAGCTAAACATCTGTAAATAAAATTATATTCACAGAATATATTCCATGTAGATTAAAGATTTAAATGCATTAAAAAATATTTAAAAAAACCAGAAGAATTATTTTTTTAAATAATCTTGAGGTTGGGAAGATCTTTCATAGAATGGAACAAAGAAATAAGTTGAATACATAATACTATTACAATATTAATAAAATGTAACTAATCTTGAGAATAGGAAAAAAATCTTCGAAGAAAAATGGACAAGGGATATAAAAAAGTAGCCCTCAAAATAAGAAATGTAAATGGCAATCCCTGAAACCTAATGTAAAAAAAATGCATTTTAAAGCAATGAGTTTTTCCACACATCAGATTAGCAAATATTAAACAGACTGATACTACCCATAGTTGGCAAGAGAGTGAGGAGACACATATGCTTATACTTTTTGGTGGGAACATATATTGTGACAAATTTCTAGAGCGCATGCAGAGGGCTTTAGATTACAGAGAGTCTTCACGGGGCTCTACCTCACGAACCATGAGATTATGACCTGAGCCAAATCTTAATTGACTGAGCCACCCAGGCTTCCTGATTTAAAACTTCTTGATCAATTTTCTCAATTTATAGTCTCCTAGAAAATCATCCATCTAAATTTAGATATATATCAGCCTAAAGTTACATACAGTAGTCTTTTTGAAGGAAACCACCTCAGTCTGTGGTTACACCCTTCCATCTTGCTTATGTTTGCCATGGTCAGGATAACCAGAGATTTGGTCTACTGGTTTTTTCCAAAGAATCAGCTCTTGGTTATATTGATCAGTTTTGGGGATTGACATTAATTTATATATTTTCTCTTTTTTTGTTCTCATTTTTATTATTATTATTATTATTATTATTATTATTATTATTTTAAATGTTTTATTTATTTTTAAGACAGAGAGAGACAGAGCATGGGCAGAGAGAGAGAGAGAGAGAGAGAGGGAGACACAGAATCCAAAGCAGGCTCCAGGCTCCAAGCTGTCAACACAGAGCCAGGCATGGGGCCTGAACCCATGAACTGTGAGATTGTGACCTGAGCCGAAGTCGGACACTTAACCAACTGAGCCACCCAGGCGCCCCTATTTTATTATTTTTCAAAGTTTATTTATTTTGAGAGAGAGAAAGTGCAAGTGAGGAGGGACAGAGAGAGAGAGGGAGAGAGAGAATCCTAAGCAGGCTCTGCGCTGCCAGCACAGAGCCAGACATGGAGCCCAAATCCACAAACTGAAAGATAATAACCTGAGCCAAAACCAAGAGTCAGATGCTTGACTGACTGAGCCATCCAGGCACCCCATATTTATTATAATTATTAAAAATTTTTCAAAATTTTCATTTACTTATATATTTTTATTTAGATTTTTTGTTTCAAGTTTTTATTTAAATTCCAGTTAGTTAACATACAGCATAATATTAATTTCAGGAGTAGAATTTAGGGATTCATCATTGACATATAACATCCAGTGCTCATCACAAGTGCCCTCCTTAAAATATATTTCCCACTTTATTAATTACTTCTTGAGTTCCTTGTATGTTAGTCTTCTTCCATACTAGAAGACTTATTTCAATTATTTCCTAATTGAACTTATTTAGAATGTTTTAAAATTATCTATTTAATGAAAAAAATATATAGTTGTTAAATTCCAACTTTATTGCATTGTGGTTAGAAAATATGAGCATAGTTATTAGTCTTCTACTTTGGGGCTTTATCAACATTTTGCCTAAGTAAAATTAATTTTTGGAAATATTCCATGGGCATTTGGAACGTGTGGATGCTGTGTTTTGGGAATGAAGTTTTATATAGATATTCTAAATCACACTTGTTAATATTGCTAGTAATCTTTCATATCTTTTTTTATCTGTTACATGTCAATAGCTGAAAAAATCAATTAAAGTATCCCACTTTTGTACTTGTCACATTCTATCTTATAACTGCATTTGGCTGAATGAACAAATGTATTCTGGTTGAAAGTACGGCAGTAATTCTGGAAGTCTCTAAAAGACTCTTTCCTCCTTTGACATTTACAGTGGGGATAGGGTAGATTCTCAAGACAAGAAACATTTAATTAAAAATGGGGGGAAAAGATCCTTGGTATAGAAATTTATATATATACTTTTAATTAAATATTTTTAACGTTTATTTTTGAAACAGAGAGAGACAGGGCTTGAGTGGGGGAGGGGGAGAGAAAGAGAGGGAGACACAGAATCCAAAGCAGACTCCAGGCTCTGAGCTGTCAGCACAGAACCAGATGCAGGGCTCAAACTCGTAAACCGTGAGATCATGACCTGAGATGAAGTCGGCCGCTTAACCGACTGAGCCACTCAGGTGCCCCTAGAAATTTGTATTTCTAAATCTTCTGGCCAAACTAGAAATTACTGGCAGAGAAGTGGAAATATAGGGATTTCCATGCATTGCAGTTAGGATATGAACTGGAAACCAGTTTGGTACTAATGTAGGAAACTTATATAGCTTATGATCCAAGAATTCCACTTCTGGGTATATATTCCAAAGACAGTCTCACACAGATCCAATGGCGGGGGGTATGGACAAGGGTGTGCACTCCCATTTTTCTGTGATGCTGGGAGTCAGCAGCAACCTGGGTGCCCATCACAGGGAAAATGCATCAGTAAACTGGTAGATGCACTCAATGGAGTATGATGCAATGATCAGAAACCTGATTAGATGTACATATAGCAATGTAGATAAATGTTAAAAATATAAAAAATATAATGCTTATTGAAAATAAGAAAAAAATGATATGGCTTTTATATAAAATGAAGACACATAACGCACATAAAGAATACACATTTTGTAAGAGCTCTTGTAAGCCAAAATATATTTATATAACAAGACCAGTTGCCTATGGAAAAATAGGAATGAGGATGCAATGTGGGGATAAAATTTTTAAAGTGAAGCCATGACCCTAGGAACATATTCAACTCAACCCTCAGAACTTAAGGTTAAAAATTTGTTTTACTTTATCTTGCCATATTATGGTATGTAATACTTTTCTGATCCTATTCTTCTACTCTGCTTCTAGAAAGATTTATTATGACTAGATTGGAGGTACAAATAGGTATTTTAGGCAGACACTAGAACAAAATGAAAAGCTTGAGAATCCTCCTTTCCAGCTCGTAACTAACATTCTGTGTTTGTTTGATTAGACTGGCTTACCTCACTTTTTTATTAATGTCAAACAAAACCAATTTTTATGGTGCCTTATTAGAAAATATGTTTCTCATAAAAATTATATCAAAAGACACAGAACATTATAAAGGAAAACATTTATAATGCCACAATTTTAAATAGTTTAATTTTTGTTCCAGTCACACACATACAAGTATATATTAAATATACGGCTTTATATCTTGCTTTTGATCTCTTAATGTATAATGACACTTATTTTTGGTTCCAAGAAACTGCTTTTGACTTTTGTTTCTTTCCATACATGAGTGTGATTGTAAAGACTGGTGTAAAATCAGCCTGTTTTATAAAAATCTATTAATCATTGGTAAACATTTACTAAATATTATAAAAGCTCTCATTTCATTCTCTCATGGAGGCCTCTTTGGTAGTTTGTGTTGTTCATTTGCCCAACTGCTGGAAACATGGGCAACTGGAGGTAATGAGAGGTCAAAAACAGAGAAATAATTCATATTCACTTGATAATTTGACTTTTCTTTTTTTGTATGGGCAGTAGTAAACTACCCCTCTTCTTGGACTCAAGTGCACAACCAGATATTGAGAAAAATAGATGGGGAAAGAAGGGAGAAAGAAAAAGCCAGGAGAGAGAGAGACAGGAAGAGCATGTATGTGCACAGAGACATAGCAGGAACATGACAGAGAGGGAGGAGGAGGGGAGTAACCACAGAAACAAGAGACACACAGCAGAGACAATAGGACAACAGACAGCATGGGGGTGGGGAGAACAAGTGTATGGAGCGTGGGTGCACAGACGCAGAAAGAAAGAAGAGAGAAGCAGACAGAGCACAAAGATACAGTAGTGAGAGGGAAACATGAACTTCAGAGACTGAGACAGATTGCACACAGTGGAGAGAGGCACAAAGGAAGTGAGGAAGTCATCAAAGGAAGAGGGGAAGGATGGGCAGGCAGCTGCTGTTATCCCCTTATATGGACTCCTAAACCCTTATCTGTACAAAGAATTAAAAAATATCCTGGGTACACATGTAAAATCACCCTAAGGAAACCTGGGTTAAAGACATGGTAGGTAGCTCATAAAATAAGAAGTATAAATGGTCAATAAACACACACACAAAAATAAAAACTTAGTGGATGTAGTTAAAGAAATATAAACAAGAACAGGCCTGATTGGCAGATATTAATAAGAATGTTACTTGTAGGTATTGACCAAGCTATAGTTATTCACTACTGGTGAACAAATAATTGATTCAATATTTAAGGAGGACAATTTAGTAGTGTGGATTAAACACTTTTAATGCCCAGAAACTCCAAGTTTAGAAATGTATCTTGAGGAAATAGAAAAATTCATAAAGATATAAGAGGACTACTCATCAAAGTGCAGGTTATAATAAAGAAAAATTCAAAGCAATTTAAATACCTGCCATTAGGGAACTAATTAGACAAATACTATACTTATACAATGGAACTCATAAAGTCATTAAAATGACTACATGTCTGTTTATTAAAATAAAATAATTAAAAAATAAAATGATGTCTATGATATATTAAGTGTACAGCTTCAAAACAACATACATACTGTGATCTCAGTTTTTTGACTCTTGTTTCTATATATAAGCATGATTGTAAAAACTATAAAATATAAGAAATATTGGTTAATGTGTAATCAAACACTAATAAAGCTCTTGTTTTATTCTCTCATGGAGACCTCTTCTTTTGGTATTTAGCTACAGTAGAGCATGGGCCTAATGAAATATATCCAGGATCAGCAGTGGGTGTGTGAATCATAAAATATAAACCTGGAAGCTCATTTGTGAAAATGTTAAACATGACTCTTTCAGAATGATGAGACTTATGATTTCTAAGATCTTTATATTATCTGAATTCTTCATATTTAGTTACCTTTTTACCTTTATATTCCAAAGAAATAAAGAGATATCCTTTTGACAAGATATTTGGTAATAAGAGCAAGATATAAAGTGGTAGAAGCATCCACAGAAACTATCCTGATTGGCAAGTCCTCCACAGTCTACAATGAGGAAAAACATAAGCATGGTTCTAGTTGAGAGGAAGGAGCCTACAGAAAAGGAAGAAACTGAATATAGGAGACACAGAGAGACACTGAGAAAACAGATGAATGGATTTTAGAAAATATGATAGCACACTGACAGGCTTAATGAACCTCTTCTTCCATAACTGAAACACAAAAACAAAAAATGAAAAGAATATTCAGATCTAGGGAAAGGACTCAACTCATATCACACAATTGCAGAAGTAACGTCTATAGAAAAAACTGGGACTAAAATTAAGAAGCCATCACAAAGCTCTTCCTACACAAAGGATCATGCAAAAGGGTAAAAGGAAAGTCCATTACATTCAAAATACTGCACTGATCTCTCAGGGAAGGAACTGAGGCAGTAAGTTGCTCAGAAGAAAGAGAAAAAAGAGAAATATCCCAATTGGAGACATGCTTCTAGTGGAAAAAAAAAAATAGCACCTTCTGCCATAGCCAGAATGATTTACCAAATACCTTCTTCTGGCCAAGAAGTCAGAAAAAGGTATGGGAAATAATCTCCTCAGTCTAAATATCTTAGTTGCATTACTAACATTTACTAGAAAAAAATAAGGCCCAGCCATTTCACTGACCACATGACAATGCCATGAAAGCAGTCACCAGCTGACTCTAAAACAGTACAATAATAAAACCCCAAGGGCATGTCCTATAGAGCTAGATACTTTCCTTACTTCCATACTTGGTAAAGTGGCCACCAGTTTCCAACTTTTTTAACAATGGCAAAGAAAAGTGTCACCTACTATAGCTTTCCTGAGTCCTAGAATTATCTACTATCCCCTTGCTTTCCCAAACTCTGAGAGGCAAAAGAAACAAAAGCCATACATAATTAGTCTTCAAGTTCGTGTCCTGGGAAGAGGATTTGAAGCAATATCTTGCAAACCGGTAATAAAACAGTACAGAGATTTCAACCACATTCTTTGTGGGTACATTAATGGTTCCCACAGAACTGCTGACAAAGACAAGTAATAGGAAAACAAAAGACAAAGATATATGTAAATATTTTATAGCATGAAAGCAGAAGAAAGGGAAAGAGAAAGAACTAATTCTGCAAGGTTTACCCATTTCAGCCAATAAATAATTTGTGCTCTCACTCTAGACAAAATTAAAAAGAATATGGACCTAATGAAATAGATCCAAGATAAACTAAAATAATAGAAGGAGATTAAGAGGCAGCTGACAAAATTAACACAATTTGTCAATTAATGAGTATCTCCTTTGTGTTGGAGAACAAAAGACAGTCACTAAAGAAGAAAACCGAGGACAAAAATAACAGCATTAAACTACTACAATAGAAAACAGAAATTTTATAAAAAATTAAGAGAACTTAGCCAGTAGATTACAGATGGAAGAAGTCTTTTGAAATGAAAAACAGAAGACATGAATAGACATGAGCGATCACCTCACATCTGTCAGAATGGCTGAAGTCAACAACACAAGAAACAACAGGTATTGTCCAGGATGTGGAGAAAAAGAAACCTCTTGCACTGCTGGTGAGAATGCAAACTGGCACAGCCACTGTGGAAAACAGTAAAGAAGTTCCTCAGAAAGTTAAAAACAGAAATACCCTAGTAATTGTGCTATTGGGTTTTTACCCCCCAAATTATAAAAACACTAATTCAAAGGGATACATGCACCCCAATGTTTACAGCAGCATTATCTACAATAGCCAAATTATGGAAACAGCCCAGTGTCCATCAAATGATGAAAGGATAAAGATGTGGTGTATATATAAACACACAATGGAATATTACTCGGGCGCCTGGGTGCCTCAGTTGGTTAATGTTCGACTCTTGATTTCAGGTTATGATCTCACGGTTCGTGAGATCGAGCCCTGCACTGGGCTCTGTGTGAAGTCTGCTTGGGATTCTTTCTACCTCTCTCTCTGCCCCTCCCCCACTTGCACTCTCTCTCTCTCTCTCTCTCTCTAATAATAAACTTTTAAAGGGAATATTACTCAACCATAAAAAGAATGCAATCTTGCCATTTGCAATGATGTACATGGAGCTAGTAAGTATTATGCTAAATAAAATAAGTTAGTCAGAGAAAGACAAATGCCATATGGTATCACTCATACGTGGAAGTTAATTAACAAAACAAATGAGCAAAGGGAAAAAGAGAGGCAAACCAAGAAACGGACCCTTAACTATAGAGAACAAACTGATGGTTACCAGAGGGGAGGTGAGTGGGGGGATGGGTTAAATAGGTGATGGGGATTAAGGAGTGTACCGTGATGAGTACCAGGTGATGTACAGAAGTGCTGAGTCACAGGGTGCCTGGGTGGCTCAGTCAGGTAAGTGTCCCAACCCTGGGTTTTGGCTCAGGTCACGATCTCATGGTTCGTGAGTTTGAGGTCCGCACCAGGCTCGGCACTGCTGGTGTGGAGCCTGCTTGGGATTCTCTCTCTCCCTTTCTCTCTGTCCCTCCCCTGCTCACATCGCCCCCCTCCAATAAATAAATAAACTTAAAAAAAAAAGTGTTGAATCATTATACTGTACACCTGCAACTAATATTATATTGTATGTTAACTAACTAAAATTTAAATAAAAACTTAAAAAAAAAATATATATATATATATAAAGAAATATAACTCGGTACTAAAATGACAACCCAATTTAAAAATCTAATAGTCCTTTTAAAGATCTGAATAGACATATCTCTGAAGAAGATATACAAATGGCCAAAAGGTATATGAAAAGATGTTAATCAATAGTCATTAGGAAAATGCAAATTAAAACTACAATGGGATACCATTTCACATCCATTAGGATGATTATAATCAAAAGACAGACAATACCAAGTGTTGACAAGAATATAGAGAAATTGGAATATGATCCTGGTGGGAATGTAAAATGGTGCAGCCACTCAAAAGGTTAAACATGGTCCAGCAATTCTATTAGGTATATACCTAAGAAAAACGAAAACACAGTTCCACACAAACACTTGTATATTAATGCTTATAGCAGCATTTTTCATAATGGTCAAAAAGCAGAAACAACCTAAATGTCCATCAATTCATGAATAAACAAAATGTTTTGTATGTTTGTGGAATATTATTCACCTGTAAGAAGCAAGGGGTATTGATTCATGCTACAAAATGATGAACCATGAAAATACTATGTTAAGTGAAAGCCAGACACAAAAGGGCATATATTACATGATTCATTTGTATGAAATGTCCTGAAAAGGCAAATCCACAGAGACAGAAAGTAGATTAATGGCTGGAGAGTGGAAAGAGGTAAGAGAGGCTGAAAAATGACTGTTAATGGACATAGGGTTTCTTTTTGGTGTGACAAATATGTTCTGGATTTAGTGGCGATGGTTGTACAACCTTCTCTGAATATACCAAACACCGATGAATTATATATTTGAAAGAGTAAACTGCATGGGATGTGAATTTGATTAAAAAAAACTTTCAACAAAGCAGGAAAGAGTATTCAATGGAAAAAATACAGTCTCTTTAGCAAATGGAGCTGGGAGAACTGGGCAGCAACACGCAGAAGAATGAAACTGGGCCACCTTCTTAACACCGAACACAAAAATAAATTCAAAATGCATGAAAGACCTAAATGTGAGACAGGAAACCATCAAATCCTACAGAAGACAAGCAGTAACCTACCTCTTTGACTTCAGCTGCGGCAACTTCTTACTTGACGTCTCCCAAGGAAAAGGAAACAAAAGCAAATACGAACTATTGGGACCTCATCAAGATAAAAAGCTTCTGTACAGCAAAGGAAACAATCAACCAAACTAAAAGGCAACCGACAGAATGGGAGAAGATATTTGCAAATGACATATCAGATAAAGGGTTAGTATCCAAAATCTATAAAGAACTTACCAAACTCAACACCCGAAAAACAAATAATCCAGTGAAGAAATGGGCAGAAGACATGCACAGACACTTTTCCAAAGAAGATATCCAGATGGCAAACAGACACATGAAAAGATGCTCAACATCACTCATCATCAGGGAAATACAAATCAAAACTGCAATGAAATACCACCTCACACCTGTGAGAATGGCTAAAATTAACAATTCAGGAAACAACAGATGTTGGCCAGGATGTGGGAAAAGGGGAACCCTCATGCACTGTTGGTGGGAATGCAAACTGGTACAGCCACTCTGGAAAACAGTGTGGAGGTTCCTAAAAAAATTAAAAGTAGAACTACCTTACAACCCAGCAACTGTACTACTAGCTATTTATTCAAAGGAGTGCTGATTTGAAGGGGCACATACACCCCAATGTTTACAGCAGTGCTATCAACAATAGCCAAATTATGGAAAGAGCCCAAACGTCCATTAACTGATGAAGGGATTAAGAATATGTAATATACACACAATGTATACATATACATACAATGGAATACTACTTGGTGACAAAAAAGAATGAAATCTTGCCATATGCAACAACGTGGATGGAACTGGAGGGTATTATACTAAGCAAAGTAAGTCAGAGAAAGACAGGTATCATATGATTTTACTCATAGGTGGAATTTGAGAAATTCAACAGATGAACACAGGGGAAGGGAAGGAAAAATAAGATAAAAACAGACAGGGAGGCAAACTATAAGAGGCTCTTAAATACAGAGAATGAACTGAGGGTTGCTGGAGGTGGGTGAGGGAGTGGGTTAAATGAGTAATAGGCAGTAAGGAGGGAACTTTTTGGGATGAGCACAGGGTGTCCTATGTGAGAGATGAATCACTGGGTTTTACTCCTATATATTATAACTTGAATACAAATAAAAAAATAAAATAAAAAAATCAGGAGACACTAACCAATACTGAGACATACCCTGGGAAAGTAAACTAAATTAAAAAAAAAATGATAGGAATCCAGGACCTCACAGGAAAAATATATCAGGGTTGCCTCTGACACAGAAACATTAAATGCTTGTGCCCCGAAAAAGGGGAGTAAAATTGACAGATTTTGAATTAAGGATTATTATCCAAAAGTTTTATATCCAACCAAGTTGTCTGTTCTTTTTTTAAATTTTTTTTTCAACGTTTTTATTTATTTTTGGGACAGAGAGAGACAGAGCATGAACGGGGGAGGGGCAGAGAGAGAGGGAGACTCAGAATCGGAAACAGGCTCCAGGCTCTGAGCCATCAGCACAGAGCCCAACGCGGGGCTCGAACTCACGGACCGCGAGATCGTGACCTGGCTGAAGTCGGACACTTAACCGACTGCGCCACCCAGGCGCCCCCCAAGTTGTCTGTTCTTACATAAAGAGATAGTCTCAAATTTGTAAGAACTGAAGAGATGCTCAGTCCTGAACAACTGTTTAAAAATCTAGCCTAACAACAGAACAATTTAAACTAACAAACTCATAAACAGTTCTATGAAAAGATTCATGGTAAATGCTGATCCTGTGTTTAAAAACATAACTAATATAACATGGTGATTTTGCTTACAATATGGAAGTTGTATGTTACAATTCTTAAAAATAAAGCTGGTCAACAGAGTAGTTAATATTACCATAATGAACTGAGACAAAATTCACAAAATACAATATTGGCAAGTTGGGGGAAGTATGTGTGTGTGTGTGTGAGTGCAGGTGGGGAGAAACTAGACAAGTACAACCAATTGTTTAATTTTTCATATGATGGAGTCAACAGATACTATTTCATACCTGAGAGTGATGAGAGTGGTTTCAGCAGAGTATTTAATGAGATTACATGGCTGCTAAGTTGTCAGAAAAACAATTCAACTCAAAGAAAATCATACAGCAATGAATAAAAAAGACTGGAAACAGCAGGAAATCCTTAAAAATGATAAAATACCCTGAAAAACCAAAATAATTTTGAAAAAGAAGAACAAAGTTGAAGGACTCACACTTCTTGATTTCAAAACATACTACAGTACTACAGTTAGTACTGGCAAAAAAGCAGACAACTAGATCAGTGGACTAGAATAGAGGGCCTAGAAATAAACCCTTGATCTATCCTCAAAGGATCTTTGACTCTTGATAAAATGCCAAGACTACTCAAAGGGGAAATTTCTCTTCAACAAATGGCGCTGGCACAACTAGATATTTACTTGCAAAGAATGAAGTTGAGCCTTACTTTACATCATCCAAATTAACTCAAAATGGAGTGAAGGCCTAAACATAAGACCTAAAACCATAAAACTCTTACAAGAACACATAGGGGAAAAGTTTCATGGCACTGGACTTGGTAATGATTTCTTGGATATGTCAGCCAAAAAAAAGACAAAAAAAAAAAAAAGACAACAGGGACTGCATCAGTATTAGATACATCTGTGCATCAAAGGACACAATCAATAGAGTGAAAAGGCAACCCACTGACTGGTAGAAAAACTTATAAATTATATATTTGATAAGGGGTTAATATATTTGATAAAGAACTACAACTCAATGACAACATTTTTTTAACCTGTTTCAAGAATGGGCAAAGGACTTGAATAGACATTTCTCCAACAATGATATAATAATGGCCAATAAGCATATGAAAAGATGCCCAATATCACTAATCGTCACAGAAATGCAAATCAAAAACACAATGAAATACCACTACATACTTACTTGGATGGCTACTAAACAACAACAAAAACATAAGTGTTGGCAAGGATATGGAGAAACTGAAACTACTGCACATTGTTGGTGGGACTATAAAATGGTACAGCTGCTACAAAAAAGTATGGGGGTTCCTCAAAAAATTAAAAATAGAATTACCATATAATCCAGCCATTCCACTTGCAGACATATATCCAAAAGAATTGGAAACAAGGTCTTGAAGGCCTATTTGCACAACCATGTTCACAGGAGCATTATTCACAATAATCAAGAAGTGGAAGCAACGTAAAGGTCCATTGAGGGATGAATGGATAAACCAAAAGTGGAATATTATTGGAATGGAATATTATTCAGCCTTAAAAAGAAAATCATGTCATACAGTACAACACAGATGACCCTTGAAGACATTGTGCTGAGTAAAATAAGCCTGTTACTAAAAGATGAATAATGTATGATTCCACTTATATGAAACTATCTAAAATCAAGTAGAACAAGGGGCTCAGGGAAACAGGGAATTGTTGGGTTTAATGGGTATAGAGTTTCTGTATCATAAGATGAAAAGTTCTAGAAACTATTTCACAACATTGCGAATATACTTAACAGTACAGAACCTTACATTTAAAAATGGTTAAGATGATAAAATTTTGGTCATGTTTCTTTTTTTCACCACATAAAAAGTTCACTTGCCTCAGTCTGAAATGGAATTTTGTATAATAAACTTTTACTTAATAAATTTATCAGAACAAGAAAAAATAGTAATAAAATTTAAACCAAACATATTTGTTGTAACTTCAGAGTTAGGTAGAATAAATTCACTCCAAAAGAAAAACACTCAAATTCAGTGGGGAGAAAAAAGTTAAATGCAACTAGATGCTACTTACACTTGAGCAAAGTGACCCAGTAAAGCTAAAAATAGAAGGATGGGCAAAGAGAAACTGTGCAAATATAAAGTTCTAAAAATTGCATTGGATGAAGTAGAATCAAAGACAAACATATTAAAAATGGAAAATAAAACTTACTTTGAATGCTGTATGGTACAATTCACAGTGAATAAAAACGTATCATGAATGTTTATGTGCCAGACATAAGATAAACATCTACATGTAAACCTTTAATTACCACAAAGATAAATCAACCTTCGAATATGTTCTTTTAACTTATTTTCCATTTCCCATTTATTTGCCATCAATATTTTAACCTTATGTGTTTATGCAACTCTTGTGCATGACAATACCATAGTTTTTTTTTTTAAAGTAAGCTCTACACCCAATGTGGGCCTTGAACTCAAGATCCCAAGATCAAGATCATGTTGTGCCAAATGAGTCAGCTAGGCACTTCTATATACTCTTTGAAGTGCTTAACAGACCAAGGAAACCAACATTTGGAAAGAATCTAATCAATAAAGGTGAATTACTAGATATAATTAAAATGTCATAATCTATATGGAGACTCCACCTCCTTTGTAACACCCTTGGAGTACTTGTTCATACATTAAGCCACAAAGAAAATCTGTATATATCCTTAAAACAGAAATAGAACTGAGTACAATCTCTGATCATAATACATTAAAATTATAAGTTCATATGTAGTGATAATAAAGTCAATCTTACAAAAATACAAAAAAAAAAAAAAATTATCCCCTAAACTTTTCTCTTGGTTGAAACGGCAAATCCAAAGGTATAATTACAGAACATCTAGAAAGTACTACTAATAAAAATACCACAAATATAAATCTAATAAAAATACCACAAATCTACTGGATGTGTATACCTCATTTCCACTTGGGGATCTAAAGAGTTGAATAAAGCAGCCCTCCCATCCTTATAACACCACCACCAAAAGTATATCAAGTTTAAGTTCATGACTTTTCTTGAAGCCATTAGAAAGTTGAGGTCAGGTCAATGTTAGCCCAAAATCTAAAGAGCAAATGTTGTCTGCAGGGAGATATGAAACATGAGCACCAGATCATCTGGAGGAGATACCACTGGAAAGCCTCAAGAAGGATGGAGACTGGATTAAGTGGTAGAGGCCAAGTATAAACTGGTAAGAGTGTGAAGCCCTTGAGGGCTACAGAAATTGGAGAACTCCACACCTTCTTGCTGCTATTTCTCCACAAACTCCACCAGAAAAAAGACTGAAGAGTTTTATGGAAGTGTCTATTACAGTGCAGACCCAGGAAAAAGGAATAGTAGCTGTTGTGGGAAGGGTTCAAAACTCTACCTTGGAGGGATGTCAGCAAATTAGTAGAAAAAGGACCTCCAGGGACCTGTCCCTTCCCTAGAAATACCAAAACAAACAAACACAAACAAACAAAAACCTGGCAAGAACTGTCAAAAAATCAACCTCATCAAGTGTGGAAGAGAGTCAAAGGTTTACGGCAACTAAGTGAAAACTTAAGTAGGAGCAAAGCCACCTAAACAAGGTAGGAGAGCTTTGAGGTTTTTAATTTACCCTTCTCTGGCAGTTGCCTGCATTAACATTGTAGGTATTTGCTTCCACAGGAAGCACAGAGTAGTATCTTGTTCCCAAGGAATTGTTTCTTTTTTTTTTTTTAATTTTTTTTTCAACGTTTATTTATTTCTGGGACAGAGAGAGACAGAGCATGAACGGGGGAGGGGCAGAGAGAGAGGGAGACACAGAATCGGAAACAGGCTCCAGGTTCTGAGCCATCAGCCCAGAGCCTAACGCGGGGCTCGAACTCTCGGACCGCGAGATCGTGACCTGGCTGAAGTCGGACGCTTAACCGACTGCGCCACCCAGGAGCCCCCCAAGGAATTGTTTCATTGAACCTCCCTAAGTATTCTCTGAAGAACTGACACAAGGGGCCTATCTTGTTTCACTAAACATGGAACTCTCTTAGGGCATTTCAGAGGATGGAATTTCCTTGAAAACATTGAAAGCTAGATGCAAAAACAAAAACAAAGAAAACAGCTGGTTGAAACACTAGGCAAATGGAAAGCCAGGGAAAAAAACAGTGAGAATTTTGGGGAAATGGGGCTTTGAAAATCTCCAATGTACCTCAGGGGAACTAGAAAGCTCATGCACAGGGCAGGACACATGTTCAGAAAAGACCCAAGAAGACCATAATGTTCCATAACTGGCTGATCTGTAGGTTCAGTGCAAGCTAGAAATTTGCTAAGGTAGAGTTGTAAATAGCCTACCTAAGCACTGGCTTCCCTAATACACAAAAAAATCTACAAGGAACTAGGTAATTTTTTCCCCTTTCCTTTCCTTCTTTCTTTCTTTTTGCTTTCTCTTTTTTGGTTCCAGGCACTTAAGGCAATCAGTCAAACAACTAGCTTACTAATGAGCTAAAGAAAGAGAGACACCAGAGACCAGAAACACAGTCTGTACAAAAATAGTTTAGAAAAATCACTAAACATACCAACAATTTTAAACCACAATAAGCAGTAACAACAAAATCCTAGGGAAGGGGGAGAATAATCTGATTTCCAAAGTCAACATATTGTGATATTCAAAATGTCTAACTTCGAAGAAGAAATTACAAGGCATCCAAACAAACAAGAAAATGTGGGGCACTTAAAGGAAAAAGAAAATGGAGACTTTAAATCAACTGTCCTAAATATGCTTGAAGGGCATATGGACAAATAAACAATGAGAATGATGTCTCACCAAATACAGACTATCAATAAATAAAAATAAAAAGGAAACAAATAGAAAATTATGAAGCTGAAAAGTAAAGTAACTAAAAAATTCACAGCAGATTTGATGAAATCTGTGAACCTGAAGACAGCATAAATGAAATTATCCAGTCTGAGGGACAAAAAGGAAACAGAACAAAGAAAATGGACAGAGTCTCAGAGACTTATAGGACACCATCAAGCTTACAACATATGCATGGTGGGAGTGTCAAAAGAAGAGAGAAAGAGTCAGAAAAAATATTTGAAGAAATAATGGTTGCAAACTTCTCAAAGTTGATTAAAGACACGAATCTAAAATTGAAGAAGTTCAGGGGCGCCTGGGTGGCGCAGTCGGTTAAGTGTCCGACTTCAGCCAGGTCACGATCTCGCGGTTTGTGAGTTCGAGCCCCGCGTCAGGCTCTGGGCTGATGGCTCAGAGCCTGGAGCCTGTTTCTGATTCTGTGTCTCCCTCTCTCTCTGCCCCTGCCCCGTTCATGCTCTGTCTCTCTCTGTCCCAAAAATAAATAAACGTTGAAAAAAAAATAAATAAAATAAAATTGAAGAAGTTCAATGAACTCCTAGTAAAACAAGTTCCACACCAAGACACACAATAACCAAACTGTTAACTGACAAAGATAAAGGCAGAATCTTGAAGCAGTAAGAATGAAGAGACTCAGAACGTACAAAGGATCATCAGTAAGATTAACTGCCAATTTCTCATAAGAAATGATGGAGGCCAACAGGCAGTAGGATGGTATTTAAAGTGATGTGAAAAACTGAAAAAAAAAAAGAAATCTGTATCTGGCAAAATTATCTTTCAAGAATGAAGGTGAAATTAAGACATTCCCAGATAAACAAAAGTTGAAAGAATTCATAACTGGATGTCTTTCTCTACAAGAAATGCTACAGGGACTCCTTCAGCATGAAAGAACACGAGCAACAAGTGAAGCCATGTGAAGAAATAAATAAAACCATATGAAGCCATATGAAGAAATAACACTGGTAAATGTAAATATATAGGTAAATATAAAAGTCAGTAATATATTTCTGGTTTTAACTTCTCTTTCTCTTCCTGTAAGATTTAAAAGACATGTATAAAGATAATTAAAAATCTATGTTAATGGTCACAGAAAGTATAAAGATGTAATATGTGACTATAAACAAAAGAATGAGAGGCAGAGAGGTACAGAAGCAGAGCTTTGTATATTACTGGGGCTAGATTGGCATCATTTCATATGTGTTGTTATATGTATAAGAGTTAACTGTAATCCCCCAAAAATAACTAAAAAATATAAAAGAGAGGAAATGAGATGGGAATCAAAACGGTTCGTTATAGGTTGATTATAGGAAATCAATTAAATACAAAAGAAGGCAGTGATAGAGGAACTGAAAAAGAAAAACTGTTAGACATAAAGAAATGGCAAAATTGTCTAAGTTAAGTCCTTTCCTTTCAGTAATTGCTTTAAATGTAAATAGATTAAACACTCATTCAAAGGTAGAGATGGCAGAATGAATTTTAAAAAATCATAATCCACTTATATGTTGTCTAAAAAAGACTTCATTCATTCCTTTTTAAATCTAAGGCTAATTTAATTTTTTAAAAATGTTTATTTATTTTTGAGGGGGGTTCAGATACAGGCAGAGAGAGAGGGAGACACAGAATCCGAAGCAGGCTCCAGGCTCTGAGCTGTCAGCACAGAGCCCGACACGAGGCTCGAACTCATAAACTGCGAGATCATGACCTGAACCGAAGTTGGATGCTTAACCGACTGAGCCATACAAGGCACCCCAATCTAAGGCAAATTTAATAAGATCATACAAACACCTGCACTGAGGCTGTTTTCTTATACAGTTGACCCCTGAACACAGGAAAAAGGGGTGCTGACCCCTAGAGGTGGTAGAAAATCCATGTGTAACTTTGACTCCCCTCAAAATTAACTGCTGACCCAGAAGCCTTATAACATAAATAGTTGATTAACACATATTTTGTATGTTATACATATTACACACTACCTTCTTATAACAAAGTAAGCTAGAGAAAAGAAAATATTTTGTTAAAGAAGCTTTCCCTTTTCATAAATTTTTCTTAATGTTTATTTATTTTTGAGAGAGGGAGAGCATGAGCAGGGGAAGGGCAGAGAGAAAGGGGGACCAGAGGATCCAAAGCAGGCTGCTGACAGCAGACAGCCCAATGTGGGGCTCAAACTCACAAACTGCGAGATCATGACTTGAGCTGAAGCCAGACACTTAACTGACTGAGCCACCCAGGTGCCCAGAGAAGAAAATATTATTAAGAAAATCATAAGAGCCCCTCAGTGGCTCAGTTGGTTAAGCATCTGACTCTTGATTTCAGCTCAGGTCAGGATCTCACAGTTGTGAGATTGAGCGCCACATCAGGCTCTGTTCTGGCTCTGAGCCTGCTTGAGATTCACTCCCCCACCCCCCATTCTGTCCCTTCCCAGTGCGTGTGCATACACATGCTTGCTCTCTCTAAAACAAACAAACAAATGTTAAAAAATAAAAATATTTCTAAAAACTCATTAAGAGAATATAGTACTGTATTCATCAAATCTGCATATAAGTAGATATTTCACACCTATGTTGCTCACATTCTTATTGTTCAAGGCTCAAGTGTAATTTAAAATAACATGAAGACACAGAGTGGAATTGATGCTTTGGCCCATTTCAATTAGATTCAGTGTCATATATTCAAGAACAGGATTTGTTGTTGCTGCCACTCTAGTTCCTTTCATCAGAAGGGGTCAGATATGCACATTGTTCTGGTAATACACCCTACAATTCCAGACCATTGCTTCCAGAACTCATGTAGACAGGGATTTTATCTGAGAAAGAAATCCATGCTCAGGAAAGGCTGACCCCAATCCTATCCTTATTACAAAGTCCATCCTGGCAAATGTCCACTTATTATTTTCAGTGTGTGGCACCTGGTATTGGAAATGTTATTGGTGCCATACTGTTTTTACCAGATGTTATTAATGGAATGAAATCATTCTGCTCTGGTCTCCTCCACAGCACTCACCAGAGAAGGACAGGGTCTTCAACCAACCCCACAGAAAGATATAGAGCCCAAACTGCCATCCCCTCACTGTCCCCCATTCCGCACTCCATTTTGAAAGACACTGACTTTAGATCCAAAAACACAGTAAAAGGATGAAAAAAGAAAGAAAGAGAGAGAGAGAGAAAGAGAGAGAGAGAGAGAGAGAGAGAGAGAGAGAGAGAGAGAGAAAGGAAGGAAGGAAGGAAGGAAGGAAGGAAGAAAAAGGATGGGAAAGATATTCCACACAAACAGTAGCAATGAAAAGAAAGCTGGGTAGCTCTACTATTATCAAACAAAAGAGAATTTGAATTAAAAATTATTATAAGACATAAAGAAGGGGATTATTTACTGATAAGACAGTCAACTCATGAAGAAGTATAACAATTAGGAACATATGCATACCCGATAACAGAGCTTCAAAATATATGAAGCAAAAATGGACAGAACTGAATGGAGAAACAGTTCCACATTAATAGTTGCAGACTTCAATACACGACTTCCAATATGATAGAAATACTAGATAAAAGACCAGTAAGAAAACAGAGGACTTGAATAACACTATAAACCAAATAGACTTAATAGACATAAGCAGAACACTCTAAACAACAGCATAATTCTCAAGTGCACATGAAAATTCTTCACAAGAGATTATATAACACGGTAAAAAAACAAGTCATTATAAATTTAAAAGGACTCAAACACTTTGAATTATATATCCAAATATATTCTTTGACCACAATGGAATGAAACTAGAAATAATAAAAGAAATTTGGAAAATAAACAAAAATGTGGCAATTAAACAAACTATTAATAGTTAAAAAAGAAATTACAAGGAAAATTAGAAAATACTTTAAGATGAATGAAAATGAAAACACATACAAAAACTTTGGAATGCAGCGAAGGCAGAGTTTAGAAAAAAATTTATATCTGCAAAAGCAGGGCTCAGAGGAAATTTATAGTGGTAAATACCTATATTAAAAAAGAATAATAAGAGTGCACCTGGGTGGCTCACTCGGTTAAATGTCTGACCTCAGCCCAGGTCATGATCTCACGGTTTGTGAGTTAGAGCCCCACGGCGGGCTCTGTGCTGACAGCTCAGAGCCTGGAGCCTGCTTCCAATTCTGTGTCTCCCTTTCTCTCTGCCCCTCCCCTGTGCCCCCCCCCCCTCTCAAAAATAAATAAACATTAAAAAAAAAAAGAATAGGGGCACCTGGGTAGCTCAGTTGGTTAAGTGTCCAATTTCAGCTCAGGTCATGACCTCGCAGTTCATGAGATCCAGCCCCAAGTAGGGCTCTGTGCTGACACCTTGGAGTCTGGAGCCTGCTTCAGATTCTGTGTCTCCTTCTCTTTCTCTGCCCCTCCCACCTCGTGCTCTGTCTCTCTCTGTCTCTGTCTCTCAAAAATGAATAAGCATAAAAAATTTTTTTTTCATTTTTTTCTTCCCAGTTTTTAAAAAATTTTTAAATTAAAAAAAATTTTTGTTTATTTTTCAGAGAGAGACAGTGCGAGTGAGTGGGGAAGGGGCAGAGAGCAAGGGAGACACAGAATCCCAAGCAGGCTCCAGGCTCTGAGCTGTCAGCACAGAGCCTGATGCGGGGCTCGAACTCATGAACTGTGAGATCAGAACCTAAGCCAGAGCCGGACACTTAACTGACTGAGTCACCCACGTGCCCCTCCTTCCCAGTTTTTATTTAAATTCCGGTTAGTTAACAGACAGTGTAAAATTAGTTTCAGGTGTAGGATTTAGTGACTCATCACTTACACAGAATAATAACTTAAAATCAATAACTTTAAACTGTAAGGAATTAGGGGTAAAAAAAGAGCAAACTAAAACCAAAGCAAGCAGAAGTAAATAATAAAGATTAGAGTGAAGATAAACAGAGTAGTGACTAGAAAAACAAAGAGATGAATTAATTCTTATAAACACACAAACTATAAAACAATGACTCAAGAAGAAATAGAAAATCTGAGTAGAGTTACAGTAAAAAGACTGAATCAGTAATAAACTTTTCCCCCAAAGAAAAACCCATGACTAGTGGCTTCACTGATGAATTCTACCAAACATTTAAAGAAAGTATCAATCATTAACACCAATTCTTCTCAAACTCATCCAAAAAAATCAAAGAGGATGGACAATGTCCTAACTCATTCTATGAAGCCAGTATTATCCTGATACCACAGGCAGACAAAGAAAGGTATTAAAAAAAGATAGATCAATATCCTTTACAGAGATGCAAAAGACCTTTTCAAAATTCTAGCAAAGTGAATCTAGCAGCATATGAAAAGAATTATGTATCAAGACTAAGGAATATTTAAGGATTTATCCCAGGAATGCAAGGTTGGTTCAATACATGATTATCAATCTATACCATATTAACAGAATAAAAGAAAAAAAAAAGACCCAGATGATCATCCCAATAAATGCTAATGCATCTGGCAAAAAACACAACACTTTCATGGTAAAGATACTCATCAAGAAAGAAAGGGAACTTCCTTAACACGATAAAAGTCATGTATGAAAACTCAAGCTCACATCATTCTCAATGGTGAAAGACTAAATGTTTTCCTTCTAAGAACATGAACAAGACACTTTTGCCACTTCTGTTTGACACTGTTGATCTGGAAGTTCTAGCCAGAAAGTATATAAAGGGCACCCAAATTGGAAAGGAGGAAGTAAGACTATTTCTATTCACAGATGACATGATCTTATATGTAGAAAATCCTAAGGAATCCACAAGAAAACTGTTAAGAGTTAACAAATAAATTCAGTAAAGTTATAGAGTACAAAACCAATATACAAAAATTAGGTGTGTATCTCTACACTAGCAATAAACAATGCAAACATGAAATTAAGAAAACAATTACATAACATCAAAAAGAAAAACTTACACAAATTGATATGGAATTTCAAGGGACCTTGAATAGCCAGAACAGTCTTGAAAAAAAAGAATAAATTGGAGGTTCTATACTTGTTTTCAAAATTTATTACAAAGATACAACAAACCAAAACTAGTGTGGGACTGGCATAAAGAAGGACATAAAGACCAGCAGAATAGAATAGAATAGAATAGAATAGAATAGAATAGAATAGAATAGAATAGAATAGAATAGGACTAGACTAGACTAGACTAGACTAGACTAGACTAGAATAGAGAGCCTGAAATAAACCCTCATATATATATTGTCAACTGATTTTTGTCAAGGGTGCCAAGACCATTCAATGGAGAAAAGACAGTCTTTTTTCAACAAATGGTGCTGGGACTAGATATCCACATAGAAAAGAATGAACTTGGAGCCTTACTTTGCACCATATACAAAAACTTAGATCAAAAGTCTTAAACATGAGACCTAAAACCATAAAACTCTTAGAAGAAAATAGGAGAAAACCTTAAAGACATTGCATTTGGCAATGATTTCCTGGATATGACACCAAAAGCAAAAAACAGATAAACTGGATTACATCTAAATTAAAAATCTGTGCCTCTGAGGACAAAATCAACAGAATGAAAAGGCAACCCATGGAATCAGAAAGAATATTGAAAATTAAGTAGAAGAGGTTAATATCCAGAACATATAAAGAAATCCTACAAATGAACAACAAAAAACTTGATTAAGAAACAGGCAAAGGACTTGAATAGATATTTCTCCAGAGATCACATACAAATAACTAATAAGCAAATAAAGATGTTCAATATCACTAATCATTAGGGAACTACAAATCAAAGCACAATGACATACCACTTCACACTCATTAGGATAACTATTTTTATTAAAAAAACAAAACAAAACAAAACAGGGGTTGGCAAGGATGTGGAGAAACTGGAACCCCTGTGCACTTGGTGGTGGAACTAAAAATGGTATAGAAAACAGCATGGCAGCTCCTCAAATAATTAAAAATAGAATTACCACATGATTCTGCCTTCTACTTCTGGTTTTATTACCTCCCCCGCCAATTGAAAGCAGGTTCTTGAAGAGATATTTGTACACCTATATCCACAGCAAAATTATTCACAATAGTCAAAAGAAAGAGTAACCCAAGCGTCTATTAGCAGATGAATGGATAAGTAAAATGTGCTATATACATACAATGGAATATCATTCACCCTTAAAAAATAAGAAAATCATGTTACATGCTACAACATGGATGAACCTTAAGGATATTTTGCTAAATGAAATCAGCCTATTACTAAAAGACAAATGATACATGATTCTACTTATATGAGGTACCTAGAGTAGTCAAATTTATAGAGATAGAAAGTAGACTGGTAGTTGCTAGAGGCTGAGCATCAAGTGGAATGAGGAGTTGGTTGAGTGGGTATAGAATTTCAGGTTTGCAGGATGACAAGAGTTCCTAAGATGGATAATAGTGATGTCTACACAATGATATGAATGCACCAAGCTGCACATTTAACAATGGGTAAGATGAAAAATTTTGTTATATGGATTTTACCACACTTAAGAATAAAAAAAAAGAGAGAACAAGAAAATCAAATAAATACAGCAGTGTTGATGCATAGGGGCACTTTTACCCCAATGTTTATAGCAGCACTTTCAACAATAACCAAATAATGGAAAGAGCCTAAATGTCCATCAACTGATGAATGGATAAAGAAGTTGTGGTTCATATATACAATGGAATACTACTTGGCAATGAGAAAGAATGTAATATGGCCTTGTGTAGCAACATGGAACTGGAGAGTGTTATGCTAAGTGAAATAAGTCATACAGAGAAAGACAGATACCATAAGTTTTCACTCTCATGTGGATCCTGAGAAACTTAACAGAAGACCATGGGGGAGGAGAAGGAGGAAAAAAAAAGTTAGAGAGGGAGGGAGGCAAACCATAAGAGACTATAAAAACTGAGAATAAACTGTGGGTTGAAGGGGGGTGGGAGGGAGGGGAAAGTGGGTGATGGGCATTGAGGAGGGCACCTGTTGGGACTTCATATTTAAAAAAAAAAAAAAGAAAACCAAGAATAAATTTAACTAAGAAGGTCTAAGACTTGTAAAATGAAAGCTACAAAACATTCCTGGAAGAAATTAAAAACCTAAATAAATTGAAAGACATTCCGTGTTCACAGCCTGAAGACTTAATATTAAGATTGCAATAAACTCCAAACCAATCTGTAGATTTAATGCAATTAATATCAAAATCCCAGTGACCTTTTTGGCAGAAATGGAAAAGCTGATCCTAAAATTCATATTCAAATACAAGGGGCCTGAATAGCGAAGTAGTCTTGAAAAAGAACAAAATTGGAAAACTCATGCTTCTCAATTTTAAAACTCACTACAGCTAGAGTAATCAAAAATACTGCAGTAATGGAGTATGACTAGGCATGTAGATCTAAGGAATGCAATTGAAGGCCCAGAAATAAACCTTCACATCTACTGTCAGTTGATTTTTGACAAAAGTGTCAAGACCATTCAATGGGGAAAGAATAGTCTCTTCAAAGACTGGTACTAGGACAACTGGGTATCCACGTGGAAAAGAATGACGTTTCACCCTTACCTTATATTACATACAAATATTAACCCAATATATATCAAATAGGTAAATGAAAGAATAGTATAAAATTCTTAAAAGAATATAGGGACAAGACTGGATTTGGCAGTGGTTTCTTAGATAGGATACCAAAAACACAAGCAACAAAAGAAAAAAATAGACTTCATCAAAAGTAAACTATTGTGCATCAAAGGATGGTAATAAGCGAGTGAAAAGACAATCCGGCGGGGGTGGGGGGGGGAGCAAATATTTACAAATTACACACCCAGTAAGAATCTACAATCCAGAATAAATAAAGAACTCTTGTAATTCAAAATAACAAACAACTTAATTACAAGTGGGCAAAAACCTGAATAGACATTTCTCAAAAGAAGATATATATATGTACACACACACACACACACACACACACACACACATGGCCAACAAGCACAGGAAAAGATGCTTACTGTCATTAGGAAAGGGGAAAGCAAATCAAAACCACAATCAAAATGACAATGAGTATGAGATACCCTTCACACCTACTAGCATGGCAAGAAAAACCCAAACAGACAAACCATAAAACAAGGTAAATACAAAGTGCTGGTCAATGTGGAGAGAATGGGGCGCTCAGACATTGCTGGTGGGAATATAAATGGTATATCCATTGTGGAAAACAGTTTGGTGGTTACTCAATAAGCTAAACACAGAATTATCATATGACCTAGAACTTCCACTCCTAAGTATATAACCAAAAGAACTGTACACAGTGTTCAAATAAAAACTTGTGTACAGATGTTCATATCTGCTCCTTTTACAGTAGCCAAAAGATGGAAACAACCTAAATGTCCACAAACAGATGAATAAATAAAATATAGTATATACATGCAATGGAATATTATTGACCCATATAAAGCAATAAAGTACTGATACATGCTAGGGCATGGATGAACCTCAAAAATATGTTAAAGTGACAGATGTCTGACTTGGTCACATCTGTATGATTCCATTTATATGAAATACACAGAACAGGCAACAAAGGCAGAAAGTAGCTTCATGGTTGTCAGGGGCTGGTGGGAGGGGGAATAGAGAGCGACTGCTTAATGGTTAGGAAGTTTCTACTGGAGTGATGAAAAAGTACGCAAACTGGATAGTGGTGATATGTAAAACACTGTGAATATACTCAGTGCCATTAGACTGTACACTTTAAGATGGTTAAAACTATAAACTTTATGCGTGTAAAGTGTATGGATTTTGCCACACACACACACACACACACACACACGCACACACACACACCCTCTACTGAGATCTTTTTTCCCTATCTCCTCCATGGAACAAAAAGCCTTAATCTGTTATCATTCCCAATTCTTCTCCTACTTTAAAAAGTCATATTGTTCTATTTATACATGTAATCACTATCATTTAATACCTACCAAAAACTCAATTATGAGAAATAATATTTATGAATTGTCTCAATGTCTTGTGTCTCCTTGCCTCTAGACTAGTGCTCTCTTAAGTTTTTTTGATCATGCAGTCCTACTGATAAAATATTTTTGAGCACAAATTACCAAAGTAGATATTTATTTATGTTATAAATTATGGCTCTATTCATATATTATAAAACATATACAGAAATATAAATTTTAAAAGGCTGAGAAAAATAAATATCTATCTTTTTTTTTTTTTTGTCTGTACTCCAGTGCCCCATTCTGTAAGCATCCCTCTTTGGAGAACACTCCTCTAGATACCCTAAATTTTATTCTTGGGTTAAAGTATTAGTCTGCATTTGCTGCCCCCTTGAAGTCTGCCTTTACTGAAACTCCCTAACATAAGGTCATATTAATCTTATGGGTGTTGTTACCGAATTCCTTGTAAGGATGCTGTTGAGGACTCTTACATACACTGTGGTGCCTTCTTTATGAGAATAGACGAGAGAAATTTCTCTTAGGTCTCAGTATCAGAAATATTTATAATGCTTTTGAAAACCTAGTTTTTATATTATAGACTTATGTAATTGATCACAAAGTTGTAGCAACACCACATGCTAGAAAACATAGAGCAAAATTTGTGGCTCACTTCTAGCAACCATATCCACAAGGTGTATTTATTTATCTCCCCTCTGGCTTCAACTTGTCTTCCCAACACTCACAATTCTTCATTTATTTACCCTTAAAAATCATGTTGTAGCTCATCCCTTCCTGGCTTTAATTTAATTTTCTATCATTCTAATTCTTCATTTACTCAAGAAAATCATTATTGTATTACTTACGTAAGTATGTGTCTGGATATTTGTGTCTGTGTATATCTGTGTATGTGTTTAAGAACATCTCAAAACTTCTTGAAAGACAGGGAGGAATGAATAAGCAAAAAAACCCCAAACAAACAGAAACGGCCAGGCACTAATGTTCAGAATGGAGGTCATCCTAAACTGGAAGCTCCCCCGTGCCAGGGGTACACTTTGCAGATTCTGAAGCATTTAGCAGCAAAGCCCTTCGTTGTAACTGAGCGTTGAAGAAAAGAATGACAACTCACAATAGCACTGTACTACACTTTCTCACTCTTTTCCGAAAGTTGGTAAGAAATGTTATAGTGAGGAAAGGGCAATTGGCTTTTTTTCACCTGTGTGCAAAGCTTAACTAAAAAGTCCATGAAAAAGGCAGTCACATTGCCAGACGGAATTTGTAGCCATGTACCTGGATGTGTTTCCTTCTGGTGTGCTCAGAAGTCATTTGGGGATGACCTGTATTCAAAGCTTTCTTATTCTTCTTGCTCCGCCTCTCAAGGTATCTCCTCTGGTGGTCGGTAATGCTGCTGTATAATTTAATTCGCCTGGGTGACAGACAAACTCTTTCATGGCCAAAAGCTTGGATCAGTCGGGCAGTGTCAATGGTGGAAATAGAGCTGCTTCTCTCCTGCAAAGTCACCTCTTTATCTGTTTGGGTCAAGATATCAGATTCCACAGGAGAATTGGTTGTGGAAAGGATGTTGGTGGCAGTGTCTGTGAGCAGCTCACTTTCGTCAGATGGTCTAGAATCTGAGGAAGTGTTGTTTATATAATGAAAACCTGGCTGTTTTCTCAGGATATACTTATCAAATTTAATCTGTTCAATTTTAATCTGGTTGGACTTCCCAGCTTGATGAGTAGAAAGCGCCTTGCTTTTTTTAAGCTCTCCTGTGTTTTTATGGCATTTCTCCAGGCTCTTATACCGCTTCTTTTTCTGAAACTTGATTTTCTGCTGTTGTTTAATATCCCGTTCCCCTCTGCTATCATCCTGTGTGCTTTCAGAGGCCCAGAGAGAATATGTGATGGGATTCTGAAGAAGTTTAGCCAAACGATCAAGTCGCTCCACCAAGGATAGTTCTTTTCTGTCACTAAACTCGGGAGGTTTCTTTTGTTTCTGTCGCTCCTGATACTTGTTCCAGAGTTCATTCAAACTCACAGTGTGCTGAGTTGTTAGCTCTGGGGTGACCTTATGATCCCTTTTTGGATCACTAATTTGTTTGTCACATTTTGGATAATCTCTAGCCTGACTTTTAGTGGAATGCATCACTTCTTTGTTTTCCAAGTTTACATTGATACTGAGGCTCTCTATTCTGGTATAATCTGCCTTGGTCTTTTCCACATTTTCAACAGGGGAAGGAAGACAAGTATGTTCTCTTTGTTTGTCTGGATGACGCTGAAAGAAATCTTTCCAAGAATGCCTCATGAAAACACTCCTCCCCAAGGATTCATGGCAAACATCTTGATCAGTTGGTAGGTGGACTGGATGATGAAAGTAAAACTTGGCTGACCTGAAGACAGAATGGGTAGTATTTTCAAATTCTGAATGACATCTGGACTCTGAAAGGGAGAAAGAAAAAGATTTTGAAGGATTTTCAAAATATTTGTATTCCCTTTAGAAATAGTATTCACACTTAGGGACGCCTGGGTGTCTCAGCTGGTTAAGTGTCCAATTTTGACTCAGGTCATGATCTCGCGGTTCATGAGTTTGAGCCCCGCATCGGGCTACGGTGCTGACAGTGTGGAGTCTGCTTGGGATTCTCTCTCTCACCCTCTCTTTGCCCCTCCCCTACTCTCTATCTTTCTCAAAATAAATAAACTTAAAAAAAAGAGAAAAAAGAAAAATACCCATCATTAAAAAAAATTTTTTTTAAAAGTTTCTACACAGCAAAGGAAACAACTGACAAAGAGAAAGGGCAATGTATGAAATAAGAGAAAAGAAGTGTATACTATATGTCTGATAAGAGGTTAATCTCCAAAATATATAAAGAATTCATACAACTCAATAGTAAAATAATAACCCAATTGAAAACCTAGGCAAATAACTTGAACAGCCATTTCCTCAAGATATATAAATGGACAAGAGGTAGATGAAAAAAGGCTCAACATCACTCACTAATCTTATCAAGGAAATGCAAATTAAAACCACAATGAATTATCATCTACATCTGTCAAGATGGCTATTATCAAAAAAACCCAAAAAACAAATGTTGGTGAGAATGCAAAATGTTGTAGCTGCTGTGGAAAACAGTACGAAGGTTCCTAAAAAAATTCAAATTAGAACTACCATACGGTTCAGCAATCCCAGTTATGGGTATTTATCCAAAAGAATTGAAATGAAGATCTCAAAGGAATATTAGCACTCCTAAGTTCACTGCAGCACTATTCACAACAGTCAAAATGTAGAAGCAAACTAAATATCCACCAACATATCGAAGAATAAAGAAAATATGGTATATCCATAAAAAGAAGGAAATTCTGCTATATGTGACATAATGGATGAACCTTGAGGACATTATGTTAAGTGAAATAAGATGGATTTCACTTTTATGAGAGATATAAAATAGTCAAATTCACAGAATCAAAGAATGGAATAGTGGCTGCCAGGGGATTGGGGGGAAGGGTAGGAAATGGGGAGTTACTAATCAATGGGCATAGAGTTTCAGTCAAAGCAAGATGAGTAAGTTCTAGAGACCTGCTGTGTAACATTGCACCTATAGTCAACAATATACCGTACACTTAAAATTTTGTTAAGAGGGTAGATCTCATGTTCAGTGTTCTTTCCATGATAAAATTATGGGAAGGAAGGAAGGAAGGAAGGAAGGAAGGAAGGAAGGAAGGAAGGAGGGAAGGAAAGGGAAGGAAGGAAAGGGAAGGAAGGGAAAGGAAGGGAAAGGAAGGGAAAGGAAGGGGAAGGGGAAGGGGAAGGGGAAGGGGAAGGGAAAGGAAAGGAAAGGAAAGGAAAGGAAAGGAAAGGAAAGGAAAGGAAAGGAGGTAGGAATTTGAGGACAAATTATGTGAAGGCTAGAACACTAGGCTAAGGACTTTAAAATTTATTCTTAATGGAAATTAAGCACCAGTATACCATTTGAGCAGAGGAAAAACAAGATTATGGCTATACTTCAGGAAGGATACCATAGCAACAGGATAAAAGCAGCAAAATGTCAAAGGGCTAATGAGAGTACATTAAAAAATAAAGCAAAAGCAAAAGAATGAGGAAATAGATAACATTACTGGAAAATGTATTTGTTTTCCAATATCAGTATTTTCAAACAACGCAGTCCCACTGACTTGGGGCTGAAGTAAAATACATGGTAAAGAGTAGAAAATGAGCAAGCTGAATCTGTTGAGTATAAAGAGCTCTATGAGCAATGAGACTACACAACCCTATCTCATGGTACTTCATTGAGTAAATGTCAAATCAGTTGAGATGAATGTCTATTCTAATACATTAGTTTTACACACAGCATTTGTAAAATTCTCCCCAAATATATCAAAGTATATTAAACTATGATTTACTACTTTTAAAAATTAAAGTTAAATATGCTCATTGTAAAATATTCAAATAATGTAGAGAATTTAAGGTGAAAAAGTCTCCCTGCCATCCCTCAACCCCTAAGCCACTTTCTAATAATAACAACTACTAACCAGGTTTTATATACCCATTTAGATAAAATGCTGCCAAGTGCTACAAAAATATTTGTTCAATGAAAAAAATATTTTATGCATATGTAAACATTTTATATTTACTGATTTGATATATAATTTAACTACATGTTTAGGTTGTTTCCAAATGTTTACTCTCCTGAAGAATGCTGCAGTGGATATCTGTGCATGTGTGTATGTGTGTGTGTGTGTGAGATTTTATGTTTGATACAACTTTATGTGTATAACTCCTGCAAGTGGAAATGCTGGATGAAAGAAACATTTATTTCAATTTTAGTCCATGTTGAGAGAGTTTAGATAAAGGGGTCCAAAATACTGCTGCTTCAGCATCCATTTTGTGTAGGCAAGTGGACTGCAGGGGCCTTGAACTAACACTAGCTCCTCCTTCGAATGCATGCCCTAGAGAACAGCACGCAGAATCTTAAGTATTTAAGTTCCTTATATGACCTCCCCAAAAGTCCTTGTGATACACAGTCTCCCCACCTCCCAGGGCCTTACCCTTTGTGCACTGCTTACACAAGACCCTTGCCAAGCTTACCAAAATACTGCCCTTTCTGGTTTTGAATTCACCAGTTCACCCTTATCTTGGGAACCAATCCACCTATAGACCCTAATAATGGCATGTACCCCAGGTTTTGCCATTCTCTTGCCCCGTGTGTCCCCTCAAAGCATGCTGCGTACCTCCTCCAGGACCTGTGAGTAATACAGTTCTCTATATCAATTTCCCTTGTACTCTTTTGTTGAGCCATTGGACATCCCAGAGCTCTACTTAACAAATGTTAATAAAGTCACAACGGTTAGACATTGTCAAATTGCTGTATTCTTTAAAAATGTTGCAGGGCGCCTGGATGGCGCAGTCGGTTAAGCGTCCGACTTCAGCCAGGTCACGATCTCGCGGTCCGTGAGTTCGAGACCCACGTCGGGCTCTGGGCTGATGGCTCAGAGCCTGGAGCCTGTTTCCGATTCTGTGTCTCCCTCTCTCTGTGCCCCTCCCCCGTTCATGCTCTGTCTCTCTCTGTCCCAAAAAAAATAAATAAATGTTGAAAAAAAAATTAAAAAAAATAAAAATGTTGCAATAAATTTGCACTTCTAACAATAGTATTATGAAGATGTATGTACATTTCCCCATATCTCAACAATACTTTTTTTTTTAAGTTTATTTATTTATTTTGAGAGAGAGACAGAGAGAGAGCGCATGTAAGTAGGGGAGGGGCAGAGAGAGGGAGAGAGAATCCCAAGCAGGCTTGGGATCCTAAGTTCCAACAATATTTTTATAATCAGCATCAAATCTTTTCATCTGTGCTATTCTAAAGGGCTTAAAAATTTTGTGTTTTAGGGGTGCCTGGGTGGCTCAATTGGCTAAGAGTCTGACTCTTGATTTCGGTTCAGGTCATGATCTCATGTTTAGTGGGATTGAGCCCCACATAGGGCTCTGCGCTGACAGGGTGGAGCCTACTAGGGATTCTGTCTCTTCCTCTCTCTCTGCCCCTCCCCACAATTTCTCTCTCTCAAAATGAATATTAAAAAAAAAATCTGTGGTTTACTATATTTCTTTAATTATGAAAAAGGCTAAGTATTGTTTCATATATTTCATGGCCATGTGTATTTCTTTTACCATAAAATTCCTGCTCATGTTCTTTGTTTTTCTATTAGACTGTCTTTGATTTATAAAAAAGCTCTTTGCATATTAAGAAAATTAGCCCCCTTTTCTCAAGTTTATCTGTTTAAAATTGTTTTCCTACTTTGCATTTATAAATTGACTTTGCATATAGTATTTTTCTACCATGCAGAAATTTAAAATATGTAGACAAATTTATCAAATATTTGCTTTTAGGACTTTTAGATTTTGTCACCTTACTTTATAAGAAATAATAATCCAAACCTTCATCCAGAACTTTTATGATCTCATGCTTTTATTACTTACATCTCTGAAATATACGAGTCTCAGTAACAGGGGTAAGGAGAAATCTACCCCCACACGTCCCCAAACGCTAGCTAAGCATCTTGGTATAATGTGTTGAATAATCCATCTATTCCAAACTGATGTGAAATGGCACTTTTAAAACAGTAGATTCTCACTGTATTTATTTCCATTGAGGTACCCACTCTCAGTCTCTTGACCCAATAGCATCCTTTTTTTTAAAATTTTTTTTTTTAATGTTTATTCATTTCTGAAGGACAGAGAGAGCACAAGCAGGGGTGGGGCAGAGAGAGAGGGGGACACAGAATCTGAAGCAGGATCCAGGCTCTGAGCTGTCAGCACAGAGCCCAACGTGGGGCTTGAACTCATGAGCCGCAAGATCATGACCTGAGCAGAAGTCAGATGCTTAACTGACTTAGCCACCCACGCGCTCCCCACAATAGCATCCTTTTAATGGTTACTGCTGTATAGTTTATTTTAATACCTTGTATAGCTAAATCCTACACCATCTCCATCATCTTTTTCAGACCCTTTCTGGTAAAGAGAAAATTTTATTATTATTTTGTAAAATTTATATTTACAAATATATTTTGTAATGTATTTATATCATTTATAATATTTATATATTATTAATATTATAAATAATATATTATTATTTATATTATTTTGTAGAAAAGAAAATTCCAATCCTACCAAAAGGCAGCAAAATAGAATAAACTTCCATACATTTCTGGTAGATTCACCAATTGTTAACATTTTGCTACACTGGCTTATCTCTCTATCACAACCTGCAAGCATATGCATATTACTTACATTTTATCTGAACCATCAGAGAATAAGTTATAAATATCATGTCCTTTCATCCTGGGATACTATAGTGTATATACCCTAAAAGGAAAGGCATTCTCTTACGTACCATGGTATAATTACCAAATACATTTAATTTAACATTGATATGATACTAATGTGAAGATTATGTTCAAATTTCAGCAACTTTCCCAAAATTGTCCTTTATAGTAATTTTTCCCCCGGGGTTACAGTCCAATCTAGAATCATGACTGCATTTAGCTGCCATGCCTCATTAGTCTCCTTTGATCTAGAATAGTTCCTCAGCTTTTGTCCTTTATGACACCTATGTTTTTTTTTTTTTCAACGTTTATTTATTTTTGGGACAGAGAGAGACAGAGCATGAACAGGGGAGGGGCACAGAGAGAGGGAGACACAGAATCGGAAACAGGCTCCAGGCTCTGAGCCATCAGCCCAGAGCCTGACGCGGGGCTCGAACTCACAGACCGCGAGATCGTGACCTGGCTGAAGTCAGATGCTTAACCGACTGCGCCACCCAGGCGCCCCTATGACACCTATGTTAAAAAAAAAATTAATGTTTATTTCTGAGAGAGAGAGGGAGAGTGAGTGCAAGTAGGGGAGGCGCAGAGAGAGAGGGAGACACAGAATGTGAAGCAGGCCCCAGGCTCCCAGTTGTCAGCACAGAGCCCGACGTGGGGCTTGAACTCACGAACTGCAAGATCATGACCTGAGCCAAAGTCAGACACTTAACCGACCGAACCACCCAGGACCCCTGGCCTTGACAGTTTCGAGAAGTACCAATCAAATATTTTGCAGAATGTTGTTCATTTGTTTTTCTCATGAATAGACTGTGTTACAGGTTTGGGTGAGGAAGGCTTTAAAGTGCCATTCTCATTACATATTAAGGGTACATACCGTCAGCATGACTTATCACTGTTGGTGTGGACTGTGACCACCTGGTTGAGGTAGTGTTTTCGTCAGGGTTCTTCACTGTAAACTTACTCTCTTTTTTCTTCCCATATTAAACTCTTTGGAAGGAAGTTATTATGTGCAATCCATTCTTAAACACTAGGGAATTATGTTCTACCTCCTTAAGGGTAAAGTGTCTACATACTCCATACATACTCAGACATTTGGGATTCTGCACAGAACTGTCTATTTGCTCCCATTTATTTATTCAATCATTTATTTATATCATTATGGATCCATGAATGTTTATTCTTTGGTTATAATTCAATACTACTATATTACTCAAATTGCTGGAACTTTGGTCACTAGGAGCTCTTTTACTTGGTTCTTGTGTCCTTTTGACATACTCTCCATCACTTTAAGGTTTTCTCCTTACTTTCTAGCACTACAAGATGCTCCAGGCTCATCTTCTGTATTTCCTGTTCCAATCATAGAATCGGCCATTTTTCCAGAAAGCCCTGAAAAATTGTCTTTGTGGGTCTCATTTTTGCTTGTTACTTCTATTTTTTATACTTTTTCACTCATGGTGTCTATGAGTTTGGCATTTGGGGGCATATTCTGAGGTCTGGGTTGAAATTCCTTTAAAGAGATGTGCATTTGCTTCAGCCTGGCATGAGTTGGCACTACTTGGGCCATTAAAAAAATTTTTTTTAAGTGTTTATTTTTGAGAGAAAGAGACAGAGTGTGAGCTGGGGAGGGGCAGAGAGAGAGGGAGACACAGAATCTGAAACAGGCTCCAGGCTCTGAGCTGTTAGCACAGAGCCCAACACGGGGCTCAAACCCATGAACTGTGGATCATGACCTGAGCTGAAGTCGGACACTTAACCGACTGAGCCACCCAGGTGCCCCTTTTACTAGGGCCATTTTAAATAAAATTCTGGGTTGCAGAATTTTCAGATACACATGTAGTTTACTGCACTGATAAACTGTACCAGTGCAAACTTCACAACTATAAACCTATGTGAGAGCTGCTCTGTAGTTACAAATTCTGAGGATGAATTTGTTACTGCCTTCTTTCCCCAGACCTGCTACTGAGGTTAAGACAGGCAAGTTTCCTTGCTTTACTCTTCTGGATGGATGTGTTTATTTCTTATTATTCTTTTACTAGATTGCAGCCTACTGGAAACCCAGCTTTAAGCAGGACTTTTTCACTATGGGTGTGCCCTAAGTTCTAGATTTTGTTCACAACTTCACGTAGACCTTAAAAATAAATCCCAGATCTATAGACTTCAGTGAAACCCTTAGGGTGACAATCTGTGTTAGTGCTTAATTATGCCTAGGGTGGGTTCCTGCCTTCACTTTATTTTTTGGGACCTGAAGATACTTAAATGTTATGTCAACTCTTAAGTTTTAGAAGATAGTTTTGATATTTTTATCTAGCATTTTAGTTATTTTCTTCAAGGGAGTTTTTCAGGATAGCTAATCCACCACCTTTCCAGGTATAGATATATAGAAAACAAAAAGCAAAATGGAAGATATAAATCCAACTATATCAATAACAAATATGGATTAAGCAATTCAATAAAAAGGTAGAAACTGTTATTTTTTTAAAACATGATCCAATTATAAGCTGTCTACAAGACACATATTTTATTTAAAAAAAGTTTTTTAAAATGTTTATTCAGTTTTGAGAGACACAGTGTGAGTGGGGGAGAGGCAGAGAGAGGGAGACACAGAACCCGAAGCAGGCTCCAGGCTCCAAGCTGTTAGCACAGAGCCTGACACGGGGTTTGAACCCACAAACCAAGAGATCATGACCTAAGCTGAAGTCGGACGCTTAACTGACTGAGCAACCAAGGCACCCCAAGACACATATTTTACATATAAAGATACAAATAGATTGAAAACACAAGGATGGAAAAACATGTATCATGTAAACAGCAATGATGAGAAAGCTGAAGTGGCTATATTAATATCATAAAAAACAGATTCTAAAATAAAAAATGTTCCTACAGATAAAGAGGGATATTTCATAATGAAATAAGGTCATGTGTGAGGAAAATATAAGAATTATAAACACGTTATCAAAAAAAAAGAATTATAAACACGTATCTACTATGATAAGAGAGCAGTAAAATACAGGAAGCAAAAACTAACAAAAAGGAGGAAGAGACAATGAAAGAAAAAAAAGTTGGAGACCTCAATACGGCATTTTAAAAAATGGATAAAACAACTAGACAGAAAAGTAACAAGGAAACAGAAGACTTGAACAACACTATAAACCAACTAGACCTAATACTTATCTATAGAACATTCTACCTAACAAGAGCAAAATGTACATTCCTCTAAAGTGCAAATGGAATGTTTGCCAGGACAGACCACATGCTAGGCCACATAACAAACCTCAGTAAACTTAAAAGGATAGAAATAATACAAAGTACGTTCTCCAACTACAGTAGAATGAAATCTGAAATCAACAGGAGAATGAGACTTGGGAAGCTCAAATATGCTGAAATTAAACAAAACATTCCTAAATAACCTATGCGGAAAAAAACCCGAGAAATCAGAAAATACTTTTAATATTTCTCTGATGATGAGTATGAGTATCTTTTCATGTGTCTGTTAGTCATCTGGATGTCTTCTTTGGAAAAGTGTCTATTCATGTCTTCTGCCAACTTCTTCACTGGATTATTTGTTTTTTTTGGGTATTGAGTTTGGTAAGTTCTTTATAGATTCTGGATAATAATCCTTAATACGATATGTCATTTGCAACTATCTTCTCCCATTCCAGTGGTTGCCTTTTAGTTTTGTTGATTGTTTCCTTCACTGTGCAGAAGCTTCAATCACACTGAGAAACTACCTCACACCTGTCAGAATGGCTAAAAAAAACAACTCAGGAAACAATAAATGTTGGCCAGGATGTGGAGGAAGGGGGACATTTTTGTACTGTTGGTGGGAACGCAAACTGGTGCAGCCATTCTGAATAACAGTAGAAAGGTTCCTACAAAATTAAAAATAGAGCTACCCTATGACCCAGCAATTGCACTATTAGGTATTTATCCAAAGGATACAAAAATGCTGATTCAAAGGGGCACATGCACTCCAATGTTTACAGCAGTGCTATCAACAATAGCCAAATTATGGAAAGAGCTCAATGTCCATCAGCTGATGAATGGATAAAGAAGATATGACATATTATACAATGGAACATTACTTGGTGATCAAAAAGACTGAAATCTTGCCATTTACAACAATGTGGATGGAACTAGAATGTATCACGCTAAGAAAAATAAGTCAGAGAAAAACATCATATGATTTCATTCATACGTGAAATTTGAGAAACTCAACAGATGAACATAGGGGAAGGGAAGGAAAGATAAGATAAAAACAGGGAGCCAACCATAAGAGACCCCTAAATACAGAGAACTGAAGGTTGCTGGAGGGGAGGTTCATGGGGGGATGAGCTAAACGGGTGATAGGCGTTAAGGAGGGCGCGTGATGGGATAAGCACTGGGTGTTATATGGAAGCGAAGAATCACTGGGTTCTACTTGTGAAACCAATACTACACTGTATGTTAACTGATATTTAAAAATACAAACATACATACATACATACAAAAAATAAAATGGGATCCAAAAAAAGGAAAATATTTTTATAAATGACAAAAACTTATGGTATACAGCCAAATCTTAAGAGGAAAATTTATACTTATAAGTACCTGTATGAAGAAAGTAGAAAGATCTCAAGTAAAAAACCCTAAACTTTCACCATAAGCATTGGAAAAAGAGCAAATTAAAACTAACGCAAACAGAAAGAGGAAATTATAAAGATCAGAATGGAAACTAATCAAAAAGAAAATAAAAAAGGAAAAAATAATTGAAACCAAAGGTTGGTTCTCACAAAAGATCAATAGCAACAAAAAAGATCAACAAAATAGATAAACTTTAGCTAGTTTAAGCAAGAAAAAAACTGAGAAGACTCACATCAAAAATTAAAGAAAAAAACTTTAGTACCAATCTATTACTAATAAATTTATTTTATTTGAAGAAATAAAAAGGATTATAAAGGAATACTATGAACTATGTATACCAACAAATTAAATAAATGAAATGGACAAATTCCTAGAAAGTCATAAACCACTAAAAATGACTCAAAAAGTAATAGACAATTTGAACAGACCAAAAGCAAGTGAGGAGTTTGAGTTAATAATAATAAAAAAATTACCTACAAAGTAAAGTCCAGACACAGACGGCCTCATCCTTGAATTCTACCAAATATTTAAAGTTTTAACACTAATTTTTCACAAGTTCTTCCAAAAAATAAAGAGAAGGGGACACTTGCCAATTCATTGTATGAGGCTAGTGTCACCGTGATAATAAAACCCAACAAAGACATCACAAGAAAACTACAGACCAGTATCTCTTATGAATATAGACACAAAAAGCCTCCACAAAATACCAGCAAACTAAAATCTAGCAATATATAAAAAATATTATACACCTTCACCAAGTGAGATTTATTCCACAAATACAAGGTTGGTTCAACATCCAAAAATCAAAAGAATAAAAAGCAAAACTCACTTCTTCATCACAAAAGACACAGAAAAAGCATGTGACAACACCCAACCCTTTTCTTGATAAAAACGCCCAACAAACTAGGAATAGAGGGGAACTTCCTCAATCTGATACAGAGCATCTATGGAAAACCCACAGCTAAAATCATACTCAATATTTAAAGACAGGATGTCGGCTCCCTAGACAGGAACATAAGGATGTCTACTATGCCACTTCTATTTAACATAGTGCTGGAGGTACTAGTCAGAGTAATTAGGAGAGGTGTGGGGAGGACATGCAGATTGCAAAGGAAGTAGTAAAACTACATTTGCAGATGACAAGATCTTGCATCTAGAAAGTCCTACAGAATACATAAAAAATTTTACATTAGAACTACTAGGGGCACCTGACTTCAGCTCAGGTCATGATCTCATGGTTTATGAGTCTGAGCTTCTCATTGGGCTTGCTGTTGTCAGTGCAGAGCCCACTTCGGATCTTCTGTTCTCTCTCTGCTCCTCTCCCACTAGTGAATGCTATCTCTCTCTCAAAAATAAATAAGCAATAAAAAAGTTTTATATTAGAACTACTAAATGAGTTCAGCATGGCTGTGGGATAAAAAGTAAATATAAAAAATCGATTCTATTGTTGCACATTTACAATTAATAAACAAAAAACAAATTAAGAAAACAATTCTATTGCAATAGCATCAAACAAAATTAAAATATTCAGGAATAAACTTAATGAAAAAGAGCAAACTCGTATTCTTAAAACTATAAAATGTTGTGGACAGAAATTAAATAAAATCTAAATAAATGGGAAATATCCCATTTTTATGGATTGGAAGGCTTAACATTGTTTAAAAGGCAATTGTTCCCAGCAATCCAGGCCTTCGTACGGAAGGTAGAAAGGTCTCAGATATACAACCTAACCCTACATCTTAAAGAGCTAGAAAAAAGAACAGCAAATAAAACCCAAAACCAGTGGAAAAATGGGAAAAAATAAGGATTAGAGCAGAAATTAATGCTATCGAAACCAAAAAACCAGTAGAACAGATCAATGAAACCAGAAGCTGGTTCTTTGAAATAATTAACAAAATTGATAAACCACTAGCCAGTTTGATCAAAACGAAAAAGGAAAGGACCCAAATAAATAAAATCAAGAATGAAAGAGGAGAGATCACAACCAACACAGCAGAAATAAAAACAATAATAAGAGAACATTATGAGCAATTATACGCAAAAAAAAAAAAAAAAAAAAAAGGGCAATCTGGAAGAAATGGACAAATTCCTAGAAGCATATAAACTACCAAAACTGAAACAGGAAGAAACAGATAATTTGAACAGACCCATAATCAGTAAAGAAATCAAATTAGTAATCAAAAATCTCCCAAAAAACAAGAGCCCAGGGCCAGACGGCTTTCCAGGGGAATTCTACCAAACATTTAAAGAAGAGTTAACACCTATTCTCTTGAAGCTGTTCCAAAA
Organism: Prionailurus bengalensis; assembly: GCF_016509475.1. Lineage (NCBI taxonomy): Eukaryota > Metazoa > Chordata > Mammalia > Carnivora > Felidae > Prionailurus > Prionailurus bengalensis. The sequence goes on along the minus strand of NC_057354.1, from coordinate 90,100,386 downwards.
AACAGAAATCGAAGGAACACTTCCAAACTCTATGAAGCCAGCATTACCTTGATTCCAAAACCAGACAAAGACCCCACTAAAAAGGAGAACTATAGACCAATTTCCCTGATAAACATGGATGCAAAAATCCTCAACAAGATATTAGCCAACCGGATCCAACACTACATGAAAAAAATCATTCACCACGACCAAGTGGGATTTATACTGGGATGCAAGCCTGGCTCAATATCTGCAAAACAATTAAGGTGATGCATCACATCAATAAAAGAAAGGATAAGAACCTTATGTTGCTCTCAATAGATACAGAGAAAGCATTTGACAAAATACAGCATCCTTTCTTGATAAAAACCCTCAAGAAATTAGGGATAGGAGGATCATACCTCGAGATCACAAAAGCCAGATACGAACGACCCAACGCTAATATCATCCTCAATGGGGAAAAACTGAGAGCTTTCCCCCTAAGGTCAGGAACTAGACATGGATGTCCACTCTCGCCACTGTTATTCAACATAGTATTGGAAGTCTTAGCCTCTGCAATCAGACAACACAAAGAAATAAAAGGCAACCAAATCAGCCAAGAGGAGGTCAAACTTTCACTCTTAGCAGATGACATGGTACTCTAGGTGGAAAACCCAAAAGATTCCAACAAAAAACTGCTAGAACTGATTCATGAATTCAGCAGTTTCAGGATATAAAATCAATGCACAGAAATAGTTGCATTCCTATTCACCAACAATGAAGCAACAGAAAGAGAAATCAAGGAATCGAATCCCATTTACAATTGCACCCAAAACCATAAAATACCTAGGAATAAATCAAACCAAAGAGGTGAAAAATCTATACACTGAAAACTATAGAAAGCTTATGAAAAAAACTGAAGAAGACACAAAAAAATGGAAAAAGATTCCATGCTCCTGGATAGGAAGAACAAATATTGTTAAAACGTCAATACTACCGAAAGCAATCTACATATTCAATGCAATACCTAACAAAATAATACCAGCATTCTTCACAGAGCTAGAACAAACAATTCTAATATTTGTATGGAACCAGAAAAGACCCCAAATAGCCAAAGCAATCTTAGAAAAGAAAACCAAAGCTGGAGGTATCACAATCGTGGACTTTAAGCTGTATTATAAAGCTGTAATCATCAAGACAGTATGGTATTGGCACAAGAACAGACACTCAGATCAATGGAACAGAATAGAGAACCCAGAAATGGACCCACAAACGTATAGCCAACTAATCTTTGACAAAGCAGGAAAGAATATCCAATGGAATAAAGACAGTCTCTTCAGCAAGTGGTGCTGGGAAAACTGGAGAGCGACATGCAAAAGAATGAACCTGGACCACCTTCTTACACCATACACAAAAATAAACTCAAAATGGATGAAAGACCTAAATGTGAGACAGAAAGCCACCAAAATCCTCGAGGAGAAAGCAGGCAAAAACCTCTTTGACCTTGGCCACAGCAACTTCTTACTCAACACGTCTCCGGAGGCAAGGGAAACAAAAGCAAAAATGAAATATTGGGACCTCATCAAAACAAAATCTTCTGCACAGCAAAGGAAACAATTAGCACAACTAAAAGACAACTGATGGAATGGGAGAAGATAGTTGCAAATGACATATCCAATAAAGGTTAGAATCCAAAATCTATAAAGAACTTTTCAAACTCAACACCCCCCAAAAAACAAATAATCCAGTGAAGAAATGGGCAAAAGACATGAATAGACACATCTCCAAAGAAGACATCCATATGGCCAACCAACACATGAAAAAATGCTCAACATCACTCATTATCAGGGAAATACAAATCAAAACCACAATGAGGCACCACCTCACCCCTGTCAGAATGGCTAACATTAACAACTCAGGCAACAAAAGGTGTTGGTGAGGATGCAGAGAAAGAGGATCTCTTTTGCACTGCTGGTGGGAATGCAAACTGATGCAGCCACTCTGGAAAACAGTATGGAGGTTCCTCACAAAATTAAAAATAGAACTACCCTACAACCCAGCAATTGCACTACTAGGTATTTATCCAAGGGATACAGGTGTGCTGTTTCAAAGGGGCACATGCACCCCAATGTTTATAGCAGCAATATCAACAATAGCCCAAGTATGGAAAGAGACCAAATGTTCCATTAATGAATGAATGGATAAAGATGATATGGTATATATATATATATATATATATATACACAAAGGAGTATTACTCGGCAATCAAAAAGAATGAAATGTTGCCATTTGCAACTATGTGAGTGGAACTAGAGAGTATTATGCTAAGTGAAATTAGTCAGTCAGAGAAAGACAAATATCATATGACTTCACTCATATGAGAACTTTAAGATACAAAACAGCTGAACATAAGGGAGGGGAAGCAAAAATAATATAAAAACAGGGAGGGGAACAAAACATAAAAGACTCTTAAATATGGAGAACAAGAGAGGGTTACTGGAGGGGTTGTGGGAGGGGGAATAGGCTAAATGGGTGAGGGACATTAAGGAATCTACTTCTGAAGTCGTTGTTGCACTATATGCTAAGTAACTTGGATGTAGATTAAAAAATAAAAAATAAATAAAAAAAATAATTAAAAAAAATAGAAAGCAATAGTTCCCAAAATGACCACAGATTCAATACAATCCATACCACAATCCTAGCTGATTTCTTTATAGAAATTGCCAAGCTGATTCCAAAATTCATATGGAACTAAAACAGCCAACACAATTCTGAAAAGACAAAGTTGGAGGACTCAAACTTCCCAATTTCAAAACTTAACTACAAAGCTATAGTTATCACCACAGTGTGGCACTGACACAGGGAGAGACATAAAGATCAATGGAATAGAATTGAGAGCCCAGAAAAATATCCAGGCATCTATGGTCAAATGATTTTTGATAAGGGTGCCAAGCCCACTTAATGAAGAAAGAAGAAGTCGTTTTAACAAATGGTGGTGGGACAACTGTAGAGTCACATGGAAAATAATGAAGTTGAACCCTTATCTCACACCATATACAAAAATTAACTCAAAATGGATCAAAGACATAAAAGTAAAACTAAAACTGTAAAATCTTTAGAAGAAAACCTAAGGATAAATCTTCATGACCTTGGATTTGGCAAAGGATGGTTAGGTATGCCACCAAGAATGTGAGCAACAAAAGACAAAAGAGATAGACTTCATCAAAATTAAGAACTTTTCCACTTTAAGGGATATCATCAAGTGAAAAGACAACCCACAAAATGGGAGAACATATTTGCAAGTCAAAATTTTGATAGAAAAAAATGTGTCTAAAACACATAAATAAATCTTAGAACTCAATAAAAAGAGAAATAACCCAAATAAAAACCACACCAAGTTCTGAATAAATATTTCTCCATAATAAGATGTACAACTGGTCAATGACCACACAAAAAGATGTTCAACATCCTTAGTCAACAGGGAAATGCAAATCAAAAGCAAAATGAGAAACCAGTTTATACCGACTAGAATGGGTACAATCAAAAAGTGAGATAATAAGAAGTGTTGTTGAGAAACTGGAATCCTCATACACTGCTGGTGGGAATGTAAAGTAATGCAGCAACTTTGGCATATAGTCTGAGAATTCCTTAAATGATTAAATATAAAGTTATCACATGACCCAGTAATTCTACTCCTAGGTATATACTCAAGAGAAATGAAAACATATATCCATACAAAAACTTGTACATAAATATTTGTATAGAAGCATTACTCATAACAGCCAAAGAGTAGAAACAACCCAAATGTCCATCAATGGGTAAGTGGATAAACAAAATGTGGAAGATTGAGGGAAGATGGCGGCGTAGGAGGATTCTGGGCTCACCTTGTCCTGCTGATCATTTAGATTCCACCCACACCTGCCTAAATAACCCAGAAAACCACCAAAAGACTAGCAGAACGGATTCTCTGGAGCCAAGCGCAGACGAGAGGCCCACGGAAGAGGGAAGGAAGGGCGGAGAGACGGTGCGCGTAACACGGACTGGCGGGCGGGAGGGAGCCCAGGGTGGAGGGGCAGCTCGTTGGCCAAGCAGAGACCCCGAGTCTGGCTTGCAAAAGCGGAGGGGCCGGACGGAGTGTGTTCTGACAGCAAGCGGGACTTAACATCTGGAAGGTTATAAGTTAATAGCTCTGCTTAGAGAGCGGGAAGGCTGGAGGACAACAGGAGGGAGAGTTGTTGAGCCCTGGACGACAGAGCTCAGCTTGGCGGGGAACAAAGGCGCTCGCCAGCGCCATCTCCCTTGCCCATCCCCCAGCCAAAATCCCAAAGGGAACCAGTTCCTGCCAGGGAACTTGCTTGCACCGCGCAAACACCCAACGCTGTGCTTCTGCGGATCCATCCCTCCGGTGGCGGGTCTGACTCCCTCTGGTGCCAGACGGCCCCTCCTGAAGCGGATCACCGAAGGATAAGCGAGTTGAGCCTACCCCTCCCACCCCTGTGCACCTTGCCGATCCACTCCAGCTAATATGCCAGATCCCCAGCACCACAAGCCTGGCAGTGTGCAAGTAGCCCAGACGGGCCATGCCACCCCACAGCGAATCCCGCCCCTAGGAGAGGGGAAGAGAAGGCACACACCAGTCTGACTGTGGCCCCAGCGGTGGGCTGGGGGCAGACATCTAGTCTGACTGCGGCCCCGCCCACCAATGCGAGTTATCCAAGACAGCACAGGGGAAGTGCCCTGCAGTTCTGCACCACTCCAGGGACTATCAAAAATGATGAAACGGAAGAATTCCCCTCAAAAGAATCTCCAGGAAATAACAAGAGCTAATGAACTGATCAAAAAGGATTTGAACAATATAACAGAAAGTGAATTTAGAATAATAGTCATAAAATTAATCGCAGGGCTTGAAAACAGTATAGTAGGACAGCAGAGAATCTATTGTTACAGAGATCAAGGGACTAAGGAACAGTCAGGAGGAGCTAAAAAAATGCTATAAACGAGCTGCAAAATAAAATGGAAACAACCACGGCTTGGACTGAAGAGGCAGAGAAGAGAATAGGTGAACTAGAAGATAAAATTATGGAAAAAGAGGAAGCTGAGAAAAAGAGAGATAAAAAAATCCAGGAGTATGAGGCGAATATTAGAGAACTAAGTGATGCACTAAAGAGAAATAATCTATGCATAATTGGTATTCCAGAGGAGGAAGAGAGAGGGAAAGGTGCTGAAGGTGTACCTGAAGAAATAATAGCTGAGAACTTCCCTGATCTGGGGAAGGAAAAAGGCATTGAAATCCAAGAGGCACAGAGAACTCCCTTCAGACGGAACTTGAATCGATCTTCTGCACGACATATCATAGTGAAACTGGCAAAATACAAGGATAAAGAGAAAATTCTGACAGCAGCTAGGGATAAACGTGCTCTAACATATAAAGGGAGACCTATAAGACTCGTGACCAATCTCTCTTCTGAAACTTGGCAGGCCAAAAAGGAATGGCAGGAAATCTTCAATGTGATGAACAAAAAAAATATGCAGCCGAGAATCCTTTATCCAGCAAGTCTGTCATTTAGAATAGAAGGAGAGATAAAGGTCTTCCCAAACAAACAAAAACTGAAGGAATTCGTGACCACTAAACCAGCCCTACAATAGATCCTAAGGGGATCCTGTGAGATAAAGTACCAGAGACATCGCTCCAAGCATGAAACCTACAGACATCACAACAACTCTAAACCTATATCTTTCTATAATAACACTGAACATAAATGGACTAAATGCGCCAACCCAAAGACATAGGGTATCAGAATGGGTAAAAAAACAAGACCCATCTATTTGCTGTCTACAAGAGACTCATTTTAGACCTGAAGACACCTTCAGATTGAAAATGACGGGATGGAGAACTATTTATCATGCTACTGGAAGTCAAAAGAAAGCTGGAGTAGCCATACTTGTATCAGACAAACTAGACTTCAAATTAAAGGTTGTAACAAGAGATGAAGAAGGGCATTATATAATAATTACAGGGTCTATCCATCAGGAAGAGCTAATTATAAATGTCTATGCACCGAATACGGAAGCCCCCAAATATATAAAACAATTACTCACAAACATAAGCAACCTTATTGATAAGAATGTGGTAACTGCAGGGGACTTTAACACTCCACTTACAGAAATGGATAGATCATCTAGACACATGGTCAGTAAAGAAACAAGGGCCCTGAATGATACATTGGATTAGATGGACTTGACAGATATATTTAGAACTCTGCATCCCAAAGCAACAGAATATACTTTCTTTTCAAGTGCACATGGAACCTTCTCCAAGATAGGTCACATACTGGGTCACAAAACAGCCCTTCATAAGTATACAAGAATTGAGATCATACCACGCATACTTTCAGACCACAATGCTATGAAGCTTGAAATCAACCACAGGAAAAAGTCTGGAAAACCTACAAAAGCATGGAGGTTAAAGAACACCCTACTAAAGAATGAGTGGGTCAACCAGGCAATTAGAGAAGAAATTAAAAAATATATGGAAACAAACGAAAATGAAAATACAACAATCCAAAGGCTTTGGGATGCAGAGAAGGCAGTCCTGAGAGGAAAATACATTGCAATCCAGGCCTATCTCAACAAACAAGAAAAATCCCCAATACAAAATCTAACAGCACACCTAAAGGAAATAGAAGCAGAACAGCAAAGACAACCTAAACCCAGAAGAAGAAGAGAAATAATAAAGATCAGAGCAGAAATAAACAATATAGAATCTAAAAAAACTGTAGAGCAGACCAACGAAACCAAGAGTTGGTTTTTTGAAAAAATAAAATTGCTAAACCTCTAGCCAGGTTTCTCAAAAAGAAAAGGGAGATGACCCAAACGGATAAAATCATGAATGAAAATGGAATTATTACAACCAATCCCTCAGAGATACAAGCAATTATCAGGGAATACTATGAAAAATTATATGCCAACAAACTGGACAACCTGGAAGAAATGGACAAATTCCTAAATACCCACACACTTCCAAAACTCAAACAGGAGGAAATAGAAAACTTGAGCAGACCCATAACCAGTGAAGAAATTGAATCAGTTATCAAAACTCTCCCAACAAACAAGAGTCCAGGACCAGATGGCTTCCCAGGGGAGTTCTACCAGACGTTTAAAGCAGAGATAATACCTATCCTTCTCAAGCTATTCCAAAAAATAGAAAGGGAAGGAAAACTTCCAGACTCATTCTATGAAGCCAGCCTAACTTTGATTCCTAAACCAGACAGAGACCCAGTAAAAAAAGAGAACTACAGGCCAGTATCCCTGATGAATATGGATGCAAAAATTCTCAATAAGATACTAGCAAATCGAATTCAACAGCATATAAAAAGAATTATTCACCATGATCAAGTGGGATTCATTCCTGGGATGCAGGGCTGGTTCAACATTCGCAAATCAATCAACGTGATACATCACATTAATAAAAGATAAGAACCATATGATCCAGTCAATCGATGCAGAAAAGGCATCTGACAAAATTCAGCAACGTTTCTTAATAAAAACCCTCGAGAAAGTCAGGATTGAAGGAACATACTTAAACATCATAAAAGCCATTTATCAAAAGCCCACAGCTAACATCATCCTCAATGGGGAAAAACTGAGAGCTTTTTCCCTGAGATCAGGAACACGACAGGGATGTCCACTCTCACCACTGTTGTTTAACATAGTGTTGGAAGTGCTAGCATTAGCAATCAGACAACAAAAGGAAATCAAAGGCATCAAAATTGGCAAAGATGAAGTTAAGCTTTCACTTTTTGCAGATGACGTGATCTTATACATGCAAAACCCGATAGACTCCATCAAAAGTCTGCTAGAACTGATACATGAATTTAACAAAGTTGCAGGATACAAAATTAATGTACAGAAATCAGTTGTACTCTTATACACTAATAATGAAGCAATAGAAAGACAAATAAAGAAACTGATCCCATTCACAATTGCACCAAGAAGCATAAAATACCTAGGAATAAACCTAACCAAAGATGTAAAAGATCTGTATGCTGAAAACTATAGAAAGCTTATGAAGGAAATTGAAGAAGATATAAAGAAATGGAAAAACATTCCATGCTCATGGATTGGAAGAATAAATATTGTCAAAATGTCAATATTACCCAAAGCTATCTACACATTCAATCGAATCCCAATCAAAATTGCACCAGCATTCTTCTCGAAGCTAGAACAAGCAATCCTAAAATCCATATGGAACCACAAAAGGCCCCAAATAGCCAAAGTAATTTTGAAGATGACCAAAGCAGGAGGCATCACAATCCCTGACTTTAGCCTCTGCTACAAAGCTGTAATCATCAAGACAGCATGGAATTGGCACAAACACAGACACATAGACCAATGGAGTAGAATAGAAACCCCTGAACTAGACCCACAAAAGTATGGCCAACTAATCTTTGACAAAGCAGGAAAGAATATCCAATGGAAAAAAGAGTCTCTTTAACAAATGGTGCTGGGAGAACTGGACAGCAACGTGCAGAAGATTGAAACTAGACCACTTTCTCACACCATTCACAAAAATAAATTCAAAATGGATAAAGGACCTGAATGTGAGACAGGAAACCATCAAAACCCTAGAGGAGAAAGCAGGAAAAGACCTCTCTGACCTCAGCTGTAGCAATTTCTTACTTGACACATCCCCAAAGGCAAGGGAATTAAAAGCAAAAATGAACTACTGGGACCTTATGAAGATAAAAAGCTTCTGCACAGCAAAGGAAACAACCAACACAACTAAAAGGCAACCAACGGAATGGGAAAAGATATTTGCAAATGACATATCAAACAAAGGACTAGTATCCAAAATCTATAAGGAGCTCACCAAACTCCACACCCGAAAAACAAATAACCCAGTGAAGAAATGGGCAGAAAACATGAATAGACACTTCTCTAAAGAAGACATCCGGATGGCCAACAGGCACATGAAAAGATGCTCAATGTCGCTCCTCATCAGGGAAATACAAATCAAAACCACACTCAGATATATCACCTCTCGACAGTCAGAGTGGCCAAAATAAACAAATCAGGAGACTATAGATGTTAGAGAGGATGTGGAGAAATGGGAACCCTCTTGCACTGTTGGTGGGAACGCAAATTAGTGCAGCCACTCTGTAAAACAGTGTGGAGGTTCCTCAAAAAATTAAAAATAGATCTATCCTATGGCCCAGCAGTAGCACTGCTAGGAATTTACCCAAGGGATACAGGAGTACTGATGCATAGGGGCACTTGTACCCCAATGTTTATAGCAGCACTCTCAACAATAGCCAAATTGTGAAAAGAGCCTAAATGTCCATCAACTGATGAATGGATAAAGAAATTGTGGCTTATATACCCAATGGAGTACTACGTGGCAATGAGAAAGAATGAAATATGGCCCTTTGTAGCAACGTGGATGGAACTGGAGAGTGTTATGCTAAGTGAAATAAGTCATACAGAGAAAGACAGATACCACATGTTTTCACTCTTATGTGGATCCTGAGAAACTTAACAGAAACCCATGGGGGAGGGGGGAAAAAAAAAGGTTAGAGTGGGAGAGAGCCAAAGCATAAGAGACTCTTAAAAACTGAGAACAAACTGAGGGTTGATGGGGGGTGGGAGGGAGGGGAGGGTGGGTGATGGGTATTGAGGAGGGCACCTTTTGGGATGAGCACTGGGTGTTGTATGGAAACCAATTTGACAATAAATTTCATATATTGAAAAAAAACAAAAACAAAAACTAAAAGTGGCATATACATACAATGGAATATTATTCAGCCACTAAAATGGATAAATTTTTGATACATTTTATTACTTATATGAAACTAAAAACACCAGCTAAGCTTTACATGATTCCATAATAACTAATTATTGTATTAAGGTCCAGAATAGAAAAATCTACAGAGACAAAGTAGATCAGTGGTAGGTGATGAGGAGGTAGAGGGATGATAGCTAAGAGTATAGGATTTGTTCCTGAGGTGATGAAAACATTCTAAAATCAACTGTGTTGATGGCTGCACATTCCTAAGAATAGGGTAAAAACCACTGAACTACATACTTTAAATGGGTGAACCGTACCATATGTGCATTATATGTCAATAAAGCTCTTTATAAATGTTCTATGGGCACTTGAAAAGTTTTAAAGTTTTTTTAAGGCATAGAAACATTTCTACATATCTATGATCAACCTCATTATTTGCATTATTCCAGGATGTATTTTCAACTATGCTTTTTATAAATAATTTCATTTCTATGATCTCTCATTAGCCAAGCATGTATATTCAACTTCTCTACTGCTATTCTGTATTGTCCATTTCTCCTTGAAGGTTCTCTAGAGTTTTCTGCTAGTGTATGGTCTGTTCTGCATTCCTCCCATCGCCAAGCAAAATTCCTTTTCCCCAGTTAAGCATCCTTTTCTCATGTTACATATATTTTTATGCTAATTCATGGTTAAAAAGTTATGTGTAATAGCCTCTTTGTGGATTGCAAATCAGTATAAAAATACTCCTCCTTAAGAGAGGGAGGGAGGCAAACCATAAGAGACTCTTAAATACAGAGAACAAACTGAGGGTTGATTGGGGGTGCAGGGGAGAGGGAAAATAGGTGATGGGTATTGAGGAGGGCACTTGGTGGAATGAGCACTGGGTGTTGTATGTAAGCGACGAATCACGGGAATCCACCCCCAAAACCAAGAACACACCATATACACTCTATGTTAGCCAACTTGACAATAAATTATATCAAAAAAATATTCCTCCTTAATTCCTGCAACAGTCTGGGTGTTGTCTATATTAATATCATGTCTCCATATTTCTTTTTAATATATATCTAGTTTTCCTTTATTTTCAACCATTCTGTGTCATTTTATTTTCAATGTGTATGCTATATAGCATGGACCTCAGCTTGTTTTTTAACCTAATTTGAGAAGTTTTTTTTTTAATAGATCAATTTATCCCATAAATGTTTATATTGTCTTATATATGTCTTCCATTATCGATTTTATGGTATTTTCTTTTGTTACAAACTTACTTTTTTCTTTTTTCCTCCCTTTATTTTCCTGTTACTCTTAGCATTTTTCTAAATAGTTTGGATGTTTTGTAGTTTGATTTTAACTCGTTTAGAAGTAACTTTTATAATTTTAAATACTGTAACTTATAAAGCTTATGAAAGAAACTGAAGCACAAAGAAATGGAAAAACATTTTATGCTTATGGATTGGAAGAATACATATTGTTAAAATGTCGATACCACCCAAAGCAATCCACACATTCAATCTCTATCACAATAACACCAGCATTCTTCATAGCTTGAACAAACAATTCTAAAATTTGTATAGAACCAAAACAGACCCCAAATAGCCAAGTAATGTTGAAAAAGAAAACCAAAGCTGGAAGCATCACAATTCTGGACTTTAGCCTATATTACGAAGTTGTAATCATCAAAAAATGACACAGAGATCAATGGAACAAAATAGAGAACCCAGAAATGGACCTACAAATGTATGGCCAACTAATTTTTGACAAAGCAGGAAAGAATATCCAATGGAAAAAATACAGTCTCTTTAGCAAATGGTTTGGGAAAACTAGACAGCAATGTGCAGAAGAATGAACCTGGACCACTTTCTTACACCATAGACAAAAATAACTCAAAATGGATAAAAGACCTAAATGTAAGATAGGAAACCATCAAAACCCTACAGGAGAAAACAGGGAACAGCCTCACTGACCTAGGACACAGCAACTTCTTACTTGACATGTCTCCCGAGGCAAGGCAAACAAAAGCAAACATGAACTACTGGGACCTCATCAAGATAAAAAGCTGCTGCACAGTGAAGGAAATAATCAGCAAAACTAAAAGGCAACCAACGAAATAGGAAATGATATTTGCAAATAAGATTTGTTCGGATAAAAGTTAGCATCCAAAATCTATAAAGAACTTATGTTCTATATATTCTTTTATGTTAGAAATAGGGGGCCATGGGTAAAAAAAATAAGATAAAAAAGAGAGGAAGGCACACCCCTAAGAGACTCTTTAATACAGAGAACAAACTGAGGGTTGCTGGAGGGGATATGGGTGGCAGGCTGGGCTAAATGGGTGATGGACATTGAGGAGGGCACTTGTTGGGATGAGCACTAGGAGTTATATTTAAGTGAGGAGTCACTGGGTTCTACTCCTGAAACCAACACTGTATGTTAACTAACTTGAATTAAAAAAAAAACAAAAAAAACCAAAAAAAAACAAAAAACCAACAACAACAAAGAAAAAGAAGTAGGGGGGCATGGGTAAACATAAATCTGATCCTGGCTCTTTTTTACTGTAATTTTTTAAAAGTTTGTATTGAGGCTCTTTCCGTCTTTATCACAGTCTTCTGGAATGCCTTCAGATTTTAGGTTTTCCCTATTTCAGTAATGAGACATGATCCTTAATTTCTAGTACTATCAGCCTTAAAGTATTTGTTTGTGATCCTGTTTCTAAGTTCACAACATCTTTTCCCAATGGTAACAATTATCTTACAAATCAATATATACATCTAACACACATAGCACTGATGTGATTTTCATGAGAAAGCCAAAAAAAAAAAAAAGAAAGAAAAGAAAAGAAAAAAGAAAAAAAGAAAAGAAAAGGAAAAATGGATCTCTATTTAAATCATGAGGCAATATTATCAGAATAAAATGGAAACACACAGACACAGGCTCTGCCTCTCTCTCATTCTCTGTCACTCCTCCTCGTCCTCCCTGCCAACTTCCAATCCCTAATCCGCAACTCCCCTGCCCCAATCCCATTACCTGCAATATCTATCTGCAAGGATTCTTGATCTTCTGTCCAGGCTTCCTTAGGAACTGTCCTCTTACTATGGATCTCCTCATTCTGTTTAATGGCTTCAGTGTCTGGTGGACTTTCAATCTTTATGTTTTGTAGTCGAGCTGAGGGCTCTGCAGCAGCAGCACCACTAGAACCTAAGAGAGGTAAATTAACACAGTATCCAGACCCGGAAGTTGACAAAAAATATTTTTAAATGCCTCTCAAGCATCTAATATGTGAAATAATAGAAAAAAATAAAAAGACCATTTAGAAATGTGTTTAGAAACTCTTAATCCAGGGGCGCCTGGGTGGCTCAGTCGGTTGAGCATCCGACTTCGGCTCAGGTCATGATCTTACGGTTCGTGAGTTCGAGCCCCGCGTCGGGCTCTGTGCTGACAGCTCAGAGCCTGGAGCCCATTTCAGATTCTGTGTCTCCCTCTCTCTCTGCCCCTCCCCTGTTCATGCTCTGTCTCTCTCTGTCTCAAAAATAAACATTAAAAAAAAAATTAAAAAAAAAAAGAAACTCTTAATCCAAACTGGAGTTTAAAAATGTACAAAAACAACTGTCATACAAAATAAGAGAATCATAGCATAAGAGAAAGACAGATAAAGAAATATATGTACTCAAAGGAAGAGAAACTACCTCTAGCTAGGAGGATCACGAAAGAACTCTAAAATAAAATACTGATTTGGGAATGTGTTAGAATACACATTGAGATAGAAAAAGAAAGGCATTGTAGGCAAAGGTAACTACATATAAAAACAATAAAGTCAGGAAAGCAACTGAACATCTAAGAAATAGAGCAAGTATATGGTTTATTTGAGTATACAATTTATAAAGAAAAGAGGTGTCTGAAAAGTTGTTTGGTAGTTGATTATACTGTTCTGAAAGACTGTGGTAAAAGGGTTTAGATTTTACTCTTAAGGACAATGAAAACTTTTTGATTATGAGATTAACGTGATCTATTTCTGGAACATTCATTTAGCAACAGCAAAAGGGGGGGTAAAATTTTGAAGCGTTGCCCAGAACACAACATAACTTGTGAAAAAAAGCAATACACAAAAAGAGAAGTGGCTAATTATGCTCCAAAATGTTTCTATTTACAGTCGTGGCAGAGACTACCAGCTGTCCTCTGAAATCCATTTTCCTTTCCTCCAAAATAAATCGCTGACAACAGAGTGGCAAGGCTCGGTGGATCTTGTGTCCTTCATATTCCTCCCAGTAAGTGCCTTCATGAGCACAAAATCCATCTGCAGCCATATACTGGTTTAGAATCCGAGGCAGAAGCAATTGCAGGCAACCAGTGTCCCTAGTCCTGTCCCTAGGTTACTAAAGAGCAGCCCTAGCCATCAGCCCTTGGAAACAATTCTGAAAAGGAACTGGCATCAAAACAGAAAAACAATGGGCTTTGGAAGATTTTGATTTGGCCGCCTGCTGGGTAAAAGAAACTTTCCCTAAATGTTTATCTGGGGAAAGAAAAAGCAAGTTTATCCTGGCTCTTGAAGTATTATTTAAAGCTCAACTGAAGAAATAAGAGGTAAGCATCAGTTGAGAAGTACAAATCCAATCCCACCTTAGATATCCAAGTATTTTCAGACTATATGGTTACTCCCATGATGCCACCAGATTTTACCTAATTCTAGAATATGTACCCCTTGGACTTGTCTATGGAGAACCTCATGAACTGTCAGTCTGATGAGCAGAGGACTGCAACTCTTAGACCACAGGATTCGCAAATGCCCTGTCTTACCATAGTTTAAAGAGAGTTTTCATGGAGACATTAAACCAGAGAACCTGCTCCTTAAATGAACTGAGAATTTAAGATTACGGTATATTATGGTATATGGCCTCATCCTCCAGAACCACCCACTGCGGCACCATGGACTACTTGCCCCCTGAGATGATTAAAGGCTGAATGCATGCTGAGAAGGTGAATCTCTGGAGCCCTGGGGTTCTTTGCTATAAATTTCTAGTTGGGAAGCCTCCTGCTGAGACAAACACATACCAAGAGATCTATAAAAAAACAACAACCCATGAGCTGAATTCACATTCCCTGACTTTGTACCAGGGGGAGTCAGGGACTTCTTTTCTAGGTAAAGCATAACCCTAGCCAAAGCCTGATTCTCAAAAAAGTACCTGAACACTCCTGGATCACAGCAAATTCATCAAAACCATCTAGTAGCCAGAAAAAGCAAAGATTCAACTTTGAATCTTTCCATCTTAAGAACCTTACAGGGAAGAGTGCCTGAGTGGCTCAGCCGGTAGAACATGTGACTCTTGATTTCAGGTTTGTAAATTCAAGCCCCACACTGGGTGTAGAGATTACTTTAAAAAAAAAAAAAAAAAAAAAAAAAAAAAAGGAACCTCTCAGGGAGAGAAATCCCTATGATGCCAGGGCTGCTGTAGAATCTGTAAAGAACCAGCTACTGGCATTCATCTTATTGCTGACTGCCTGCCTCCAATCTAGAGCATTACAGATTTTTTTTTTTTTTTTTTTTTTGCTGAGCAGGTAGTACTTTGGTCTCCTATTCAGAAAGTTTTACTTCAGTAAAGATGACACTCTGAAATGAAAGAAGCCACAAGACCTGTGCTAACTTCACTGGTTTCATAATATGGGGGCAAGGTTGAATTGCAGCTACCCCAAGCCTGTTTTGAGTAAGGCGTCCTTGTGGAAGATGAAGTCAGGGTCTGGCTATGGGAAAGTGACTGCTTTGTTCTTACGTGATCACTTAAAGAGCTGTGCAATAACCTTCCAAGTACCTGAGAGGCTGTGTGTATCTTACTGGGTGGCCAAGTCTGGAAAAGCTTCAGAATGAACATGTGATTCTTTTTTTAAAATGCTAAAATGAAGATTTTTGTTTTTGTTTTTGTTTTTTAAAATAGAAACTTGGTTTAATTGGGCATATGGTTACCAGAATAAAGATTATATTTCCCAGCCACCCTGGCAACACAGCTTGATGTGAGCGTGTGACTAAGTCTGGCCAATAGAATAGAAGGGGAATGAATGGTACATGTAACTTTTGAGAAATATTTAAAAGAAGGAATATATTTTTTTCTTTTCGTTTCTTCCTTTCTGTTTTCTGTTGGCTGGAATATGGGCCTGATGGCTACCATATGAGAATGGAGGCTAAAAGTGTTGGAACAACAGGAGAGACAGAGCTTTGTTCCTTGATACAGTGGAGTACCAGGTCATCCATGGATGTCTATATCTGGATGTTTACAAGAAAGAGAAAAAATTCCCTGTGTTCTTTTAAGCCAATGCTATTTTGTTTTTGTTTTCATCTCTCAGAGCCAAAATGAATCCTAACTTAAACACACTATTATAGGCATTTTTAATTAGCATAATCCCATTGAACTAAAATAACAGGATAGGTAGTTAGAAGTAAACAAGCTGAATTCCTAAACAATAAAAGGCTTATGTACAACAATGGTATTAGAGAGTGAGCATCTCCTAGAACTAATTTTTTTTTTATCAGTAAAGTTTTTAAAAGTCCATTAAGTGAATTTCTGGCAATGAGATTAACTTGTGTACTATCTTTCCAAAGTTCTCCAGAAATGTCTTAAAGAGCTTTAAAAATGTTAATTTCACCAGTTAATCTATACCAAAAACTTGCAGCTAATATCCTATTTCCCATATGAGCAACACAGAGAAAAGCTGAAGACAGCAAGGGAATAGAGAATACTTGGCTGTTTATACTCATTTTAGAAGGCTAGAAGAAAATAATATGCAGATAATCCAGTTAGTTACCTGCCGTGGCTGTCTCCAAGAATTCTTTCTCTTCAGGTTGGGCAGCCTTAGCCACCGCCTTTTTACTGTAGATCTCCTTTTTCTGGTTTTTGTCTGAAAGGCTCTCATCCCCACTGACAGAAACTTGAACTTCGGCATCTGGAATAATGACATCATGTGAAAAGACAACAGGACAAAGGAAAAGACAATAAACACAATAGGCAAGTAACCCCCCACTCAAAAAAATAAGCCTCAAACAAAAACCCAAACCTCTTCATACATCAAGAAAAAAAGCATCTCCTAGGCCCCACCATATAAAAGCTATGACAATTATGGTGGGTTTATAATATGAATTGGAAAGTTTTCCATATTTTTCTGTATACGACGATGGTTTAAGTAAAATACCATTTTAATTTTTTTTTTTTCAACGTTTATTTATTTTTGGGACAGAGAGAGACAGAGCATGAACGGGGGAGGGGCAGAGAGAGAGGGAGACACAGAATTGGAAACAGGCTCCAGGCTCTGAGCCATCAGCCCAGAGCCTGACGCAGGGCTCGAACTCACAGACCGCGAGATCGTGACCTGGCTGAAGTCGGACGCTTAACCGACTGCGCCACCCAGGTGCCCCGTAAAATACCATTTTAAATTAAATCTGTTCTTTGCTGATTTGACGCAACAGTTAAAAAAAAAAGATCAGGTATTTTTTCAAAGTAGAAAAGTAAATTTGAACTCCTCTTTTGAGTTCTTTGGTCTATTCCAAGTTTTTGTCACTTTGTTGAGGCAATTTTGATATTTCATACAATCCTAGAAAAGCATCTAGAAAAGCACCATTTAGATTTTATGTATAATACTCATATGATTTTTTAAGATCTCCTGAAATTATATCCTTTTAAAATTATCTAATACTTTCTACTTTCTTTCTTGGTCATACTTGCTAGAGATTTATCTATCTTATTGGTCTTTTTTAATCAGCTCTTTTCTTTTTTATTATATGAGAAAACCCAAGTATAAAACAGTATTACTAAATATATTAAAATCACCAATGCAACAACTAGGATAACAGTCATCATACAGTTAATAACGTTTATATATTTTTTAAACTATTTTATTTTTAAATGTTTATTTTTTAGAGAAAGAGAGAGGGAGGGAGGAGAGAGCAGACAGAGAGAGAGAATCCCACCTGGGTGTTCTACACTGTCAGTGTAGAGCCCCACATGGGGCTTGAACCCACAAACCATGAGATCATGACCTGAGCCAAAACCAAGAGTCAGATACTTAACCAACTAAGCTACCAGGTGCCCCACTTTATTTTAGAGAGAGACAGTACGCATGAGTGGGCTCTGAAAGGGGTGGGGGGGGGGGTGGAGAGAGGAGAGAGAGAGAGAGAGAGAGAGAGAGAGAGAGAGAATCTTAGGCAAGCTCCATGTTCACCGCAGAGTCAAATGTGGGGTTCGATCCCATGACCCTGGGATCATGACCTGAGCCAAAATCAAGAGTTGGATGCTCAACCAAATGAACCAACCAGGTACTCCAAGGTTATATGTTTTTACAATGGGCTGAAAAGAGATACATCTCTTATTGCTAAGTATGGATATTTTTCAACAACAACAACAACAAAATCAGAAAAGCAGTGGACATTACTAAAGACATAACATAATGTGTCTCCCAAAGAGCTTAAGAAATGAAATATTACAGATATGATTTCCTGTTGTAAAGCCTTAGTGATACCATTCTCTGCCTTTTCAGCAGAAACCTTTAGGCTGAATTTAGAGTTTATCAATCTCTGATGTTTCTGATGTTTTTACTATATTGCATGTATTATCCACAATACACGGGGCCCCCTTGGTGGCTCAGTTGGTTAAGTGTCTGACTTCAGCTAAGGTCATGATCTAGTGGTTCAAGAGTTCGAGCCCCATATCGGGCTCTCTGCTGTCAGAGTGGAGCCTGCTTTGGATCGTCTGTCACCCTCTCTCTTCCTCTCTCCTGCTTGCTCGTGAGCACACAACGTGCATGCGCCCTCTCTCTCTCAAAAATAAACATTAAAACAAATAAGCAAACAAAAAAACAAAACATGCCCAAACTGGAACATAGAACTACCCTATGCTTAAAATCTGCCCTGGGATCAGTAGCACCTATTTGGCTAATAGCTATGCACAGGAATAAAAAACTGTAAATGGAACAAAGCAACACAGTTACACATGTAGAATTTTTAGTGGCCCCTGGAGTCTCCATTTAATAAATACTACCATGTATCAACTAAAGAAGTATAGTACCAAGGATGCGGAGGAAAAAAAAATCAAGCAGGTCCCTAAATATTAAAAGCTCTTATAAAATAGTAAGGCCTTTATCTGGGGATAAAATTGAAAATTCAAATAGCCACAGTGACCAGACAGATAAGGTAGATGAATGAAGCAGACTGGCTCTGAGAAGTGGAGAATTAAAGTAAACAGGAGAATGTACATCTTCTCTGCAAGTAACAGCCATGACTCAGGGGCAGGTGATCATTGCCATGAAGGAATGCAAGCTGAGGGCAACCAGATATTCTGATTTTTCCAGGGAAGACCTAAATCTTATTTTTAAATGTCAGCAGCAAAATGAAAAGAAAATTTAAAATACCATGTGAGCCATATACTTCCAACCTATGAAAATATTAGTTTGTACCATCTGACAGATAAATTCATGAGGCAAATTTAATCAAGATTTTCTGGATTTCAGTTTGTAAAATATACCTGATTGGATATTTTTTTATTCCAAAAGTTGCAATCTATTTTATTTCCCACAGTGAAAATACAGCTTATAGTTTTAAGAAGCCTGTGAAGCATTTTGAAAGATTTCATAAATATTTTACCTTCTTATACACACCCAATAAAACAGCTAACAGAAAAGTTTGCATAACACCAGAAATAAGATGAAGACTGGAAAATATTCTCATTTTGGATGACCAGGGGAAAAAAGGCCACAAAATATAAAAAGTGAATACAGTTACCTGCATTATCTCTCTGAGGGGGGCTTTTCCCCACTGAGAAGGATGGCTTAGCCACGGCCCTCTTACTGTAGATCCCCTCTTTATGTTTAGTGTCAGCAGGGATGGACAGGTCATCATCCCTGGTGCCTAGCACCTCAGCTGGGAAGTCTGGAGCGATGGCATCATTGGATCCTACAGCAAAGTGGGAAAGTAGTACAATTAACAAATATATAGACATGAAGTTGAACAGAGACAAAAAACTTACCTCTTAAACCGCTTCTATTAAAAAGATACAATAGGAGTGTTGCAGTGTGATCAGGAGGGGATGTCAGACATGTACAATAAATTGCAACAATATAAGGTGGAGAAGCAAATGACAGAAGATATATAGAGTATCAGTTCAGAAGAGAGACAATTTCCAGACAGGAAGATTTTCAAAGAGAGGAGAATATTATAGACTGTAACCTGAAAAATAAGTAGGCTTTTTGAAATATGCAAAGGAAGGAAGAAAGACATTTTAGGCAGAGGTGAAACATGAGCAAAGACAAGAAGGCAGGAAAGCAAAGAGTATATAAGAACCACAGTCACTTTGGGGTCAGGCCAGATCATACAATATATTAAAGAAAATGGTGGGAAATATTAAAACATAATTGTTTGGGACAAAATTCAGCAGGGTATGGAATCCCAAGCTAAAGAGTACAAATTGTACTCTTTGTATATGAAATGCAACATCATTGTACATTTCTAATAAAGGGAAAATGCAATCAGCTATGTTTTAGGAAGATTAATCTGATGATTAATACAAGATAGAAAACATTCAAAGGAAAATCTTGTGTGATAAATACAAGACTTGAAGGTAATTTTTATTTTTTTAAAATACATTTCAATATTCCCATGTCCACTGGTAAGAGAAGTTCATTGATGCCACAAAAAAGAGGTGAAGAATATCTCTGGACATATGAGAGTTTTTAGCAAGTAGAACAGGATCTTCTATAAAAATGTTTTTTTCTTTCTAATCTGGGATTCTGCACTTCATGCATTTTCTGAGTACCTAAAATATATATGCCAGTAAGAGATGAGAAAGCAGTCTCATTAGTACGGTGCAAATATAAGTAAGTCATGAGGATTTTTTAAGGATAGATTGCAAGGACCCTACTAAGTCTTCTGGGTCATATGTACAGATTAAATTACGCTTTTCTCAGCTTCTGTGGCATCACTTTCTTTTATTTGTTCCCCATGTCTCTTGCAAATCCTTAGTATCCCTACTACTACCAAATCTCTCAATGCTGGAGTTCCTCAAGGGGTCAGAACTCTTCTCTTCCGGAGTGAACTCATCAGTTACCAATGGATGGAATACTATCTATCTACATGCTGATGACCAACAAATATATATCTCTGGCTGGGACCTTTCTTCTGAGCTTCAGATTCTAGCATTCAGGACATAGCTAGCCCTTACAGCATCTTTTGAAGAAATTAGAAAAAGGTGTCCCTTCCTTAATTAAAAAATTAAGATATTATATTTTATGGCATAATGTAACAATTGCACATGGGATCATTCTCCTCAAAAATACTTCCAGATACCAGACAACATACAACACCAGCAGCAAGCACATGCATACTCTTCAGCACCACCCTTGGTTCTCCAAGAAAGGTGACTGTGTCAGGTTCACTCACAGTCAGGTAGTCCTGGAAAGCAGTGGGTAGATGAGCAAGACAATCAACTCAGTGGAGCTGACAGCAGTTAAAAGACAGTGTAGCCTGATGCATGTGTGTATGCCAACAAGCGTATGTGCACTTGTATTTTCTGGCATCCACGCACAGCTGCAGGGTGTGTAAGTATAGATTTTTGTCTGGGGCAGGAAGAGAATTAACACTGCTCCAGAACTCAAACGTTCAGGTCCACCTGTGTATTTTCATAAAAAATACTGTATGTCTGTCTATATGATGTGAACAGTGCCACCTTCTACCCGGCACCCTTACAAACAACCTTAAATGTGTAAACCAACTCAACAGTCAATAGCCTTCTAACTACTGCTGTCCTTGCTTCCACTTCTAGAGTTGGCTCCCTGTCTTCTGACCCATGAAGTGATAAATTTTATCTAGCAGCCAAATAAATCTTACAAATGTAAATGAAACCACAGTTGCCTACCAGAATAAAATTCAAATGTTTTAATATGGTTTACAAGACCCTGCATGATCATGGACTTACCTATCTAACCATATCTAGTCACTATTCTGCTCTAACCACACTAAATTCTCATCTGTCAAATGCATCCAACTCTCTCCTCTTTCAGGAGTTTTTCCCAGACTGCTCCCTCTGGGCAGAACACTGTCATTCCCCACTCTCTGACCACTTAACCTTCCTTTACCCTCTAAATCTTGTCTCTCAAGTTTTTTCCTTGGAAAGGCTTTCACGAGCTCCTAAAACTCTGTTCCAATTATTCTCTTCCAATTCTACTTTATTTTCTTAACACTTATTATTTGTAATTATGTACTTATTTGTGGTCTATTTATTTACTAACTATAACAACATTCCACACACTCCACAATCTTACGGAGCATGTTCATTCTGCACACTACTGTAAATGTAGCACCTAGTATAGTATCTGGCAGGAACACGGTAAGAGCTTTAATAATTTTTAGTTGAATAAAAAAAAATGAATGTGAACTGAAAGCTTTTTGTCACCTTAAGAAAAAAAACAAAAAACCAACTTTGGTTATACATGCTTTGGAATGAACACATACTGGGACTGCAATGTACATAGTTTCTTATCTATTTTTTTCACTCAATTCAAGATAAATTTTAAATGGAATTTAGAGTTTAAAGTTAGCATATAAGATGAAAAACCATACAGGGTGGAAATCACTCTGGAGGGTTCCTTAAGGCACTATGTTGAAACTGACATTCTGTCTGTTCAACGAATCCACCAGAGTGCACTTTTCCCTCCTGGCTTGCAACAAATCACTGTGCCTGCTTCTGAGCACCTGATGAAGTAAGTATCCGGCCACATTGTTCCCATCTCCCATTTCAAATTCCATCATGATTAATATGTTCATTAAGTGTAGACCATGCACAAGTTCCTGGTGTTAAGTCCTACAGACTGAAAAAACTTAAGAAGTTAAAAGTTAAGCCCCTCTGGTTTTATCTTTTTAAAAAAAATTTTTAATGTTTATTTTTGAGAGAGAGAGAGAGCACGTGAGGAGAGAAGGGGCAGAGAGAGGCTGGGGGGGGGGGGGGGGAGGGGACACACAATCTGAAGCAGGCTCCAGGCTTTAAGCTGTCAGCACAGAGCCTGACACGGGGCTCAAACTCACGAACTGTGAAATCATGACCTGAGCCGAGGCAGGATGCTTAACTGACTGAGCCACCCAGGCGTCCCTAGCCCCTCTGGTTTTCAAAGCCAAATATTATGGGGATTTATCTTCCCAGTGCAGGTCCCCTGTGCCAGGGGTGCCTGGTGTGGAATCTGTTCTTTTCCTTTCTCTGTGCTTGTGGTGTCCCTTCCTCTCATGGTCAGTCTTGTAGATCAGTTTGGTCCCTGATTCTCTCTGCTCTTCCTGCCATTTTTCTTGTGACCTCTTCACTACAATTAGCTGTGGAGCATCTGCTCTGCCAGTCTTTGGGTCGTTTTCTGGGTTATTTACACTGATGTAAATGTTATCAAGGTGTATCTGTGAGATGAGGTGAGTAGGATCCTCCTACTCTGCCATCTTGCCTGGCAACTCCCTACCCCTCCCTTTTAAAAAATTGAGATATAGGGGTGTCTGGGTGGCTCAGTTGATTAAGCATCCAACTCTTGATTCTGGATCAGGTCATGATCTCATGGTTAGTGAGATCAAGCCTTGTGCATGGTTTGTGAGATCAAGCCATAATACAGAGCCTGACAGTGCAGAACCTGCTTGGGATTCCTGCTCTGCCTCTCTGCCCCTCCAGCTCATGTGCTCTCTTTTTCTCAAAATAAACATTTAAAGAATAAATTAAAAATAGGGGTGCCTGGGTGGCTCAGTTGGTTGAGTATCCAACTTTGGCTCAGGTCATGATCTTGTGGTTCCTGGGTTCGTGCCCTGCATGGGGCTCTGTTCAGGATACAATATAGTAATTCAACACTTCCATATGTTACCCAGTGCTCATCACAACAAGTGCACTCCCCATCACCTATTTAACCCATCCCCCCACCCTTTTCCCCTCTGGTAACCATCAGTTTGTTCTCTAGTTAAGAGTCTGTTTCTTGATTTGCCTCTCTCTCTTCTTCTTCCCTTTGCTCATTTGTTTTGTTTCTTAATTTCCACATAAATGAAATCATATGGTATTTGTCTTTCTCTGACTTATTTTGCTTAGCATAATACTCTCTAGCTCCATCCATGTCATTTCAAATGACAAGATTTCATTCTCTTTTATGGCTGAGTAATGTTCCATTGTATATATGTATATATATACATCCTCTTCTTTATCCATTCATCAAATGATGGACACTGGGACTGTTTCCACAATTTGGCTATGGTAGATAGTACTGGTGTAGATACACCAGGACGCATATGCATGTGTAACTTTGAGTTAGTATTTTTGTATATTTTGGGTAAACACTCAGTAGTGCAATTACTAGATCATAGAGTAGTTCTATTTTTCACTTTCTGAGGCACCTCCATATGGTTTTCCAGAGTGACTACACCAGTTTGCATTCTCACCAAATGTGCATGAGGGTTCACCTTTCTCCACATCCTTGACAACACCTGTTGTTTCTTGTGTTGTTGATTTTAGCTATTCTAACAGGTGTGATGTGATCTCTCATTGTAGTTCTGATTTGCATTTCCCTCATAATCAATGACATTGAGCATCTTTTCATGTATCTGTTTGCTATCTGGATGTCTTCTTTGGAAAAATGTCTAACTCATATATTCTGCCCATTTTTATTTTTTAGTTTTTGAGAGAGAGAGAACATGAGTGGGGGGAGGTATAGTGCCCATTTTTTAACTGGATTAGTCATTATTAAGGTAATGGGTTTTATAAGTTCTTTATATATTTTGGATACTAACCCTTTATCATATGTCATTTGCAAATATCTTCTCCTATTCCATAGGTTGCCTTTTAGCTTTATTGATTGTTTCCTTCCCTGTGCAGAAGTTTTCTATTTTGACAAAGTCCCAATAGTTTATTTTTGAATTTGTTTCCCTTGTCTCAGGAGACATATCTAGAAAGAAAGTGCTATAACTGAAGTCAAAGAATTTACTGCCTGTGTTCTTATCTAGGAATTATGGTTTCACGCCTCACATTTAGGTCTTTAATCTATTTTGACTTTATCTTTGTGTATGGTGCAAGAAAGTGGTCCAGTTTCGTTCTTTTGTATGCTGTCCAGTTTTCCCAACACCATTGTTGAACAGACTGTCTTTTTTCCACTGGATATTCTTTCCTGCTTTGTTGAAGATTAACTGACCACATAACTGTGGGTTCATTTCTGGGTTTTCTATTCTGTTCCACTGATCTATGGGTTTATTTTTGTGCTAGGACCATACTGCTTTGATTACTATCGCTTTGTAATATAATTTGAAGTCTGGAATTGTGATGTCTCCAGTTTTTTCTTTTTCAAGGTTGCTTTGGCTATTCGGGGGTCTTTTGTGGTTCCATATAAATTTTAGGATTGTTTGTTTAAGCTCTGTGAAAAATGCTGTGGGTATTTTCAGAAGCATTGCATTAAATGTGTAGACTGCTTTGGGTAGTATAGACATTTTAACAATATTTGTTCTTTCAATCCATGAGCATGGAATGTCTTTCCATTTCTTTGTGTCATCTTTAATTTCGTTCATCAGTATTCTATATTTTTCAGAGTACAGGTCTTTCATCTCTTTGGTTAGGTTTATTCCTAGGTATTTTACTGTTTTTGGTGCAACTGTAAATGAGACTGCTTCCTTAATTTCTTTCTGCTGCTTCATTATTGGTGTATAGAAATTCAACAATTTCTGAGTGTTGATTTTGTATCCTGCAACTTTACTGAATTCATTTATCAGTTCTAGCAGTTTTTTGGTGGGGCCTTTTGGGTTTTCTATATATAGTATCACATCATCTGCAAACAGTGAACGTTTTACTTCTTCCTTGGTGATTTGGATGCCTTTTACTTCTTTTAGTTGTCTGATTGCTATGACTAGGACTTCCAATAGTATGTTGAATATAAGTGGTGAGAGTGGAAAGCCCTGTCTTATTCCTAACCCTAGAGGAAAAGCCCTCTGTTTTTCCCCACTTAGGATGATGCTAACTGCATTTTTCATATACGGCTTTTATTATGTTGAGGTATGCTTAATCTAAACTTACTTTATTGAGGGTTTTTTTTTAAAAATCATGAATGGATGTTGTACTTTATCAAATGCTTTCTGTGTATCCATTGAAAAAGATCAGATGTACTGTGTTGATTCATTTGAAAATACTGAACCATCCTTGCAACCCAGGAATAAATCCCCGCTAAGTGTGTTTTTATTTTTATTATTTTACTTTTTATTTATTATTATTATTATTATTATTATTTTATAAGACAGTGCATGAGCAGGGGAGAGGGGCAGAGGGGGTAGAGAGAATCTAAAGCAGGCTCCATGCTCAGCACAAAGCAAGATGCAGGACTCGATCCCACTACCCTGGGATCATGATCCAAGCTAAACTCAAGAGTCAGATGCTCAATTGACTGAGCCACCTAGGTGCCCCAAGTGTTATAGCCTTGCATATAGTGAAAATTTCTTCCAGTCTCTGATTATAGGCTTAATTAATAATTAATCTTAACATTTGGTAATAAGAGCATTTTTGTTGGTCTTTTTTTTTTTTTTTAAGTAGCATCATAGTGGGGAATTAGAAGCAGTTATACCAGGTGCTTTTAGTTACCGTTAGATACTTGTTTGGTCCTCTTAAAGTTAACTAAAAAATATGCCTAAGACTAGGGAAAACTCGTCATGTACAATTCTTATACATATAAAGATGTCTATTGGCAAATTGTGAAAAAAAAAGTTTATATCTGAACTGAACCAAGTCATCTCAAAATGTTATCCCATCAATCCAAACCCCACACCACACCAATTCAGTATCCTTATCTTAAAATCCCCACAGGAAATATTTACTGAGTTCCTGCATGGGGTGCTACTCATCTTCTAAATCTGCAATTTGCCGGTGGCGATCTCACAAGGGTGCTGTGGGCTATTTTAAAACTCTACAGAAACAACACTAATACCTGGTATCTAGTGTACACTACATAAACTACTAGCTCAAAGTACTTTTGATTTTCAATATTAGGGGCGCCTGGGAGGCTCAGTTGGTTAAGCATCTGACTCTTGATTTTGGCTCTGGTCATAATCTCACGGTTTGTGGGTTTGAACCCCATGTCAGGCTCTATGCTGGTATGCGGAACCTGCTTGGGATTCTTTCTTTCTTTCCCTCTCTCTCTGCCCCCTCCCCGCCGCCGCCCCCCCCCCCCCCGGCTCATGCTCTTTCACAACACAAATAAACATTAAATTTCAATATTAGATAATGCCATATTCCTTTCAATGATGTTGTATCTTTGCAAAGCTAGATTTTTGGGTTTCTATAGTAAAAGCAGCAAATAACTGTGGCTGTGTTCAATTTCATATCAAGGTTTGAAAAGTTGTGGGGCGCCTGGGTGGCGCAGTCGGTTAAGCGTCCGACTTCAGCCAGGTCACGATCTCGCGGTCCGTGAGTTCGAGCCCCGCGTCGGGCTCTGGCCTGATGGCTCAGAGCCTGGAGCCTGTTTCCGATTCTGTGTCTCCCTCTCTCTCTGCCCCTCCCCCATTCATGCTCTGTCTCTCTCTGTCCCCAAAATAAATAAAAAACATTGAAAAAAAAAATTAAAAAAAAAAAAAAAAAAAGAAAAGTTGTACAAGTGTTCTAATAGCTGCACATATCTCATTAGTAAATAACTGTGGTTATTTATGAACAAAGTAAAATATTTTCTTTCAAAACCCAAAACCAAAAGGAAATACCTAATATTTTTATTAAGTTGCTAAATCAAAACAGCAAATATTTATGTCCTAATAAACTTATAGCTGTTTCTAAAAATACTTCTTGTTTTTACATGCATTCCATATAATAATGAGAAAAAAAAAATCACCAAAACACTAAGGGCACTGTGAACAGAGAAAATTTGGAAACCTTTGTCTGAAAAGGAGTCCACTAAACCAAACAAACAATTATCCATACAATTTTCTTCATTAAATACATCTTGCCAAATAACTTACTCTGGCTCATGAAAAGCTCCATATTTCATTAAAGGCTTAAATATCACTGAATTTTCACATGTCATTCTAGAATTAACCAGCTAAACCACAAATAAAATTTCAAAAAATAAAAATTTGATTAATTTATGCAGATTACCTGAGTGAGAGCTCTCAATGGTGGTATCTGATCTGGAATCCAGATAAGAAGGAATCTGTTTTAATTGTGGAACATAGTACATCCTGGTACTACCAGGAGGCTTATATGGCAACAGTGAAGGCTGGGCTAAGGAGATAAAGATGAGAACAATTAATAAGAAGATTTGTTAAAATTCATTAAACAAATATTGAGTGCCTTTAATGTGCCATGCAGTGTACAAGATTTGTGGCATATGTCAGGGCACCCGGCTGGCTCAGTTGGAAGAACATGCAACTCTTGATCTCAGGGTTGTGAGTTTGAGCTCCATACTGGGTGTAGAGATGACCTAAAAAAATAAACTTTAGGTCTGCCTGGGTGGCTCAGTTGGTTGAGTGTCTGATTCTTGATTTTGGCTCAGATCATGATCCCAAGGTCATAGGATTGAGTCTCGTGTTGGGCTCCACACAGAGCATGCAGCCTGCTCAAGATTCCCCCCACCCCTGCCACTTGTGCTCGTTCTCTTTAAAAATAAACAAACAAATAAACTTTAAAAAAAAAAAGGATTCTTGGCATATAGGAACTAAAACAAAAAATCTCTGCCTTCAAGAAGAGCTAGCATTCTAGAGGAAGGAGATATACAGTAATAACACATTAAATAAGTAAATTATTTATTATTTTAATTAATTATAAGTTACATGAAAAAGAAATTAGAAAATGCTGAGGATTATTAGTAGGACTACTAGGGAAACCAGGGCAAGATGCAGTTTAAAGAGTGGTAGGGGGGCGCCTGGGTGGCTCAGTCGGTTAAGCGTCCGACTTTGGCTCAGGTCATGATCTCGCAGTCCGTGAGTTCGAGCCCCTCCTCGGCTCTGTGCTTACAGCTCAGAGACTGGAGCCTGCTTCGAATTCTGTGTCTCCCTCTCTCTCTGACCCTCCCCCATTCATGCTCTATCTCTCTCGGTCTCAAAAATAAATAAACATTAAAAAAAAATTTAAAAAAATAGAGTGGTAGGGGTAGGTCTCATTGAGATCAGTTTTTTAGCAATCTAGTCCATGTACAGATGGCTCTAACTAAAACCCACTTTATCTTATATTGAACCCCAAATTGTTAACCCCTTACTACTGATCTTATGGTCTTATTCTGTCCCCCAGAGCCATAGAAAATAAGTCTAATTCCCTTCTATGTGAAAGATCTCCAAAATAAATTTCTTCTTTTCAAAATAAAGTTTCAATTATAGAAGTATAAATTCCCAATTTTAAGAAAATACATAAAAATTGGTATAGTTTTGTTGTTGTTAGTTAATTTTAGCTATTTGGTGGGTGTGTAATGGCATATCATTATGGTAAACATTTGCATTTCCCCAGTAATTATGTTTAGAATCTTTTCATGTGATTATTGCCATAAAATTTAAACTAGTAGGAATAATAGTGAATTTATTAGCACGGTCACTGTGCACAACATTGGTATTAAAAAACACAATTGTGTTTCTATACACCAGCAAAACCACATAGGAAAAATACTACATACAGTGTCATGAAAGAAAAATACAATATCAAATATCTAATGAATAAATGTAAATAAAGAAAATAATGGTTGCTGTTGGGAAAGAATAAAAAGACTGGAGAAGAGTAAAGAAGAAAGTTCAACTATAAAATAAATTTCTTCAAAAAATTTGAAAACAAACGAAATATAAACATATAGTATATTATTCTGAATTTTAAAATTGAGAATAGTGACCACACAGTCATGTGTTTAACATACAATTCTTTGAAATTTAAAATGTTTTCATACAAAAAAACCCCCATCAAGTTTTACTTTTAAATCCACAGTATTAAACATAATATTTTATTAGTAATCCAAGAATATTAATCCTTTAAAGGAATCCTTCCAGGTCCTGTATACAAAGGTAAAACCATAAATTATGGTCTCTATATAAATGTATGCATTTGATGTGAGCAAAGTTTAAACCACACTCTCACAGTTGGATTTCCCCTCTTGTGCTTCTCCCACCACCATGAGAACATAACCACCACCACGAGAAATATTGTCTCATTAGCCTTGGTTTCAGAACAAGGCATATGGAACAGACCCAAACCATTTCTGTAGCCTAAAGCCAAACTCCAATTGACCCACAAAGCCATGAGTGAAAAAAGCAAATGTTTATTGTTATAAAGCACTGAGATTTTCAAGGTTGTTTAATAGTATCACTGTAGTACTAGGTAACTGATATAGACAGAAAGGTGTTCTTTGTGATATTTATTAAACTGTAGATTTGGGGGCATTTTTTTCACAATGAAAATGTTTAAGAAGTATAACCATCTTAACATGTAAATGTACTTGTTGAAATTAAATCTACTGAAAGTTAAATGCTGAACCAAGAAATTCTCTTTATATATTTAGGTGTATCCCATCTTATCTACAGATAGATAACCTTTTTGCATAAGGAGAAAAACTTAAAGTAACATTTTGAGTAGACCTGTGCTAACTACTAAATACTTTAAAATTAGTAACTTAAAGTTCCCACCTCATTTGAGGGAAGAACAGAAACTTAATTGTTAATTTTCCTGTTATTGGTCTGAAAAAGGAAATAACACTCTAATTTGAATGTTATACAGTATAAGCACTATTGAAATATCACTGTGACAACGGCAATATGAACACTCTAAATGTAGACCTTATGGTAGAGACTGCTAGCTGTTCATCAAAATCCACTCTTCATCCTGAAAAACACAGCTAAACTATTCCTAGCTACGAGAAAATGATCTGAGCCACTTCTAGGCCTAGTACGTGTGCTTCTCTCTCTTTTTAAAGTTTATTTATTTATTTTGAGAGAGAAAGAGAGCAGAGGAGGGGCAGAGAAAGAGGGAGTGAGAGACTCCAAGCAAGCTCCACGCTGTCAGCGCAGAGCCTGACATAGGGCTTGAACCCGAACACCGTGAGAGCGTGACCTGAGCCAATCCATTGGGTTAGATGCTTAACCAACTGAGCCACCCAGGTGCCTCCACAAGTGCTTCTCTATGCTTTTTCTGTCCCTTCTAGCTGATTGTGGTGGTGAATCCAAGGTAACTGTGGGATCCATGTTTTGAAGACAGCAAGTCAACCTAGGTCCTTGGTCATTATTTTGTAAGAAACAGATTGGTATTGTATTTGTACTATTATATATTTTTGCTACTATTTAACATTGTATTATATGTAACATTTAATATAATACAAAATGCCAATAATTCACCTGCCAGCCTAAAACTAGACCTCCACAGTTTTTAAATTTTTATGAACTACTTGCATTATTATAAGTATCATGAGATAAAAATATGTCAATCGCAAGCAGCATGAGTTCCACATAAGTTTTTTTTTTTAAGTTTATTTATTTATTTTGAGGTGGGGGTAGTGGCATAGAGAGAGAGGGAGAGAGAGAATCCTAAGAAGGCTCTTCATTGCCAGCACAGAGCCCAATGTGGGGCTCGAACTCACGAACCATGAGATCATGACCTGAACCGAACCCAAGAGTCAGACACTTAACCAACTGAGCCACTCAGTCACACCAACTTCCACATAAGTTGTAACTCCACTAGAAATTAAGGCAAAAACATAATCACACTCTCTTCATAGCTGTGTAAATAAAAGATGGATAGAAGCGCTTGGATCCTAATGCATAAAACAAAAATTTCGTTTTCTCACTAGAAAGACCTCCTCACAAATTTCTGAGATCACTGCATATAAAAGTTGGTATAATGACCTAAAATGTAATCACATTCTCTTACCATCTGTGCCATGAGGATGAGTAATCTGTCGAACTGAAGATGATGACACAAACTTGACAGGAACTTTGTCCACGTTCTGGGTACTGGGCTCTGTACTTCCAAATCCATGATCTTCAGCATTAATAAAAATTTCAGATGAAAACGTGGTTTTTCCTGGACTTTCTGTTGTTATCTGAGTGACTGCATCAGATGATAATTTTCCAGAAAAGGCAGAAAATGGGGTCTTAATCTCCTCTGACGGTCTGAACAAAAAAGAGAAAGGACACAGCAGGTCATATCCATGGCTTATCAAATACTGTAATCTCTTTCCAAAGGTAGCTTCAAGGAATATTTTGTGGAGATACATCAACTTCAAATGGTTATTTCTACAGTACCCTTTGCCATCTGAGATACTTATAATCCAATTGTGCATGAGTTTACTTTTATTCATTTTAAAATCTACTTTAAACTTCAATTTAGAATACTATCATACAATTTAGCTGAGTAATAGTACTTTTCAGTTGAAGTAAAAATATATTCATTTCAAAAAATTACTAGAAGTCCACTATAAATTAAATGCATAGTGTACAAAAACAAACAAGAAATAACGACTTGCATGAAGAAGTTTATATGTTAGTGGGGGAACCAGAGATTTTCAAAATTGTAATTATGTATTATGATTTTAGAGAATTAATATTAAAACAGAATAAAGAAATTACTGAATAAACGCAAAATGAAAGAAGATAAATCTTGTTTACAGAATTCCAATAATATATGTAGATACTTCCCCATCCAAGGAGGTGAAGATTAATCTCTCCCTTCTCCTTTGAGTATGGGCTGGATTAAGCAACTGGACTCCAAAGAACAGAGTAATAAAAAGGGATAAATAGTAACTTTATAGTGTAGAAACCTAGCGAACACCATGGTGATGAAGGTTCATATCACCAATGTTATCATGTAGATGTCACATTCTCTATGCTATGATGTGAAGCAATGGGTATTTCCTTCTTACGGTATTCTTTGCCAAACTCCTAATTCAAGTCTAATCATGTGAAAAACATCAGCCAAACCCAGACTGAGGGACGTTCTACAAAATATCTAACCAATATTTGTCAAAACTGTCAAAATCATGAAAAAAAGGAAGGAATGAGGCACTGTCATTGAAAAGAGAGAACTAAAGAGACATGACAACTATCTAAAGGGAATTGTAAATACTGAACTGGGTCCTGGAACAAAAAAAAAAGCCATTAATGGAAAAAATATGAAATATAAATAAAGTTGGGAGTGTAGTTAATGGTAATGTACAAATGTTGCCTTCTTAATTTTGACAAATGTTCACAACCGTAATGTAGAATGTTAATAGGAAAAGCTGGCAGATGGGTACAGGGAACTCTATTATGTCTGTCTTTTCTGTAGACCTAAAAGTACTCAAGGGGCACCTGGTGGCTCAGTCTATTAGGCATCCAGCTCTTAATTTCGGCACAGGCCATGATCTCATAGTTCCTGAGATGTAGCCCTGCATGAGGCTTTGACTGATAGCGCAGAGCCTGCTTGGGATATTCTCTTCCTCTCCCTCTGCCCCTCCCCAACTCATGCTTTCTCTCTTTAAATAAACTTAAAAAAAAATAACCTTACTCAAAAATATTTTTTAAAAACAGAGTAATACTGTATTAATATTGTATTAGATACAGTAATCATGTA
Organism: Prionailurus bengalensis; assembly: GCF_016509475.1. Lineage (NCBI taxonomy): Eukaryota > Metazoa > Chordata > Mammalia > Carnivora > Felidae > Prionailurus > Prionailurus bengalensis. The sequence goes on along the minus strand of NC_057354.1, from coordinate 90,067,128 downwards.
TTACAAAACAGAAGAACCCTTGAATTTATACCCTCTGTCTACTATTCAATTGAATAGGAAAACTGAAGAGGAAAATTATGAGAAAAGAAAATAGGTCAATCTTCCTTATGAATATGCAAGCAAGAATACTAAGTAAAATATTAGAAAACCAAACGCTGTATGTATGCGAATTCATACCAAGATGGTTTACTCCAGGAATGTAAGGTGAGTTAACACTCAAAAATCAATCAATATGATTCACCACGTGAAAAAAATAGAGAAAATGTTTATGACCACATAAATATAGCTAAATAAAGCATTTGATAAAGCTCAAGAATTATGTATGATAAAAACTCGTAGCAAAGGGAAATCACAAAAAACTTTAGAGCAACCATCCTATTTATACTGAAATGTAGAAAATGCTCACTGTTAGACTAGGAACAAAATAAGGATGTCAATTCTCACCATTTCTGTTCAACTTTAGTAAAGGTCTTAAATGGCATTAGCAGTAAGTCAGGAGAAAGCAGACAGAAGAAATAATAATACATATTTTATATAATTAGGTACACAGAAAACCTAAAACAATCTAAACATAACTAATTAAAATATAAATTTTTAGAAAAGTTGCCAGATAGGAGATAGAAATTTTTAAAAATCCACTTTTGGTACCAGAAAAATTATAAAATTAAAGGCTAAAAAATATACCATCTGTAATATGATCACAAATATCAAATACCTAATAGTATAATTAAAAATGTAAGAACTCTAAGTAGGAAGCTATTCATTAGAGAAATTAAAGGTAACATAAATAGGACTTCCATTTCCAGGTAGAATACAGTACATAGCCACAGGCCATCATTCCTGTTACAACAAGGAAATAAAATTGAATAAATTACAAAAATCATAGGTAAAGATATCAGAGAGCTATGGAAGCAATCAGGAAATAATATCATCTAATATGCTAGAGAAGGGATTTTGGAGATTATGGGCAGGGACTGAGTGTAGGCAGACATACTCCCCTGGGAAAGAGAAATCACCAGAGCTTTTGAGGAACTCATGGGCTACCATGGAGTGAAATCTAGCAAAATGCCAAGCCAATTTCCCCCCAGGACATTTTCTTAGTATCAGGATGGTATGGGAGAATGTGAAATTGAGTCAGAGAAGCAGAGTGAATTCTGCTTCATAGTCAAGGCATTAATAACAAACCAAGTCTCATTAGACAGAGGGGCCTTTAACAAACATCAGGTCTCCTCCTCAAGACATTTGCCAAATTTTGAACCTGAATAAGGCAGGAAGCTAAATAACTACTGCCTGAGTGAGAGAACTTTCAAATCTGAGGACACATTCCAGACTCGGGAGAAAAAAACCAGAAATGCCATCCCCAAGAAAGGGGCTGAGCCAAAAAAAGTAAAATCACTTGCAATGTTTGGGTTCTTATGAGACAAATTTCCATTAAGAAAGTGTAACTACAGAGATGCCTGGGTGGCTCAGTCAGTTGGGCGTCCGACTTCAACTAGGGCCATGATCTCGCAGTTCATGAGTTCAAGCCCTCTGTCAGGCTGATAGCTGATGCTGATAGCTCAGAGCCTGGAGCCTGCTTCGGATTCTGTGTCTCCCTCTCTCTTTGCCCCTCCCCCCAGTCATGTTCTGTCTGTCTCTCAAAAATAAATAAACATTAAAAAAATATATAAAAAAGAAAGTGTAACTATGACATAGCTGGGCTGCCCTTACATTTGCCACATTCAAACCTACAAGGCTGAGAGTCTAAAGAGAAGAACTCAAACATCTGAGACACTAGATCACTGTATTTACTTACTGCAGAATCAAAGATCTGTCAGGATTAAAGCAAAAATCCAGGAAGGCCACAAATCAGGAAAAATCAAAAGCATAATGAGTCAACTACAGCTTCATCCCACTGCATACTCAGTAAAATATCTGACATGACTGAAGTGATCAGTCATTTTTTAGGATTTATTTTTTATTTTTTAATTTTTTTTTAAATATGAAATTTATTGTCAAATTGGTTTCCATACAACACCCAGGGCTCAGCCTCAAAGGTGCCCTCCTCAATACCCATCAACCACTCTCCCCTCCCTCCCACCCCCCATCAACCCTCAGTTTGTTCTCAGTTTTTAAGAGTCTCTTATGGTTTGGCTCCCTCCCTCCCTAACCTTTTTGTTTTCCTTCCCTTCCCCCATGGTCTTCTGTTAAGTTTCTCAGGATCCACATAAGAGTGAAAACATACGGTATCTGTCTTTCTCTGTATGACTGATTTCACTTAGCATAACACTCTCCAGTTCCATCCACGTTGGTACAAAAGGCCATGTTTCATTCTTTCTCATTGCCAAGTAGTATTCCATTGTGTATATAAACTACAATTTCTTTATCCATTCATCATTGATGGACATTGAGGCTCTCTCCATAATTTGGCTATTGTTGAGAGTGCTGCTATAAACATTGGGGTACAAGTGGCCCTATGCATCAGCACTCCTGTAACCCTTGGGTAAATTCCTAGCAGTGCTATTGCTGGGCCATAGGATAGATCTATTTTTAATTTTTTGAGGAACCGCCACACTGTATTCCAGAGCGGCTGCACCAGTTTGCATTCCCACCAACAGCGCAAGAGGGTTCCCATTTCTCCACATCTTCGCCAGCATCTATAGTCTCCTGATTTATTCATTTTGGCCACTCTGACTGGCGTGAGGTGGTATCTGAGTGTGGTTTTGATTTGTATTTCCCTGATGAGGAGCGACGTTGAGCATCTTTTCATGTGCCTGTTGGCCATCCGGATGTCTTCTTTAGAGAAATGTCTATTCATGTTTTCTGCCCATTTCTTCACTGGGTTATTTGTTTTTCGGGTGTGGAGTTTGGTGAGCTCTTTATAGATTTTGGATACTAGTCCTTTGTTCGATATGTCATTTGCAAATATCTTTTCCCATTCTGTTGGTTGCCTTTTAGTTTTGTTGATTATTTCCTTTGCAGTGCAGAAGCTTTTTATCTTCATGAGGTCCCAACAGTTCACTTTTGCTTTTAATTCCCTTGCCTTTGGGGATGTATCAAGTAAGAAATTGCTGTGGCTGAGGTCAGAGAGGTTTTCTCCTGCTTTGTCCTCTACGGTTTTGATGGTTTCCTGTCTCACATTCAGGTCCTTCATCCATTTTGAATTTATTTTTGTGTATGGCGTAAGAAAGTGGTCTAGTTTCAATCTTCTGCACGTTGCTGTCCAGTTCTCCCAGCACCATTTGTTAAAGAGACTGTCTTTTTTCCATTGGATATTCTTTCCTGCTTTGTCAAAGATTAGTTGGCCATACTTTTGTGGGTCTAGTTCAGGGGTTTCTATTCTATTCCATTGGTCTATGTGTCTGTGCCAATACCATGCTGTCTTGATGATTACAGCTTTGTGTTTTTTTTTTTAATTTTTTTTTCAACGTTTATTTATTTTTGGGACAGAGAGAGACAGAGCATGAACGGGGGAGGGGCAGAGAGAGAGGGAGACACAGAATCGGAAACAGGCTCCAGGCTCTGAGCCATCAGCCCAGAGCCCGCCGCGGGGCTCGAACTCACGGACCGCGAGATCGTGACCTGGCTGAAGTCGGACGCTTAACCGACTGCGCCACCCAGGCGCCCCATTGATGATTACAGCTTTGTAGCAGAGGCTAAAGTCAGGGATTGTGATGCCTCCTGCTTTGGTCTTCTTCAAAATTACTTTGGCTATTTGGGGCCTTTTGTGGTTCCATATGAATTTTAGGATTGCTTGTTCTAGCTTCGAGAAGAATGCTGGTGCAATTTTGATTGGGATTGCATTGAGTGTAGATAGCTTTGGGTAGAATTGACATTTTAACAGTATTTATTCTTCCAATCCATGAGCACAGAATGTTTTTCCATTTCTTTGTATCTTCTTCAATTTCCTTCATAAGCTTTCTATAGTTTTCAGCATACAGATCTTTTACATCTTTGGTTAGGTTAATTCCTAGGTATTTTATGCTTCTTTGTGCAATTGTGAATAGCATCAGTTTTTTTATTTGTCTTTCCACTGCTTCATTATTAGTAAGGATGAACTGATTTCTGTACATTAATTTTGTATCCTGCAACTTTGCTGAATTCATGTATCAGTTCTAGCAGACTTTTGGTGGAGTCTATCAGGTTTTCCATGTATAGTATCATGTCATCTGCAAAAAGTAAAAGCTTAACTTCATCTTTGCCAATTTTGATGCCTTTGATTTCCTTTTGTTGTCTGGATTGCTGATGCTAGCACTTCCAACACTATGTTAAACAACAGCGGTGAGAGTGGACATCCCTGTCATGTTCCTGATCTCAGGGGGAAAGCTCTCAGTTTTTCCCCATTGAGGATGATATTAGCTGTGGGCTTTTCATAAATGGCTTTTATGATATTTAATTATGTTCCTTCTATCCCGACTTTCTTCAGGGTTTTTATTAAGGATGTTGAATTTTGTCAAATGCTTTTTCTGCATCGATTGACAGGATCATATGGTTCTTATCTTTCCTTTTATTATGTGATGTATCACATTGATTGATTTGTGAATGTTGAACTAGCCCTGCATCCCAGGAATGAATCCCACTTGATCATGGTGAATAATTCTTTTTATATGCTGTTGAATTTGATTTGCTAGTATCTTATTGAGAAATTTTGCATTCTTATTCATCAGGGATATTGGCCTGTAGTTCTCTTTTTTTACTGGGTCTCTGTCTGGTTTAGGAATCAAAGTTAGGCTGGCTTCATAGAATGAGTCTGGAAGTTTTCCTTCCCCTTCTATTTTTTGGAACAGCTTGAGGATAGGTATTATCTCTGCTTTAAATGTCTGGTAGAATTCCCCAGGGAAGCCATCTGGTCCTGGACTCTTGTTTGTTGGGAGAGTTTTGATAACTGATTCAATTTCTTCACTGGTTATGGGTATGTTCAAGCTTTCTATTTCTTGCTGTTTGAGTTTTGGTAGTGTGTGGGTGCTTAGGAATTTGTCCATTTCTTCCAGGTTGTCCAGTTTGTTGGCATATAATTTTTCATAGTATTCCCTGATAATTGCTTGTATCTCTGAGGGATTGGTTGTAATAATTCCATTTTCATTCATGATTTTATCCGTTTGGGTCATCTCCCTTTTCTTTTTGAGAAACCTGGCTAGAGGTTTATCAATTTTGTTTATTTTTTCAAAAAAAAAAACCAACTCTTGGTTTCGTTGGTCTGCTCTACAGTTTTTTTAGATTCTATATTGTTTATTTCTGCTCTGATCTTTATTATTTCTCTTCTTCTTCTGGGTTTAGGTTGTCTTTGCTGTTCTGCTTCTATTTCCTTTAGGTGTGCTGTTAGATTTTGTATTGGGGATTTTTCTTGTTTCTTGAGATAGGCCTGGATTGCAATGTATTTTCCTCTTAGGACTGCCTTCTCTGCATCCCAAAGCCTTTGGATTGTTGTATTTTCATTTTCATCTGCTTCCATATATGTTTTAATTTCATATCTAACTGCCTGGTTGATCCATTCATTCTTTAGTAGGGTGTTCTTTAACCTCCATGCTTTTGCAGGTTTTCCAGACTTTTTCCTGTGGTTGATTTCAAGCTTCATAGCATTGTGGTCTGAAAGTGTGCATGGTATGATCTCAATTCTTGTATACTTATGAAGGGCTGTTTTGTGACCCAGTATGCGATCTATCTCGGAGAAGGTTCCATGTGCACTCGAGAAGAGAGTATATTCTGTTGCTTTGGAATGCAGAGTTCTAAATATATCTGTCAAGTCCATCTGATCCATTTCACTCACAGAATCCCCCTTAGGATCTCTTGTAGGGCTGGTTTAGTGGTGATGAATTCCTTCAGTTTTTGTTTGTTTGGGAAGACCTTTCTCTCTCCTTCTATTCTGAGTAACAGACTTGCTGGATAAAGGATTCTTGGCTGCATATTTTTTCTGTTCATCACATTGAACATTCCCTGCCATTCGTTTCTGGCCTGCCAAGTTTCATTAGATAGGTCTGTCACTAGTCTTATCGGTCTCCCTTTATACGTTAGAGCATGTTTATCCCTAGCTGCTTTCAGAATTTTCTCTTTATCCTTGTATTTTGCCAATTTCACTATGATATGTTGTGCAGTTGATCGATTCAAGTTACGTCTGAAGGGAGTTCTCTGTGCCTCTTGGATTTCAATGCCTTTTTCCTTACCCAGATTAGGGAAGTTCTCAGCTATGATTTGTTCAAGTATACCTTCAGCCCCTTTCTGTCTCTCTTCCTCTTCTGGAATTCCTATTATACAGATATTGTTGGGTTTGATTGCATCACTTAGTTCTCTAATTCTCCCCTCATACTCCAGGATTTTTTTATCTCTCTTTTTCTCATCTTCCTCTTTTTCCATAATTTTATCTTCTAATTCACCTATTCTCTCCTCTGCCTCTTCAATCTGAGCTGTGGTCACCTCCATTTTATTTTGCACCTCATTTATAGCATTTTTTTAGCTCCTCATGACTATTTCTTAGTCCCTTGATTTCTGTAGCAACAGATTCTCTGCTGTCCTCTATACTTTTTTCAAACCCAGTGATTAATTTTATGACTATTATTCTAAATTCATGTTCTGTTATATTGCTTAAATCATTTTTGATCAATTCGTTAGCTGTCTCTACTTCCTGAAGTTTCTTTTGAGGAGAATTCTTCCATTTCGTCATTTTGGATAGTCCCTGGGGTGGCCCGAAACTGCAGGCCACTTTCCCTGTGCTGTCCTGAGTAACTTGTGTTGGTGGGCGGGGCCACAGTCAGACTGGTGTGTACCTTATCATCCCCTCTCCCAGGGGCAGGACTCATTGTGCAGTGGTGTGGCCCCTGTCTGGGCTACTTGCACAATGCCAGGCTTGTGGTGCTGGTTTGAGGGGATCTGGTATATTAGCCGGGGTGGATGTGCAAAGTGCACAGGGGTGGGAGGGACAGGCTCTAGCTCACTTTGCAGTTGGTGGTCCCCTGCAGGAGGGGCCCTGCAGCACCGGGAGAGAGGCCGCCCCATCGGAGGGATGGATCCACAGAAGCACAGCGTTGGGTGTTTGCACGGTGCAAGCAAGTTCGATGAACTGGTTCCCTTTGGGGTTTTAGCTGGGGGATGGGAGAGGGACATGGTGCTGGCCAGCACCTTTGTTCCCCACCGAGCTGAGCTCTGTCTTCCAGGGCTCAACAACTCTCCCTCCCATTGTCCTCTCACCCTTCCGCTCTCCGAGCAGAGCTGTTGACTTATAACATTCCAGATGTTAAATCCCACTGGCTGTCAGAACTCATGCAGTCTCCCCACGACCCGCTTTTGCAAGCCAGACTCGGGGATTTCGCCTTGCCGGGCCAGCTGCCCCTCCACTGCCCCGGCTCCCTCTCACCAGTCCATGTAGCGCACCGCCTCTCCGCCCTTCCTACCCTCTTCAGTGGGCCTCTTGTCTACACTTGGCTCCAGAAAGTCCGTACTCTAATCTTCTGATGGTTTTCTGGGTTATTGAGGCAGGTGTGGGTGGAATCTAAGTGATCAGCAGGACGAGGTGAGCCCAGCGTCCTCCTACACTGCCATCTTTTCTGGCAATTCCTCTCTTTCTTCTCATTTTGTATGATTAACAGAGGAAAGGGCAAATCCTTTTGGTGGAAAGTAACACCACCTTCAGTCCTTATAATGTTTTAATTCACAACATAATAAAAAGTTACAGAATCTGTCAAGCAGGAAAAAGTGACTAAAAAATGAGAGAAAAAACAAGAAAAGCTGATTTACAAAGGATTCATATACTGGAATTAGTGCAGAAAGGACTTTAAAATGACTGTGAGTACATTAAGAGATCAAAATATGGAAGATTAAACAGATAAAAATATAAGGAATCGTAACAGAAAATTAGAATCTAATTTTCAGAATCAAATGTAGACAAAAACAAAACAAAACAAAAACACCCAGAACAGATTCCCAGCAGACCTCAGGAAATACTAAAAGAATTTTTTTTTACGCTCGAATAAAACCCAACATAGTACAGGCATACAGGAAAGAAGGAAGGCACTTAAAGTCTCTGTGTGTGTCTGTGTATAATTTATACAAGTACATACACACACACACACATATGCAGCTTTTCACATATACCTCTATGTTCTATATTTCATATGCATGAAATGGAATAAGCAAGCAACAAAAATGTCCTGTGGTAATTTTAAAAAATGTAGAAAAGAAATGTAAGCTAGAACGAATACATGAATTCAGCAAAGGTATAAAATCAACATATAGAAATTGGTTGCATTTCTCTACAACAATAATAAAGCAGCAGGAAAGGAAATCAAGGAATCGATCCCATTTATAATTATACTAAAAACTGTAGGATACCTATGAATAAACCAAAGAGGTAAAAGATCTGTATTCTGAAAACTACTTAAGAAAGAAATTCAAGAGGACACAAAAAAATGGAAAAACATTTCATGCTCATAGACTGGAAGAACAGATATTTTTAAAGTCTTACTACCCAAAGCAATCTACACATTTAATGCACTCCCTATCAAAATACCGACAGTATTTTTCACAGAGCTAGAACAAACAATCCTAAAATTTATATGGAACCAGAAAAGACCTCAAATAGCTAAAACAATCCTGAAAAAGCAAAGCAAAACTGGAGACATCATATTTCCAGACTTCAAGCTGTATTACCAAGCTGTAGTCATTAAGACAGTAGGATGCACAAAACGAGACACAGATCAAGGGAATAGAACAAAAAACCGAGAAATGCTTCCTGCTTTCTGCTTCCTGCACAGAAGCAGGAAAGAATATCCAAGGGGAAAAAAAGACAAGTCTCTTCAGCAAATGGTTGGGGAAAGTGGATAGCAACATGCAGAAGAATGAAACTGGACCACTTTCTTACACCATACACAAAAATAAATTCAAAATGGATTGAAGACCTAAACGTGAGCCAGGAAACCATCAAAATCCTAGAGGATAACACAGGCAGCAACTTCTGATCTTGGCCATAGTAACTTATTACTAGACAAGTCACCAAAGGCAAGACAAACAAAAGCAAACATGAACTACTGGGACTTCATCAAGCTAAAAAGCTTCTGCACAGCAAAGGAAATAATCAACAAAACTAAAAGGTAACTGATACAATGGCAGAAGATATTTGCAAATGACCTATCTGATAAAGGGTTGGTATCCAAAATCTATAAAGAATAATCCAGTGAAGAAATGGGCAGAAGACATGAATAGACACTTTTTCAAAGAAGACATCCAGATGGCTAACAGACACATAAGATGCTCAACATCACTCATCATAAGGGAAATACAAATCAAAACCATGGAGATACTACCTCACACCTGTCAGAATGGCTAAAATTAAAAACACAAGAAACAACAGGTGTTGTCAAGGATGCAGAGAAAAGGGAACCCTCTTGCACTGCTGGTGGGAATGCAAACTGATGCAGCCACTCTGGACAACAGTATGGAGGTGCCTTATAAAGTTAAAAGTAGACCTACCCTCCAATCCTGTAAGCACTACTAGGTATTTACCCACAGGACACAAAGATACAGATTCAGATTCAAAGGGGTACATGTATCTCAATGTTCACAGCAGCATTATCAACAATAGTCAAACAATGGAAAAAGCCCCATTGTCCGTTGAATGATGATGGATAAAGAAGATGTGGTATATATACACACACACACACACACACACACACACACACACTGGAATACTACTCAGCCACCAAAAAGAATGAAATCTTGCCATACGCAACATTGTGGATGGAGCTAGAGTTTATTATGCTAAGTGAATTAAGTCAGGCAGAGAAAGGCAACTACCAATATAATTTCACTCATATGTGGAATTTAAGAAGATAAAACAGATGACTATATAAGAAGATGGGGGAAAAAAGAGACCGGGGGAATAAACCACAAGAGACTCTTAATGAACGAGAACTGAGGGTTGATGGAGGGAGGTGTGTGGGGGATGGGATGGATGGGTGATGGGCATTAAGGAGGGTACTTGCTGTGATGAGCACTGGATATTATAAGTAAGTGATGAATCACTGAAACCAATACTGCACTGTATGTTAACTAACTAGAATTTAAACATAATTTTTTTAATTCTCCCCTTCCTTTTATCTTTTCCTTCCTGAACAATTACACTTTCCAGAACAATTACATTTTAAAGCTATTAGATGGACAAAATAAGGTAGGCACCTACATGGGATAAGGCAACAGTACCCCAGAGTAAGGTATCAGAACATTATTAGTTCTAAGGAGAGTGCCCGGATTAAAGAGTAGCCTAACACAGGGTATCGTAAGCCAATCAGGGCAAGAAGAGAATCTCTGTGGAGGTGTGGCCTGGTATACAGTATCAGAGTCTGATCAGGATGAGGACAGTTTCCATGGAGACACAGATCCAGCTTGGCATGTGGGATGATCCCAAGCAGAATGCGGAAGGTGTCTCTAGGGTGGGGCAGCCTGACATAGAGTGGAAGATCCGGAGCAGAGTATATAAAATATCTTCATGGAGAGGCAGTCTGGATTGGGAAGTTGGATCCCCTACAGAAGAAGGGTGTCATCCAGGGATGGAAGGTGGCCCAGTTTGGTAGTCAGAGATCAAGCAGAGTAAGGAAAGGTAGTCTGGCCTGGGTTATTAGAGCCAGGGTAAGGAGGATGTCTACATCTTGAGCCATATCCTGAACAGAATAAAACACCCAAGCAGAGAGGCCCACGGTAAGAAATCAAAAGCCTAAGTAGGATGAGGAAGACACCCATGTGAAGAGGTAGTCCAGCATGGGGAGTCAGAGGCTAAAGTGGGTGAGAAAGGTTATCTATATGAATGGGGTGAGCATTGTGATGGGGGGGGGGGTGGAGAGAGTCCGAGACCAAATTGTGGGGAGGTTATCCATGTTGAGGGGTAGTCTAGCATGGAGTGTCAAAGCCCAAGCAGGGGGAGAAGCAGAACCACACAAAAAGGTAGCCTGAATGGAGGGTCAGAATCCAAGTAGTGAGTCAGAATCCTGGTTGGGAAGAGGATGGCAGGAGAGATGGGACATTAATTATAGAATGGGAGACTGGCCAAATAAAGACATAAAACACATCGGAAGTGAGGTTTCTCACTATTGGATAAGGGAGTTACAAATACAGAAAGAGAAAAAAAGTAAAATGAAATTCATTTAGAACTCCATATACTGGTGTGAGTTTATGGTTTTTAATAGATAAAGAAAAAATAAATGCAAATGAGTGTGTGTGTGTGTGTGTGTGTCTGTGTCTGTGTGTGTGTGTGTGTATGTGTGCATGCACATATCCACTGCGAGGGCTGGGAGCAGTCCAATAGCCATATGTACACCTAGTGCTCAAATCTTGGCTTCTAAATATCACCTTCCACTAGAAGAAACCAGGATCCTTGGAGAAATGGCCAATTCCAGAGGATGGCAAAGTACAAGATGAGCCTGAAATATCTTCTCATGCCAGAAACAAAGACATGTCCAAAAGATAACAGAGACATGTCAAATGGATACAGAAGCCTGCCTGAAGGGGCTGCCACAGGCCATCAGATCAGTGACATTTTCAGAATGAAAACAAATTACAATAGTAACGTTAAACGTAGTAAGAAAATATGATTTTTTACGATGCAAAATATTTGCAAACCTCATATCCAACAAAAAACATGTATCCAGAACAGATATAAAATCTAAATTAATCAGTTAAAAAACACAACAGTGCAATTAGAAAATGGCAAAACAACTTGAACACACTTCATCAAAGAAAATATACAGATGGAAAACAAGCACATGAAAAAATGTTCATCATCATTATTAGCCTTTTAGGGACATGCAAATCAGAATGACAGGGAATACCCCTATATACTTATTAGGATGGCTAAAATAAAAAATATTGGGAGTACCAAAAGCTGATAAGGATACAGAGAAACTGGATCCCTCAAACTTTGCTAGTAGAAATGTAAAATGGTACAATCACTGTGAAAAATAATTAGGCTGTTTCTTACAAAATATACATATACTCATCGTACAACCCAACAATCACACTCCTGGGCATTTATCCTACAGCAGAGATTCTCAACCTTGGAGCTAACAGACATTTTGAACCAAGTAATTCCTTGTGGGGACTGTCCAGTGTATTCTAGGATCTTATCATCAGCAGTCCTGATGCCAATAGAAAATTCCTTCCTAGTTGTGACAATCAAAAATGTCTTCAGATATTGCCAAATGTCTCCGTGGGACAAAATCACCCCTGGTTGACAGTCACTGTCCTAGAGAAATAAAACTTACGTTCATGTAAAAATAAGTACATGGATTTTCACAGCAGCTATGTCAGCAGTAGTAAAAACCTAGCAACAATCAAATGTCCTTCTACAGAATAAGCTGTGATATGTTCATACATTTGAATACTACTTAGCAATAAAAAGAAATACTGATACATACAATAACCCAGATGGATCTCTAGGTCAGTGGGCTGAGTAAAGACAGCTAATCTCAAAAGGTTATATGCTATATGACTCCATTTATAGAACCTTCTCCAAATGACAAAAGCATATAGTAGAAAAACAGATCACTGATTTGCAGGGGTTAAAGAAGGCAAGGGGCAGGGCACAATAGTGTACTGTAAAGGGAATTCCTTTGTGATGACAGAACTCTGTATCTTGATTAGGATAGTGGTTATATGAATCCATGTGATTAAATTTCACAGAATTATACATATATACATTTAAAAACAAGCGCATGCAAAAACTGATGAAATCAGATGAAGGTCTATAGTCTAGCTTATTTGTACTGTATTAATGTCAATTTCCTGGTTTTGATAATGTACTAAAGTTATGTAAGATATTACATTGAGTGATGGGTACCTGGGACTCTCTAAACTATTTTTGTAATCTCTTCTGAGTCTATATATTTTTAAAGTAAAAAGTAAAAAAGACCCACTGAATGAAATAAGAAAGCATGCTTCTATATGGATATAATAAACAAACTCAAAGTTTACAAAGGAATGAGATAGTTACATAATGTCATAGTACTTTCCACAAGAGACTTAATTACAAAGGGGAAAAGAGTAACTTTCCAGTGAAGGAAACTAGCAGCCAAAACCTTATTAAGTAACTAATGTATAGTTGTCAGTGCGACAAATGAAAATTATGCAACATCTGATAAAATATCATGAGAACTGAATGTCACAACTGTCATATTCTTGCCCAAAATACATAACCCAAACCTAATCGTGAGGAAATATCAAATACAAATCGAAAAACATTCTACAAAATAAATGATCTGTAATCTCCCAAAGGTCAAGAAAGTGAAGGAAAGACTAAAGCAATGTTCTAGAAAAGAATTAGAGCCATGGCAACTAAGTGAAACATGTGGTTTGAACTGCCTCCTCTTGTTATAAAAATCCTTATGGGAACAACCAGAAAACCTGAATAGTATCTGTAATACAGCACTGATGTTGGGGTGCCTGGGTGGCTCAGTCAGTTAAGTGTCTGACTTCAGCTCAGGTCATGATCTCGCAGTTCATGAGTTCGAGCCCCGCACAGGGCTCAGTACTGACAGCTCAGATCCTGGAGCCTACTTTGGATTCTGTCTCCCTCTCTCTCTGCCCTTCCCCTGCTCACACTCTGTCTCTGTCTCAAAAATAAATAAACATTAAAAAAAATAATAACAAAATACAGCACTGATGTTAATTTCCTGATTTTTATGGCTTTATTGGGGTTATGTAGGAAAATGTTCTTTCATATAGGAAATGATATAGTGATGGGCAGCATGTCAAAAACTTACTCCCAAATGGTTAAGGATAAAAAAAAAGGAGATATTTACATAATATTCTCAGATGCTAACGCAGATAACAATTCAGTAAAAATAAAGATTTCAACATGACAGTTGATCAACTGGGCCAAACTGACGTAACATATACAAAATAGCACATATAGGAACTACAGAATACATACTCCTTTCAACTGCACATTGATAAAAATAAAAATATACCATAACATGAAGCAATTATAATGTTTAAATATACTGAAATCATTCAGAATACTATCTCAGTGACCACAATGGAACTAACTAGAAACAAGCAATAATTAGAAAGTTCCTATATAACTGGAAATTAAGAAACACATCTCAGGGTGCCTGGGTGGCTCAGTCGGTTAAGCGTCCAACTCTTAGTTTCAGCTCAGGTTGTGATCTTATGGTTCACGGGATCAAGGCTTACGTCAGGCTCTGTGCTGACAGCATGGAGCCTGCTTGGGATTCTCTCTCTCCCCCTCTCTCTGCCCCTCCCCTGCTTGCTAGCACACACGTGCTCGCTCTCGCTCTCTCTCTATATATGTATATATGTCTCTCAAAATAAATGAACATTTATTTAAAAAAACACATCTCTACATAACCCATAGAACAACAACAAAAAACTGTAACAGAAATGAGAAAATATTTAGAGGGAGGCGAGTGGGGGATGGGTTAGATGGGTGATGGTATTAAGGAGGGCACTTGTTATAAGCACTGGGTTTTGTACATAAGTGATGAATCACTGAATTCTATTCCCGAGAGCTTGTGTGGAGGTTCTAGCAGGGGAGCACAGCTACTCCTATACCCTTGACCGAAGAACGGTCCTCCTCTATCAGGGAAGGTCATCCTCTTCCACCAAGCGCGCAGCTTCAGGAGGGACACACATGGAGTGGTGAGGGAGGAAGGGGCCACTTGCCTAGCCAGCCATATCAGCCAAATCAACCCCGGCGATCAATGAGGTGACAGATGTCGCAGCCAGATCGCCCTCACATCCTGAATTCTATTCCTGAAACTAATATTGCACTGTATGTTAACTAACTAGAATGTAAATAAAACTTTAGAAAGAAAAAAATGAGAAAATACTTAGAATAAAGATGATGATGAGAAACTACATAAAAATCTGTCTATATAAGGAAAAGACTAAACATTAATGAATATGAAAAAAACCTGTATATTCTCAGAAGGTAGAAAAAGACCATTAGGTTAAAATCCAAAACAGAAGGAAAAAAATAAACATAGTAGCAAAAACCTTAAAAAGAAAACATACACTAGAGGATCAACAAAACCCAAATCGTTTAACCCCCAGAAAGAGCAATTAAGTAAAAAAAGAGGAAACGAAAATTAACAATATCAGACATAAAAAAGTTAATATCACTACAGATTGAGAAATTGAAAGGGTAGGATACTATGAAAATAACTCATGTCAACAAATTTTGACAAGTTAAAATAGAAAAAATTACTTAAAAAATTTTTAAAACTAAAGCAAATTTACATAGTCATATCTATTAAATAAATTGAATCTATAATAAAAACTCCAGGCCATGATGGATTCACTGGTGAATTCTGCCCAATACCTAAGAAAGAAAGAATACCAACCTTAGACAAACTCTTTCAAAGTATCCTAATATATTTATGAGGTCAGCCCAATGCTCATACCAAAAGATATTACAAGAAAAGAAAATTATAGGTAAATATCTCCATAGATATTTTACAAAGATGTAAAAATAAAATGTTAGGTAGCAATTAAGGATAATATATAAATTAAGGGTGAATATGGTAATCTCTATAACATGTACTGTAATGAAGTCTGGCTCCATTTTTGATATTTCACTACTGACTTCTTTTTAAGCATCACCTATGGCCCTACATCTGAACAGGCTGATAAGAAAGCCTGAATGTGAGTACCTCCTTCTTTGGCACCAACAGAAAATG
Organism: Prionailurus bengalensis; assembly: GCF_016509475.1. Classification (NCBI taxonomy): domain Eukaryota; kingdom Metazoa; phylum Chordata; class Mammalia; order Carnivora; family Felidae; genus Prionailurus; species Prionailurus bengalensis. Next base: position 90,051,472 of record NC_057354.1, on the reverse strand, counting down.
TAAACCTCCCATACACAGAACCCATTCCCAGTTCTACTTCCTAGCCACTATAAGCCCATCCACTCATTCTGCCCAAGATGGCCTGGACCTGTTTGTGCCCACCCAGCTCTCCCCAGGAGTCCCTATGTGAATAATAAACTTCCTCTCAAATCCTCTTGGTGTGAAAAATGTAATAACCCTACATATCTAAACCAAATTTGGGGCGGGATCCATCCCATTTATCAAAAAAATATGTATATAAAAAAGCCAATAAGGAAAATAAGACAAAGTAATAAAAGATGCATGATCAATACAAAGGATGGCAGGAAAGAAGGGACAAAAACCAGATGACACAAATAGAAAACAAAACGTAATATGGTAGATTTAATTCAAACAACACCAATCTGACACGTACTCTTTCAGAAAATGATGAAAAAGTGAATATTTCCCAATTTTTCTTTTTTTGGAAGCCACCATAGCTCTGTAATCAAAAAGATTATAGACCCCTAGGGGTGCCTGGGTGGCTCAGTTGATTAAGCCTCTTGACTCTTGATTTCTGCTCCAGCCATGATGTCATGGTTCGTGAGGTCAAACCCCGCATCTGGCTCCATGCTGTCAGTGTGGAACCTGCTTGGGATTCTCTCTCTCCCTCTCTTTCCCTCCCCCACTCATGTCCTCTCTCTGTCTCTCTCAAATAAACAAAAAAAATTAAAGACCAATGTTAGCAAATTGAATTCAGTAATAAATATAAAAAAGTTTATATTTATCCCAATAATGTAAGATAAAATTTAACATTCAAAATCTAATCAATGTAATTCACATCAATGAAAACAGGAGAATACACATATGATCACCTCCATAAAGCATTAAAAGCATTTGACAAAATTCAATTCCCACTCATAATAAAAACTCATAGCAAACTAACAACAAAAGAGGATATCCTTAATCTGATAAAGATCATCTATTAAAAATTTACAGGTAATATCACACTTGATGAAAAACTAAATCCACAAGATGTCTGCTCTTACTACTTCTACTTGATATTATACTGAATGTCCTAGCCAGTGTATTAGGTAAGAAAAAGAAACAAAGCCACGAAGACTGGAAAGAAAGGAGTAAAACTGCTCTGTCTGCTCCCTGACAATGTGATTTTCTATGAAGAATAAACATCATACCTGGGGTTACTCATTAAATTTAAACAAGACAGTCCCTAAATCTTAGGGGAGTTACTGAACATAAAACAGAGGACAACAGATATGCCTCAATTTAAACAATGGAACTATTAGTTTATCTAAATACTCTATGGTCATAGTACCTATTGCCCTAAATTATCCCATAGGAAGCTCTGGCCCATAAGTAAGAAATTAAAATTAAAATTAAAATTAAAATTAAAATTAAAATTAATCTGTTGACATTTGTAAGCCGGCTTAACAACAGTATTTCTATTATACAAGCAACAAATAATTAGAAAATAAAAATTTTCAAATACCATATACAATGGCATCAAAAAAACGTAAAATATTTAGGAATAAATTTAACAAAAGATGTGCAAGGCCTACACACTGAAAATTACATGTTACTGAGAGACATTAATAAGCAGAAAAAAATGTTCATGCATGGGAATACTTGGTATTATTAAGATATCAATCATTCACAAAATGATCTACAGATTCAATGCAATACCAAACAAAATCCCAAGTAGCATTTTTAGAGAAATCAGTAAGGTTATTCTAAAATTTATATTGAAATGCAAAGGACTTAAGATAACAATAATGTTGAAAATTTTTCTTAAAAAGTTACAGGACAACTTGATTTTAAGACTTACTATAAATCAAGACATCATGGTATTGGTATAAAAACAGATAAATTAAAGGAATAGAGTAAGAACTCAAAAATAAACCCACACATAGGAGGCCAACTGATTTCTGACAAAGATGCCAACTAAATTCAATAAGGAAATAATCAAGATTTCAGAAATGGTGCTGTAATATCTAAGAAAATGATCCTCAAATTGCATATATTACAGACTTAAAACATAAAGTTAAAACTATATTTCTAGATGAAAACATAGGAGAAAATTTTCAACACATTGGGTTAGGCAATATTTTCTTAGAGAAGACATGAAAAGTACTAACCTTAAATGAAAAACTAACAATTTTTGTAAAAAATAACACTTTCTCTTCTTCAAAAGGTACCAGTAAGAAAACAAAAATCAGTATGGAAACCAATTTGACAATAAACTTCATATATTGAAAAAAAAACAAAACAAAAATCAAACCACAGTCTGTGAAAAAAGTACGTGTAATACACAGATAATTTGTATCTGAAATATATAAAAAAAACTTTCATAATAATGAGACAAACAATCAAATAAACGAATGGGACCACAGACACTTCATAAAGACATCCAAATATCAAGCAAACACAGAAAAGATGGTTAGCGTCATAAGTCATCAGTGAAACACAAATTAAAGCCACAATAACATACTCTTTCACATCCACATTTAAAATGGCTCATAACAAAAACAACTTGAAATATCAAGTGTTGGTAAAGATGTGGAGTAATTCGAACTTGCATATACTTTGATGGGAATGAAGAAATGGTACATTTGGTTCCAGTGCTGGGTAACCATAACAGACCCAGTCTCTCTCAACTGTATACATAAAACCTAGAGAGTCTACACAGAGCACCTATCAGAAGACTGAAAAATAACAGAAGTAGGCAAATTGGTGAAGATGATCAACATTCGAAGCACTATCAAAATGGTTTAAGTCTGGGGCACCTGGGTGGTTCAGTCAGTTAACTGTCTGACTTCAGCTCAGGTCATGACCTAACAGTTCTTGAGTTTGAGCTCCACCTCGGCCTGTCTGCTGTCAGCACTGAGCAGGCTTCGGATCCTCTATTTCCCTCTTTCTTTCTCTGCCCCTCCCTCATTCACTCTTGCTTGCTTTCTCAAAAATAAATAAACATTAAAAAAAATTTTAATGGTGATATCAGTTTACCATTCTTTCCTTTGTCATCCACTGGGGTCTGAACTCAAAATAGCTTGAAACCTGGAGGTGGGCCCTAGCACAGACAAAAACCTCCAGAAGCCCTCTAGTCAGGACAGAGGAGCGGGAACTGAAATAGCATGAAAATCTTTTTTCTGTGTCTTCTAGTAAGCTCAAACACTCAAGTAATCTCATGGTGGCAGTAGTACAGCAGTAACAAGGGCTAGGAAGAGCTTAAAATTCTGAGGGAGGAAAAATTTTCTCTTCCAATATAGGAGGTTTGGTTTCAAGAGTGTGGGACAAACCTCTGTTGATCTTTCCCCTCTGTACTGAGCCACCTGAAACGGACACAAAGTAGTCACAGGATGTATACAGAAGAGAAGGGGTAAATTAAGTTCCAGCTTTCTGTCCTGGGACTCAAGAAAGGAGAGCTCAGGGGCGCCTGGGTGGCGCAGTCGGTTAAGCGTCCGACTTCAGCCAGGTCACGATCTCGCGGTCCAGTCCGTGAATTTGAGCCCCTCGTCAGGCTCTGGGCTGATGGCTCAGAGCCTGGAGCCTGTTTCCGATTCTGGGTCTCCCTCTCTCTCTGCCCCTCCCCCGTTCATGCTCTGTCTCTCTCTGTCCCAAAAATAAACAAAAACGTTGAAAAAAAAAAAAAGATTATAAAAAAAAAAAAAAGAAAGGAGAGCTCAAGGGGTAACTGTAGAAAGAAAATCAACTCCTTAACATATGTTTATAATCTCCTGGGCCTATCCCTGAGCCATGCGTGTGTGGATCTGAACCTAAAGAGCATACCTAAACTTTGAGAACAGAAGTATGGGATAGCCTACTACCCAAGTTCGGACTGGCCACTGGGTACACACACATGCAGGTCAAATGTGGATAGCAGTGCAAAAGCTCTGAAAGTTGAACTCACACGGAACTATAACCCACAGAAGGCTGGTTATAATTTGTAACCTGAATGCAAATGGGTTGATTGCCTGCTAAAACAAAAATATCGAAAATTTCTATAGGATTTAAATGAGACTAGTTATCTCACAATATTATGAAATACAATCCACAATTACTCAGCATATGAAGATCCAGAAAAACCTAAACTCATGTGGGAAAAGAAAATCAACAGACACCAATGCTGGGATGAAAGACGTGTTAAAATTATCTGACAAAAACTTTAAGGAAGCTATTATAAAATCCCGCAACATGTAAGAGTGGATACCCTCAAAAGTAATGACAAGACAAGGTCTCAGCAAATAAAGAGAAGAAACAGCAGAAAAAAATTTTAATGTTTATTTTTAAGAGAGAATGAGTTGAGAAGGGGCAGAGAGAGGGAGATAGAGAATCTCAAGCAGGCTCTGCCCAACGTGGGGCTCGACCTCACAAACTGTGAGATCATGACCTGAGCCGAAATCAAGAACTGGATGCTTAACTGACTGAGCCACCCAGGCACCCCGAAATGGCAGATATTTTAAAACTAAAAAATGATACAAGTGAAATAAAATACTCACTGGATGAGCTCAATGGCAGAATGGAAATGTCAGAGGAAAGACTTAGTGAACTCCAAGACAGAAAAACAGAAATTATTCAATCTGAACAAGAGAGGGGGAAAAAAAAAGATTGGAAAAAAAAAAATCAACAGAGCTTCAGGGACTTGTAAGATAATACCAAAAACATTTGTGTCATCAGAGATGTAGAAAGAGAAGAGAAAGAATGTGGTACAGAAAAAATACTTGAATAAATAAGGGCTAAAACTGCCTCAATATGATGAAAGATAAAAACCATTAGCACAGCAAACTCCAAACAGGATAGTCCAAAGAAATCCATGCCTACAAACATCATGACCAACTGATTCAAAGCAAAACAAAAAAAGGAAAGCAACCAGGGAAAAATAACACATTGCTTCAAATGTACAGGAGAATAATGATTCCAAAACTGTAGAGTTCTCATCAGAAACCATGGAATTTAGAGAGAAGCAAAATATTTTTCAAGTACTGAAAGAAAAGGACTGTCACCCCAATTGCATAAGCCATAAAAAAAAAATCAGTAAACTGGACTTCATTGAAATTAAAAACCTTTGTTCTGTGAAAGACTCAATACATTAAGTAGATGAAAAGATAAGTCACATACTACAAGAAGGTATTTGCCAGCAACATATCCAGCAAAGGTTGTATATCCAAAACATACTCAGAACTCACAAAATTTAACAGTAAGAAAATAAAACCCTATTATAAAATCATTTTCACCAATAAGGATGGTAAAAAAAAATCACAGGAAGTGAAGAAAAGCCATTAGGGAAATACAAATGAAAACTATATTGAAGTATCCCTGTACAACTATAAAAATGGCTAAAGTATATGGACACTACAAAATGCTGACAAAGACACAGAGTAACTGGAACATGTATTATTGCTAGTGAAAATGCAAAGATAAACAGTTCTTGCACGGTTAACCACACAAATACACCACATGACTCAGCAATCCCACTCCTGAATATTTACCCTACAGAAACAAACACTGACACACAAATGTTTACAGCAGCTCTAACTGTAATCACACCCCAAAGTTGAAACAACACAAATATCCTTCAAAGAATGAATGCATGGATTAACAAACTGTGGTAATCTGTACAAAAGAATTGTCATATAAAGGAATAATAAAATATTACTGTTTTTAATAAAGCAATAAAAAGTAAAACATCTGCTTCATAAAAAAAGATGGATGAATCTTAAATGTGCTTCTCAAAGTAAAAGAAACTAAACCCAGAGGCTGCTACATATCTTATTATTTCATTTATAGGACACTCTAGAAAGGCTAAGAAAAGGACAAAGCAGGAATTACCAGGGGTCACAGGAGGAATTGTCTCTAAGGAGATGACATGCAGAAATTTTTGGATAGAAATGCTTTGTATGAAACTGTGATGGTAGATTTATCACAAATGATAGAATTGTACACCACAAAAAGTTTTGCACTATGTAAATTATTAAAAATTAACCAAAATCAACCAAGGGCAAAGATGGAATGCAGGATGTGACAAATGAAACTAACTGTATTATAAATGAATCATGTACTGACACACAGTGTATAGAAAAGAAAAAAAAAGAACACGACCTAAGAAATGTCAGCAGTGTTTTGACTGGATACCATAACGCTAAATTCAAAAGAAAGGTAGGTATATATAAACACTGTACTCAAGTAGGAGAATTTGTTTTTCACCTGGGAATTCTGAAACTATCTAATTTATATACTAGGGTAAATATATTGCAGATAATGAGAGCCAGGTTTATTACTACTGAAGAAAGAAGTTAAAAACAAGGGTAAAAGTTTATAATCAACCCTGTGGTTCAAGATTAGTTGAAGGTATCAACACTGACCTGTGGTTTAAAAAATATTTACATATACAAATATACACAAACACATACACATTAACAGAGATGAGAATAAGCAGAGAAGTAGGTATATGCATGAGTTAATATACATACATATAATCCTGAGCTTTATTAACTGCTAGAAGCACTGACATCCTAGTAACAATGAGCTAACCTGGTGCTATACCTTTGGTTCTAAGTACTATTCTCCATTGTTGAAAGAAGGGTACTGAAGTCCCTTACTAATATATTGTTATCTATTTCTCCCTTCAGGTATGATTAGTATTTGCTTAATACACTTAGATGCTCCAATGTTGGTTGTGTACATATTTACAACTGTTTATCATCTTGTTACATCACCTGACCCCTTTATTGGTATATAATGGCCTTCCCTGTCTCCTGTTACTGGTTTTGGCTTAAAGCCTATTTTGTCTAATAGGAGTATAGCTCCTATATTGAATCCATACTGATATACATGAATAACTAAAGGAATAAATAAATGAGGGAGGAACAACAGCTCTTGCTTGCAGAAAAATTCCAATTAATACATGTAGAAGGAATGAAAGTATAAAAACTCCATCCGAATACCAGAGTGGTAATTGCTACAAGCAAGATCCAGTGATGAAGCCTAAAATTAGTGATCAAAGTTTTAAGCAGAAACAAGATATTTGCATAGTCTACCAGTTTCTACCCAAATATCTAGTATTTAAAAAGGAAAAACAGTAACTGTACAGTGAAGAACCTTGGTAGACATCACTTTAGCCAAGTGATCAAGGTTAACCTCACCAGTAATGCGTATCAACTTAATGTGCTCCCCAATGAAATGCACTGAAAATGCATAACCTCAACCTAGTCTTGAGACATCAGAGAAAACTAAATCAAAACTTTCTCCACTAAGTGAAATTAGTCAGAGAAAGACAAAAATCATCTGACTTCACTCATATGAGGACTTTAAGAGACAAAAAAGATGAACATAAGGGAAGGGAAACAAAAATAATATAAAAACAGGGAAGGGGCAAAACAGAAGAGACTCATAAATATGGAGAACAAACAGGGTTGCTGGAGGGGTTGTGGGAGGGGGGATGGGCTAAATGGGTAAGGGGCATTAAGGAATCTACTGAAATCATTGCTTCACTATATACTAATTTGGATGTAAATTTTAAAAAACAAAAAATAAAGTTAAATTAAAAAAAACAAAAAAACTTTCTCCAAAATAACCAATTCTCTTTAAAGTGTCAAGATCATAAAAAAACAAGGACTTGGGGCGCCTGGGTGGCGCAGTCGGTTAAGCGTCCGACTTCAGCCAGGTCACGATCTTGCGGTCCGTGAGTTCGAGCCCCGCGTCAGGCTCTCGGCTGATGGCTCAGAGCCTGGAGCCTGTTTCCGATTCTGGGTCTCCCTCTCTCTCTGCCCCTCCCCCGTTCATGCTCTGTCTCTCTCTGTCCCAAAAATAAATAAACGTTGAAAAAAAAACACAAAAAAACAAAAAAACAAGGACTGACACAGATTATTGAAAATAAAGGAGACAGGACCACTAAAATGTAAAGTGGCATCTTGGGTTGGATCTGAAGCAAAAAATGTTCATGTGCATAAAAATGAGATGAAATCCAAATCACTCTACATTTTAGTTATAATTTTATATGAAGGATAATTTCTTAGTTTTGGTATATGTTTTATGGTTATGATGTTACGGTAAGATGTTAACACAGGGGAACATCTGGTAAAGGACATACTGGTAACCTCCAAGATATTTCTCAATGATCTCTGCCTCTTGGTAATTCATACCCTTGTGTATCTCTAGCCGTTGAGGGTGAGCTGGAAATACTGATTCACTTCTACTGAACAGAATATAGCACAAATGGTGAGATTCCCTTACAAGGTTAGGTTACAAAGACTAAGACTTTTGCCCTGGGCATCCTCTCTTGTTCTCTCACATGCTCACTCAGAGGGAAGTTTAGCTGTCATATTTGAGCTGCCTTATGGAAGGAAGGGAGTGATGTCTCTGGCCAATAGTCATGTGAACAAGCCTGGAAGTACATCGTCTCAGTCAAGTCTTGAAATGGGACCAGAGCTGCAGACAATACCTTGTTTGCAACCCCATAAGAGACCCTGAGACGAAAGCACCCAGCTAAGCCTCACCTAAATTTCTGACCCACAGAAAACCATACTAACATTGGGATAATATTTATTATTTTAAGCTGCTACATTTCAGGGTAATAGGTTACACATCAAAAAATAATTAATACAAGAACTCTACCACTTTTGTAACTCTTTAAATTTAAAATCTCAAAATAAAAAGCTTTAAAAATACTTAATACATATATGCTTACACATTTTATATACACACACGTATACAGATGAGTATGTATGTGTATATATGTAGTTTGAATTATTATGAACTTTGGAGTCAGACAAACCTAGATTAGAATGCCATTTCTAACACTTAATAATAGACATGTGATCCTGGGCAAAACGTCTAATTTCTCTAAGTATTAGGTTTTTTTTTAAATTTTTTTAATGTTTATTTATTATTAAGAGACACAGCGTGAACAGGGGAGGGGCAGAGAGCGAGGGAGACATAGAATCGGAAGCAGGCTCCAGGCTCTGAGCTGTCAGCACAGAGCCCAACACATCCTTGAACTCACAAACTGTGAGATCATGACCTGAGCCAATGTCGGACACTTAACCGACTGAGCCACCCAGGACCCACCCCCCCCAAATATTAGGTTTTTAAAATATATAAATTGAGGTAATAATATCTACCTCTGATGATTATATTAAGGTTAAAATGATACCTACATCTACTATACCAGATGGCATTTAGTACATTTTGAACAAATGGCATTATTATTTAGTGCATATTTATAATCATCTACTATTTTCTTCTCATTCCAGGAATTCAACTCTAATTCAGTATTATAATACTGAAAGCAGAGACTGACCCTGTTTTTTAGGCCCAATCCAATTCTAAATCACCAACTTTTAGAGCTACAAGGGACCTTTTAGCTTTCCAATTCTTTCCTTCCACCATCAATCCCATAGGAGTGCCAAAGATATTAAATGACTTGTCCAAGAGAATACCTTGAAAGAAGAGCTGAAAGCAGGACTCAAGATCAGAGAGACACTACCATGCAGTGAACAAGCACTTGCTTTAATTAAAAAGACCACACTAGAATGCCCACTCTCTTGCTTATAAACAGCATTATCTCACATAAATAAAAGTACAAAGTAGCAATATCAGTGTCTCAGTTTCCCAGAGGGTAAATAAGGATACCACCACTCACCTCATAGGGTTATTACAATCATTAAATGAGATAACATATAAGTCCCTCATGGCCATTACTACCACATGTGGATGCTGAATAAATATTATTTCCCTTCCTTCTTTCCAAGCCCAGGGTTCTTCACTATGATGTGCTGCCTTCTCAACTATGTGGTAGAACATGAAACACAAAGGGTAATTCCATTCAAAATGTAAAAGTGAATGAATGATAGTCTTAAATTAGGCTAAATAATATAAATCTAAGGCATTTAGCCCTGAACTCAGTTTCCTTTCCTATAATAGACTCTAAGGTGGAACATCACAATAGAGAGCACATTACATTGATATGCATTACCAGTGATGTTAGCCTTGATAACTGGCAAAAATGATGTCTGCCAGGATTCTCTACTGGAAAGTTACTTTCTAATTGTAAATACTAAATATTTGAGGAGAACCATGAAATGGAAACTAAAAGAAGGGAGAGAGAGAGCACACACAAGCAAGTGAGTAAGCTCATGTACATATCCCAAAGTCTGGTCTTCAGCACACTTCCAATACAATAATTAGTAAAGTGTACCATGGATGATCAAAGACTTTTCTCAGAGTAATTCAAAGTTTTGAAATACTTGATGTCAAGTCTCGTCAAAAGCCCTCTGAAATTATAAATACATTACTTTCAAGTGTTTTCTCTTACTTAGGCATTTATGCCTTGGAATACCTAGATTAGTCAGATACAACCTCCCCTAAGAGAAATCATACTGCCTTTCCCCCAAGAACTTGCATTTGCTTAAGTATTTAAAACCCTTTATCACAAATTCCATCAGCTTGCTTGTCATCACAATGAGACTCACCGATCTGCAGATACTGGAATCCCTTCTGGACTGGAATATCCTTCCAAATCTGAAATGTTCACTTGTGTCTGCCTTGAGGTTACTATCTGGCTATTCTGAAAAGGTATGGTTTTCAAGTCCTGAGAAATAGTATTACTATCTGGAAGAGGAGACTGTACAACTTGGAAGTCCGGTGAAGATTTAAGTCCTAGAAAACCTAAAGATTCTTGATTCTGTGCTACAGGTTTACTGGCCGATAATTTGGAGGTTGGTTCCAATGATCTTGAAGATATAGTCTGTAGGTCAGAGTTAAACTCACTATTCATCCTTGTTTTAGAAGCAGGATCCAATGAATGCAATCTTTTATCTAAGGTTCCACTATCCACCTTGGAAGGAGTCTTGGGATAAAGAGTTATACGAACACAAGAAAGTGCTTTTCTATTTGAGGGTGGAGTAGATGCAGATGATACTAATGTACACTGATTTGGGACTGGTTGGGAGACCACAGAATCGAACTTGGCTTCAACATTTATCATATTAGAAATGTATGACTTAAACTTATGTTGATTATTCTTTTCTACTACATAATCCTGACCTTGAGGAAAGGGGGAATGGTATTTTCCCATGTGATCTACATCTGGGGCTTTGCTTTGTTCAAAGAGCTGACGTTGTTCAAGAAAAATGGAAGAAGGAAGGTCTGAAGCTATATAATCCTGACCTTGAGGAAAGGGAGATTGGTTTTCTCTCATCTGATGATCTAAATGTGGGGCTTTGCTTTGTTCAAAGAGTTCTCGTTTTTCAAGAAAAATGCGACAAGGAAGGTTCGGAGCTACATAATCCTGATGTTGAGGAGGGGGAGAATGGTATTTTCTCACATGGTGATCTGTGTGTGGGGCTTTGCTTTGTTCAAAGAGCTCTTGTCGTTCAAGTAAAACGTGCGAAGAAAGATCTGGAGTTATAGCTACAGTCTTCTCTTTTACTCCTAGTGTGGAACTTGGTCTGCTCACGCTAATGAGAGTATGGTTATCAGAAAAATGAACTTCCTTGACACTGCTATACTTTGCACTGGTACTGGGCTCAGAATCACTGCCTTTAAAATCTGATCTTTCTAAGAGTTTTTCGTCTTGCTGAGAATGTTCAATAGATAATTTTTGACTCTGCCTACTACTTTCTGCTAAAATAGTCACAGCGGTATCTGGCGAATGACTAACAATTTTAAATGATGAAGGGGAAGAGGTTTTCTGTTCTAGATCTCTGGGAGGATTTTGCTCTTCAGTGAAATGAGAATTAAATACCCCCACAGATGCTCCAGTACACTGGCTACCTTCAGTAACACCAACCTTAAGAACAGAGGAATCTGAAAAGCATTTAGAGTGTCGGTGAGATGCAAAAGTGATGGAAGTAGTAAACTTTTTCATGGGTTCTGAGGGAAGCATATGTGATGAAGAATGACAATCCATTTCTTCGGGTGGCACAGGTTCTACTAATTCTGATAGCCAAGGGTCTATCTTTTCATGGAAAGGCATTCGAAGACCCTGGCTAATTCTGAAGTCATCAGCTGTAAAGTTCTGAAAGGGGGAAGGACTTCGTAACTGCAAGGAATTCCAAACTTTGAAATGGGGGTTACTCTGGTCTAATGATTTGGAAAGGTTGATGTGTCTGGTTTTCCATGATGATGGACTCCGCTGTCCTCTGATAATGTCTGAGGGGTCAGCAGGTCTGAAAACATAAGGGTGGCTATCCAATTGTGGTTGTTTGGCAGTTAGAGTCCTGAAACATCCTTTTTCATGGCTCTCAATAATGATGTGACCACATACAGCTTCTGGGTTGCATCTTATTCCCTGTGGACTCGGCAAACCCTGGAAGATATAAACAAATTCTTACTTGAAATAGTCCAAATAGTGTTATATAAAAATAAGTTATATATCCAGGCTAAGACGGACCACAAAGTTCCTGTTGATCTTTACAATAAAACAAGAATACAACAAAAAAAGACAGTTAACTATAGAATAAAATAGCTCATGATAATTAGGACGACACAGTTAATTTCTTCTAAAAAATGTTTCACTAAAGTAACAAATATAAAACCCTCAATTGTCCCCCAGTATTCTCACCATTTTTCTTTTAGTAACAGAAGCCCCTTACCCTAACCATGTGCTGGTCACATGGCCACAAAACTGGAGATCTTTCCACTTTCCTTTGTAGCTAGGTGAGACCATATGACTAGGTTTAGGCCAATAGGAGATGAGCAAAAGTAGTAAGTATAACTTCTGCTTCCTGTCTTTAGAAAACCAAATTCTTGGGGCTCCTGGGTAGCTCAGTCAGTTAAGCATCTGACCTCGGCTCAGGGCATGAGCTTGTGGTCCGTGAATTTGACCCCAGCATTGGGCTCTGTGCTGACAGCTTTGGAGAGTGCTTTGGATTCTGTGTCTCCCTCTCTTTCTGCCCCTCCCCTGCTTGCTCTCTCTCTCTCTCTCTTAAAAATAAAATTAAAAAAAAAAATAAAAAAGAAAAGCAAATTCTTGACCTCCATGTTCCCTTACTACCACCATCACTACCATCACCATTTACTCTTGCCACCTAAAAATGATAGTATCTAAAACAATCAGAAGCCATGTGTAAAAATGGCTCAGCTGCCCAAGCCAGTCTGGGTCTTTGAATAACTTCAAAGAGCAGAGCTCCTTTCCTGTCCTAGACTATCATATAAAGGAAAAATACAATTCTATCTTATTTGACCATTGTATTTTTGGGTCTCTTCACTACAGATGCTTCTTACCAAAAAGAATAAGGAAAGGAATATTCCTAAGAAACGGAAAAGAACTAGTACTTCTTCCTAGGCTACACGATCAGAATCTAAAGCTACCATAAATATAAAATTTGAGATTTCTGTGCTTTACCTATAAAATCATTACTTAGAATCCTATTTGATGATAACAGCCACATTTGATTTCAAATAAAAATACCTTAAATTATGCTGCCACTTTTTTTTTATGTTTATTTATTTTGAGAGAAAGGGAAAGAGACCAGGGAGGGGCAGAGAGAAAAATCACAAGCAAGCTCCATGCTGTCAGCAGAGAGCCCGACGTGGGACTCAATCTCATGAACCGTGAGATCATGACATGAGCTGAAATGGAAGAGTAGGACACAACTGACTGAGCGCCCAGGCACCTCTGCTGCCACTTCTGATGTAATGGAGTAGTTGTACTTTTCCCTATTCCATTTGATAAGCATAACTAAAAGTCCTAGACATTATATATAAAACAAACTTAAGAATAACCTGAAAGATACAGGGGTGCCTGGGTGGCTTAATTGATTAAGCGTCTTACTTTGGCCCATGATCTCGCGGTTCATGGGTTTGAGCCCGGCATCAGGCTCTGTGCTGACAGCTCAGAGCTTGAAGCCTACTTCGGATTCTGTGTCTCCCTCTCTCTCTGCCTCTCTCCTGCTTGTGCTCTGTTCCACACACTCTCTCTCTCAAAAATAAACAAACATTAAAAAAAAAAAAAGAAGAATCTGAAAGATGTAGAGAAGACAGGGATCTTGGGACCTAAGGAATGACATGGTAATGCAATCCCTGGATTTACTTTTTATATCATATATTCCAGATGTGGGAGCTGAAGAAGCCAGCAACATAGGAACAAAGGGCATAGAAAAAGGCTCTAATAAAAACCCACTATCATTAGCTAAAAAAAAACAGTAAAGGGGGGCGCCTGGGTGGCTCAGTCAGTTAAGCATCTGACTTCGGCTCAGGTCATGATCTCTCGGTTTGAGTTCAGGCCCTGCGTCGGACTCTGTGCTGACAGCTCAGAACCTGGAGACTGCTTCGGATTCTGTGTCTCCCTCTCTCTCTACCCCTGCTCTGCTCACACTCTGTCTCTGTCTCTCAAAAAGTGAATAAACATTAGGGGGAAAAAAAACAAAACAGTAAAGGTGAAGTCTAGCAAGACAGAAAACTTTTAGGCCATAACTGCTCTATTCCAGCCAATCACCACAGAAAAAAAGACTGCCTCTGTGACACCAGCAAAAGCCAAGTGAGGAGCCTAAACATCTACTCTTGCTAAGCAATTACAAGTCACCCCAACATCCAAGCCAAGGTACAGAGATGACCAAGCAGGAGCCCAGGAATTATTTTTACCCTAACATCTGGTAATGAGTTACCACTTCCTGTGGTATCAGTCCCTGTGGAGACCACACAGGGAGACTGTACTTTCCCATTCCAGCAATGACATGCCCCTCTCTCCCCCATCTTTAGGCTGGAAGAAAATTTTGCAAATCCCATAACCAATGAAAGACTTGTATCTAAAATGTATAAAGACATCTCAACTCTCAACAGCTTACCAAAAAACAAAAACAAAACAGACAACTCAATTAGAAAAATAGGCAAAAACCAAACTTTTCAATGAATAGAAAAGAGATGGGAAAACAGGGGCACAGTAACAGGTCCAACACCATTAAGAAAATGCAAATTAAAATTATGATTCTTTTACATCTACTGAGATGATCATATGGTTTTTATCCTTTTGCATGTTAATGTGATGAATCACATTGATTGATTTGCAAATATGGAGCCAGCCTCATATCCCAGGAATAAATCCCACTTGATCATGGTGACTTTTTAATGTATTGTTAGATTCAGGCTGCTAATATTTTGTTGAAGATTTTTGCATCTATGTTAATCAGAGATACTGGCCTACAGTATTCTTTTTTCATAATGTCTTTAAATGATTTGGTATCAAAGTAATGCTGGCATCGTAGAATGAATCTGGAAGTTGCCTTCCACTTCTATTTTTTTGGAACAATTTGAGAATAGGTTATTAACTCTTCTTTAAATGTTTAAATGTTTGGTAGAATGCTACCTGTGAAGCCATCTGGTCCTGGGCTTTTGTTGAGAGTTTATTACTGATTCAATTTCATTACTACTAATTGGTCTGTTCAAATTTTCTTCTTTTTCCGGATTCAGTTTTGAAAGGGGGTATGTTTCTAAGGAATTTATCCATTTCTTCCACGTTGTCCAATTTGTTGGCATATAGTTTTTAATAATATTCTTGTAATCCTTTGTATTTCTGCGGTGTTGGTTGTTATTTTCCCTCCTTCATTTCTAATTTTATTTGAGTCCTCTCTCTCTTCTTTTCTTGATAAGTCTCACTAAAGGTTTATCAATTTTGTTAATTTTTTGACAGCTCCTGGTTTCACTGATCACTTCTGGTTTTTTACCCCCTTTTTTTTGTTTTTTATTTTTTTTAATGTTCATTTATCTTTGAGAGAGAGCAGGAGAGACAGAGCACTGGTGGGGGAGGGGCAGAAAGAAGAGCAGATGCAGAATAAGCAGGCTCCAGGCTCTGTGCTCCAGGCTCTGTACTCCGTGCTCTGAGCTGTCAGCACACAACCTGACGCGAGGCTCGAACTCATGAACCGTGAGATCATGACCTGAGCCAAAGTCGGATGCTTAACCGACTGAGCCACCCAGGCACCCCACATTTACTCCTACTCTAATTGTTACTTCCTTCCTTCCTCTGGCTCTGGACTTTGTTCTTTTTCTAGATCTTTAGGTGTAAGGTTAGGTTATTTGAGATTTTTCTTGCTTCTGGAAGTATGCTTATATTGCTATAATCTTCCCTCTGAGAACTGTTTTTGCTATATCCCAAAGGTTTTGGTCCACTGTGTTTTCACTTTCATTTGTCTCCATGTATTTTTTTTATTTCTTCTTTGACTTCTTGGTTGACCCGTTCATTGTTTAGTACCATCATATTAACAAGAGAAAGAGTAAAACCAGTATGAGCATCTCAATAAATTCACACACAAAAAATTGATAAAGTACAACATCCATTCACGATAAAAACTCTTAAAAAGGCAGGTTTAGAGAGAACATACCTCAAAAAAAAAAAAAAGCCACAGCTATACCATCATACTCAATGGTGAAAAACAGAGCTTCTCCCCTAAGTTCAGGAACAAGATAAGGATATCCACTCTCACCAGTGCAACCTAGTACGTAAGTCCTAGCCACAATAAATCATACAAGGAAATAAAAGGCTTCTAACTGATAAGGAAAAAGTAAAACCTCCACTATTTGCAGATGACATAATATCCTAAAGACTCCACAAAACAACTACTAGAACTGAAAAATGAATTCAGTAAAGTCACAGGACACAGAATTAATATACAGAAATCTGTTCCATTTCTACATGCTAATAATGAAGTAGCAGAAAGAGATATTAAGAAAACAATCCTATTTATAATTGTACAAAAATTAATAAAATTCCTAGGATTAACCTTAACCAAGGAGGTGTAATTAAGACCTGAATTCTTTTTATTTTTTTATTGTCAGGGCTTCAAGAGTAAATTCCCGTGATTTATCACTTACATAGAACACCCAGTGCTCATCCCAACAAGTACCCTCCTCAATGGCCATCACCCATTTTCTCCACCCCCATCAACCCTGTTTGTTCTCTGTATTTAAGAGTCTTTTATGGTTTGCCTCCCTCTCTGCTTGTATCATATTTTTCCTTCCCTTCCTCTATGATCATCTGTTAAGTTTCTCAAATTCTACAGGAGTGAAATCGTGTATCTTTCTGACTGACTTATTTTGTTTAGCATGATACCCTCCACTTCCATCCATGTTGTTGCAAATGGTAAGATTTCATTCTTTTTCATCACTGAGTAGTATTCCATTGTGTGTGTGTGTGTGTGTGTGTGTGTGTGTGTGTGTGTGTATGCCAGATCATCTTAATCCATTCATTAGTTGATGGACATTTGGGCTCTTTCCATAATTTGAATATTGCTGATAGCGCTGCTGTAAACATTGGTGTGCATGCCCTTTTGAATCAGCACTCCTGCATACTCTGCTGGGTCATAGGATAATTCTATTCGTAATTTTTTGAAGAACCTCCAAACTGTCTTCCAGAGTGGCAGCACCAGTTTCCATTCCCACTAACAGTGCAAAAGTGCTTCCCTTTCCCTACATCCTTGCCAACATCTGTGGTTTCCTCAGTTGTTAATTTTAGCCACTCTGACTGGTGTGAGGTGGTATCTCAGTGTGGTTTTGATTTGTATTTCCCTGATGATGAGTGATGTTGAGCATCTTTTCATGTGTCTGTTTGCTATCTGGATATCTTTGGAAACGTGTCTATTCATGTGTTCTGCCCTTTTCGTTACTGGGTAGTTTTTCAGGTGTCGTGTTTGTAAGTTCTTTATAGATTTCTGATACTAAACCTTTATCCAATATGTCATTTGCAAGTATCTTCTCCCATTCCACAGGTTGCCTTTTAGTTTTGCTGTTTCCTTCCCTGTGCAGAAGCTTTTTATCTTGACAGAGTCCCAATAGTTCATTTTTGCTTTTCTTTCCCTTGCCTTCGGAGACATGTCAAGTAAGAAGTTGCTGCAACCTAGGTCAAAGAGGTTGCTGCCTGTTTTCTTCTGTAGGATTTTGATGGTTTCCTGTCTCACATTTAAGTCTTTCATCCATTTTGAGTTTATTTTTATATATGCTGTAATAAAATGGTCCAGTTTCATTCTTCTGCATGTTACTGTCCAGTTCTCCCAACATCATTTGCTAAAGAGACTGTCTTTTTTTCCACCGGATACTCTTTCCTGCTTTGTTGAAGATTAGTTGGCCATACACTTATAGGTCCATTTCTGGGTTTTCTATTCTATTGCATTGGTCTATGTGTCTGTTTTTGTGCCCAAAGCATACTGTCTTGATTACAACTTTGTAATATAGGCTAAAGTCTGGGGCTGTGATGCCTCCAGCTTTGCTTTGCTTTTTCAACATTACTTTGGCTATGCAGGGTCTTTTCTGGTTCCATACAAATTTTAGAATTGTTTGTTCTAGCTCTGTGAAGAATGCTGGTACTATTTTGATTGGGATTGCACTGAACACATAGATTGCTTTGGATAGTATAGACAATTCAACAATATTTGTTCTTCTAATCCATAAGCATGGAATGTTTTTCCATTTCTTTGGGGCTTCTTCAATTTCTTTCATAACCTTTGTATACTTTTCAGTGTACAGATCTCTTACCTCTTTAGTTAGGTTTATTCCTAGGTATCTTATGGTTCTTGGTGCAATTGCAAATGGGATCGATTCTTTGATATCTCTTTCTGTTGCTTCATTATTGGCATACAGAAATGCAACCAATTTCTGTACATTGATTTTATAACCTGTGACTTTGCTGAATTTATGTATCAGCTTTAGCAGTTTTTTGGTGGAGTCTTTCAGGTTTTCATGTAGAATATCATGTAACCGGCAAAGAGTGAAAGTTTCACTTCTTCTTCGCCAATTTGGATGCCTTTTGTTTGTTGTCTAATTGGCTAGGACTTCCAACACTGCGTTGAACAACAGTGGTGAAAGTGGACATCCCTGTTGTGTTGTTGATCTCACAGGGAAAACTATCAGTTTCTTCCCACTGAGGATATTAGCTGTGGGCCTTTCATATATGTTCCTTATATGCAACTTTCTTGAGGGTTTTTATTAAGAAAGGATGCTGTATTTTGTCAAATGCCTTTTCTGCATCTATTGACAAGATCATATGGTTCTTATCCTTTCTTCTATTAATGTGATGTATCACACTGATTGATTTGTGAATACTGAGCCCAGCCTTGCAGCCCAGGAATGAATCCCACTTGATGGTGAATAATTTTAATATACTGTTGAATTTGATTTGCTAGTATCTTTTGAGAATTTTTACATCCACGTTCACCAGGGATATTGGCCCATAATTCACCTTTTTAGTGGGGTCTTTCTTTGGTTTGGGAATCAAGGTAATGCTGGCTTCATAGAATGAGTCCAGAAGCTTCCCTTCCATTTCTAATTTTTGGAATAGCTTGAGAAGAATAGGTATTAACTCTGCTTTAAATGTCTGTTGGAATTCCCCTGGGAAGCCATCTGGTCCAAGACTCTTATTTGTTGGGAGATTTTTGATAACCAATTCAATTTCTTCACTGAGTATGGGTCTAGTCAAATTTTCTATTTCTTCCCACTTTGGTAATGTGTGACTGTCTAGGAATTTGTCCATTTCCTCCAAATTGCCCAGTTTGTTGGCATGTAATTTTTCACAGTGTCTCTAACAATTGTTTGTATTTCTCTGGTGTTGCTGTGATCTCTCCTCTTTCGTTTATGATTTTATCTGTTTGGGTCCTCTCTCTTTTCTTTTTGAGAAGTCTGGCTAGGGGTTTATCAATTTTGTCTATTCTTTCAAAAAACCAGCTCTTAGACTCATTGAT
This sequence comes from Prionailurus bengalensis, assembly GCF_016509475.1. Taxonomy (NCBI): domain Eukaryota; kingdom Metazoa; phylum Chordata; class Mammalia; order Carnivora; family Felidae; genus Prionailurus; species Prionailurus bengalensis. The sequence continues at coordinate 90,031,829 of NC_057354.1, read as the reverse complement.
CTGTTCTACTACCGTTTTGGATTCTGTATTGTTTATTTCTGCTCTAATCCTTATTATTTCTCTTCTTCTGCCGGCTTCGGGCTTTGTTGCTGCCTTTCTAGTTCCTTTAGGTGTGAAGTTAGGTTGTGTATTTGGGACCTTTCTTGCCTCTTGAGATAGGCCTGAACTGCAATGTATTTTCCTACTAGGACTGCCTTTGCTGCACCCCAAAAGGATTTGGACTGTCGTGTTTTCATTTTCATTTATTTCCATATATTTTTAAATTTCTTCTTTAATTTCCTGGTACCCAGTTCATTCTTCAGTAAGATGTTCTTTAACCTCCATGTATTTCGGGGCTTTCCAAATTTTTTTCTTGTGGTTGATTTCAAGTTTCATAGCATTGTGATCTGAAAATATGCATGGTATGATCTCAATCCTTTTATATTTGTTGAGGGCTGTTTTGTGACTCAGCATGTGATCTGTTTTGGAGAATGTTCCATGTGCAATAGAGAAGAATGTGTATTCTGCTGCTTTTGGATGAAAAGTTCTGAATATATCTGATAAATCCATCAGGCCCAATGTGTCATTCAGAGCCACTGTTTCCTTATTGATTTTTTGCCTAGATGATCTGTCCATTGCTGTAAGTGGAATATTAAAGTCCCTGCAGTCACAGTATTATCTATATATTTATGTTTGTGATTAACTGATTTATATATTTGGATGCTCCCACACTGGGGACATAAGCATTTATAATTGTTAGCTCTTCTTGATAGACCCCTTAATTATGATGTAATGCCCTTCATCATCTCTTGTTACAGTCTTTGGTTCAAAATCTAGTTTGTCTGATATAAGTATGGCTACTCTGGTTTTGACATCTATTAGCATGATAGATGGTTCTCCACCCCCTCACTTTCAATTCCCAGGTGTCCTCAAGTCTAAAATGAGTCTCTTGTAGGCAGCATAGAGATGGATCTTGTGTTTTTTTTTTTTTATCCATTCTGACACCCTACATCTTTTGGTTGGGGTATTTAGTCCATTTACATTCAGAGTAATTATTGAAAGATATGAATTTAGTGTCATTGTGTTATCTGTAGGGTTTGTACTTGTGGTGATGAGTCTGGTCCTTTGCAGTCTTTGCTGCTTTCCACTCAAAGAGTCCCTCTCAGGATCTCCTGCAGGGCTAGTTTAGTGGTCATGAACTCTTTTAGGTTTTGTCAGTCTGGGAAAGCCTTTATCTCTCCTTCTTTTCTGAATGACAGCCTTGCTGGATAAAAGAGTCTTCACTGCATATTTTTCCTATTCATCACATTGAATATTTCCTACCACTCTCTTCTGGCCTGCCAAGTTTCAGTGGACAGGTCTGCTACTACCCTTACCTGACTACCCTTGTAGGTTAAGGACCATATTTGTCCTGAAGCTGCTTTCAGAATTCTCTCTTTATCTTTGTATTTTGCCAGTTTCACTACGATATGTCATGGTGTTGACCTGTTTCTGTTGATTTTGAAGGGAATTCTCTGTGCCTCTTAGACTTGGATGCCCATTTCCTTTGCCAGATCAGGGAAGTTAAGTTCTCAGCTATTATTTGTTCAAATAAAATCTTCTGCCCCTTTCTCTCTTCTTTTTCTGGAACTCCTATGATACACATATTATTTCGTTTCATTGAATCACTTAGGTCTCTAATTCTCCTTGTGATCTAGTAATTTCCTTTCCCTCTTTTTTTCAGCTTCATCATTTTCTATAATCTTATCTTCTATTTCACCAATTCTCTCCTCTTCTTCTTCCATCCTTGCTGTCGCTGTATCTAGTTTATTGTGCATCTCATTTATAACATTTAATTCCTCATGACTATGTCTTAGGTCTTTGATCTCTGTAGCAATAGATTCTCTTCTATGTTTTTGTCAAGCCCAGCTATTAGTCTTATGACTGTTATTCTAAATTCTCATTCAGATATAGTGTTTATATCTTTTTGGAGCAATTCTGTCATTTCTTCCCAAAATTTCTTTTGAGGAGAAATTTTTCCATTTCATCATTTTGGCTAGGCTTCTTTTACGTGCTTTAATACTTTGTTACGTGTCCTGCACCTGTGAGTACTACTATATTAAAAAGGCCCTGACATTTCAGGATGTGTTTTTGGAGCATGTTGAATGCCCTCTATTGCTGCATATCTGGCTGCTCTATCCCACTGGTCAGTCCTCTACAAAGCCCCTCCTTGCTCATAGTAGTGGATCGTTTGGACCTTCAATCAGGTGTGTTTTGATTTGTTTGTTGAAGTAACCTTGAAAAAAAGAAAAGGGCAAAGAACCTGATCCCATACAAAGAGAAAAATGAAAGGGTAAAAAAAAAAAAAAAAAAGACAAGCAGAGACTCAAAGAAACTATAAGGCTTAATCCAGAGAGAGAGAGAGGAAAATAAAGGAGATACAGAAAAGGTATAAAAAGAATAGAGTAAAAAATGCTTGATTAAACAGAGAAAGAAAGAAAGAAAGAAAGAAAGAAAGAAAGAAAGAAAGAAGAAATATATATATAAAATCAAATCAGAAACTATGAGCCTGTTTCCAAAGGAAAAAAAGAAGATGGTAGAAAGAAAAAGAAGGGGCGCCTGGGTGGCGCAGTCGGCTAAGCGTCCGACTTCAGCCAGGTCACGATCTCGCGGTCCGTGAGTTCGAGCCCCGCGTCAGGCTCTGGGCTGATGGCTCAGAGCCTGCAGCCTGTTTCCGATTCTGTGTCTCCCTCTCTCTCGATGCCCCTCCCCCGTTCATGCTCTGTCTCTCTCTGTCCCAAAAATAAATAAAAAACGTTGAAAAAAAAATTAAAAAAAAAAAGAAAGAAAAAGAAGAAGAGGGGAAAAAAAAGAGAATGACTAACATACAAAACCACAGGAGAGTTGTCTGTTGGTGCCTGGGACCAGTGGCTGTGCTGGTCAGGAGGAGAGGCCATCTGGTTTATTCAGTGTCAGTCTGTGTCAGGTAGATAAGCAGTTAGCAGGCACAGAGAGGCACAGTTTGGTATAAGTGGGTCCCACCTCCACTGTTCTCCCGTGCCTCCTAGGCACTCAGCTGGGATTCAAAACCCGACGTTTTAAGGGGCCCTGAACCACATGCATTCTGTTCTGGTGTAGGGGCACTCCGCCTTGCTGATAAAGGGCTTTTGGCTGGTGCCCGTTGTGGGGGCAATAAACCCTCTTCACACAGTGCTCAAGGAAGGGGACTGTTCTCTCCCAGTGTGCCCCTGAGATCACTACCACGCCCTAGGGCTGCCTCCGTCCCCACTAGGCAGCGGCTTCAGTCCAGAGAAATTCGTGCACTTTTGAAAGCTCCAATCTTCAGTTCTTAAGGCTGTTTGCAAAGTAGAAACTGGCACTCTCCATATTTCTCTTTCCCCAGTCCATGGTCCAGAGAGGTTTTTCTCTTGTACGAACACAATACCACAATCCTCAGCCTCTCTGTCTTTCTCTTCCTTTTGTCTCTCCACAGGTGTTCCCTCCTCTCCATGCCTATGCTGTTTTATCACCCCCAATTCTACATGCACGTCTGTCCCACCAAGCTGTCTCCCTCCACCTGTGGAGATTTTTGTCACTCCCAAGATTGATTTCCTGGGTGTTCCAAGTGTTCTGACCTCAATACAGTTGTGTTTGAGGGAGAAGGAACATCCTAGTCCCCCTATTTCTCTGCTTACCCAAGACCCAAATTCTGAAAGCTATAAAAACACTGAAAGAAAGTGAAGATGACACAAATGGAAAGGTATTCCATATTCATAGATCAGACGTACCAATACTGTTAAAATGTCCATATTACCCAAAGCAATTTACAGATTTAATGCACCAATAACATTTTTCATAGAACCAGAACAATCCTAAAATTTGTATGTAACCACAAAAGACCCCAAATAGCCAAATCAATCTTGAAAAAGAACAAAGCTGGAGGTATCACAATCCCAGATCTCAAGATAAGTACAAAGCTATGCTAATCAAAACAGTGTGGTACTGGCACAAAAAAGACACACACAGATAAATAGAACAGAATAGAGAGTCCAGAAATAAATCTGTGCTTTCAGGGTCAATTAATCTATAACAAAGAAGGCCAGACTATCCAATGGAGAAAAGACAATTTCTTCAACAACTGATGTTGGAAAAACTGGACAGCCACAGGCAAAAAAATCAAACTGAAACACTCTCATACCATTCACAAAGATTAACTCAAAATGGATTAAAGACCTAATTGTTAGACCTAAACCATAAAATTCCTAGAAGAAAACACAGGCAGTAATTTCTTTGACACTGGCCATAGAAACATTTTTCTAGATATGTCTCCTCTGGCAAGGGAAATAAAAGCAAAATTAAACTATCGAGATGACACCAAAATATAGATTTTACACAGCTAAGGAAACCATCAACAAAACAAATAAAATCACCTACTGAATAGGAGAATATAGTTGCAAATGACATAGCTGATAAGGGGTTAATATCCAAAAAATATAAAGAACACATACAATTCAACACAAAAAACAAATAATACAATTAAAAAATAGGCAGAGGACTTAAATAGCCATTTTTCCCAAAGAAGACATACAAATGGCCAGCAAACACATGAAAAGATACTCACCATCATTAATCATCAGGAAAATGCAAATTTAAACCATACGGAGATATCACTAGATACCTGTCAGAATGGCTAAAATCAAAAACACAAGAAACAACAAATGTTGGCAAGGATGTGGAGAAAAGGGAACTACTGGTGGGAACGCAAATTGGTGCAGCCACTGTAGAAAAGAGTATAGAGGTTCCTTAAAAAATTAAGAATAGAATTACCATATGATCCATAACTCCACTACTGAATCTTTACCCAAAGAATATAGAAACACTAATTTGAAAAGATATAGGCACCCCTATGTTTACTGCAGTATTTACAACAGCCCAGATATGCAAGCAACTTAAAAATCCATTGATAGACGAGTGGATAAGGAAGAAGTGGTGTGTGTCCACACACCCACAGTCGAGTATTAGGCAGCCACAAAAATGGACAAGATCATGCCATTCTTTACAACATGGACAGACCAAGAGGGTATTATGCTAACTGAAATAAGTCAGGCTGAAAAAGATAAATACCATATGGTTTCACTCACATGTGGAATCTAAAAATAAACAAATTAATGAATAAACAAAAAGCAGTCAGACATATAAACACAGAGAACAAACTCATAGTTGCCGGAATGAAGAGGGGTAGGAGATACTAGCTTCCAGTTATGGAATGAATTAAGTCACAAGAATAAAAGGTACAGCATATGGAATATAGTCAATGACACTGTAATAACATATGGTGACAGATGGTAGCTATACTTGTGATGAGCATAGCATAACATTTAAACTTGTTAAATCACTATGTTGTACACCTTTAACTAATATAGCATTGTGTCAACTATACTCAAATAAGGTATCACATACTATTCACACATACTGTTGGGAGTACAACCACCCTGGGACATGGTCTGGCAGTTTCTCAAAAAACTGAATATATATTATATAACTACCATATGACCCAGCAATAGCTCTTCTGGGCATTTATTCCACAGAAACAAAGACTTATTTTCACTAAAAACCTGCACATGAATGTTTACAGTAGCTTTATTTGTAAGAGCCAACAAGTGGAAAACAACCAAGATATCATTCAATAGGTAAATATTTAAACAAACTGTGGTACATCCATATCATGGAATACTACACATTAATAAAAAGGAACAGATTATTGATAAACACAACAACCTGGATATTCTCCAGAGAATTATGCTGAGTGAAAAAAGCCAATACTAAATGGTTGCATACTGTGTGATTTCATTTATACGACACTGTTGAAGTGACAAAATTATAGAAATGGCAACCAGATTAATGATTGCTAGGGGTTAAGGAAGGGGTGAGGGTAAGAGAGAAGTGGATGTAGCTATTACAGGGCAATGTAAGGGACCCTTGTGGTGATGTAAATGTTAAGTATCTTGACTAAGTATCTGGTTGTGATGTATTATTACAGATATGCAAGATGTTACCATTGGTGGAAACTGGGTAAAGGGTAAAAGCATTATTTTTGTATTATTTCTTACTATTACATGTGAATCAACAATTATTTCAAAATAGAATGTTCAATTTTTTTAAATGCCCATAAATTAATTAAACACCACTGGACAAAACTAACACTTTAAAAATGCTATTTCTATTCCATGGCTTCTTATAACCCTGACACCACCTGACATATCATTAGGAAATATATTTTTCTAAGCTTCTGAGAAACACAAATTTGGTCCAGCCTCTTAAAACTGAGCATGATTAGATTTATACTTACCAAAAGATATTCATTCCTTCCTCCCAACAATCCATACATTACAATTTTACGGAACACTCCATTAGTAGCCAAACCAATCTTGAAAATGATGAGCAAAGTAGGAGGACTCATTTTCTGATTTCAAACTTACTATACAGGTAGAGTAAGCAAAACAGGGTAGTACTGGCACAGGATAGAGATCAAGTACTGGCACAGGATAGAGGGAAAAGAACTGGTAGTCCATAAAAAGACACTAATATTTATGTTGACCTGATCTTCAACAAAGGGGCCAAGAAAATTCATGGGAAAATAATAGTCTTTTCACTTCCATACATAAAAATGGTCTCCAAAAAATAGTCTCTACAGCTACAGGCAGCACAAGTATATAAATTGTATATATAAAAATATAAATATATAATTATATAAAATATATAAATTATATAAAACATAAAATGTATATTAAATTTAAAACTTTTGTGCATCAAAGTATACAATCAACAGAATAAGATAGCAACCTACAAAATGGAATAAAATATTTTCAAATCATGTATCTGATAAGGGGTTAACATCTAGAATATATAAAGAACTCTTCCAACTCAAAAAGAAAAAAAGCCATTTCAAAAATGGGCAAACATCTTGAACAGACAATGTTCCAAAGAAGATATACAACTGGCCAACAAGTACATGAAAATACGCTGAACATAATTAATCATCAGAGAAATGCAAATCAAAAGCAATGAGATATCACTTTACATCTGTAGGAAACAAACAAACAAAAAAAACTAACAAGGGTTGGAGAAGATGTGGAAAAACAAGGATCTTTATGCACTGGTGGTGGGAATGTAAAATGGTGTAGCTGCTGTGGATAAACAATATGACAGTTCCACAAAAACTTAAAAATAGAATGACCATATGACCCAGCAATTCTACTTCTGGGTCTATACCCCAAAAAATTAAAATGCAGGGTCTCAAGGAGATATTTGTACACTCATATTCACAGCAGCACTATTCATAAAAACCAAAAGGTGGAAGCAACTCAAGTGTCCATTGATGGATGATAAATGGATAAACAAAATGTGGTATAGCCATATAATGGAATATTATTCAGCCTTCAAAAAGAAACTCACACATGCTACAACATGGATGAACCTTGCTTGAGGATATAATGCCAAGTGATATAAGCCAGTCACAAACAAATACTGTATGATCACACTTCTATGAGATACCTAAAGGAGTCAAATTCATGGAGACAGAAATTAGAATGGTGGTTGCCAGCGGGTGAGGAGAAAAGGGAATGAGGAGCTATGGTTTAATGGATATAGTTTCAGTTTTACAAGAAGAGTTCTGGAGATTAGTTGTACCACAGTGTGACTATTACTAACACAATTGCACACTTAAAAATAGTTAAGATGGCAAATTTTGTATTATATATATTACCAGAAGTTTCAAAGATAAATTTTATATTGCCTCAAAAGATATCAGAGATCTAAATATAAGAACTAAAACTAAATATCTTTGAAGAAAACAACAAATCTTCGTAGTTCTGAGTTATGCCATGATTTCTTAATAAGACACCAAAAGCAGAAGCAATAAAGGAGAAGTATAAATTGGACTTCAAAATAAAAAACTGAAAGAGAAAAACCTCTACTAGTCTTTTCTGATTTTCTCCATGTTAGGGCACTTTTTCAATACTCAGCCATGTTATTTACAATGCTGCTTCACACTCCAATTCTCTCTTGCACAACACAAAGCCCGAAAGGTTAGCTAAAAATTAAAGTTTAGGGTCTTCTTAGGCCCTTTCTGAGAATGAGTCCAGCCCTGGGCATACACATGGCCTTTTCAATTCCCCAAAATAAGTGGGAGCCTTTAAAAGTCCTTTCCCCCCCGACAAGTATTCCCCTTTGTCAAGTACTTCCTTCCCAAGCTTTTCAGTGTGCCTTATTATTTACCCAGATATCCCTAGGCCCAGGATGCTACAGCCAATACTCAGACATCAGATGTTTTTGACAAACATCGACAGAGAAGCTGCCTCTGCCCTGTGAAAGCTCTTAATTAGGTCCTTCAGGGAGACAGACAGGTTAAAACACTTCACAATAATTTTTTAAGAAAAAGGTTTGGGGGCGCCTGGGTGGCTCAGTCGGTTAAGCGTCAGACTTCGGCTCAGGTCATGAGCTCACGGTTCGTGGTTCAAGCCCCACGTCGGGCTCTGTGCTGACAGCACGGAGCCTGGAGCCTGCTTCGATTCTGTGCCTCCCTCTCTCTCTGCCCCTCCCCTGCTCATGCTCTCTGTCTCAAAAATAAATAAAAACATAAAAAAAAAAAAAATTAAAAAAAAGAAAAAGGTTTGTATGGGGCACCTGGGTGGTTCAGCCATTTGAGCATCCGACTCTTGATTGTGGTTCAGGTCATGATCCCAGGGTCGTGGGACCAAGCCCTGTGTCGGGCTCCATGCTGAGCATGGAGCCTGCTTGGGATTCTCTCCCTCTCTCTCTCTGCCCCCTCCCTCTCCCCCTCTCCCCCACTCACTTGCTCTCTCTCTCTCTCTCAAAAATAAAAATTAAAAAAAAAGAAAGAAAGAGAAAGGTTTGTATTGTGTCCTTTGTAAATACTAACCCACACTAAAAGCTACCCTAAATTGAGGGATGGCAGGTGGGCAATTTAAGATATCACAGCACTCTCGTACTGAAGTGCAACAGCTCTTTACTTCAGTAATTTTTCCTGGTTTACTTCTAAAATTTTGACTAGAGTCAAGAGTTCTGCAAAAGTTGACTCTGACAAATGTTCCTAGCCTATTTTCTGTGCAGGAATGGAGGCCTAAAGTTCCCTAGTTCACCATTTTTGGTAACATCACTCACAAATGTTTTATGTGCATAAAAAAGTATTTGACCTTTGATTATGCCAACTGCTAATTTCAAATACATATTCTTCATCATATTGAGGCATTGTTCTTCTACTCTAATTTACAGAAATATTTTTAATTGGGAACAGATTTTCACTTTTTACTTTTATTCCCAAATACCTATTTGGAGCCTATGAAATAATTGTGATTTTCCTACTAATGTAAACATATGTTTATAAATTACCTAATACTGCTTTGCTAGATTAAGTCCTACTTGCTTGCTCATGATATGCTATTTTAAAAAACACGATACTGAACCAGATATTAATACTTATTTTAAACATTTTTACATCTATATTTTTCACACAAAATTCTTTTTTATATATACATTTTTTATTGTGGTATATGAGATGTACCCTCTTGACAAAAGTACATCCCTTTTTTAAGTGTGCAACAGAGTATTGTTAACTATAGGCACTATGTTGTAAACTAGATCTGTAGAACTTGTTCATCTTACATAATTGAAACTATGCTAATATCAGACAAAACAGAGTTTAAGTCAAAAATTGTCATAAGAGACAAAGAAGGTCATTATATAATGACAAAAGGGTCAATTCATGCAGAAAAATAAAAATTATGTACATATACCCAGCAACAGGGCACCTAAATATATAAAGCAAAGATTTTAAGAATTGAGGTTAAGAATTACACAGTAGTAAAAATAGTAGCAAGCTTCAGTACCCCACTTTTAATAATGGACAGAACATCCAGACAGAAAACTCAATAAAGAAACAAAAGACTTGAACAATATCATAGACTAAATGATCCTAATAGACATGTATAGATAACTAAACCCAATAGCAGCAAAATATACCAACTTCTCAAGTGCACATGGAACATTCCAACATTCCTCAGGATAGATGACACATGTGGTCAAATTAACAAGGTTTAACTAATTCAAGAAGACTAATATCATACCAAGTATCTTTTCTGACCACAATAGAATGAAACCAGAACTCAATAAGAGAAGGAAAACCAGAAAATTTACAAATATATAGAAATTAAACAATGTACTCCTGCACACTCAATGGGTCAAAGAAGAAATCAAAAGAGAAATTAGAAAGTATCTTGAGACAAGTAACAAAAACACAACACACTAAAACGAATGGGATTACTAAAAGGAAAGTTTATAGTTATAAAGGACTATATTTAAAAAAATAAAGAATTTATTCTTTATCAAATAAAGAACCTAACTTTGTGCCTCAAGAAACTAGGAAAAAAACAACAAATCCCAAAGTTAGCAGAAGGATGAAACTAATAAAAATTAGAGCAGAAATAAATCAAATAGCACAAAAACAAAAGAAAAAAAAATCAATGAAACTAACAGTTGGCTATTTGAAAATATAAAAAAAAATTAACAAACCTTTAGCTACACTACAGAAAAAAAAGAGAAAACTCAAGTAAATAAGATTGGAAACAAGAGACATTACAACTCCTGTCCTAGACTCTTTCATAATTTTCTTTTTTGAGAAGTCTGAAATTTTTGTGTCAACATTCCCAAGTATCAGTATTCTCAAGTAAACTGCAAAATTTTTATTTTCTTTTATGCATTAGAGAATGGGAACTGCCCATTATTTGATAGTTTCAAAGACTCACCCATTTAAACATATGAATCTGGTATGGTTTTCCCCAACTTTTTGTTATAAATATACCAAAAGGTTGATAGAAGGTTATCTCAGGGTCTTCTGGTTTTTGGTTCCAGGTGTAAGAATCTTAAAAGTCACCACTGTGTCCCAACAACAGACTGAAAAACAAACAACTCTTCTTGGATCCATAAGGAAAGTACGGACATAAGAAAAACCACTGCCCCCAGGAAAACAGGCAAATACAGGGAGTCCAGGCTTACAGAAGTAGAGACCACTGAGCAGAAACCACTGTGGGAACCAGTGGTGGGGTAGGAAAACCTGAACAGCTGATGACTTGCTGGAGGCTCAGTGTGGACAAGTCTGAGAGTTAAAAACTCCAGGGGAAACCAGGCACAGAGATACCTTAACACTTTTGTGAGTGTTACCGCCAGGAAACTGACCAGGTTCTCACAACAAATATTGGAGAAAAATCCCTGCCTTTTTTTGAGAAGAGAAAAGGAACCATTCTGAAATATGCCAGACCATTCTGTTCTTCACAACGCCTGCACTCAGAAGAATGAACCAGAGCTTAATCTGCTGGTATCATCAGAGCCTAACTGACATGGGTGAAAAGAAAATCCCCAGGTCTAGTAAGCTCAAGTATTCCACATAGGAGAAGAGGAATACACCCTCCACACCACTCTGGCCATTCTGTACTACATAAGAGGAATTTAAAAAAAAAAAAAAAAAAAAAAAAAAAAGCTGAGAAATGTTTAAATCACAGTTCAGAAGTAGAGGCTCACTAAAAGACTGAATCTCATCATAGAACTACAGAATGCTTACCCTTTCCACATGCCTTACCACGCATTACTAAAGGTCTACTTACAACAGTTCCTTTTACCTGAAACATTATGTCTACCTATGAAGAAAAAAGTACAAGACATATATGATGAGAAAACAGCTATTTTGACTTGCTGCCTAGGCATTTTACAGGACAACCTTGCTCATGCCCAGAGTCTGGACAGTCAAACAAGGACTTGAGCTTTAGGATTCTCCACCAAAAGTCACTATGTTTCCCTCAGACATCTTTTATAATAACCACTTATAGTTGAGCTCATGAAAAGTTAGTGATCTCTGCTCCAACTACCTTATAAATAATAGGTATCTACTACCCTCCTGTCTATCTCCTGCTCACTCATGATTCAGGATGGAGGAATGCCCTTCCCCCCAGCCCACTGAGTGCCTTCCCCATCCTCACCCCCACTTCTGGGATCTCTAAGTAATAAATCTTGTAATCTTCCTTCTTTTGTGTGAGTGTAAAACTGCCATATACAATCAAAATGACCCTGGGATTTTCATTTCCCCAAAGTGGGAGTTCAGGATGCCTGCCGCCCTATATTGGTGGCTTGTCCCTCCTCCTCTGGCAGATCATAATCTGCATATTCTTAATCTAATACACCAGCTACAACTGGCAACCAGGATGGAATTGTGGGTACAATCTATACTTCCATATAGAGCCTTTTAGCTGAGATTTGGTCACTAACTTCCTCTCCCAAACTACTCAGTCTCTCTGGGAAGGAACAACTGCTTGCTGGTGGTCTGTGGCACTGCTTTATGCCACTGCTGGGTATTGCTGTGAATCCTCCCCCTAAATGGTCAGTGTTATAAAAGGTCAGACTCTCCTGCAGAGACCAACTAGCAGGCACTAGTCTGAGGCGGTAAGTTTCCCATTAGTCTCTAAAGAAGACTCCACTGGGTGTCAGGTCTGGGGGTGATTTGTTATAATCACATGCAAAGTCCCAGCACTGAGCCAAGGTGAGCTAACCAGGAAGGTAGGATTCTGCCTCTTTTCCCCCAAACAGGAATGAAAGTACAGGCTATCAGGACCTGGGAGCCAAGGAGAACTCCTCTACGTTCGTGCCCATAGGGAAGGCCAGCTGCTGGTCTACTGTGTCAGTAGTTAGAGTGTTGAGCTTAGAGAGTTAGCCCTAACCCAAAACAGAGGCATCTAAATATGTTTTATTTAGTATCGATCACTGAGAAATCCCAGCCACAGGCACCCAATATACCTTTACACCGCTGCCTATGAGCTATCTTAACAGCCCAACCATTACATACAATCTTTGCCAGCAAGGCCTGGATGCCCTTACAGTGTCCCCTTGAACTGTCTGGCACTATATTGATGACATTCTAATCTGGGATTCTTTGGAGGACGTGGTGCACAAGGTCCTAAAACAGCTGGTAACCCACCTCCAACATGGAGGTCGGGCTGCTGCACCACATAAAATTCAAGGGCTAGCCACAACTGTTAAATTTCTTGGCATTAATTGGCCTCTTAAAGGCCAAGAATTCCACTTGTGGTTAAACATCAAGTGTTAACGATTCAGCCTCCTACCCTGCTATGGCAAGCCCAACATGACTTAGCTTTCTTCACATTTTGGAAGCTCACATATCACACTTATCCACCACACTTAGCACCATTTATACAGCCACACACAAATCCTCTACATTTCATCAGGGAGAAACCCTACAACAAGCTTCACAATTGACACAAAGGTCAATTCGTCAAGACCTACCCCTGGTTCCCCCTGGCTCTTCCTTCCAGGTTGAGGCAACAGTCAGCATGTACTATGCATCCTGGAGTCTATGGACTAAACACGACTTTTCCTGGTTACTTTTGGCTTCCAAACCAGATGGCCGCCCTCCATAGCTGCCTGCTAGACCCCTTAGAACATCAATTCTGACTGCTTATTGGGCTTTGTTACAGAGGCAACTCGACAGGAAGACCCTGTTCTCCTGTGTACCCCACATTTCTATTACATCATGCATAAGGGATGCCCATAATGGCCCACATGGTCACAGATGCCTCTTTGCTAAAATAGAAAACGGTAGCTTCTACAATGGGCAAAATCTGACGTGGCAAATCTTTCCACATTACAGGAGGATGTGGCTTCCTGGATCCTCAGCCTACTGCCCATGGACCTTGAGGAACTGGTAACAGTGCTCCCACTGACTAAGCTTCTGGTGATGTGAGGCAGCCTCTGGGAAGAGCTGATGGAATGAGAATGGGAGTCTGTGTTCTTCATGGGTGACAGCGCCACCACCGTATGCCATGGAGCCTGTTGGAAGAGTGGCAGTGTATCACCCTGCCAGTGGTACCATGCTTATCAAATATGGCAAGTGAAGGTTGGTTAGCTTACGGAGCTTGTGGTGGTACAAATGGCCATACAGTTGCCCAGACAAGTCTCTTGTCCATATTTTCACTGAATAATGGGCAGTTGCTAGTAGGCTAGCAGTTTGGTTGGACCAATGGCAACAGGTGATTTTCACATTCAAGGCTGTCTCATTTGGGATGCCCCAGATTTGGAGGGTCAATGCCCTGGCATCAGTCACAATGAAGGTTACCCATGTTTCAGCACATATAAATACTACCACACCAGAGTCATCTAACTCCAAGGCACATGCCCTTGATCAAACCCAGGTCAAACACTGGTTTGAGGCTCTCAACCACTGACTTTTTACCAACAATTCTGTCAGTTCCACCCACTACCACAAAACAAGTTTCCCCACTGTCAACCATTCCAGTCTTTCTTAGTCACCACTTCCATATTCCTTATTCTCTGTCTGAATGGTACCGTATCTCTTTGGGTCATGAGGGAACTGCTGCCACCGTGGCCTGGGCCCTCCGCCCCTGCAAAACACCATGCAAAACACACTATTTTTAATTGTGAATTATGCTCCCAAACCAAACACTGAAAACTTCCCTGCCATGCTTAAGTTCTGCAAGGAGATAGCCTCTTTAAGCTGTTAGCAGGGTGATTTCACAGGTATCACAGGCCACGCTCTCTGTCAGCAGGCACTACACGCTTCGCTATTACATGTGTAGATACTTTTCCCAGCCTGCTGCTTGCTACAGGCACCAGGAACAGCTCTATGGAGCATGTAATCTCTTTTCTAAGTTATCCTGCCCCCATTCAGCCCTCCAGAAAACACTGACTCAAATCAAGGATCTCATTTTACTGCCCATACAACATAGCACTGGGCTTTCCAACAGGGAATCTAATGAAACTTTTATCTCCCATAGCAGCTACAGGCCTCTGTCATTATTCAACACCACAAAGGTCTTTTAAAATCCTTGCTCCTTAAGTTATAAGGCAGCAGATGGACTCCTAAATGGACTTCCTTACTATTATAGGCACTTTAAAAACATTTTAAACTCTAGAACATATGAACACCACTCTCCTTATACCAGCTAGGCTTACCAGGCCATGCTGCCTATGGTTATCATCACAGGGTAACCTGATACCTTTATCTTACAGAATATTGTTTTCATTTTCTCCAACACTACAGATTTAAAATGTCAATCATCTCACCATCCAGTATTCACTGGCAACCTGAGAACAGATGGCTACCTCCCCTGGTCACAGACAGTTCTGGCCCAGAAGAACAGATTTTGTGTTGTATGTTGCCACTAGACCATACTTACCCATTTGATATTCAAATTCCAACTGAAATTCCAAAAACAGTGGCTTCAGTAGATGGTTCATTTCTCCTAACCATACCTCCCCACAGGAAATGGAAGTAATTGCACCTGGGCCCACTGAAGGAATGGCGTGGCACTCAAAGTGGGGGAAGAGGCACTCCAGTTGGTTGACAGTAGCAATATTAGACGACATCCAGGTGATATGATCCTAACACCTGGCCCTACCCCCCTCTGGAGGAAGCTAGCGATGAGCTGCTGATCCACAAGGGCCCCATAATATTCTCAGGAAGCAGTCAGAAGGACAAAACTATAAAATGCAGATGCTTGCTACTATTGGCCTTACTCTATGCCTTTTGTACCACGTGGGTCATGAGGCTTCTTGATTCCAGACAGGCAACACTAGAAAGCTGCTGGAAGTGAATGGCACTCATCCACAACTGCGCCCCAGGATGGAAGACAACAGGTGTTGGAGTCGGCCCAAGAGTGGCTGCACCTGAAATGCCACCAAGCGTGGGAAAGAGCTAGGAGGTTGAAGCCTGCTATCTTAAACAGCACCAAAGGCACAAATGCTTAAAGGTCACCAGTCCTAACACTGTCCTAATTTCAACCCTAACTGGCTGATAAGCTTATGCAGTTCGGATTCATCTCTAGCAATACAGGGCTAAACATTAAACTGTCAGAAGCACACAACTAAATTTTCTTTAAACCAAGGCTACACATGTGCCTCCCACCTTTATTATTTATGGATGGAGAGCTCTTATGCCTCAGAGGAGAGTACTGCCTAATCATTTGTGAGGTACACTTCCCCAAGAACCCCCCCAAAGCCTACTAAGAATTGTGATACCAGTAACTGCTCATGATGATGCAAGCAAACCTTAATCAGGGCATCTCAAATCTATGTGACCCTGTTAGACTCCCGTGTGCCCCGATTCCCCTCCTGGGTGGATACCTGGAACAATCAACCTCCTCTGGGATGGCTCTCTCCACTGAAACAACACTAGAGACAACAACACCTTAGTACATGATGACACGGGACACAACTTCATCCCAAATGCTACCTCCACAATCTTCCACAACAGCAGAGATGACAACTGGGAAGATAAGTCCTCCTTGAGTGGTATTTTGTAGACTTAAATTTTATGTGTTTACCTCAAGGCTCCCCTGCTTACTACAATGCTTGCTGCTTGGGTGTGAGGCAGTACTATAACTGCCAGGCTGCCCTCAGTTGAACCTTGAAAGGTCAAGGTATCTATCAAGTCTCATAAACTTACAGAGAGGCTCCTTTAAACACTTCACGTAGTTCCTTGCCCTTACCACACCCATTAGATTGGTTCCCATTATGCTTCCTACTGGGGGTTAGGAAATTTAATTTCTGTTGGAAGAACCCCTCTCTGACTGCAAATGCTACCACCAGAGCGCCCCACACACACACTCTCACAGGACCAGAGCCATACGGTCACTTCCCTACACCACCCCAAGGAGACCCTTTCCCACTATCACCACTCAGGTTTCCACAACCCTCCCTTCGAGCTCTCCAACAGTCTTACTGTTTTTATTCCATGGGCAGAAACCAGGGATCGTTTTTTGAGCCAGTGTAATTGCTTGGCATGTTACTGAACTCAACAAAGACTTTTTCCCCAGTAGCCTAGCCGACTAATTTACTGACCCCTGCCCTCATGTGCCCAACAAAAGACATCCCACACACGTATGCAGTTTGCCTGGCCACTCTCTATCACACTCAACTGCTCCCATGCACGACACTTCGCAGTGCAGTATGTAGCACCTGGCAGGAGCCTCCACAGGTGCCCTTTGTAATTCCCCATATCCGCACAGGCACCAACACCACAAGAATGAATACAACACATACCTTGCCACAAAGAGCACAATCCCCACAGTCTTGGGCCTTGCAGCCCAGTCATGCAGGAGGAGATCCAACTTCCACAATAAAAGAGTGAGTGTCCACTGTAAGTCCAGTGCCCTGGTGCTGTCACACATACATGGTTCTCCATACGTGCATTTCTTCCCTCAACCTCCAACACATTTGCCTCTTTGCTGGTCCCCAGGGAGTCCTATGTGTTCATACCAATGTACCTCAGTCACCTTGGGACAACTCTTACAAACTAATAAATAGGACCCCCAAACCATCTCTCGTTGTCCTCTCATGTCAAAAACATTCAGTATTCATCCTCATTATGCCGAAAATAGGTCTGCTACTATCCCTCGCGGAAACACCACCACTAGGCACACACAACAAATCATTAAGGCAAACACCAATCTGTCAGCCACCCTGGCTGAATGCATTGGGCTGCTACACCAAAGCCTAGACTTCATGCAACAACAACATGCTTCTTTAGTGCAGAGTTTTGGATGTGCATTTAGCTTTAAATTTCTTATTGGTCAAGAAAGGTGTATACACTGTACAGTGCACCACCTGCTGCACATGTATTAATAATTCCAGATAAATTTAGACAAATTTACAAAAGGTGCCCAAAAGGTACAAGTATTCCATAATCTTACCCAAGTTTTTAATTAAATACTTACCCTAAACTTATCCATGGGCTTTGATTTATTTTCTTGACCGGACCCCGACAAATGGGAGAACGGTTACAGACAGGATTTCAAATTACCATTTGTCTACTGATACTGTTAACCGGCATTTTTGCTTTGCTCAAATGTTTCATGAGCTAGATGACCAAAACTCTGCCAGTGGCTTTTAACATCTCCACCATCTGGACAGTGCCCATGGTTTTCCCTAAAGACTAATGCTTAGGCATCACAGGGTCAATTGTGATGAGAAAAAAAGCTATTTTGAGTTGCTGCCTAGGCATTTTACAGTATGACAACCCGGCTCACACCCAGAGTCTGGACAGTTATATAAGGACCTGAACTTGAGATTCCCCGCCAGAAGTCCCCACTTTGTTTCCCTCAAGCATCTTTATGAAACAATTACTTAAGAGTTGAGCCCATGAAAAGTTAGTGACCTCTGCCCCAACCACCTCATAGGTAATAGGTGCTTGCTACCCTGTTCTCTATCTCCTGCTTGTTCATGACCCAAGACAGAGGACTGCCTTTTCCTCAGAGCTCACTGAGCGGCCCTGGCCCTGACCCACACCCACCCACCACTACCTTCTGGGATCAGTAAGTAATAAACATTGTGACCTTACTTCCTTTGTGTGAGTGTACCAAAACTGCATCTTCAATCAAAATGACCCTGGGATTTTTCACTTCCCCAAAGTGGAAATTTGGATGCCGAGGAAGCTATCTGCCAGTCCTGTGAGCATGGCTAATGTCTCTTTATTCATAGGTCGTAATCTGCATATTCTTAATGTAATACACCAGCTACAGGCACCACAACACAGCACACTACAAAGCAAAAAAACTAGTTGAAAAGAAAAAGCAAGCATCAAAACCAGACATGTCGGGATGCTGGCATTATCAGACCAGAAATTTAAAACAATGATGATAATATGCTAAGAGCTCTGATGGATACACAAGAACACAAGGACAATGTAAGAAGCAAGGATGGAAATCCTAAGAAAGAATGAAAAAGAAATGTTAGAGATTGAACACTTTAACAGAAATGAAGAATGCCTTTGATGGGCTTATTACCAGACCAGACATGGCTAAAGAAAGAATCCTGAGCACAAGGATATCTCAACAAAAACTGCCAAAATTAAAAAGCAAAGAAAACAAAGACTCAAAAAAGTAAACAATATAGGTGCCTGGGTGGCTTAGTCAGTTAAGCATTCGACTTTGGCTCAGGTCATGATCATGTGGCTCTTGAGTTTGAGCCCCAAATCAGGCTTTGTGCTGACAGCTTGGACCCTGGAACCTGCGTCAGATTCTATGTCTCCTTCTCTCTCTGACCCTCCCCCATTCATTTTCTTGCTCTCTCTCTCTCTCTCTCAAAAATAAAATAAAACATTAAAAAAAAATTACTAAAAAACAAACAACACAATAGGACATCAAAGGACTCTGGGACAACTATCACAGGTATAACATATGAGCAATGGAAATAACAGAAGGAAAAAAAGGAAAGGGACAGAAGAAGTATTTGAAATAACAATGACTAAAAATTTCCTCCCAATTAATGTCAGGCAACAAAGTATAGATCTAGGAAGTTCACAGAACACAAAGCAGGAAAAATGCCACCCCAAATTACCTAGGTAAAACATTTTCAAAGTACAGAAAATCAAAGATAAAAAAAACTGAAAGAAGATAGAGGGTAAAACCACCTTATCCACAGAGGAACAAAGAATTATATCTGACTTCTCCTCGGAAATTATGCAAACAAGAAAAGAATAAAACATTTAAAGTGTTAAAGAAAAAAAAGTACAGAGTTGGAATTCTATACCCTATGAAGTCATCCCTGAAACTGAAGGAGGCACCTGTTGGGATGAGCACTGGGTGTTGCACGGAAACCAATTTGACAATAAATTTCATATTAAAAAAATATATATATTAACATAGGAAAGACCAAAAAAAAAGAAAAAAGAAAAAGAAAGAAAGAAAGCAAAGGGTTATTTAGGAAATAAATGACTATTTAAAAATTGAGGAAAAACAAAAAGAAAAAGAAACTGAAGGAGGAATAAAGGCTTTCCCAGACACACAAAAATTAGACCTGCCACGCAACAGATGTTAACAGAAGTACTTTAGAAAAAAGAAAAATACAAATCAGAAACTTGGATCTACATAAAGGGAAGAACATCAAAGAAGGAGTAAGACACAGTTAAGAACACACATATGCACTTTTCTCTTATTCTTAACTGATCTCACAGATAATAGTTTGTTCAAAATGTTGCTTGTGTATGTGTGTGTATATATATGTATGAATGAATGACAGCATGATACAAGAGATGAGAGGGAGAAATCAGGAATACATTTAACCCTTGAATTGCATGGGTCCACTTACACACTGATTTTATTTGATAAATACAGTACAATACTGTAAATGTATTTTCCTTATGATGGTAACAATGATCTTTTCTCTAGATTACATTTCTTGTAAAAACACAGTACATAAAACACATACCATACAAAATATGTTAACCATGTTATCTATAAGGTTTCTGGTAAACAGTAGGCTATTAGTAGTTTTGGGGGAGTCAAAGTTATATGCGGAATTTCAACTGTGTGGGGAGTTGGTTCCCCTAACGCTGCACTATTCAAGGATCAACTGTATTTTGTTATTAGAAGGTACTCACACTACCTGAAGTGGTATAGTGTTATGTGAAAATAAATTTGGATTAGTTGTAAATATTTTACAAATTCTAAGGCAAGCACAAAAAAAATAAAGTGTAACTAATATGCTAAGAAATGAGAGAAAATATAATGATATAAAAACACTCAATTAAAACCATAAAAGGCAGAAAGACTGGGAGACAAAAATTGGAATGAAGAACAAGGGCAACAAATAAAAAAATAGTAGTGAATATGGTAGATATTAATCCAACTATACCAATAATCACTTTGAAAATCAATTATTTCAAGTGAAAATATACTAATTAAAAGTTGTCAGAGTGAATCAAAAACCAAGATCCAACTACATGTTGTCTATAGGAAAGCCACTTTAAATATAAAGACAAATTAGATTAAAAGTAAATGGATGGAGGGGCGCCTGGGTGGCGCAGTCGGTTAAGCGTCCGACTTCAGCCAGGTCACGATCTCGCGGTCCGTGAGTTTGAGCCCCGCGTCAGGCTCTGGGCTGATGGCTCAGAGCCTGGAGCCTGTTTCCGATTCTGTGTCTCCCTCTCTCTCTGCCCCTCCCCCGTTCATGCTCTGTCTCGCTCTGTCCCAAAAATAAAAAAAAAATAAAAAAAAATAAAGTAAATGGATGGAGAAAAATATACCATTCTAAAATAAAGCAAAAGAAAGTAGGAATACTGCATTCATTTCAAACAGAACAGATGTCAAAGCAAAGAAAGTTATCGCAGATAAAGAAGGGCATTACATAATGACAAAGGGGAAACTTCTCTAAGACATAACAATCTTTCATGTATATGTGCCAAACAACAGAGTGTTAGACTACACAAGGCAAAAACGGACATAACTGCAAGGAGAAATAGAAATACATAATCATTATAGTTGGAGACTTCAACATCCTCTATGAGAAATGAACAGATGTTGGGATGCCTGGGTGGCTCAGTTGGTTGAGCATCTGATTCTTCATCTCAGTTCAGGTGATGATCTCATGATTCATGAGACTAAACCCCATACTGCGCTCTGCCCTGACAACACAGAGCCTGCTTGGGATTCTCTCTCTCCTCTCTCTCTGCCCCTCTCTGCTTACATGTGTGTGCATGTTCTCTTTCTCTCTCAAAATAAACTTAAAAAAAAAAAAACAAAAAACAAAACCACATCTATCAGCAAATCAGTGAGGACACAGTTAAGCTCAACACCATAAATCAACTGGGTATAACAGATATTTGTAGAATTACTTCAGCCAAAAACAACAGAGTACACAATTTCTCAAGCTCACATGGAACATTCACAAAGACAGGCCACATTCTGGGCCATAAAACATACCTTAACAAATTTAAAAGAATAAAAATCATATAAAGTCTGCTCTTAGACCACAATGGAATTAAATTAGAAATCAAAGCAAGAAAGGTAACAGGAAAATCCCTAAATACATGGAAATTAAACAGCCTACTTCTAAATAAAGCATGAATCAAGAAAAATTTTAAAACATATTAACCTAAAACTTAAAAACATACTAACTAAAAATGAAAACACAACTTAGGAAAACCTGTGGGATGCAGGGAAAGCACAGAATAGAAGGAAATTTTTAGCATTAAATATATATACTAAAAAAGAAGACAGATCTAAAATCAATAACCCACATTTCTAAATTAGGAAACTAGAAAAAGAATAGCAAATTAAGTCCAAATTAAACAGAAAATGAGTAAGAAAGCAGAAATCAATGAAATTGCAAACAGAAAAATCAGAAAAATGAACAAAACAAAAAGCTGTTTCTTTGAAAGACCAATAAAATCAACAAGCTTCTAGCCAGAAAGAAAAACAGAAGACACAAATTACTAAAATCATAAAGGAAAGAGGTGATATCACTGCAAATCCCACTGACATTAACAGGATAATAAAGGAATACTATGAACAACCACATACCCATAGATTTGATAACCTAGATGGAATGGACCAATTTCTTGAGAGACACAATGTGCCAAAACTCACACAAAAAGACATTCTGAATGGGCATCTATTTATTAAAGACATTGAATCAATAATAATCTTCCAAAAGAGAAAAGTGCTAGGCCCAGCTGGGTTCAGTGGTGAACTCTACCAAACATTTAAGGAAAAAATTATACCAATTCCTTATAATTTCTTTCAGAGGACAGGAGCAGAAGAAACACTTCCCAATTCATTCTATGAGGCCAACATTACCCTAATACCACAACCAGACAAAGACACTACAGGGGAAACAAAACAAAACAAAACACAGACTCATCTCTCATGAATATCAATGCAAAAATCCTCAATAAAATATTAACAAATAGAATACAACAAAGTATGAAAAGAATTATACACCATGACCAAGTGGAATTTATCCCAGGTATGCAAGACTGGTTTATCATCCAAAAATCAATTAATATGATTACATCAACAGGCCAAAAAAGAAAAATGACTACTATATCAATAAATGTACAAAAAGAATTTGACAAAATCCAACACCCATTCATGATAAAAACTATTAGTAAACTAGAACAGAAGGAAATTTCCTCAACTTGATAAAGCATATTGGCAGAAAACCTACAGCTAACCTCGTATTTCATGGTAAGAAACTAGAAGCTTTCCCACAAAGACCAAAAACAAGTTAAGAATATTCTGTCTCTCCACTCTTTTTCAACATCAAAATGGAATTTCTAGCTAATGCAATAAAACAAGTAAAGGAAATAAAAGGTATACAGATTGGGAAGGAAGAAATAAAACTGTTTGTAAATGACCTCATCATCTGTGTAGAAAATCTGAAAGAATCAACAACAAAAAAAACACCTGGAACTAATAAGCAATTATAGCAAGTTATAAGATACAAGTGATTATAGCAAGTTGTAGGATACACCTATGAGAATGGGCAAAATCCAGAACACTAACAATACCAAATGCTAACAAGGATGTGGAGCAACAGGAATTCTGATTCATTGTTGATTGTTGGCAGGAATACAAAATGGTACAGCCACTTTGTGGGACAGTTTGGTGGTTTTTTTTTCTCTTTCCCATTTAAGTGTGTGTGTGTGTGTGTGTGTGTGTGTGTGTGTGTGTGTGTGTGTTAACTGAAGTATAGTTGACATACAAAGTTATATACAGTTTGGGGGCTCCTGGGTGGCTCAGGTCATAATCTTGCGGTTCGTGAGTTCAAGGCCTGCATCGGGCTCTGTGCTGACAGCTCAGAGCCTGAAGCCTGCTTGGGATTCTGTGTCTCCCTCCCTCTCTGCCCCTTCCCTTCTCATGCTGCGTCTCTCTCTCTCTCAAAAATAAATAAACATTAAAAAAAATTTGTTTTCAAAGTTATATACAGCTTGGTGGTTTCTTACAAAACTGAACATATTCTTACCATAGAGAGAAACCTTTATAAGTACAAAGTTTCAGTCCTGCAGGATGAAAAGAGTTTCTGGAGATGGATGGTGGTGATGAGCTCAAACATATACATAAGTCTAAAATCCAATGTAATTTATCCTTTTAAAAAACTTTTCCAAAAAAGAAATAAGCCAAATAAAAGCAGACCAAATGCCCTATCTACAAGAGAATGGACACACTATGATATATTCATACACTAGAATACTTACAGCACTAAAAATGAATAAACTAAAACTACCTACATCTACAAAGAAGAATCTCAAAAACCCAAGTCTATATGAAAAATGCAATTCTCAAAATATGCACCATGTTGACTCCATCTATTAAAGAATTCAAAACCATACTGAACAGCAAGAGAAAAATCAATACATGTCAGGATAGGAAGTAACAGACGTTACTGGGGAGGGGACACACAGGACTTCTATGGTATTTGGTAACATTCCATTTATCAAGCTAGTTAGCCCATAGGCAGGAATTATTCATATTTTTCTTTTATTCTTTATATACATTTCATATATATTCTTTACTATGTATGAAATAATTCATAATTGGATGAAAATACATACTATTAAAATGAAAATCATTTTTACATAAGCTAGTATAGCTTTATGTTCTTAAGTAGATAATACACATCTGAAAATGGCTGGACTTTATCTGCACTTCAAGCTATTACCCTCAACAGAAAATACGAATGATAAAGCAAATCTATTCTTATTTTCCTAAGGATGTAAGTTTTTTCAATAGATGAATTTGCAATTAATCAAAATCTACTGAGTCTAATCCTTAAATAGGAACTTTGAAGAAATAAGACTCCTAACACTTTAGCCAAAGACTATTAATGACTCAGCTGGTGTCATCAATGCCCAAGTAAGAGATACAAACTCCACCACCCTTTTATCACATTTTCTTTCTTCATTGCTAGATTTCTTTTATACCTTGGACAAGTCAGCTGTTCTCCCATGACTGAACAACTCTGCTTTGATCTCTTCTACTTTTTTCCTGTCAGCTTCATTTAATTCTGAAATGGAGTAGCCACACTCATGAGCCAGATTAAATTTCAGATTCCAGGCTGAAAAGAAAACATAAACACACTGGAGATAATGCAATGCAAAAATCATAATTTGTCAGTGATTATAAGAACACAGAAAACCATCAATATATCCAACTAAATGCCTGCCACAATACTTGGCAAAAAGTAGGTGTTCTCCATTATATGACAAACTATTAGAAGTTTTTAAGAACAATCATCTCACTGAAAAGTGTGACTTTTAAAAACCACATTCTATAGGTATTTCTCCAAAGATGCCACCTTTCTATGATTTTCAATTATTTTTATCTTAATCTTCCTTCCAATAAGGACAATCCCTTTGCCTCCCCTATACATTCCTGTTACAGTTACTGCTACTACCATGAGAGCTGATATTTAACAATAATAAATAAAACTTGGGAGTTTTCTGGAGAGTCAAAATATGCATAAGTGATAAAAGGAATGGCACAAGTAGTTAATCTCAAGGCAAAATTCCCAAGGAGGCCTGAAGTGTTTATAAGTTGCTTGCTAAAATAAATTCCCCAGGGGCACCTGGGTGGCTCAGTCGGTTAAGCATCCAACTTTGGCTCAGTTAATGATCTCAGAGTTCATAGGTTTGAGCCTGCGTCAGGCTCTGTACTGACAGCTCAGAGCCTAGAGCCAGCTAAGGATTCTGTGTCTCTCTCTCTCTCTGCCCTTCCTCCTCTCATGCTCTGTGTCTGTCTCAAAAATAAATAAGAACGTTAAAAAAATGTTTAATGAATATTTAAAAAAAATTTTTTAATTCCCCATTTTGTCTTAAAGATTTCTTTTTTAATAGCATTCTATTATTAGAGATTAATGGGATTAGAACATCCTCTTTTAAACCTCTAACCTAAGTTTTAGTGTGAAGTACTTCAGTTTTTTCTAATATCTAAAATATGCTCTAAGAATTGTATTAGAAAAATGGAGAAGTATATTTAGTCTTATGATACAGTGTGACTTAGAGCAGAGCAAACTTTTCTTTGTTTTTTCTGCCTTCAAAAGAGAATCCTATAATAGGAGGATTAAGGAAACGTAAGTACTTTAGGAATCTGGAAACCCAAGCTATCTCCTTACTCTCCTTCAGGCTTCAGAACCTACCTAAGACACTAAAATCAGACTAGTACTATTAATACTGTGACCGAGTTACATTATTGGTTAAATGGACTTATTCTGAATAGTGGTGGAAAATGTAATCATTTAACAGTTCTATAAGAAAATAAATTCAGATTCCAAACACAACTTTAAACAAATACTTAAACTATAATGTTTATAAGTCTGACCTGACTTGATGACAAACAATCAGTTCCTACCTCGTGCTCGTACTCGACATTCCTCTTCCTCTGCATTTCTGAGTATTTGTTTAGCATGATTCAATGAGGATTCACACTTGAGAAGGTTTTTGACATGTGCAGCCAGTGAGTCTACATTGCTACCACCACAATCATCACTCTCTGACACACTTTCTTCTTCTCTGCTATCTGTCAAACTTGTCTTGGGTGAAGCACATGGAAAGAAATTTAGAAGAACATCAGAAACTGACTCCAAGGAATTACTGTCCCATGAGCAGGAACTGGCATCACTACTTGAATCACTTTTAATGATAGTCATCATAGGGATAACAATTTTATTGCCAATGGTTCCACTATACCCTTCAGGTTCAGATCTCATTACGGATTGGGCTGCTCTATACTGTCGAAGGGTTTCATCTAACGTCACTCCGGCTTTGCTTTCTGCTTCTTGTAGAGGACTTCTAAGTGTGGTTGAACTAATAAACTCCCAGTTCTCAATGCCTCTCTGGCATTTGAGATTTGTCTGTGTGCTAATATCTTTCTGTATGCACTTGTTGCTTGGGCTTTCCTCTGTAAATGGCTGTCTCCGAGGCAAATCACTATTAGATTCAGCAGCTGTGAGGGGCTCTTTGAAGCAAACCATCTTCTTAGATTGTATAATTGAAATATCACTAACATCTCGGAAAGGGACAAGAGGAGCACGAAAATTGCATCGTTTCAGTGCTATATTTTCTGCCTCCATTAAAAGGGTCCGAATCTCTTTAAGAGTTTTGGAACTATTGCTTGTATCTTGAATTTCCACAGAGCCAACATCTTCAAAACCTGAAGATTCTGGCTTACTTATTATAACTCTACCATCAGCCTGAGAACTTAAAGGCATACTGCTTGAGATAATACTGGAGTTAGGAGAATCCAAATTATCTATTAGCATTTGAACATGGTCTGAAACAAGTTTCTGCTTCTCACTATGTGAATAAGTACCAGGAGTAACTGTTGATAAACCAGTAATCTGATCAGCTTGCCCAAGACCACGTGAGAACATCACAGAATCTTCAGGTAGATGTCTATCTGGAAAATCTTGTTGGTAGAATAAATTTGGTTTCTCTCTGTGTGAAAAGGAACGAGGAGGAGCTGTTGGTAACAGACTTTTCTGGTCAGCTGGTACAGGAATTGATGAAACGTTCAGTGCATCTTCAGCTAAATGTCTGTCTGGCAATTCCTGTGGGTAGAAAATATTAGATTTCTCTCTGTGGGAAGAGGAACTAGAAAGAGGTATTGGTATCCCAGAATTCACAACAATTGGCTCAGGGACAGGTGAAATCTTCAGAATATCCTCAATCTCAAAATTCTGAGAACAGGAATTATGAAAAACTGTCGGTAACGGAGTCTTCTGGTCATCTGGTCCGCTCACAGTTGAAATTTTGGGTTTTTCTCTTTTTGAGTAGGAACTAGGGGGAGCTGTTAGAAACTCAGTCTTCTGGACATCTGGTAAAATCACAGGTGAAATCTTGAGTTTCTCTTTATGTGAGTAAGAGCTAGAAGGTCCTGTTGGTATTTCAGTCTTCTGGTCAGCAGGTCCAGGAAGAGCAAAAACTTTTAAAACTTTTTCAGTAACATCTGGAAGCTCCTGCTGGTAAAGAATACTGTCCTTCTCTCTGTATGAGTAGGAACTAGAGGGGATTATATGTATCTCAGTCTTCTGGTTAGCTGGTCCAGAAACAGGTGAAACTTTCCAAGTTTCTTCAGTAATATCTGATGACTCCTTCTGGTAAGAAAAGATGGGGCTCTCTCTATGTGAATAGGAAGTGGAGGGCCCAATTTGTATCCCAGTCTTCTGGTCAGCTGGCCCAGGAGTGCCTAAAACTCTTAAAGCACCTTCATTAGGATCTGACAACTCCTGATGATAAGAAATGATAGGCTTCTCTCTATGTGAGTAAAAAGTAGAAGTTACTGCTGGTATTCCAGTCTTCTGGCCACCTAGTCCAGGAACCTTTAAAACTTTTAAAGCCTCTTGAGTAAGATCTGGCAATTCTTGCTGATAAGAAATGATGGGCTTCTCTTTCTCTCTATGTGAGTACGAAGTGGAGGTAACTGTTGGTTTTCTGGTCTTCTGGTCACCTGGCCCAGAAACAGCTGACACTTTCAGAGCTTCTACAGCAAGCTGACTGTCTGACAAAGGCTGTTGGTACAAAACACTTGGCTTCTCTATATGAGAGTAAGAGATAGAAGGTACTGTTGATACCCCAGTCTCTTGGTCTGCTGGTCCAGGAGAAGCTGAAATATTAACAGCCTCTTCAGTGAGATGTCTATCTGATAAGGCCTGCTGGTAGAAAATAATAGGCTTCCCTCCAAGTGAGTAGGAACTAGAAGGTTCTGATGGCAACCCAGTCTTCTGGTCAGCTGGTCCAGGAACAGCTGAAACTTTCAGAGCCTCCTGAGGCACCTGGCTGTCTGTCAAGTCCTGTGGGTAGAAGATAATGGGCTTCTCTCTATGTGAGTAGGAGCTAGAAGGTTCTGATGGCAACCCAGTCTTCTGGTCAGCTGGTCCAGGAAGAGCTGAAACTTTCAGAGCCTCCTGAGGTATCTGGCTATCTGTCAAACCCTGTGAGGAGAAAATAATGGGCTTCTCTCTATGTGAGTAGGAGCTAGAAAGTTCTGATGGCAACCCAGTCTTCTGGTCAGCTCGTCCAGGAACAGTTGAAACTTTCAGAGCCTCCTGAGGCACCTGGCTGTCTGTCAAGCCCTGTAGGCAGAAGATAATGGGCTTCTCTTTATGTGAGTAGCAGCTAGAAGGTTCTGATGGCAAGCCAGTCTTCTGGGCAGCTGGTCCAGGAACAGCTGAAACTTCCAAAGTCTCCTGAGGTACCTGGCTATCTGTCAATCCCTGTGGGTAGAAGATAATGGGCTTCTCTCCATGTGAGTAGGAACTAGGAGGTTCTGATGATAACCCAGCCTTCTGGTCAGCTGGTCCAGGAAGAACTGAAACTTTCAGAGCTTCTTCAAGTAGAAGGCTGCCTGCCAAGGCCTGTAGGGAAAAACTAACAGGCTCTTCTGTATGTGAGGAGGAAATAGAGGATACTGTTGGTATTCCAGTCTTCCAGTCAGCTGATCCAGATATGGCTGAAACTTTCAGAGCCTCTTCAGTGAGATGAATATCTGGTATGGCCTGTGGATAAAAAGTAATGGGCTTCTCTCTCTGTGAGTAGGAAGTGGAAGGGACTACTGGTATTCCAGTCTTCTTGTCAACTGGTTCGGAAACAGCTGTAACTTTTAGAGATTCTTGAGATAGATGACTGTCTGGCAACTCCTGTTGGCAGAAATGATTGGGCTTCTCTCTATGTGAATGGGAAGCAGAGGTTACTGTTGATATCTCAGTCTTCTGGTCAGCAGGTCCAGGAACAGGTGACACTTTCTGAGCCTGTTCAGTTAGATGACTGTCTGGCAACTCCTGTTGGTAGAAAATACTGGTCTTCTCTCTCTCTGTGTATAAACTAGAGGCTTCTGATGGTAACCCACTCTTTATTTCAGCTGGTACAGTAGCAACTGAAACTTTCAGAGCCTCTTCAGATAGATGACAGCCTGGTAAGACCTGTTGGTAGAAAATACCGGACTTCTCCCTAGGTGAGTAAGAACTAGAAGGTACTGTTGGTACCCCGGTCTTTGCATCACCTGGTCTAGGAGCAGATGAAGCTTTCAGAGTCTCTTCAGTTAGATGACTATCTGGTAATACCTGCTGGGAGAAAATATTGGGTTGCTCTCCAAGTGAGTAGGGCCTAGAGGACCCTATTGATATCCCAGTGTTCTGGTCATCTCGTCCAGGAATAGCTAGAACTTTCTGGGCCTGTTCAGTTAGAGGATTATCTGGCAACTCTTGTTGATAGAAAAGACTAGGCTTCTCTCCAAGTGAATAGGAAATAGAGGTTAGGGTTGGTATCCCAGTCTTCTGCTCAGCAGGTCCAGGAACAGGTGACACTTTCTGAGCCTGTTCAGTTAGAGAACTATCTGGCAACTCCTGTTGGCAGAAAAGATTGGGCTTCTCTCTATGTGAATGGGAAGCAGAGGTTAGGGTTGGTATCCCAGTCTTCTGCCCAGCAGGTCCAGGAACAGGTGACACTTTCTGAGCCTGTTCAGTTAGATGACTGTCTGGCAACTCCTGTTGGTAGAAAATACTGGTCTTCTCTCTCTCTGTGTAGAAATTAGAGCCTTCTGATGGTAACCCACTCTTTATTTCAGCTGGTACAGTAGCAACTGAAACTTTCAGAGCCTCTTCAGATAGATGACAGCCTGGTAAGACCTGTTGGTAGAAAATACCGGACTTCTCCCTAGGTGAGTAAGAACTAGAAGGTACTGTTGGTACCCCGGTCTTTGCGTCACCTGGTCTAGGAGCAGATGAAGCTTTCAGAGTCTCTTCAGTTAGATGACTATCTGGTAATACCTGCTGGGAGAAAATATTGGGTTGCTCTCCAAGTGAGTAGGGCCTAGAGGACCCTATTGATATCCCAGTGTTCTGGTCATCTGGTCCAGGAATAGCTAGAACTTTCTGGGCCTGTTCAGTTAGAGGATTATCTGGCAACTCTTGTTGATAGAAAAGACTGGGCTTCTCTCCAAGTGAATAGGAAGTAGAGGTTAGGGTTGGTATCCCAGTCTTCTGCTCAGCAGGTCCAGGAACAGGTGACACTTTCTGAGCCTGTTCAGTTAGAGAACTATCTGGCAACTCCTGTTGGCAGAAAAGATTGGGCTTCTCTCTATGTGAATGGGAAGCAGAGGTTAGGGTTGGTATCCCAGTCTTCTGCTCAGCAGATCCAGTAACAGGTGACACTTTCTGAGCCTGTTCAGTTAGAGAACTATCTGGCAACTCCTGTTGGCAGAAAAGATTGAGCTTCTCTCTATGTGAATAAGGAGTAGAGGTTACCGTTGGTATCCCAGTCTTCTGCTCATTAGATCCAGGAGCAGCTGAAAATTTCAGAGCCTGTTCAGGTAGATGATTTTCTGGCAATGTCTGCTGACAGAAAATTTGGGGCCTTTCTCCATATGAGTAGTAAGTAGAGGATGCTGCAGGTATCCTAGTCTTCTGATCAACTGGTCCAGGAACAGCTGAAACTTTCTGAGCCTGTTCAATTAAATGACTATCTGGCAAGGCCTGCTGGTAAAAGACACTGGGCTTCTCTCCAAGTGAGGAGGAAATTGAAGGTAATATAGGTATCCCAGTGTTTTCACCAGCTGGTCCAGACACAACTGAAACTTTCAAGGCCTGTTCAGTTAGATGACTACCTGATGACTGTTGCTGGGAAAAATTAACATGCTTTTCTCTTTGTAAATAGGAAGTAGAAGGTACTGTTATTTTCTCAGTCCTCTGGTCAGCAGACACAGGAACAGCTGAAACTTTCAGAGCCTCTTCAGTTACATAACTGTCTGGCAAGGCCTGCGAGTAGAAAATACTGTGCTTCTCTCCAAGTGGGTAGGAACTTGGAAAGACTGTCGGTACGCCAGTCTTCTGGTCAGCAGGTCCCGGAACAGCCAAAACTTTTGGAGCCTCTTCAGTTAGATGACGACCTGGCAAGTACTGTAAGCAGAAAATACCAGGCTTCCCTCTTTGTGAGTAGGAACTAGAGGGCACTGTTGATATTCCAGTCTTCTGGTCAGCTAGTTCATGAACAGTTGAAACTTTTAGAGTCTTTTCAGTTGTATGACTATCCAATGCTTGTTGGCTGAGTATATCAGTATGTGGACCAATAGTAGTCTCTTGAGGAAACCTCAAAGCCAACTGAGGAAAGTCCTCAGGGAACAAGGGAAAATGAGATCCAATATCTGAATCTCTGATGCCTGGTTTCAAGGTGGACTGAGTAATTTCAGCTGTGCCTCCTTTAGAAGTATCTCCTAAAAAGATTTGTTAATACTATTATTTTTTTTAATTAAGAAATACTTCTTTTATGCATAAAAGAAATAAAGTAAGCTTTCCTTCCTATGACCTTTGCACTTCTAGTAAGGAATCCAAATCCTAAAGAAACACTCATCAAAGAGACATATATTTATAAAGGTACTAATTACAAAGCCATTTACAACAGCAGACTAATGTGGAAATGATTTAAATATTCAACAATAGAGTACCATTTAAAAACAGCAGCGTATCGGGCTGCCTGGGTGGTTCAGTTGGTTAAGTGTCCGACTTTGGCTCAGGTAATGATCTCATCATTCGGGAGTTCAAGCCCCATGTCGGGCTCTGTGCTGACAACTCAGAGCCTGGAGACTGCTTCAGATTCTGTGTCTCCCACCCCCCCCCACACACCCCTCCCCCACTCACACTCTGTCTCTCTCTCTCTCTCTCTCAAAAATAAATAAACATTAAGAAAAATAGCAGCATATCCATTTTATACGATATTATGTGGATCTTAAAATTTGGATTTTTCAAGAATTTTTAATGTGATAGGAAAATGCTATCCAGTCTAGGCCTTAATCTCACCCTAAATTATAAGCTAGTAAATTAGCCTGTTATTTAGTCATATATGCCAGCAAAAGACATGATACTCCTCAGAGACAAAATACTTTATTCCATGGCATAGCAAAGGATCATCAACCTATTTTCATGGGTTTCCCCTTTCCCTCAAGTCCTAGGAGGGCCCAGATGGATGCTATACATGCAGTGGGTTTAAATGATTCTTCCAATAAATGTACCCTGAAAAAGATAAATATTTTTTAACTATATGAAACTATAAAGTATCTAAAAATTACACTAAGGATTTTGAACTTAATTCTAGATAACATGGGGAACTGTTGATAGATTGGATCAGAACTGTACTGCAGAAATACAGATGCAAGATGGTTGGAAAGGGAATGCAAAAGTGTAAGTGGCACTATCTAACAGAACTCTCTGCAACAACAATAATTTCTACATTTGTACAGTAATTCTAATTCTAAACTGCAGTAGAAAGTAAATGACTGCAATAGAAATAACAAGATTTGACAACAAATGTATTTATTTATTTGTTCATTCAAAAAAATTAATGTTTACTTTGTGCCTATCACTGTTCTAGATACAGGAAATAGGGCAATAAACAAATAGACAAAGCTTACACTCTAATTCTGCTTCACAAAACTTACATTCTAACAGTAGGAAACAAACAATAAATGGTAAAACATAGGGTATGTTGGATGATGGCAAGATGGTTGATATATACAACAAGTATTATCTACACAGATCTTCTTCACCTTACAATGGGATTACATCCCAATAAGCCCATCAGAAACTGAAAACAAGTCAAAAATACATACAATAATCTAATCTACCAAACATCACAGCTTAGCCTAGCCTAAGTTAAACATGCTCAGAACATTTACATTGGCATAAAATTGGGCAAAATTACCTAACACAAAACCTATTTTATAATAGGTGTGTAATTTACTGAATACTGTACTAAAAGTGAAAAACTGAATGGTTTTATGGGTCCAAAATGGTTGTAAGCATTATCAGTTTTTTACCCTTATATCACATAGCTGACTGGGAGCTGTGGCTCACTGCTACTGCCCAACATTACAAAAGAATATCATATCACATATGGCTAGCCTAAGAAAAGATCAAAATTCATTATTTGGAGTATGTTTTCTACTGAATGCATATCATAAAGATGAAAAATCCTACGTCAAAGCATCCTAAGTGGGGGACCATCTGCACTTTACATATAAAGAAATTAAGTTTCAAAGATGAAGATATAAGACTGCTTCTCAATATGGAGATCTTGTAAACTTGCAGAATCTGATCAATAGGTATAGGGTGGGATCTGAAGTTTTACATTTGTAACAAGCTCCCCAGTGATGTCCAATATTTTCAGTCCTCAGACATTTTGAGTGGTAGATAAATAACTTCTTCAGAGTTCTACAGGGAGTAAGTAACAAAAACAGGCACTTTAACCTTTTAATTCTAACTCCAAATTCTGAATTCTTTTCACTAAGCTGACTGCTGTTCTAAACCCAATGGTAAGCTTCAAAAAAGAAGCTAAATAGAAAATTAAATGGGTTGAGAAGTAAATTATAAGGTACGGAAGTACAGTATCAAGTATTAACTCTTCAAGAAAACTAAAAGAGAAGGGAAGATGTAATATGTATAGTAACTTGAAAAGGAATATGAATTATGGGAAAGTTTTGTGAAAAAAGACTCAGAAATTAACAAAGCAAACAGATTAATGAAATGAACAACCAATGGCTCACAGAAGAAATCAAAATGGAAACCAAAAACATTGAAACAAATGAAAATGGAAATACAATACACCAAAACTTATGGGATGCAGTTGCAGCATTCTAAGAGGGAAGTTAAGGGGCGCCTGGGTGGCTCAGTTGGTTGAGCATCCAACTTCAGCTCAGGTCATGATCTCATGGCTTGTGAGTTTGAGCCCCACCTGGGGCTCTGTGCTGACAGCTTAGAGCCTGCTTCAGATTCTCAGTCCCTCTCTTGCTCTGCTTCTCCCCCGCTCATGTTCTCTATCTCTCAAGAATAAATAAAACACTTAAAAAAAAAATTTAAGTTAATAGTAAATAGTTATAGTGATAAATGCCTACAGCAAGAAACAAGAAAACCTCATCAAATAAACAATTTAACTTTACATCTTAAGGAACCAGAAAAAGAACAAAGCCCAAAAATCAATGAAACTAAGATCTGGTTATTTTAAAAGATTAACAAATTGACAAACAAACTGACACCACCATCACTCCACAAACCAGAGAGGACACAAATAAATAAAATAAAAAATGAAAAATGAAATATTACAACTTATACCACAGAAATGCAAAAAATCATAAATGACTTTCTACACTTTTACACCAACAAATCTGACAACCAAGAAGAAACATATAACCTACCAAGACTGAATCATGACAAAGGAGGAAATCTGAACAGACTAATTACTAGTAAGAGATTGAATCAGTAATCAAAAGTGTCCAAACTGGGGGTATAGCTCAGGTGTAGAGCTTTGACTGCAAAAGTGTCACACCAGAAAAAAGGCCAGAACCAGGTGGCTTCACTGGTGAATTCTACTGAACATTCAAACAATCAATACCAATCTTTCTCTAACTCCTCCAAAACATAAAAGGGAACCTTTCCAAACATCTTCTAGAAAGCCAGCATTACTCTGATGCCAAAACCAGATAAGGAAATTACAAAAAAGTAAAATTACAAGCCAATATCCCTAATGAACACAGATGCAAAAATCCTCAACAAAATATTAGCTGACGATATTCAATAATACATTAAAAGAATCATAGGCAAGATCAAGTAGAATTTATTCCAGGAATGCAAGGATGGCTCAAAATCTGCAAATCAATCAAAATGCTACACCAATATTAACAAAATGAAGGATAAAAATCATGTAACCAGCTCAATAGATATAAAAAGCAACTGACAAAATTCAACACCCATTCATGATAAAAATTCTCAATAAGGAAGGTGTAGACAGAATATACCTCAACACTATAAAGGCCACATACAATAAGCCCACAGCTAACAGCATACTCAACAGTGAAAAGCTGAAAGCTTTTCCTCTAAGATCAAGACAAGATAAGGGTTCCCACCCTCACCACTTTTATTCAACATAGTATTAGAAACCCTAGCCAGAGCAATTAGGCAATAAAACGGAAGAGAAAAACAGGCATCCAAATAGGAAAGGAAGAAGTAAAACTGTCTCTATTTGTAGATGGCATGCTATTACATATGGAAACTCCTAAAGACTTCATCAATAAACTGTTAAAACTAATATATTCAGTAAAGTTGCAGGTTACAAAATTAACATACAAAATTGGTTATGTTTTTATACATTAACAAAGAACTATTAGAGAAATTAAGAACGCAATTCCATTTATAATTACATTTAAAAAAATTTACTTAGAAATAAATTTAACCAGGGAGGTGAAAGATCTATGCATTACAAACTACAAGACATTGATGAAAGAAGCAAAAAGATCTACACGTCTGAGAAGCTCAATCAACTCAATGTACAATAAACACAGAGATCCACACCAATACATAATCAAAATGTTGAAAGACTGAATATCTTGAAAGTAGCAAGAGAAAACAAATCACATACAGGGGAATGCTAATAAAATTAAGAGTTGACTTCTCATCAGAAACAACAAAGGCCGGAACACTGAAGGCATATTCAGAGTACTAAAAACAAAAAGACTGTCAACCAAGGATTCTAAACCCAGGAAACTACCTTTCAAAAGGATGAAATAAAACACTGCACAAAATTTATAAAGAACTTAAACTCAACACCCAAAAAAGCAAATAATCCAGTGAAGAACTGGGCAAAAGGCATGAACACACACTTTTCCAAAGAAAACATCCAGATGGCTAATAGACACATGAAAAAATGCTCAACATCACCCATCATCAGGCAAATACAAATCAAAACGCAATGAGAAACCACCTCACACCTCAAAATGGCTAAAAGTAACAACTCAGGCAACAACAGATGTTCACGAGGATGTGGAGAAAGAGGAACCCTTTTGCACTGCTGGTGGTAATGCAAACTGGTGCAACCACTCTGGAAAACAGTATGGAGATTTCTCAAAAAATTAAAATAGAACTACCATACAACCCAGAAATTACACTACTAGATTTATCCAAAGGATACAAAAATGCTGATTCAAAGGGGCTGAATTGAATTCATTGAAATGCTGATTCAAACATTGGGGCACATGCACCCCAATGTTTATAGCAGCACTATTGGCAATAGCCAAAGTACAGTAAGAGCCCAAATGTCCATCAACTGATGAATAGATAAAAAAGATGTGGTATATATACACAATGGAATATTACGCAGCGATCAAAAAGAATGAAATCCAACCATCTGCAACAACATGGACGGAACTGGAGTGTATTATGAGAAGCTAAATAAGTCAGTCAGAGAAAGACAAATATATTCCACTCATATATGGAATTTAAGAAACAAAACAGATGAACATAGGGGAAGGGAAGGAAAAATAAAGTAAATTAAAAACAGAGAGGGAGACAAACCAGAAGAGACTCTTAAATACAGAAAACAAAGGGTTGCTGGTGGGGTGTTGGGTGGGAGATGGGCTAAATGGGTGATGGGCATTAAGGAGGGTACTTGCTGGGATGAGCATTGGGTTGTTGTATTTAAATGATGAACCACTAAATTCTATTCCTAAAACAAATACTACACTATATGTTAACTAACTTGGATTTAAATTTATTAAAAAATTTCAGTTACACAAAAACTGAGAGAATCTGTCGATAGAAACCATCATACAAGAAATACTAAAGGAATTCTTCAGGCTGAAACCAATTGACACCAGACAGTAAATTAAATTTACAAAACAAAAACAATGCTAGTAAAGATAATTATATAGGTCATTTCAAAAAGAAAACATATTTGCGTATTTCTTTTCCCTTCTTAGCTGATTTTAAAAGCAATTTTACACAAAGCACTATGCATATAACTCTAGCATTGGGGCTGTAATATATTGAAATGTAACATATCTGACAACATCAAAAGGAGGCAGGTGGGAGCAAAGCTGGAGTGGAGTAAGGAAAGGACACTTTCCTTTGTTTGGATGATAACAAATCCACAGGAACAAATAAAGAGAATAAAAATGGTAAATTAGAAAATTAATTAATAAGCTCTATAAATACTTGCTCCCCTTCTCTAAGCTTGTTAAAAATACATAAAATTATGTAAATAGGTATAACAATATAACAATGTATTCTTGTGTTTGTAACACATATAGATGTAATATGTATAGCAATTATAGCAGAGGGAAAAGAGGGAACAGAGCTATACGAGAGTAATGTCTCTGTATCACACTACAATTAAGTTAGTAGAAATCAGGTATATATTCTAAGATAAATTTTATAAGCCCTAGAGCAACCACTAGAACATAAATTTAAAAATTAGCTAGAAAATCATTAAAGAAATTTACATGTCACACTAGAAAATATTCACTAAATGTAATAAAAAGCAGTAAAGGTGGAAAAGAACAACAAAAAGACATGAAACATGGAAAACAAAAAGTAAACCCAACAAATGCACATCTAATCTTAATCCATGACACTGAATGTAAATTGATTAAACAATCACATCAAAAGGCAAAGATTGTCAGATCTAGATTTAAACACACACACACACACACACACACACACACACACACACACACGATCCAACTACAAGCTGTTTACAAGAGATAGACTTTAGACCCAAAAATCCAAATGTACTGAAGAGATGAAAAACACCTACTGTACAAGCAGCAAGTGTAAGAACTGAAATGCCTATACTGACCTAAGACAAAATAGACCTTAAAACAAAAAATGTTACAAAAATTAAAGAAAGACCATTTATAACAACAAAAAGTCAATTCATAAGGAATGTATAACAATTATAAACATAAATGCACTTAATATCATAGTCTCAAATATATAAAGCAAATATGACAGAAAAAAATGGTAAAACAGACAAATAATAATAGAGACTTCAATATCCTACTTTTGAAAATGGAGAAAACAACTAGGCAGAAGATCAACAAGGATACAGAAGACTTGAACACTATAAACTCCTGGAACTAAGAGACATGTATAGAACATACCACCTAACAATAGAAGAATGCACATCCTTCTCAAGAGTAACCATACATTCTACAGAATAACCTATACACCAAAACATAAAAACAAGCCTCAATAAAATTTAAATGAACTGAAATCATGTAAAACATGTGTTCTCCACCATAAATAGAATCAAATGAGACATTAATAACAAAAGGAAATTTACAAATATATGGAAATGAAATGAGATATTCCCAAATAACCAAGGGGTCAATGAAAACAAATTGCAATAGAAATTAAACATATTTTAGATGAATTAAAACAAAAACACAACAAACCAAAACTATGAGTAGATTGCTAAAGTTGTGCTTAGAAATTTATCAGTGTGAACACCTATATCAAAAAGAAAGATCTCAATCCATGCTCCTGGATAGGAAGAATATTGTTAAAATGTCGATACCACCCAAAGCAATCTACATATTCAATGCAATCCCTATCAAAGTAACACCAGCATTCTTCACAGCGCTAGAAGAAATAATCCTAAAATTTGTATGGAACCAGAAAAGACCCCGAATAGCCAAAGCAATCTTGAGAAAGAAAACCAAAGCAGGAGGCATCACAATCCTGGACTTCAAGCCATCCTACAAAGCTGTAATCATCAAGACAGTATGGTACTGGCACAAGAACAGACACTCAGATCAATGGAACAGAATAGAGAACCCAGAAATGGACTCACAAACGTATGGCCAACTAATCTTTGACAAAGCAGGAAAGAATATCCAATGGAATAAAGACAGTCTCTTCAGCAAGTGGTGCTGTGAAAACTGGACAGTGAGATGGAGAAAAATGAACCTGCACCACTTTCTTACATCATACACAAAAATAAACTCAAAACGGATGAAAGACCTCAATGTCAGACAGGAAGCCATCAAAACCCTCGAGGAGAAAGCAGGCAAAAACCTCTTTGATCTTGGCTGCATCCAACTTCTTACTCAATACGTCTCTGGAGGCAAGGGGAACAAAAGCAAAAGTGAACTACTGGGACCTCATCAAAATAAAAGGCTTCTGGGGCGCCTGGGTGGCTCAGTCGGTTAAGCGGCCGACTTCGGCTCAGGTCACGATCTCGCGGTCCGTGAGTTCGAGCCCCGCGTCAGGCTCTGTGCTGACAGCCCAGAGCCTGGAGCCTGTTTCGGATTCTGTG
Source organism: Prionailurus bengalensis (assembly GCF_016509475.1). NCBI lineage: Eukaryota > Metazoa > Chordata > Mammalia > Carnivora > Felidae > Prionailurus > Prionailurus bengalensis. The sequence continues at coordinate 89,991,919 of NC_057354.1, read as the reverse complement.
TCTCCCTCTCTCTCTGACCCTCCCCCGTTCATGCTCTGTCTCTGTCTCAAAAATAAATAAACGTTAAAAAAAAAAAAATTTAAAAAATAAATAAATAAAAAGCTTCTGCACAGCGAAGGAAACAATCAGCAAAACTAAAAGGCAACCGACAGAATGGGAAAAGATATTTGCAAATGACATATCCGATGAAGGGTTAGTATCCAAAGAACTTACAAACTCAACACCCAAAAAACAAATAATCCACTGAAGAAATGAGCAAAAGACATGAATAGACACTTCTCCAAACGAGACATCCAGACGTCTTCAACTGACACATGAAAAAATGCTTAACATCACTCATCACCAGGGAAATACAAATCAAAACCACAATGAGATACCACCTCACACCTGCCAGAATGGCTAACATTAACAACTCAGGCAACAACAGATGTTGGTGAGGATGTGGAGAAAGAGGGTCTCTTTTGCACTGCTGGTGGGAATGCAAGCCGGTGCAGCCACTCTGGAAAATAGTATGGAGGTTCCTCAAAACACTAAAAATAGAACTACCCTATGACCCAGCAATTGCACTACTAGGCATTTTTCCACGAAATACAGGTGTGCTGTTTCAAAGGGACACATGCACCCCCATGTTTATAACAGCACTATCAACAATAGCCAAAGTATGGAAAGAGCCCAAATGTCCATCGATGGATGAATGGATAAAGAAAATGTGGTGTGTGTATACACACACACACACACACACACACACACACACACACACAATGGAGTATTACTCGGCAATCAAAAAGAATGAAATCTTGCCATTTGCAGCTACATGGATGGAACTAGAGGGTATTATGCTGAGCGAAATGAGAGAAAGACAAATATATGACTTTACTCACTGAGGACTTTAAGAGACAAAACAGATGAACATAAGGGAAGGGAAACAAAAATAATATAAAAACAGGGAGGAGGACAAAAGAGAAGAGACTCATAAATATGGAGAACAAACTGAGGGTTACTGGAGGGGTTGTGGGAGGGGGGATGGGATAAATGGGTAAGGGGCATCAAGGAATCTACTCCTGAAATCATTGTTGCACTATATGCTAACTAATTTGGATGTAAATTTTTAAAAATAAAAAATAAAATTAAAAAAAAGAAAGATCTCAAATCAATAACCTATTCTTCTATCTTAAGAAACAGTAAAGAGCCCAAACTAAAACTGAAGTGTGAAAGGAAGGAAAAAATAAAGGCAAAAAGGAAATAAATGAAACAGAGGTTTAATTTTTTTTTTAATTTATTTTTGAGGGGGGGGGGAGGCAGAGAGAGGGAGGCATGGCATCCGAAGCAGGCTCCAGACTCTGAGCTGTCAGCACAGGGACCAACGCAGGCTCAAACCCACGAGCTGTGTGATCATGACCTGAGCTGAAGTCGGTCACTTAACCAACTGAGCCACCCAGGCGCCCCTGAAGCAGAGATTTAAAAAGAGAAAAACAGATCAGAAAAAGTAGAGGAACAAAAGTTTATTTCCTTGAAAAGATGAACATAATTGACAAAATTTAGCTAGACTCACCAAAAAAAGAGAAAGAAAAAGAAAACTCAAATTATCAAAATCAGGAATGAAAGAAGGGATATTACTACCAATTTAACAAAATAAAAAGGAGTGACTAGGCCAGGCAGCTTTACAGTTGAGTTTCATCTAATAAAAACTAATACCAACCCTTTACAAACTCTTCCAAAAACTAGAGGAGACAATGCTTCTCATCTCAACTTGTGACAGTAGTATTACCCTTGTATCAAAACCCAATTAACAACAAAAATCACAAAAAATCTATACGCCAATACCTCTATGAATATAAACACAAAAGTCCTCAAAAAAATTACTAACAAAACAAATAAAAAAATACGTAAAAAGAATTGTATGCCATAACCAAATGGCACATATAACCAAGAATGCAAGGTTGGTTCAACATATGAAAATTAATTACCGATGCACCTTATTATTAGAATATAGGGCAAAAACCATATGATCATCATAAAAGAAGCAGAAAAAACATTTGACAAAATCTAACACCTTTAACATGGTAAATATGCTCTAAAAACTTCAAATAAAAGGGAACTTCCTCAACCTGATAAAGAGCATCTACAGAAATCCCACAGCTAACATCATACTTAATGATAAAAGACTTCATACCTCTTCACAAAGACCAGGACAAATGATGTCTGTTCTTGCCACTTCAATGCAACATTGTACTGAAGGTTCAGAGCAATTGGGAAATGAAATATATAAAAGGCACACATGGAAAGAAAGAAGACTACATTTGCAGATGACATGGTCTTGTATATAAAGAAATCCACACACAAAAAAATTAAATATAATAAACAAATAGTTCAGCAAGATTGCAGCTATAAAATTAACATAGAAAATTCAACACTAGCAAGGAATATCCCCAAAGTGAAATTAAGAAAACAATTTTTCAATAACAACAAAAAGATTAAAATACAGAGTTAATTTAACAAAGAAGTACAAGACTTGTACCCTGGAAACTACAAATATTGTTGAAAGAAATGAAGAAAACCTAAATCCCAGAAAGATGTCCCATATTTATAGGTCAAAGTATTTAATATAAGATGGCATAGTCCCAAATAAAGGAAAGACCACCTATGTTCACAGACCAAAAAATTTAATACTATTATGATGGCAATACTCCCAAACCAGATCTACACATTCAACACAATCTGACTCTACTACAATATGGATGAACTTTCAAAACATTATTCTAAGTAAAATAAGCCAGTCACAAAAAGACAAATACTGTATGAGTCCACTTATATGAGGTATCTAGAGTAGTCAAATTGAGAAACAAAAAGTAGAATGATAGTTGACTAACAGTGGGGGAAATGGGGAACTGCTGTTTAATACTAACAGTTTCAGTTTTACAAGTTTTGTGGATGGATGACAGTAATATTTATACAATGTGAATATTTAACACCATTGCACTATATTCTTAAAAGTGGTTAAGATGGCAAATTTTATATTATGTGTATTTTACCACTACTAAAAGTATTAATTTTTTAAAAGGAAAAAAAAACCAATAAAGTGGACTTCATCAAAATTCAAAACTATATGCTGTGATTAATACCATCAAGTAAGTGAACAGACATCCCAGAGTCGGAGGAAATTTTTGCAAATAACATATCTGATAAAGGACTTGTACCCAGAATCCATTAAAGAACTCTTACAACTTCATATTTAAAAAAAATAAATAACCCAGTTAAAAAGTAAGTATCTGAATAGACACTTCTCCAAAGATATACAAATGGGTAATAAACACAAGAAAAAAATGCTCAATATCATTAACAACTAGGCAAAGGTAAATCAAAATCACAATAAGATACCACTTCATATCCACCAGAATGGCTATAATCAAAAAGACAGAAAATAACAAGTGTTGTTGAAGATGTGGAGAAATTGGAACCCTCATAATGCTAATGGCAAAGTAGTATGTTGCACATTTTGGAAAACAGTTCAGCAGTTCTTTGAAATGTTAAAACACTGTTACTATAAAACCTGTAATTCCACTCCTAGATATATATCAAAGAGAAAGGAAAATATACATATACACAAAAACGTGTACATGAATGTTCACAGCTGTATTGTTCACAGCAGCCAAAAATGGAAAAAGACCCAAATGCCCATCGACTGATAAATGGGTGAACAAAATGTGACATTATCTATATAATTGTGTAATTAATTACTTAATAAAAAAGGAGTATCGATACATACTATTAAATGGATACATCTTGAAAACATACTCAAAAGAAGTTTCTCACAAAAGATCACATGCTGTATGATTTAATTTATATGAAAATGTCCAGAATAGACAAATTTATGGACACAGTAAATTAGTGGTTGCCTAGATTGCCTAAGGCTGAGGGAGGTGTGGAATGGGGAGTAAGTACAAACAGGTACAGGGTACCTAGAGTATAAAAATATTTTAAAATTAGAGTGTAGTGAGGATGGTTACCAGAGATGAGGTAGGGAGATGAAAGGGATCAAGCAGGGCACTTGTGATGAGCACAGGATGATATATGCAGTGTTGAATCACTATATTGTGCACCTGAAACTAACAATACACTGTATGTTAACAAACTGGAATTTAAATAAAAACTTTAAAAAATAAATAAAAATAAAATTAGACTGTAGTGATGTTTGCACAACATAGTGAACTGGATACCTTAAATGGGTGAAATGTATTGCATATGAATTACATCTCAAAAAAGCTGTTTTTAAAAAAAGCTAATGACAGATGGTTTCAATTTCCATTCTAAATATATCATTTCTCCTTCCAAAGCTCTAGCTTAGTTGCTCTTATTATATATTTTAATAGTTTTTAAAAAAGAGAATTTTCTTGTCCAACACATAAAGAGCTTAGAAGTCACTCACATCTGCACCAGAAAAGAGCTGAACAAACTGAAAATCAAAACTCTTAAATCCATCAGAGAACTGAGTTCACAGGATAAACAACTGTTCTGAAAACCAGAGAGACAAATAAAAAGAATCAGAGAGGGATTAATATTAAGGGAGCAGAAGGCACTGGAATAAAAAATGGGCAGGAAAAATTAAACTGCAATTAACCAACTGCTAGAGGCTAAGCATGAACTCACTTTAGAGAGAAAACTCCTTGGGGAGGGTGTCTGGGTGGTTAGGTTAAGGTCCAACTTCAGCTCAGATCATGATCTCATGGTTCATGAGTTTAAGCACCACATCAGGCTCTCTGCAGTCAGTGCAGAGCCCACTTCGGCCTCAGTCTCCCCCTCTCTATGCCCCTTTCCCCCCACTCTCTCTCTCAAAAAGAAGAGCAAACAATTAAACACAAAAAACAAACAAACAAACAAAACCGAAAAAACAAAACTCCAAAGCCCAGGGAGGACTCTATATTTTCATGAGCTTTACTTCCAGGGGCCTCACAAGGTTCCCAAGATGAAGATGGGACAAAAATACCCTCATACTCTTGGCACAGGGAATGGTAAAGTAACCATTTTAGAAAAAGCCTGGAGCCCTCTGTTTTCCATAATAGAGGGATCTCAAGGGAAACTATATTATCAGAGCCCGACTGCCTAGGTTTTACCTGAGTTAAACCAACCTAGAAGGGAAACACCCAACTCTAGCCCCACCCCACCCCCAAGCCTTCCTGTTTCACCTAAGGAGAGGAAAAACGCTAAGAATAGCACTTGTAAAAGTAATAGCCTAGGGATATAGGCTCACTAAAAGACTGACACCTAATCATAGGATTATTATAATGAAACCTCTCCCCTCCACGCCTACCACTAGATCAGTAAGGCTCCTCTATAATAACAAGACATTACAAATGATAGAATGGAAGCAAGGCTCAGACTCTATTTAAGGAGTGTCAAAGGAAACCAAAAGACAACACAGGAGACAAAAAACAAAGACACCAGAGGAAATTTTACTGTCTGACAACAGTTACCACAAACAGTAATACTGCGTAACTTTTAGTCAGTAAACTAAAGCTTCACATCTAAGGCCTATTTACCTTAGTTCTTTTCCCTAATACCTCAAGCACAGTGTTTAACAAAAAATTACAAGGCATGTTATAAGACAAAAAACAGTCTGAAGAGACTAAGCAAGCAAAAGAATCTGACTCAGATATGGCAGAGATTTTGGAATTATGAGACCAGGAATTTTAAATAACTATAACTAATATGCTTAAAGCTCTAATAGAAAAAGTGGACAAAATTCAAGAAGAGATGAGTGATATAAGCAGAGAGATGGAAACCCTAATAAAGAATGAAAAAGACATGACAGGGATGCCTGAGTGCCTCGGCAGGTTGAGCATCTGACTTCAGCTCAGGTCACGATCTCACAGTTTGTGGGTTCAAGCCCCGCATCAAGCTTTGCTCTCACAGGATAGACCTTGCTTCAGATTCTCTGTCTTCCTCTCTCTCTCAAAAGTAAACATAAAAAATTATTAAAAATTGTTTAAAAAAAGAAATGACAGAAATCAAAAACAGCATAACAGAAATGAAGGATGCCTTTGATGGGCTCATCAGTAGGCTGGACATGCCAAGGAATGAATCAGTGATTTTTAACAGTAGGTCAATAGAAACTTCCCAAACTGAAATGTAAAGTGGGGAGAAAAAAACACAACAACCCCAGAACAGAATGTCCTTAACAGAACTTAAGGCCAATTTCAAAGGATATAAAGGCAAAAATGAGGTGGTACCCTGAGAATGCTTTACCAAACCATGCTATAATCTGTAAAAGAGAACCCCAAAAAACATTTTTAGAAATGATTCCCTTCTCAAATCCTATAGTGGTCCTCATGTTTGAGACCAGGACAGAAATGATCTGGGACTCAGATAGTTCTAACATCACAATTATTGCTGATAAAATTAGAGGATATTTGAGGCCAGTCATTTCAACTATGCTCATCACTAAAATCCCTGGTCCAAACAAAAGCCAACATTGCCAGTCTCCTGTCCCCACATTCTATTACTGCTCTATTTTCTTATCTTGGTTCCTCTCACTATTTATTCCTCCCCTCCCAATTTTTCTTCTGTGCTCTTTGAAACAATCTTTCTCAAATTTTTCATAGAACACTCTCCAACTTTCTGTCTTGAAAAAAAAAAAAGAAAAAAAAGAAACTTTATTTTCCCCTTGTTAATACTACTGCCATTTCAGCCCTCTTCCATACACCATGACTCTGGAAACAAAGAGAGATGGAAGTGGCATTTAACTACTTGTCACAATGATTTCTTTACTATTATTTTCCATATTTCTCAAATTAAAAAAAAAAGAAAGAAAAGAAAACCTTCTTTTTGAGGCTTAGGCTACACACAACTTCTCTACCATCCTTCATCTATCACTTTCTTCTTGCAACTCCCAGTCCCTCCCATTCATTTTTTGAAGACTTCAAGGTCCACAGATTTTCCCTAATAACCAAATCCCATATTAACCAGAAAATAATTAAACATAACTAACTAATTCAATAAGCTAGCCTCAAAAACACCTACTTTCTATCCTAGTGATTTTTATTCAGTTTCAACTATCCAATCCCAGGGCCATGCAACAGATCCAGTCACCCTTCAAACTGATCCTCATTTAAATGTACCACCTCATGGCACAAAAACAGACACTCAGATCAATGGAACAGAATAGAAAACCCAGAAATGGACTCAAAAACGTATGGCCAACTAATCTTTGACAAAGCAGGAAAGAATATCCAATGGAATAAAGACAGTCTCTTCAGCAAGTGGTGCTGGGAAAACTGGACAGTGACATGCAGAAGAATGAACCTGCACCACTTTCTTACACCATACTCAAAAATACACTCAAAATGGATGAAAGACCTCAATGTCAGACAGGAAGCCATCAAAACCCTGGAGGAGAAAGCAGGCAAAAACCTCTTTGATCTTGGCTGCATCCAACTTCTTACTCTATTGTAGAGTGTACTCTACAATACTCTAATGTAAAATGTCTCCGGAGACAAGGGGAACAAAATTCTTACTCTAATGTAGAATGTCTCTGGAGGCAAGGGGAACAAAAGCAAAAATGAACTACTGGGACCTCATCAAAATAAAAAGCTTCTGCACAGCGAAGGAAACAATCAGCAAAACTAAAAGGCAACCGACAGAACGGGAGAAGATATTTGCAAATGACATATCCGATAAAGGGTTAGTATCCAAAATCTATAAAGAACTTATCAAACTCAACACCCAAAAAACAAATAATCCACTGAAGAAATGAGCAAAAGACATGAATAGACACTTCTCCAAAGAAGACATCCAGACGTCTTCAACTGACACATGAAAAAATGCTCAACATCACTCATCATCAGGGAAATACAAATCAAAACCACAATGAGATACCACCTCACACTTGTCAGAATAGCTAACATTAACAACTCAGGCAACAACAGATGTTGGTGAGGATGTGGAGAAAGAGGATCTCTTTTGCACTGCTGGTGGGAATGCAAGCCGGTGCAGCCACTCTGGAAAATAGTATGGAGGTTCCTCAAAACACTAAATAAAAATAGAACTACCCTACGACCCAGCAATTGCACTACTAGGCATTTTTCCACAAAATATTGGTGTGCTGTTTCAAAAGGACACATGGACCCCCATGTTTATAGCAGCACTATCAACAATAGCCAAAGTATGGAAAGAGCCCAAATGTCCATCGATGGATGAATGGATAAAGAAAATGTGGTATATGTACACACACACACACACACAATGGAGTATTACTCGGCAATCAAAAAGAATGAAATCTTGCCATTTGCAACTACATGGATGGAACTAGAGGGTATTATGCTGAGCAAAATTAGAGAAAGACAAATATCATATGACTTCACTCATATGAGGACTTTAAGAGACAAAACAGATGAACATAAGGGAAGGGAAGCAAAAATAACATAATAACAGGTGGGGGGGGGGACAAAACATAAGAGACTCTTAAACATGGAGAACAAACAGAGGATTACTGGATGGGTTGTGGGGGGGGGGTGGGCTAAATGGGTAAGGGGCATTAAGGAATCTACTCCTGAAATCATTGTTGGACTATATGCTAACTTGGATGTAATAAATAAATAAATAAATAAATAAATAAATAAATAAATAAATGTACCACCTCAATCTGACCAAAATTACCTATTATTCTAGCTCTTTCCATAAATATATCCACCTCATCTATTCAACTTCATAAATAAATCACTGTACCTTCTATTTTCTCCAATAACTCTTGTGGTTTTTCTTCTCTCTCTCTCCAAGCAGGCTGAAACCAAGGTGATCAACTCTTACTGATTCCCTTCCACTGCTTTCCATCTATCCCATCTACCCAATCAATAAATCCCTCAACCAGGGATCAATCCTATAACTCACCTTCTGCAGTCCTTTAGCAAACAAAGATCAGAGATTCTATTAAGGCTGACAACTTTACAAAATCATCTCCCACCTCAGCTGACTTCTCAGAACTATCTGCCAATTCTTTTGCTTGCCCTTGGTCAGCTCCAACCCCTATTCACTTTAATGTAAATTCTGAACCTGCACCAAGCCACTCACCTCAAACCTCCAACCCTTCTTTACCACTTCCTGCTTCCCTCAGCAAATAATCTTGCTTTCTACCTCAAAAGTGTTTTCTCAGTTTCCTCTCTACAAACTTATTTGGATCCACTCTTCTCTTGTGCTCAATTAGTTTCTTTTTTCCCTTCAAGTCACAAAAAGGAATACAGAAATAAACTGACTCTAATATCAGACTCCTCCATGTAATTCAGTTCTAAACACTGTCATAAAGACTGCAATGAAAAATCAAATGGTTCATCTAATAAAAGATCTGGGGATTTAAATGCACCTATTTCAAAGTTAACATTATTGCAGGAGCTCAAAATTAAAAAATCAGCCATAGCATGATATTTTTAACAAGCTAGCCTTAAGAACACCCAATATCTCCTCTTCTACATACCTGCTAAATGTTTGAGAGTCTTTTGCACAGTGTCGGGAGATACCCTCAACATTCTGAGATCTGAATAGTGATACTCCAACTCTCTGGTTAGCTCATGAGGAACAAATGGAGGCAATACAGATGAAAAAGACTGATTAATATCCGTATTGGAATGATCTACCTATAAAAAGAGACAAAATTTTAAGACAATAACATTAATTTTAGACTTCATCTGATAAAAAAACAAACCTAATTTTCATGAAAATGAATACTAAACAGTTATGCCAGTTCCTTAAGTTCATATTCTCCACCCTCCCGAATTCATATACAAGTCATATCCTGTTTGGTCAATTCTATGAAGGCTCTACAAATTATTCTGAGGGTCTGGAAGGCTGTCTGCATAGAATATTATTACAGATAGGAAGCCTCGAAGTTTGTTCCATATCATAATATGATCACTGAAGAATTTGAACTTTGGTATATTCCTCTTGACAAGCTCAAAAAAAATTTTTTTAAAGGAAACATATATTGTGAAAGGAAAGAGAAAAGGAAGGAAAACAGGAATATTTTCCAGAAATCCACAAATGTTTAGAAAAAATTAAAACCTCAAAGAACTATGTCTACAATCAAATACCAAAAAACATATGTCCTCAAATTTCTTTAAACAAAAGTAATAATGAAGCAAAAATAAAGTAGAAGAAGCAGCAGTGAACAAAACTGACAATGAAGTAAAGGTTAAATGCTGAAAAAGTTCTCAAAGTTTCATCAGATCCCAGCAAGTCCTTACTAGAAATTAGAAACCATCATTGGTGATGTCAGTATATAAACATACACAATTTTCCATCAAATTCACTCTCATATAAAAATAATCTATCACTATTAGGGGCGCCTGGGTGGCGCAGTCGGTTAAGTGTCCGACTTCAGCCAGGTCACGATCTCGCGGTCCGTGAGTTCGTGCCCCGCGTCAGGCTCTGGGCTGATGGCTCAGAGCCTGGAGCCTGTTTCCGATTCTGTGTCTCCCTCTCTCTCTGCCCCTCCCCCGTTCATGCTCTGTCTCTCTCTGTCCCAAAAATAAAAAAATAAAAAAACGTTGAAATAAAAATTAAAAAAATAAATAAAAATAATCTACCACTTTTAGCTTTATTTTCCTAAAAATATTATTCCCTCTTTTTGACGCCCTCTCAGGAGAGTCTAAAGATGTACATAAACATAAATTTTGTTCTATCCTCTTTTATCAAGGTTTTTTCATTGTATAATGATGAACACAGTCTTAGGAAGTTGGCAGGGTGTAAAAATATTCTACTTCTTCTGCCCTGGTCTACATTTCTCTAGACCAGTGGTTCTCAGTTGTGGGAGATTTTGCCCCCACCCACCTCTCCCCAACCAAGGAACATCTGGCAAGGCCTGGAGGCATTTTTCACTGTCATAACTTTGGGCGTGGGGAGGGGGGTGCTACTGGCATCTAGTGAGCAGAAGCCAGGGATATTGCTCAGCATACTAAAATATACAGAAAAGACCCCCACAACAAAGAATATAGTTAAAAAAAAAAAAGACAATAGTAAGAGAAACTCTGCTCTAAACATAGCACAAAGTTCTTAGTTTTCAATTACCCCACTCTTAAAGGAGACTTTTTGAAGTACACCTTATTAACATACATATCACATATATGATAGAGACTGTGTGTGTGCATGTGTGTGTGTGTCCCCAGGCACATATATGTACTGAACAGCAGTTTTTCTATTCCAAATATAGAGTTTCCAAATATAGGAAGAAAAAATTTCTATTCCACTCTTGACTACACTAAAATTTCATTAATATTGCTCAGTCATAAAAAAAAATGAAATCTGGCCATTTGCAACAACATGGATAGCTCTAAAAGGTATAATGCTAAGTGAAATAAGTCAGAGAAAGACCAATATCATATGATTTCACTCACGTGGAATTTACGAAACAAAACAAATGAACAAAGAAAAAAAGAGACAAACCAAGAAACAAACTCTTAACTAAAGGGAACAAACTGATGTATACCAGAGGGGAGGGGGTTAGGGGGATGGGTAAAATAGGTGAAGGGGATTAACAGTACACTTATCACAATGAGCACTGAGTAATGTATAGAATTGCTAATGTACAGAATATTATATACCTGAAACTGATATAACACTGTATGTTAACTATACTGGAATTAAACTTAAGTAAATAAATTTTTTAAAAATTCATTATATCAAAGCTTCAAATCATATAGATATTAGACTAGGTAATACAAAATAAAGTGTAGAATGAGAAAGATGAGAAATATTTATTTAAGAGATTAGGAGATCTCCATTACTAATTGAAAATGGGAGGAATCAGAAAGAAAAAAATCTATATTGGTTTATCTCCCAGTTTTTAATCAATAATGAAGAATCGAAGAGGATGAAGAAACCAAGAAATGCTAGCTCCTCTATAAGAACGAAGAAAATCTACAAGTCAATCTGATTTCAGAAAAAAGTTTGAGTTATTTTGATATAGGCAAGTTATGTTTGAAGTGATGAGAATGTTCACAAGAAAATTTCATGCAAGATCGCATATGGATCTACCTCAGGAAAAATATTAGGGTCTAAAAATAGAGGTGATAACCATCACACAGAGGACAGCATTTAAACCTTGAGAGGAAATCAGGTCCTTGGTGGAAGAGGGGAAACCAACAAAACAAAAATAAAACTAAAGAGTAAACCTTAAATAATATTTAGTTACATGGCCAAAATAAGGAATACTAAAACAGTATTTTTTCACAGAAGCTAAAAGAATGTAATATGCTGCTACTAGGAACGAGAAAGACAGAATAAAATAATGACGGATAGGAGGAAACCACTGGTGAGAGTGTAATAGTCTAGTTTCAGTAAAGTGAAGGGAACAAACAGCCAAGCAGTGCTGCTATATATGTTACCCCATCCAACGTAACAATGCATGAGGTTATTACTATTTCTATTTCTTTATGTAGATAAGTAGAATGATCCTCCAAAGTCATCTGCCCAAGGCACAAAGCTAACAAATAACTGAACAAAGTTTTGACTCCAAATCTCCACTCCTTTCATGGCCCCAAGGTACATCATACATAAGTAGATGCCCAAATAATCCTTTAGAGAAATGATGGTTAAGTATCAAAGTAAGGCAAACAAGTATGAATGACTCTTCTGAGACACAGATGAGAATAAGAAAGAAACCAAGGAGCAGGCAAACCCTCTGAAAGCAAGCTGAGCCATGCAGGAAGATTACTACCATATCGAGCTCCTTGTTTCCCTAATATTGGCATCATGCAACTCCCAGATCATAGAATGGAGCTAAGAGTGAAAGACAATACAGGGAACATCCTCCCTAAACTGAAAAACTATACTTAAGGCTACAGCTGGGGGGCAAATAAAATTTGGAATAATGGTCAGAGTTAATCTTAGCATATCACCATTAACTGAACACATATCTACATTTCTTTATATATTATGTGGATAAAAAGTTGGGGCACCTGGGTGGCTGGGTCAATTAAGCATCCAACTCTTGATTTTGGCTCAGGTCATGATCTTATGGTTCATGGGATTCAGCCCCACATCAGGCTCTATGCTGACAGCACAGAGCCTGCTTGGGATTCTCTCTCACAGAGCCTGCTTGGGATTCTCTCTCACCCTCTCTCTCTCTCTGCCCCTCCCCCACTCATGTGTGCTCTCTCTATATAAATAAATAGATAGATAGATAGATAGATAGATAGATAAAAGTTGATTTAAGTTACATAGGTAGTCTATCAAAAAAATTAGAAACTGTAAGTTTAAAATTGATCATACTTATTTCTTATTCTTACTGAAATTGACTTAGACCAATCCCCTAGCAAAACCTTTACTCTTGCCAAAACAATGAAAAATCTTGGCTTTGGTTTCACTAAAGAATAAACAGGAAGGCAGTTTATGGTACAGTAGTTAAATACATAGATACAATTAGTTTCAAATACTAGCTCCTCTACTTGCTAAATAATCATGAGCAAGCTCCTCTAAGTATCAATTGTAAAATAGGGATGATATTAACAATCCTACCTGACAGACTGACCAAAGGACTAAGTAAATTGCGGTATAGGTAAATCTCTTAGCATAGTATTTGAGCACACAGTGTTAGCTATCATTTTCAATCCCACTATTGTTAGACTGAAAATTAAACAATGCCTACTTTAGAATGTTAAAGAAAATAAAATTAGCCTCATGGTTCTCTATATTTCAATTTTAAATAAATTCAATAATTATAAATAAAAGGAAAAGTTTATCTCAATAACTTTCTTCATTTCTCTCTAATCAAATGCCTGAACCTAAATGTCTAAAAATGATTGCACCCCAAACTAGCAACTTTCTAATGACATACTAATTTTATACGTGGAAAAATAGGAAAAGGAGAGTAACATTAAGTATACAACATCTCTTGTATAACTATATTTAATGACTAACAAGATATAAGGATAGATTATAAGGAAGCTGACAGTATCAGACAAAAGAGGATGGGCAATGGGACCAATGGAACATTAAAGTCAAGGGATCCAAGGATCCAGGAAATGAAGCCCTGTATAAAAGAAAGCTTGACACAGAATTTTCTTAACACCTCAAAGTTATTTTCTAATAAACACACGTAACGATAATAATGATATATATAGAGAGAGGGAAGGAATGTGTGTATGCACAGGTATGTCACTCATTTGGAAAGGAACTCATTAGTTCCCTTTGGGGACACTAGCTAGTGTGGACATTAAGCACCTCAGTATCCTTCCTGAGGAAACACTGGTTCTTAAAATTTTCAAAACACCTCCTAAGTCAAATCTTTCAGGAGGTTCTAAACAGAAATGTTTAAATCTTCCAGGGTCTATTCCAAGGCTTGTACATTGAAGGCAAGAATGAAAAAAATGTACAATCGACTATTTCTATGAGTGAGTCTAATCTTAACACTGTCCCAAAGGTTCTTGCTGGTATGAACCACCATGTCTCAAGATGAAAGGCCTGGGAGCTCCAAAGGATGGCCTTTCCTAAGACACCACAGAACTCACTAATATGGTCTACAGATCACAAGTAGTTCTTTTATGCCAACCTGTAACAAATTAACGGAGCATATTCTTGTATGTCAGATGAAGACCAGACTGTAAGCCACATGTTGGTATCAGAAGATATAAATGGGCCCTTTACTTTTATCCCCATTTTTCAACTAAAATATTCCTTCCCTACCCCACAAGAAAAGTCAAACAGAAAAACTTACAAGCTCCTGAAAATCACTCTCTTGCTTAGATGACAGTTGTAAGGCAGACTGCCAGTGCAGAAAGCTGTCACAAACCTCTAGATCATCAAGCACATTTTTTAAACCTGCTAGCTCAATGTACTCTCCAGTCAGGTCACCTTGGTCACATACCTGGGCAACAGAGGAAGTAAAATAAAAACAAGTAACAATACCATTTCCTGAAATGATACTAGAAAAGACTACATTTCCCCCAACCATCATTTTATTGTGTCTTACCTCTCTTTGTAGATCAGCAACTCTTGTACTGCGTACAACAGCATTTTCATCTAGGCTACAGGATTCAGTATCATCATCCAGAGTACAGATGTCAGATTCAGCCTTCACCTGAAGCCCCTCTAGAAAACAGGAGTCATTTTGCATAATTGTATGTATAGTGAAACTGGACTTGGCTCCCATAGGCCGAGGAATTTTATCTTGGCCTACATCAGCTTTCAGCAACGTCTCTTGGCCAACTGCAACTAATGATGCGTTACTGGTCACTGGTAAAGTACCTTGTGACTTTGCATCACATGTCACCAAGTTTGCTGAAAAGCTGCTTCCTACAGTCCATCCTGCAGATGGACTTTCAGTGATGTTACTAGAGTTTATATTCTTACCCAAAATATAGTTTGAGGAATCTGCAACTTCTTCCAAGGTTTGCTGCTTTAAATCTTGTAAAACCAACGAATCTGAAGTCCATACTTTCAACGGATAAAAAATGTTTGAAGATCCTACCTTCTCTGTAAGGTCAAGAACAGGAACAGACTCTATCTTCCCAATGGGAAGAAATGGTTCATTGCCTATATCACACTGAAATAAAGCTGACTGTGCTTTGCCAAGACCAACAGCCTGGCTGTGAGATTTTTCACACAAAGAAGCAGATGACTTCCACTCTGGAATAAGAGAAAGTGGCTTAATAAACATTTCCTGAGGAGCACTGGGGACTGACTTTAAATTAGGATGCCAATAGAAGGAACTATCACCATTATCTTTTTTAAGCAACAATGGTTTTGAAGCTGCTAATTCAAACACCCTAGGAGTGGACTCATAACATGGATGACTAAGCTTATCAAAGAAAGAGCTTTCATCATTATAATTTAATAGGGAAAGATATGGATTTTTTGATTCACTTTCTTGGCTATTATTTATTAAAGACTTATTGATGTCAGTTTGGATTTCATTTACTGTACTCTCTTTCTTGGAAGGCTCAATAGAGGCAATAACTGCCTCAAAGGCTACATTTTCAGAAGCATCAACACTTTTTCCACTAAAAGCAGAAGTTGCCTTTTGGTCTCTTTCCCCTTGAAAATAAAGTTGTTCTGATGTCTCATCCAAGTTGGATTTAAGAGTCTGAAGAGGACCACCAGACACCTCCATCTTAGAGGTACCTGGTCCCCTACAGTGTATATGTATTTCTGAAACTTGTATAGAATTATCAGGAACTACAACACTCTCAATAGACTGTATTTCTGAAGATCTGGGATGCACCTCTGAAAATACTAAGGTTCTTCTACTCTCCTTTAGTTCAAAACCTTGAGATAATTCTTTCCCCTGACCTTCTTCATTTCTTTCACACCCCTCCAAAGAATCTATCATGTCTTTCACCTCATTCTCAGCTGGAGCCTTTAAATAAACACTGTCAAAAAAATGACTACTAGCTGTCAAGGGAATGCCCTCTCCTCTTCTTTCCAACAGACAACACAAAACAGAATGTGACATTTTGTTATTAAAACGAGGAGGAACTTCATGTGGAAAAGAAACACGGTCCTTACTGATCACATATGTTTCTGGATGGTGTGAAGTTTCCTGTTTGTTCCATGGCATACATGAAAAGGGGGCACTAAAATTGTCACTTCCCTCAGGAATTTTATTTTTATCAATTGTGTCAGATGAATCTGAATAAGAATCATGATCCTTACTGGTTAAATATTTTCCTGACTGCTGTAAAGCTTTCTGTTTCCAATACTGCACATATGAATAAGAATCATCAAAACTGTCACTTTCTTTAGAAGTCATGTATTCATCGCTTGTATCAGATGAAGCTGAAACTGAAACTTGACCTTCATCTGCTAAACTGGCTTCTGGCTCCTGAACTTCTTGTGTCTTCCATGCCACATATGAACACAGAGCATCACAACTATCGAAGTCTTCGGAGGTTTGCAGTTCATCATCTGTATCAGACGAAACAGTCTCTTCTTTAGTCCCTTGTTCAGGACGTAAAAAGGAGCGCTGAGACCCAACAGCTGCACTACCTAGAAGTGAGTGCTGAGATACACTAATGCAACTGTTAACTAAGTCTGAAGCTACTTCTGAGGCTGCCTGGAATACAGCTTCGCTAACTTCCGACGGTCGAGAAAACCATTCAGTATCTTCAGACTTACCAGGAATTCCCCTGAAAATATACAGTTAAAAATAAATAAATAACACATTAAAAACATTTTTTTAAATACTAACATGAAAAGTACAAAACTGGTATGACACTGAAATCAAGATTATTTGAAAAGTGTGTTGAAAAACAAAGTTCTAATTTTAAATTCCCTTAAAGTGGCTAATGACTGAACAAGGCAAACTTCTTATAAACAGAAGATGAACTCCCATTCTTATGACCCTGATATTTTCTCAGCCTTCTCCTAAAACAATTATTACCAAAAACTAGGAATATTTTCATGCTGCCAAAAAAAGATTAAATAAAAAATTCAAACTTTACTATTTAAAACGTTTAATTTATTGGGGCACCTAGGTGGCTCAGTCGGTTGAGCGACCAACTTCAGCTCAGGTCCTGATCTCACGGTTCGTGAGTTCGAGCCCTGCAGCAGGCTCTGTGCTGACAGCTCAGAGCCTGGAGGCTGCTTCAGTTTCTGTGTCTCCCTCTCTCTCTGCCCCTCTCCCGCTCGCACTCTGTCTCTCTCTCTCAAAAATAAAGATTAAAAATAACTTTTTAAATGTTTATTATCACCTACCTTAATTTAACATTCATTTAACTTTCACTGATCCTTTTACTACTCATGTACTGTGTTCTTAAAAATCCCTTAAGATGTGATCTACTCCTAAAACACAACAGTAACCTAATTACTGGATGACTATTATAAACAGAATGCTTTTCACAGAAGTAATTTTAAGATACTACATAGCTGTGGGGCACCTGGGTGGTGCAGTCGGTTAAGCATCCGACTTCAGCCAGGTCACGATCTCACGGTCCGGGAGTTCGAGCCCCGCGTCAGTCTCTGGGCTGATGGCTCAGAGCCTGGAGCCTGTTTCCGATTCTGTGTCTCCCTCTCTCTCTGCCCCTCCCCCGTTCATGCTCGGTCTCTCTCTGTCCCAAAAATAAATAAAACGTTGGAAAAAAAAAATTTTTTTTTTTAAATAAAAAAGATACTACATAGCTGAAGGGCAAAGGTTTTTACTCTGTAAACATCTATAGTTTTTTTTTTAACTTTTTTGTTTGACTATAGTTGACACAGTGTTACATTAGTTTCAGATGTACAACACTTATCATGGTGAGCACTGCATAATGAATAGAACTGTCAAATCACTATGTTGTGCACCTGAAGCTAATATAACATTATATGTCAACTATACTTCAATAATAAAAATTTAAAAATAAACTATGCCTGAAATACTAGAATACATTAAAAATTATTTTTAAATAAGCTGCAGTTGCCTGGCTCATTTTTACACATATGTTACTACACCAAATTAACATGCATCATGTCTTAACCTAGGGCCTTGTTACCTTCAGAGTGTGTGCTCGGAATATCTAACCCCACTCCAAAGTCTCACCTTAGCCTGAAGTCATTTATATTAGCAACAACTTAAAATAAGAAAAGAAAGAGTAAAAAGGTTACATGCAAATAAAAAAATAAACCATCCTACCTCAGAGGTGCAAAATCTAGTTCACTTTGTTGAAATAAGGAATCAGACCCAAGCTCTTGATCTTGTGTCAAACATGTCAGCAAAGGCAAATCAGGAGAAGCAAAGTTGTCTTGTATGACTGCAAAGTTTGAAGTATAAAAATGTTGTGAATGCTGAAAGTTAATTTCTTAGCTTACCCATGTAATAAAGAACCTAAATATGCCACCATCTGGAAGTTTCTATAAGCATCAGAATGGTAACATAGCAGCAGCAGCAACTACCATTTATTCATAGCCTGAAAAGGTCCCAGCACTTAAAGTACATTTAAAAGAAAACCTTGAAGGATAGGTATTATTATACCCATCTTGCAGATGAGGAAACATGATTACAAAATTTAAGAAATATTAATTTGTCCACAAATAACTTAAGTGTCAGAGTGAGAACTGAACCTAAACACTCTAATTTCTTTTTTTTATATCTATAAAGAATATTTTAATTCTTATCCTTAGGAACTGTAAGACTACACTTGATTTGGAAATGAGACTGTACCAAACAATGGCCAAAGAAGAATCGTCCACTCTATGCCTTTTCTTTGGTCTGGTCGCTCAGAAATATATTATCAGCTATGATTGTTGTCGCTTGTCGCCTCACATTGTTTTTATCTGTGTGTTCACCATAGTCAACTTTCCCTTCTACATAGATGCAGGACCCCTTTTTCACATACCGATACGCCACATCTCTGAGGCCTGGTCAGAATACTGATATTCTGTGCCATGTCATCTTTTGACTGACATCACCCATTTGGTATACTTCACTCTCCCCTGACCGCCACATCTCATTCATTGCTAGAGAAAATACCGTGACCGAGTTTTTCCCTTCCACCTGTCTCATGATGGGGTCCTGACCCACTCGCCCAAGGAGTTGCACACGCTTCAGAGATCTTTCAAGAACCAAGCTGCTAGCTATTTCAGACTCACATCTTACAAACTGATGAAATACCTGTAATACAGGTCTCCAAAACATGACCTCTATTTGTTTTTCCTACAACCTACTCTTTGGTCTTCCCACTTAGCAAAGAACTTGTGGCTCCCTCCTCCCTCACTGGATGCTCTAGCCCAAACTAGCCCTAAACACTCTAATTTCTTAGCAAGTACCCTTATCCATTACAAGTGTTTCTTTCCATCTTATAACAAAGTGTAGTCCACAGGTTCCTGGGCATCCCAAAAATATTCTTAGGAGGTGCCTAGAGTCAAAATTATATTCAATATAATATTTAGATGTCATTTGCCTTATTCACTCTCATTCTCTCACAAGGGTACTGTAGAATTTTCCAGAAGCTACATTATCTATGATATAGCAATATATTGAATGCAGAAGCAGGTATCAGAATCTACCTGTCTTCCATGAGGTCAAATATTACAGGGGTTTTAAGTAAAACAATGTTACTCTTCTAAATATTTTTGTTTTAGAAAAGTTATTTTTCTTTTTTTTTTCTTTTTTTTTTTTTTTAATGTTTACTTGTTTTTGAGACAGAGAGAGACAGAGCATGAACGGGGGAGGGGCAGAGAGAGAGGGAGACACAGAATCGGAAGCAGGCTCCAGGCTCTGAGCTGTCAGCACAGAGCCCGACGCAGGGCTTGAACTCACGGACCATGAGATCATGACCTGAGCCGAAGTCGGACGCTTAACCGACTGAGCCACGCAGGCACCCCAGAAAAGTTATTTTTCTAAAAAATTATGTAATTTAACACATATGCGGCAATGGAGCTGTTGTTTTATAATGAGTTAATAAATATTTCAGAAATTTCTCAGTTTTAATTTCTAATATGGGAAAATACCAATAACCTACATAAACAAAAGCTCTTTGAAGTCCTCAATAATTTTAAAGTATGTGAAGGAGTCTTATGACCAAAAAGTTTGAGAACTGCTGATTCAAAAGAAAAATAATTCTTGGGGTACCTGGGTGGCTCAGTCAGTTAAGCGTCCGGCTCTTGGTTTCCGCTCAGGTCATGATCTCCCAGTTCATGAGTTCAAGCCCGCGTCAGGCTCTGTGCTGACAGAGCGGAGCCTGCTTTGGATTCTTTTTCTCTCTCCCTCTCTCTCTCTGCACCTCCCCTGCTTGCTATCTCTCTCTCCCTCTCTCTCTCCAACTTAAAAACAATTTTTTTAAAAAAAAGGAAAAATAGGGGCGCCTGGGTGGCTCAGTCGGTTAAGCGTCCGACTTCGGCTCAGGTCATGATCTCGCGGTCCGTGAGTTAGAGCCCCACGTCGGGCTCTGGGCTGACCGCTCAGAGCCTGGAGCCTGTTTCCGATTCTGCGTCTCCCTCTCTCTCTGCCCCTCCCCCGTTCATGCTCTGTCTCTCTCTGTCTCAAAAATAAATAAACGTTAAAAAAAAAAAAAAAGGAAAAATAATTCTTGTGGATTTCTGAAGGTCAACTTAAACAATTGTTATTAAATGTGCTTAAATATGTACAAAATAGGTATAAACTCCTTATTTTTTATAGCATTTATATAACTATAAAACAAGAATAAAGTTTTAGTAGAAATAAAACTATAAAACCAACATTTATCTAATGCACTGTATCTAATATTAATTTAACTGGATACATGATATTTTGCTAAAACTCAACTGTTCTTTCACCATGAATATAATACTGTTGCTACAGTATACTTTCTTGACTTCAGAATACCTATAATACCACATTGTACACCTTCCCTATCATAACTGTCATACTCTTGTTTTCATCTTTGGCCTGCCTGCTTCCCACCTACGTTGTCAACTCCACATCCACTTTATTCACAGCTATATCCTCAGTGCCTAGCAAAGTATTTGCTATACTTAGTAGGCACTCAAAATAGAATTATTTATTTACCGAATGAATTTATTAAAAATAAGAAGCAGAGGCACCTGGGTGGCTTTGCCAGTTAAGCACCCGACTCTTGATTTCAGCTCAGGTCATGATCTCACAGTTAATGGGTTCATCAGGCTCTGCGCTAACAGCATAGATTCTTTCCCGGCCTCTCTCTCAAAATAAATAGTTTTTTTAACTGAGAAGCAGAATGATAACAATAACCTTTACTACCAAGAACTACTTGGTATAATTCCTCTCTCACCCTGGTTTAGAGGCTCGTTCTTAAACCTTTGTAACAGAAGTCCTTCACCCCTCTAAGAATCCTGAAGGTTTTTAACAAAGACCCCACATTTCCTCACATTTAGACAACTACTGATGGCTTGGATCACTCTTTTTTTTTTTTTTTCTTTTACATTTTATTTATTTTTGAGAGAGAGACAGAGAGAGACAGAGCACAAGTGGGGGAGGGGCAGAGAGAGAGGGAGACACAGAATCCAAAGCAGGCTCCAGGCTCTGAGCTGTCAGCACAGAGCCCGAAGTGAGGCTCAAACCCACAAACCGTGAGATCATGACCTGAGCCGAAGTCAGTTGCTTAACCGACTGAGCCACCCAGGCATCCCGGATCACTTTTTTAAGACATCTAACTGTTCTGGCACCAGTCATCATGACATTTGCCACTGGTGAGACCAATACACCCGTCAATGACTGTATTCATGACCATTGTAACGAAACAGCAATGATGAAATTTCCTCTAGCTATCAGATCCACAGATCTGCTACAATTAAAGATGTTCTACTTTCTACAATAAATCACAAGCTGGAGTTACAAAACTCTACCTACAAAACATTTTAGAAGCCACATCATAAAGTCTCCTACCCAATGCTGAAATTCTATTGGAGAATTCTGCTTGACATTTTACAGTGACATAAAGCTCACTTTATTGTTATATAGTCTTTCCATTATTAAATGGCACTATTAAAAAGTTCTTTCTTATATCAAATTGAAAACAGCTTCCCTATAAGTTATGTATTCTCATTTTAACCTCTTGACTAGGAATTAGCAAACGTTTTTAATAAAAGGCCAACTAATAAATATTTTAGACTTTCTTGGTCACATGTGGTCTCCATCACACATACTTCTTTTTGTTTGTTTTTACAAACTTTTAAAAACACAAATACTATTAAATGGGTAAGGGGCATTAAGGAATCTACTCCTGAAATCATTGTTTCACTATATGCGAACTAATTTGGACATAAATTTTTAAAAATAAAAAATAAAATTAAAAAATAAATAAAATAAAAATACAAAAACTATTCTTAGCTCACGGAAGGTACAAAATCAGACCCCTGCTCTAAACCATTCTAATACTCATCCCATGGTATTCTTATTTTTCTATTTACTAAACTGTCTTCCCATAAGTAGAAGTAGCTTTCATCTATATACCCCTAGCATCAAACACACCATAGGCACTTAGATATTTGTTCAACGAATGAATGAATGAACGGTAAGTTCCTTCCTCTTTAGCTTGACAGTGCTTCAAACACCTGATCATAGCAAAGTCTTCTTTCATTTACAGTCATACTCATCTCTTCTCACAAAGGAATTCTAATGCTGTCAACATCTTTCTTAAAATGTGAAACTAAAACTGACTTTGATGATCCACATCATAAAATACACTGGCGCCAATATTTTGATTTGGATAGCCTTGGCTTATGTTTGAAAAGAACTTGCTGAATTAACTCCTATTTGTGCTCCTCTACAAAACTCTGACAAGACAACATCGTGGTTAAATCTCATTCCCCTGTCAAAGGCTAATTTTAAAATATGTGATTGATGCATTTTTCTCAAATTTTGAAAAAAAACCTGAATAAAGCAGAAAGAAGAAAATAATGTTTGTCTGAATATCATTTAGGCATGAAAAAATTTAAATTACCATACTCGTTAAACATTCTTCTCACCCAAAGTAGTAATAATACAATTCTACCTCCTACCTTTATGATTTGAAAAGTATTTAAAGTTTACCTTTTGTAAAGGGCACCTAGGTGGCTCAATCAGTTAAGCATCCAACTCTTGGTTTTGGCTCAAGTCATGATCCCAGGGTTGTGGGATCAAGCTTCACGTCAGGTTTCACACTGACAGCACAGAGCCTGCATGGGATTCTCTCTCTCCCTCTTTATCTGCTCCTTCCCCACATACTCTCTCAAAATAAATAAATAGACTTAAAAAAAAATTTACCTCTGTAAAGAGCTAATAAGTCAGTTCTACATTAAATGGAAGAAACCAATAAGATCTACCTCAAACAAGTCATTTAACCTTTTAATCTTAATTTGGGGGTCTGAAAACTGAGAATAACATATGCCTTAAGTACTCCTAGGTATCTAATGAGGTAAACATAAACATTTGCTTTTTTAAGGATCATGGAGTCTCCATTGTTGACAGAAGTTGTCAAAGGATAATATACAGTTTACCCCAAGGAAAAATCCACAAATTCTGGGCTGAGGAGGTATACCCACTAGAGAGGAAATGATCACCTTTCTGCCTTCTGTGAGGAATAGAACATAACAAAATGAGGGGAGAGTGCGCATTTAACATAACTAGTCCAGCTGGCCAGTGTAGAAAACCAGAAATAAGCTAATACCCTTGAGGATGGCTCTATAAAGCTCCTCAACTCAAGAAAGGATTTAGATACAGGACCTGTAGCCGCGCCCCCCCCCCAAAAGTATTTTTACAAATTTGAGGTATTACTACTAGTTAAAAATAAAGAGGCATTACCTAGCAGCGGTGAACATAAGAGATCTCTCTTGGGTTCCTTTACTTGATTTTCCGGTTGGGTCAATATACCTTCCTCCAGAGAGGGGAAGCCTGTCACTTTGGTCCTTTCCTCTCTCATATTAAAACTGGTATGGGTTGTATCCAAAGTGTGGGAAGAATCCATCTCTTGAGGAAGACAATGCCAAGATTCTGTTCTCTAAAACAATAATTTTAAAGGAAAATATGCTAAGTAATTAACTGAGTTACCATATACGTTAATATTTAGATTTGGGGCACCTGGGTGGCTCAGTTGGTTAAGTGTCCGACTTCAGCTCAGGTCATGATCTCGCAGTTCATGAGTTCGAGCCCCACGTCAGGCTCTGGGATGACAGCTCGGAGCCTAGAACCTGCTTCGGATTCTGTGTCTCCCTCTCTCTCTGCCCCTCCCCTGCTTGCACTGTCTCTCTCTCTCTCTCTCTCTCTCTCTCTCTCTCTCTCTCTCCCTCTCCCTCTCCCTCTCCCTCTCTCTCTCTCTCTCTCAAAAATAAACATGCATTAAAAAAAATAAAAGAAGGGCCCCTGGGTAGCTCAGTCAGTTGGGCATCCAACCTCGGCTCAGGTCATGATCTTGCAGTTTGAGTTCAAGCCCTACATCGGGCTTGCTGCTGTCAGTGCAGAGCTGCTTCGGATCCTGTCTCCCTCAATCTGCCCCTCCCCGGCTCATGCTTGCATGCACGCACTCTCTCTCTCTCTCTCTCTCTCTCTCTCTCTCTCTCTCTCAAAGATAAATATTAAAAAACAGATATAATATTTAGCTTTAAATATCCACTCATGTAGCATATAGCTTCCTATATGATGGATGACATTCTCATCACAATGTTTGGAAAAATTAAAACTGTTCTTTCTGTATGTTTTTCACAATATTAACTACATTAGACCTTTTTCCCATTACTACCCATCTTTTAACACGTTATATCACTGGCATTTCTGCTATTCTTTAACAGTTCTCATCACTAAAACAATAAATACATATGGTTCTACATGATGAAATCTTACCATCTGATCACAAAACTGAAAAAAAGCTACAAGATGCTCTATATGTGACCACTTTACTGAATTCTTAATTAGCTATGCTGGTTTCTGGAGGACTCTTGGCTCTTCTCATTATATAACATTATCACATCATCCATGAATAATGATACATGTGTCTCTTTCAAATGTTTACTCTTACAATAGAGGCATGATTGAGAGCAACGCTTCTCAAAATATATATGGGAGGGAACAGTTTTCCCTACTTCTTTTATATTCTTGTACTTATCTCTTGACAGACCAATAACAACCAATTCATGGATTGGCACCAATCCACAGACCATACTATACTAAGTAGCAATGCTGAATTACAGACTAATAGCAAACAATTTTATCGGCATTTTCCTTTTAAATTTGGTATTGGTTAATAAAGATATTCTTCCTATCAGGCTATGAAAGTACACTTTTATTTTCATATTTAATTAATCTGATTAGGAATGAGCTCAACTTTGATCAAAGTATATTATAGTTATCTTCTTTTTCCAATTAAGTCTGATAACATATTGCAATGAATTTTTTTCTATTGCAACATTGGTTACTTGGCAGTGGTAGATCAGACTTTTAATCATATTTGCTAGTCTGGTCTTTAACATTTTCACTCATATATAGTCTTAATCAGGATTTTAGAATGCCTTGCTTTTGTTTTCTAACCTTGTTCTATAATTTCGTTCTATATTTATTTTATACAAGGAAATTAAACTTTCTTTAAAAATAGAAAATATTTCACCAGTAAACCTATTAGGTCCAGAAACCTTTTTGATAGCTGGTATTATTTTAACTTTCTCAGTTACCTCTTTAGTAGTATTAGTCCAACTCTATAAGCTTTAATACATTTGTATTAAGCTTATTTCATTAGGGCTTTTTCTCTTTTTTTTTTTTTTTTTTTTTTTTTTTCAACGTTTATTTATTTTTGGGACAGAGAGAGACAGAGCATGAACGGGGGAGGGGCAGTGAGAGAGGGAGACACAGAATCAGAAACAGGCTCCAGGCTCTGAGCCATCAGCCCAGAGCCTGATGCGGGGCTCGAACTCACGGACCGCGAGATCGTGACCTGGCTGAAGTCGGACGCTTAACCGACTGCGCCACCCAGGCACCCCAGGGCTTTTTCTCTTGACTGGATTTTTCAGAAATGTAGCCATTGTTTTTATCTTGAATTTAGCAATTTTATTATATTTTCTAAATTTATTTGTTTTCCTTTTTATTATGTTTCCTCTTCCTATAGTTGTTCACCCTTTATCTAAAATCTTTAGTCAAATAATAAACTTATTTGATATTTATTTATTTATTTGTTTGAAAATGAGAAAATGACATTATATCATGGCAATCTACATACTTGGATACATAATCTATTGATTTTCATGATTTTGTAAATAGTCTGTTACTGGACTCTTCTTTCTTGACCAATTCAAATGTTTTTTAAAGAGAATATAAATGTTTTCACTCCCAAATGACCTAGAATCTACAAAAAGAAGATGTATTATAATTTAGAATGATTTTCTCAAACAACACTTTCATCTTTGAAGTTAATTCCATTATTTAAAATTCATTAATCAAAAGCTCTTTTAAAATTTTTTTTTTTTCAACGTTTATTTATTTTTGGGACAGAGAGAGACAGAGCATGAACGGGGGAGGGGCAGAGAGAGAGGGAGACACAGAATCGGAAACAGGCTCCAGGCTCTGAGCCATCAGCCCAGAGCCTGACGCGGGGCTCGAACTCCCGGACCGCGAGATCGTGACCTGGCTGAAGTCGGACGCTTAACCGACTGCGCCACCCAGGCGCCCCTCAAAAGCTCTTTTAGTATGTTAAAAAAAAAGATACACAACTATCCACTACCTATTATCAATTATATAAATATATGCAGCAAAAAAACATTAAGGCATAAGATTCTAAAATATTAACACTACTCATCTGTGGTTTATGGGATTATGTAACAGACCTTTAGCATTCCAAACTATCTCAATCCCTTCCATGCTGAATAAATTCGACCAAACTAGAGCACCAAATCACTGCTGGAAACATGTTTTTAATACTTAAAAATAAAAGGCATTTAACTTTAAATTTTTTCTTTTGAGAATACTCCATTCTATAGAACATAGTGGGCCAAAGAAGGGTTTTAAAGCAGGGGAATTCTAGTCATTGTGTGACTCTCACTACAGCAAAATCTCTAGTCCCTAACTTATCTCTCAGCCTCCTTGAGCCTGGTTTGAGCCTGGTCCCATAGTTTATTCCTCACTCCTATAAGAGAGGTATCTGTTCTCCCGCCCACACTCTGGCCTCCTCAGATCTCTTACTCTACTCTAGCTCCACTTCAGTAATTCTTTAACCTCATTAAAACAACTATCCTACCACATTTACACTTTTTATAATTCCTTTCTTAGCTGTATTTTCCTCTTTACCACTCTGAGAGTTCAGTCATCTTCATATCATCCTCATAACCGCTGCCTTGCAAACATCTTTAACTTTCCTGCCCTTTTCTCCCACCATCCTATTTGCCTGGCAAAAGCTCAATTCTAGTCGAACCTTCTCCTTATTTGAATCCAAGCAGCAGCACACTGCTGAGTAAAGCACAAACCCAGATGGTTTGTCCTTTAAATTGATTACATTCAACCTCAAGGGCACTCAGCATTGCCTGGAAATCCTACTGTATTTTCCCGGTGAACTGACTTGCTAAAGACAGATTCTAAAGGTAACATCAGCTGAGTCTCTCCTCAGAACTGAACTCTCCTTCTTATTTTCAAATGATGACCTCATCGACTTCAATTAAGTGAAAGGCATGAGATGGAACTTCCTTATCTTCCTATCACCAGATCTACAACCCCATTTTCATTTTGTGACTTAAAAGAAGTCTGTCACCAACCTTCCCATCTTATTCCATTCTTTTTTTCTTTTTTAAAGTTTATTTATTTTGAGAGAGAGAAAGTGCAAGTGCCAGAGGGGCAGAGAGAGAGGGGGAGAGAGAGAATCCCAAGCAGGCTCTACGCTGTCAGCGCAGAACCCAATGCAGGGCTCAGGCTCACAAACTGTGAGATCCTGATAATGACCCAAAATCAAGAGTTGGACACAGAACCGACTGAGCCTCCCAGGGACCCCTTCATTCTTTTCGACGACTGCCTTCCTATAATGATTCTCCTGCTTTTCTTCATCCATTTTCCCTCTATACTAATCATACCTCTCCCCAAACGTACTTATAATTTCCTATCATAAAATAAAATTTTAAAACATCCCTCTTCTACATTCCTTTTCTTTCTGCATATTTCGGGTTCTTTTTTTTTTTTTTTTTTTTTTTGGTTTTTAAATTCCAGTTAGTTAACATACAGTGTAATATTAGTTTGAGGTGTACAATTTAGTGATTCAACACTTACCTACAACATCCAGTGGTCATCACAAGCTTCTGTATACTCTGTTGTTATGTTTCTATCACACAATGATTGCTTGTGTTATACCTTTTTGATCAATATAAAAAGACCCTCAAATCCCTAATGTTTTTGACAGATATGAGTAGGGATAACAAATAAGGAGTGAATATAAACAAATTTTGAGGGAGAAATGAAGATTAGAGATACAAATTTGGGATTTTTAAGTATACAGGTATATTTAAACCCCCAGATCTAGATGAGAATCAAAACATCCCAACACTTCAAGCAAAAGTCAAAAACTCAAATGTACACAGGGCAAGGGAGGTAACAGAAATGAGTAAATCCACCTGGAATTAGGGAGTGATGGGACCTGTGGCCAAATATGCACTCCATATGCACTTTAAAGTGTTCTATTTTGAAAATTTAAAAACACTGTGTCAAAAAAAATTTTTTCTAGGGCGCCTGGGTAACTCAGTTAAGCATCCAGCTTCGGCTCAGATCATGATCCCGCGGTTCGTGGGTTCAAGCCTACACTGGGCTCTGTGCTGACACTTAGAGCTTGGAGCCTGCTTCAGATCCTATGTCTCCCTCTCTCTCTGCGCCCCCCTCCCCCCCACTTCTCTCTCTAGCTCAAAAAAAAAAAAAATTAAAAAAATATTTTTTCAGGGCACCTGGGTGACTCAGTTGAGCATCCAACTCTTGATTACAGCTCAGGTCATGATCTCACAGTTCAAGTTCCATATTGGGCTCTGTGCTGACAGCTCAGGGCCTGGAGCCTACTTTGAATTCCATGTTTCCCCTTCTTTCTTACCCTCCCCCGCTTGTGCTCTGTCTCTCTGTCTGAAGATAAAGCAACAAAGGAAACAGAGTAGCAGAAGAGTAGAAAGAAAACCGGTAGAAGCTAAGAAAGGAAATAATTTTAATTAAGTTATGCAATGGTTAACAGTGTCAAATGCTATTTATTGTACCTAAGATGAGGACAGAAAAGTGCTCACTGTATTCAATTATATAAATGTTGGCAAAACTTGCTTTCACTGAGTTGAGGTGAGAACACAAAGGAGATTAAGTAAAATAATAAGTAAATAACCAGTGACATAAGGCATATATACTTAAAAGGAAAAAAATATAGTTGATATTACTTTTAAAAATCCACAAAAGAGCTACTACTAAAACCAGTAAATGTGATTAACAAGGCCACAGGATAAAAGGTCAATATAAAAAGTCATTTATATTTCTATATACTTGCAATGAAAAGGAAATTGAAATTTTTAAAAACATCAGTAAAATTACCCTTCAATAAAAACAATGTTTTAAAAAAAAGGAAGTGTAACACAAACATGTGTTAAGCTGGGTATACCGAAAACAACAAAACACTAATGAAAAAAATTAAACACCTAACTAAAACTAAAAGAACTGCTGTGTTTGTGGATTAGAGAACTCAAATATTATTAAGATGTCAATTCTCTACAAATTGATATACAGACTCAAAGCAATCTTAATCAAAATTTGAGGTTTTTTTAATGACCAACCTGATTCTAAAATTTATATAGAAATTTAAAAAACCTAGCATAAACAAAACCACTTTTCAAAAGAGGAACAAAGGGGGAGAACTCACACCACCTGATTTCAAGACAGCACAATAATTAAGAATGTGGGATTGGCATAACAGACACATAAATCAATGGAATAGAGAGTCCAGAAATAGACCAACATATACAGTCAATCTGTTTTTAATTTTTTTTTTTTTGGTTTATTTTTATTTTTAAGAGAGACAGAGACAGAGCTTGAGCAGGGGAGGGGCAGAGAGAGAGGGAGACACAGCATCTGAAGCAGGCTCCAGGTTCTGAGCTGTCAGCACAGAGCCCGACACAGGGCTCGAACTCAGGGACCGTGAGATCATGACCTGAGCCAAAGTCGGACACCCAACCGACTGAGCCACCCAGTCGCCCCAAATCCGTTTTTGATTAAGATGCCAAGTAAGCACTAAAGAAAAAGACCATATTTACAGCAAACAGTGGTGGAACGACAATTAGATTTTCATATGTAAAAAAATGAAGCTGGATTCTTCACATCACATACAAAAACCAACTCAAAATGGATCATAGATGTAAACATAAAGGCTAGAACTATAAAACTTCAGAAACCGTGGTTCTCAACTCAGTAAAATTTTGACACCACCCTCTCCCCTCTACCACAGGACACTTGGCAATTTTTGGAGACATTTTTCATGTTTATAACATGGAGAAATATTATTGATGTCTAATGGGGAAAGGTCAAGGATGCTGCTAAACACCTTACAACATTCAGGACAGCCCCGCACAATAAGGAACCATCTGGCCCAAAATGTCAAAAGGGCCAAGGCTGAGAAATCTTGTGCTGGAAAAAGAGACAGGAAAAAATCTTTGTGACATAGGATTAGGCCAGTATTTCTCAGAACACAAGAAGTATAAACCATAAAAAAAAAAAAAATCAATACACCAACTTCATCAAAATTGAAGCTTCTGCGCTTAAAAGATATATAGAATTTGGAGAAAAAAACATAAAGTGGGAGAAAATACTTGCAAAACATGTTTGATAAAGGTCTTGCATCTAGAATTTATAAAGAATTCCCAAATTCAACAAGTGGAACAAATCAGCCATTAAAAAAAGGGAAGTGATCTTAAAAGACCCTATATTAAAGAAGAAACGTGGGTGGCAAATAACACACAGAAAGATGCACAGTATCATTAGTCATTAGGAAAATGCATATTAAAACCACAATGAGATACCATAATGCATCTAGAATGGCAAAAAATTTTGAAACAAAAAAACTGGCGCAGCCACTCTGGAAAACAGTATGGAAGTTCCTCAAAAAATTAAAAATAGAACTGCTCTATAACCCAGAAACTGCACTACTAGGTATTTATCCAAAGGATATAAAAACACTAATTCAAAGGGGCATATGCACCCCAATGTTTATGGCAGTGCTATCAACAATAGCCAAATTATGGGAAAAGCCCAAACGTCCATCATCTGATGCATGGATAAAGAAGATATGGAGTGTCTTCTATACACATACATATACACACACAGACACACAGACACACACACACACACACACACACACTGGAATACTACTTGGTGATGAAAAAGAATGAAATCTTGCCATTTGCAACAATGTGGATGGAACTACAGTGTATTATGTTGAGTGAAATACGTCAGAGAAAGACTAGTATCATATAACTTCAGTCATATGTAGAATTTAACAAAACAGATGAACATGGGGGAAGGGAAGGAAAAATAAAATAAGATAAAAACAGAGAGGAAGGCTGGGGCGCCTGGGTGGCTCAGTTGGTTAAGCATCAGACTTTGGCTCAGGTCATGATCTCATAGTTTGTGAGTTCGAGCCCCGCATCAGGCTCTGTGCTGACAGCTCAGAGCCTGGAGCCTGCTTCAGATTCTGTGTCTCCTCTCTCTCTGCCCCTCCCCTGCTCATGCTCGGTCTCTCTCTCTCTCTCTCAAAAATAAATAAACATTAGGGGCGCCTGGGTGGCGCAGTCGGTTAAGCGTCCGACTTCAGCCAGGTCACGATCTCGCGGTCCGTGAGTTCGAGCCCCGCGTCAGGCTCTGGGCTGATGGCTCAGAGCCTGGAGCCTGTTTCTGATTCTGTGTCTCCCTCTCTCTCTGCCCCTCCCCCGTTCATGCTCTGTCTCTCTCTGTCCCAAAAATGAATAAACGTTGAAAAAAAAATTTAAAAAAAAAAAAATAATAAATAAATAAATAAATAAACATTAGGGGCACCTGGGTGGCTCAGTCGGTTAAGCGTCCAACTTGGGCTCAAGTCATGATCTCGCAGTCCGTGAGTTCGAGCCCCACGTCAGGCTCTGTGCTGACTGCTCAGAGCCTGGAGCCTGTTTCAGATTCTGTGTCTCCCTCTCTCTCTGACCCTCCCCATTCATGCTCTCTCTCTCTCTGTCTCAAAAATAAATAAACGTTAAAAAAAATTTTTTTTAAAGATAAACATTAAAAAAAAAAAACAGAGAGGAAGGCAAGCCATAAGAGACTATTAAATACAGACAACAAACTGAGGGTTGCTGGAGGGAAGGTGGCAGGGTCTGGGGGTGGTGATGGGCCTATGGAAATAAAGGCTTGGCCTGTAGGCCTGCTGACCACAGGGTAACGGGGGGCGGATGCCTTCCCACTGCTAGGATCTGAGGTGCTATCCATTCACTGTCTTCCTCAGCTGATCTCAGAGAGTCCTATTCCGTTTCGGGGTTATAGTACCCCTCCAGAGGAAGGGCTTATTTTACACTCAAATGAATTCCCAGGGGCTTTTTCTAAAGGAGCAAAAGGGGCCTGGGGATGGGGGTGTCTGAAGGTTAAGGTGGCAACAGATACCTTCTTCCCCTTTGTAAATAGTATTTTTATACTTCATCCTCACCATCTCAGGCTTTATACATGGAATCCCCTGAATGGAGGGGGTGGGGTTTCCTCTCTCCTCCTCCCCCCCCACCCTGGAATAGGTGAGGGTGGGAGAAAGGTATGTATTTAAAGAAAATTAAATTTAATAACAAGTTTCAAGAAAAAAAAAAATTTTTTTTTTAAAGATAAACATTAAAAAAAAAAAACAGAGAGGAAGGCAAGCCATAAGAGACTATTAAATACAGACAACAAACTGAGGGTTGCTGGAGGGAAGGTGGCAGGGTCTGGGGGGTGGTGATGTGCTACATGGGTGATGATGGATATCAAGGAGGGCACTTGTTGGGATGAGCACTGGGTGTTGTACATAAGTGATGAATCACTAATTTCTACTCCTGAAACCAATACTACACCATATGTTAACTAACTTGAATTTAAATTAAAATATATACATACATACATATATACGTACACACATACTGATAATACCAAGAGCTGGCAAGGACACAAATCAACTAGAACTCTCACACACTGTGGGGGAAAGCAAAATGGCACAACCACTTTGGAAAATAGTTTAGCACTTTCTTATAACATTAAACATACAATTACTTTACCAGCCAGCAATCCCAATCCTAAGTATCTACCCAAGAGAAATGAAACCATTTGTCTACCCAAAAACCTATACCTGTATGGAATACTCCTCAGCAATATAAAATTAAAAAGAACTACTGATTCATACAACAATATGGATAAATCTTAAAAGCATGTGCTAAGTGAAAGAAGCCAGATTCAAAAGTCTATACACTGTAATTCTGAAAAGGCAAAACTATAGGGACAGAAATCAGATCAGTGGTTGCCAAGGACTAAGGATGGGGGAGATAACTGATTACAGTGTGGCACAAGGGAACTTTTTTGAGGTGATGGCTGTCTTGTATATCTCAAATGTGATAGTGGTTATATGACTGTATATATTTGTGAAACCTCATCAAACTGTATTCCTAAGAGTGAAGTTTACTATATTAAATTATACATCAATGAGGTTAACATAGCAGGAAATGGAGAGAAAACTCTTAAAAATTTCATTTAACAGGGAGCAGAATATTAAATCAAACAGCAGTTGGAGGAGAACAGAGGATGAGACATTTGTATTCAAGTTGCTGGAGGTGACATGGTCTAGACTGTGACATGAGATGAATAACCTAATGGGGGTAAGAGAGGTTTAGGAGGAGGAATGTAGGAAAAGATCTCTGCAGGTTAGATCAAAGATCCAAGAGTTTTAGGCACTACATGAGTAATGTAAGCTGAAGTGAAAGAAACTGAGAACAGTGTAGCAAGAGCTATAGTTTTTAATGAATAATGAAAACTAACTTAGACAAGAGCAATAAAGATGAATGAGCAGAATAAAAAGGAGAAAAGAGGGGAGGAAATTAGAAAGTGGCATAATGCTCCAGCTATGCTAAGGAATCCAGGCATAAAGGCAGAAATGAAGAGCTACAGGACCTATCCGTTGTGTACGTATTTTTTTCATGGCATAGATTTCATAAGACAGGAACAAAAAGTAGGATATCTATTTTTAAACCATGCTCTACCATAAACATGTCCTCAGAGAATATTAAACTATTTGGGGGTATATCCCTATATTCATTTCCTAGGGCTGCCATAACAAAGTTACACAAACTGGACGGCTCAAGACAACATTATTCTCTCACAGTTCAAGAGGTTGGCAGTCTGAAACCAAGGGTTGGCAGGGTCATGCTCCATCCAAAGCCTCTAGAGGAGCATCTTTCCTTACCTCTTCTACCCTCTGGTAACCCCAGGCATTCCTTGGCTTGTGCAAGTCTATCTCCAACTTCTGCCTCTGTCTTCACAGGGCCAACTTCTACCTGGGTGTCTCTCTCTTCGCATACTGTTCTTGTCTCTTGTACCAGTCATATTGGATTAAGGGTCCACCCTACTCCAGTATGATCTCATCTAAGTTATATCTGCAATCACCCTATTTCCAAATAAGGACACATTCTAAGGTACTGGGGATTAGGACTTCAACACATTTAGGGGCACACAATTTAATCCACCGCAATCCCCCTTCCATTTAATGGCCCCGAGTGCTATGCATTTTCTGTTAAGGTTTCTTTTAACCCCTTGCCATTGATGATAGCAAATCTCCTTCTTCCATATTTTGCATCAAATAAATAATCACTGCAATTTAGGGGAAATTGAAGGTACCAGAAGAAATCTGATACCCAACTTATTAGATAATCAACCTTAAATATTTAACCATTTTGAGTAAGGGTGCATTTTTCCTCCAACAAACATGTATGAACTTTTTCCCTATCTGCTCACAATTTTTCTATTTCTTCTAAATTTATAACTATGCTCTAGATCAGTGGTTCTCAAAGTGTGGTCCAAGGATACCTGGAAGTCATAGATGCTCTTTCAGGCATCTATGTGGGCCTCCCTTTTCTATGTATCTATGTAAGGCCAGATTTTCTTCATATACTTCAACGTATCCCAACAGACTAAATGCAGAAGCAGATAACAGAATCCAATTGTGATAGTTAATTTTATGTGTCAACTTGGCTGAGCCACCAGGTGCCCAGATATTTGGTTAAACATTATTCTGTATGTCTGTGTGTCTAGATGAGATTAACA
Source organism: Prionailurus bengalensis (assembly GCF_016509475.1). Lineage (NCBI taxonomy): Eukaryota > Metazoa > Chordata > Mammalia > Carnivora > Felidae > Prionailurus > Prionailurus bengalensis. The sequence goes on along the minus strand of NC_057354.1, from coordinate 89,956,254 downwards.
TTTGATCCACAGACTAAGTAAAGCAGATTGCCCTTCCCAATGTGGCCAAGCCTCATCCAATCCATTTAAAGCCCCAAACAGAACAAAAGGCTAAACAAGAGAGAATTCACTCTCTCAGCCTGATGGGTCTTTGAGCTAGTACATTGGTATTCTCCTACCTTTAAACTCAGATTCAGAGAACTTACACCATCAGCTGGCCTGGTCCTCAGCCCTTCAAGACTCAAACTGGAACTTACACCATTAATTCTCCTGGTTCTCAGGCTTCTGGATTAAGACTACAACTATACTATCAGCATTCCTGGGTCTCCAGGTTGTGAATCTTGAAAATTCTCAGCCGTCATAAAAGCCAATTCGTTATTTTACATATACATACATACAATATATACAATAAATAGATATGCAAAAATATAAAACAATGCCACTCTCCCAACTAGTTGTCCTGGAAAATAGTTATTTTTCATTTTAAAATACATTATTTATATTAATATATAATGGGTTTGTTATTTTAAAAATATTTTTAAATGTTTTAATTTCTAGTAAACTAAATATCAATATAGATAGTCCATATAAATAAAAGATACTCAAAATACTTTTGAAGAATATAAAGGAGTCCTGAGACAAAAAAAAAAGTGAAATGCTATTCTATATAACTAAGATTATCAAAGATCTATTAGAAAAATGGAATATTAAAGTAATTCACCCCTTACCATTCTTCAAAGCTGAATCAGAATTTCTCATGCAGCTTATGAAAAGAAAAATAATTTCCCAGTTACATAAGACATACCTGGTCATCTCCAGAATCCCACTGAGCTGTTTTTTTCACAGAGACTACATTAGCATCAGAAATCTGTATACCACTATTGTCTTGATATAGTGACTGTTGCCATACATGACAGGTCAATGGAACAACCTGAAAATCAAAAGCAGATTTAAATAGTGATGAACGATGGTGATTAACAATCACTATTGTTTTTTTTTTTTTAACGTTTTTATTTATTTTTGGGACAGAGAGAGCATGAGCATGAACAGGGGAGGGGCAGAGAGAGAGGGAGACACAGAATCGGAAACAGGCTCCAGGCTCTGAGCCATCAGCCCAGAGCCTGACGCGGGGCTCGAACTCCCGGACCGCGAGATCGTGACCTGGCTGAAGTCGGACGCTAAACCGACTGCGCCACCCAGGCGCCCCAACAATCACTATTGTTAAACAATAATAAAATCTAAACTTTAGCTATATTTCTAAGTTTATAAAGTACTTTCATATATATAACATTTCAACTTCACAACCACTGTCCAAATTACTACTTTCACTTAAAAATAAAAAAACAGGGCACCTGGGAAGTTCAGTTGGTTAAGCGTCTGACTTCGGCTAAGGTCATGATCTCGCAGTTGGTGGGTTCAGGCCCCGCATCTGGCTCTATGCTGACAGCTCAGAGCCTGGAGCCTGCTTTGGATTCTGTGCCTCCCTCTCTCTTTCTGCCCCCACCCACTCTCTGTCTCTGTCTCTCAAAAATAAATAAATGAAAAAAAAAATTTTAAGTAAAAAAAAATTACAAAAAGTCTTAAGGTTATCCAGTTAGAACTCAACATACTGTCCAATAAACCACAGCAGTTCCTTAACCTCCTATAGTCCTAGAAGTAAAAGAAGCAAGCAGAAACAAGCAAGTTATTGGTTTTAAAATCTTACTATTTAAGACACCTAAGAAATTAACCCTACAAATGGGGACTAAAATCAACTCATAGTATGGACGGTGGGAACAAACTTAAGGCTCATTTTGTGAGACAGGGGTTAGAGCAGGGCTCTCTCACCTGTGAAAGACAATAAAAGCTGTGACTGTAGCCCAAGGCTGAAGCAATGCAAACGGAACAGATCCAAGGCAATCAAACAAAAATGACTTAGGTCAAAGTCACCAACTGGCTCAGGGACTGGTTCCTGAGATTTCTCCAGTATCCCTGGACAATAAAAACCCAAAGCTTCAATATAAGACTTCTTCTTCTGGGGCGCCTGGGTGGCTCAGTCAGTTAAGTGTCTGACTTCGGCTCAGGTCATGATATCGCAGTTCCTGAGTTAGAACCCCATGTCAGCACAGAGCTGGCTTTGGATCCCCCACCTCTCTCTTTCTGCCCCTCCTCCACTATCGCATACTCTCTCTCTCAAAAAGAAATGAACATTATGGGGCGCCTGGGTGGCTTGGTCGGTTAAGCGTCCGACTTCGGCTCAGGTCATGATCTCATGGTCCGTGAGTTCAAGCCCCACATGGGGCTCTGTGCTGACCGCTCAGAGCCTGGAGCCTGTTTCAGATTCTGTGTCTCCCTCTCTCTCTGCCCCTCCCCTGTTCATGCTCTGTCTCTCTCTGTCTCAAAAATAAATAAACGTTAAAAAAATTAAAAAAAAAAAAAAAAAGAAATGAACATTGAAAAAAAAAAAAAGACCTCTCTTTTAAAAAAGCAGCCACAAGGGCCAAGGTAGAGACAACCACAAGAACACCATATAGAGAAGGGTGTACCCAAAGACAAAACAAAAAAACACTCCTGCTAAAAATGCGATTATAAACTATATTTTCAAAAACTTTAAAATGAATAAGTCAGATCCTCAAAAAAATAAAGATACAATGTCCATAAAAGGGGAAGAAGTTATAAAAGTAAAACAGGCAGTTATGAGTCAAGAAAAGATGAATTCTAACAAAATATTAACCACAAATGTGAAAGAGCCTCTGAAGGAAACCTCAAGTTATCATATTTTTTTCCAGAATTAAAACACTGTTACTATATTAACAAAACATTTTTACAGAGGACTTACAAGAATGTGCTTTTGGTCACAAAAAGGCCAGCATATTAAAAATCTATTCAAGAACTACAGAGATTTCTAAGATATCAACTATTCCAAGAGGTTTTTCTCTAAAGGTAAAGAACCATGGTACATACCCATCTTGCTTCAATGGCAATGTTTAAGGGACAAAGAATAAAAAGCAAAGAAAATTGTTCTGCAAATGCAATCTGGCAATCTGAAATCCCTAAGTATGTAACAATATAGCCAATGTTTTGGCACAGTTAGTCTTCTTTGAGCCTTCTAGGAAAGAAGAATGCCAAAATGAATGTTCAAAATGGCTATTCACTGTAGCTCAATAATGCTGGTTGTGGACCATGGTGTATCTATCACCTTTGAAAAGAGCTGATTCACAACAGCTGATAAAGAGAGTTCAATTCGTTAGGATATTTGTAGAAAACTAATGATACAATATTAAGAAACCAGCACTTTGAGAACTAATCCAGTGTGTGAGAAAAAAAACACTCCCCCCTCACTTTTATCAGTTTAAAGAAAACCTAAAAGTCAAAATTAAATGCTAAAAGAAAAGTTCTTATTAAAAATCCCTTCCCCAGATTTTCCTATTCTTATCACCTACTTGTTTAGACTTCATCAAGAAAACTCATTCTTAATATATTCCCATATGTTTGATTAACCTTCCCCCCATTACCTCTGAATATAACCTAAATGCTTGAAGGATTTAAAAGATGAATGCTTCAAAACTAAGCAAGTGTCATCAGCAACTCTTCATCTGAAATTAAATGATTTTGGTATAAATTAAAGTTTGAAAGAGTCCCTCCCTAAGTTTTTTAATATTAAAAGGTAGTAGTCTTTATGTTGTCTATGAAATAACAATTTAGATCTAAGGACACATATAGGTTGAAAAATGAAAGGATGGAAGGGGCGCCTGGGTGGCTCAGTTGGTTAAGCGTCCAACTTCAGCTCAGGTCACGATCTCGAGGTCCGTGAGTTCAAGTCCCGCGTCGGGTTCTGGGCTGATGGCTCAGAGCCTGGAGCCTGCTTCCGATTCTGTGTCTCCCTCTCTTTCTGCCCCTCCCCCATTCATGCTCTGTCTCTCTCTGTCTCAAAAATAAATAAACATTTAAAAAATTAAAAAAAAAAGAAAAAAAGAAAAATGAAAGGATGGAAAAAGATAGTCCATGCAAATGGTAACCAAAAAAGCACAGGAGTGGTATACCAAGTTCAGACAAAATGGATTTTTTTTTAAATTTTTTTTTTCAACATTTATTTATTTTTGGGACAGAGAGAGAGCATGAACGGGGGAGGGGCAGAGAGAGAGGGAGACACAGAATCCGAAACAGGCTCCAGGCTCTGAGCCATCAGCCCAGAGCCCGACGCGGGGCTCGAACTCCCGGACCACGAGATCGTGACCTGGCTGAAGTCGGACGCCTAACCGACTGCGCCACCCAGGCGCCCCCAGACAAAATAGATTTTAAATCAAAAATTGTTACAAGACAAGGGGCACCTGGGTGGTTTAGTTGGTTAAGCATCTGACTCTTGATTTTGGCTTGGGTTATGATTTCATGTTTCGTAGGTTCAAGCCCCGTGTCTGCCTCTGCAGACAGCATGGAGCCTACCTGGGATTTTTCTCTCCCTCTTTCTCTGCCTCTCCCCTGCTCATGTTCTCTCCTTCTCTTTCAAAATAAATAAATATTTTTTTAAAAACCTATTACAAGCCAAAGGACACTATATAATCATAAAAGGGTCAAATCAAATCACCAAGAAGATATAAGAATTACAAGTATTTATGCACTCAAATACTAAATCAATTGGGCAAATTTTTAAAGAGCTAAATCAATTGGGCAAATTTTTAAAGACTTGAAGGGAGAAATACACAGCAACACAGTAATATTAAGAGATTTCAATACCTCACGTTCAGTAATGGACAGATAAAACAACCATACAGAACAGTAAGGAAACAGAGGAACTGAGTAACACTGTAGACCAATGGGACCTAACACACATATACCGAACACTCCACCTAAAAACAGCAGAATACACATTTTTCTCAAGTACACATGGAACATTCTTTAGGGCAGAACATGTTAAGCCACAAAATAAGTCTTAACAAATTCAAGGAGACTGAAATATACAGTATTTTTCCCAATCACAATAGAATGAAACTAGCAATCAATAGCACAGAAAAAAACCTGTAAATTTCCAAAATATGTATAATTTAAACACATATTCAAAAAATTAATGGGCCAAACAAGAAGTCACAAGGGAAAATAAAAAATACTTTGACACAACTGAATATGAAGACACAAAATACCAAAACTTATGTGATACAGCAAAAGCAATGCTGAAAGGGTAGTATGTGTATATTAAAAAAAAAAATCATGATATCAAATCGATAGCCTAACTTACACCTCAAGGAACAATGAACTAAACCTAAAGCAAGCATAAGGAAAGAAATAATAAACAATGGAGCACAGATAAACAAAATACTGAAAAAAAAAAAATCAGTGAAACTAATAGCTGAGTTTTTTTAAAGACCAACAAAATTGGCAAACCCTTAACTAGATTGACTAAGAAAAAAGAAAAAAGACTCAAGATAATAAAATCAGAAAATTAAAGAGGAAAAATTACAAGCAATGGCACAGAAATAAGGCTTATAAGAGAACAGTATGAACAATTCTATACCAACAAATTGGACAGCAAAGAAGAAATGCATGAATTCCTGGAAACACACATTCTACCAACACTGAATCATGAAAGATTAGAAAATCTGAACAAACTTGTAACTAGCAAGAAGACTAGTTGGTAATCAAAAACCTCCCAACAGGGAAAAGCCAAGGACCAGATGGCTTCACTACAGAATTCTACCAAACAATTAGAAAAGAATGAACAAGGGCACCTGGGTGGCTCAGTCGGTTGAGCGTCCGACTTCGGCTCAGGTCACGATCTCGCGGTTTGTGGGTTCGAGCCCCGCATCGGGCTCTGTGCTGACAGCTCGGAGCCTGGAGCCTGCTTCGGATTCTGGGTCTCCCTTTCCCTCCGCCCCTCCCCTGCTCACGCTCTGTCTCTCTGTCTTAAAAATGAATAAAACATTAAAAAAAATTATTTTTAATAAAAAAAAAAAAAGAATGAACATCAATCTTCCTAGAACATTCCCAAAAAATTGAAGAGGAAGGAACACTTCCTAACTCGTTCTATGAGGCTAGTATTACCTTGATACGAAGCAGCCAGCCAAAGACACTACAAGAAAACTAATATCAATATCCTTGATAAACACAGAAGCAAAAATCCATAACAACTTACTAGCACAGAATTCATAGCACATTAAATGGACTGTATACCATATTCCAGTGGGATTTAACCCAAGAACACAAGGGTGGTTCAACATATAAAAACCAATCAACATAATAGCTCACATTAACAGAATTAAGGATAAAACAAAATGATTATTTCATCTGCTGCAGAAAAAGCATTTGACAATATTCACCACCCTTTCATAATAAAAACACTCAACAAACTAGAAAAAGAAGAAAACTACCTCAACATAGTAAGAACCAGATATGAAAAACCCACAGCAAACATCATATTCAATAGTGAAAGACTGAAAGTATTTCCTGTAAGATCAGGAATAAAGACTTTCACCACTTCTATTCAAAATAATTCTGGAAGTTCAAACCAGAGCATTAAGCAAGAAAAGGAAATAAAAGGCAACCAAACTGGAAAGGACAAAGTAAAATATCTCATTTGTAGATGATATAGTCTTATATAGAGAAAACTTTAAAGATTACACACACGCAGTTAGAATAAGCTAATTCATCAAAGTATCAGAATACAAAGTCAACACACAAAAATCCATTGCATTTCTATACACAGTAAACAATCTGAAAAGAAATTACAAAAACAATTCCACTTACAATGCATTAAAAAGAATAAACAACTTAGGGGGCGCCTGGGTGGTTGAGTTAGTTGAACATCCGACTTCAGCTCAGGTCATGATTTCACAGTTTGTGAGTTCCAGCCCCACATCGGGCCCTGTGTTGACAGCTCAGAGCCTGGAGCCTGCTTCGGATTCTGTGTCTCCCTCTCTCTCTCTCTCTGCCCCTCCCCTGCTCACACAGTCTCTCTCAAAAATAATAAACATTAAAAAAAAGGTTCAACGGTGATTTAAAAAAATAAAATAAAAAGAATAAAATATTTAGGAATTAACCAAAAAGGTGAAAATCTTATACAGTGTAAACTACTTTACCCAAAATGACATACAAAAATTAACTAAAATGGATCAAAGACTTAAACGTAAGACCTAAAACAAGAGAACTCTTATAAGAAAACATGGAACAAAAGCTTCATGACACTGAATTTGGCAATGATTTCCTGGTATAGGTAACAAAAGGAAAAAGAGACTAACTGGACTTCATGACAATAAAAAAAAATTGCGCATCAAAAGACACTATCAACAGAGTAAAAAGACAAACCACAGAATGGGAGAAAAAAATATTTGCAAGTCATATATCTGATAAAAGAGTCATAGTTAGAATATATAATGAAAACTATTACAACTCAATAATAAAAAGACAAATAACCCAATTAAAAAATAGGCAAAGGATCTGAATAGACACTTTACCAAAGAAAACATACAAATGGCCAATAACCACATGAAAAAATGCTCAACATCACTAAACATCAGGGAAATGGAAATCAAAACTACAACAAGATACCACCTCATACCCTTTAAGGTGGCTACTATCAAAAAAAAAAAAAAAAAAAGAAACAGAAAATAAGTGCTGGTAAGAATGTAGAAACACTGAAACCCTCATGCACTGTTGATGGAGCTACAAAAGGTAAAGCCACTGTGGAAAACAGTGCGATAGTTCCTCAAAACATTAAAAATAAAATTACCATATGATCCATCAATTCCACTTCTGGGTATATACCCCAAAGAACTGGCAGCAGTCCCAAGTGTCCATTGATAAATAAATGGATTAGCAAAATATGGTAAGTGCATACAATGGAATATTATTAAGGGAATTAAATATTAAAAGGGAAGGATATTCCTACAAAGGAATTCTACATATTCTATAGTATGAGTGAACCTTGAAGACATCACGCTAAGGTGAAGTAAGCCAGTCACAAAATGACATATACTGTTAAGATTCCGCTTAAATGAGGTAACTAAAGTAGTCAAATTCATAGAAACATAAACATGGTGGTTACCAGAGGCTGGGGTGAGAGGAATGGGAAGTTGTGTTTAATGGGCACAAAGCTTCAGTTTTGCAAGATGAAAAAAGTTCTGAAAATTGGTTGTACAACAATGTTAATATATTTAACGTTATCAAACTGCACACTTAAAAATGGTTAAAATGGTAAATTTTATATTTATTTTGTCACAATTAAAAATAATTCAAGCCCCAGATAAACAAAAGAGAAAATTTCTTGATAACAAACCTATTTTACAGAAAATACTAAGGGATGTTCTTCAGGATGAAAGCAAGTGACACCAGTGAGTAATTCAAACTTATAGAAAACAACAAAAAGGGCTAATCAAAGCAATATTGCAGGTAATTGCAAAAGACAGTATAATGGCATACTTCTCCTTTCTTCCTTTCACTGATTTAAAAAGCAACTATATCAAACAATATATATCTAACTGTACTGTTGGGCCTATAACATAGAAATGTATTTGATAATGACAGCACAAAGGAGATCAACAGGAACAGAGTGCAATGGAATAGGAAAATGACCCCATGGGGCGCCTGGGTGGCTCAGTCCGTTGAGCTTCCAACTTCAGCTCAGGTCATGATCTCACAGTTCATGGGTTCGGCCTGCATCAGGCTCTGGGCTGACAGCTCAGAGCCTGGAGCCTGCTTGGATTCTGCGTCTCCCTCTATCTCTGCCCCTCGTGGCACGTTCTCTCTCGTTCTCTCTCTCTCTCTCAAAAATAAACATTAAAAAAAAATTTTTTTTAATGAAAAAAGAAAATGACACCAGATAGTAACTCAAAAAAAGGGAAGAAATGAAGAGTACAAAAAAGGGATAAGTAGATTAATATAACAATCACTACAAATATATCTTTGTTATTCTACCTTCTGCCAGATTCTTCAAAAAACCTAAGATTTTATAAAGTTTTAACTATAACAACATATTGCTGAGTATAACACATGTAGACATATGCCTAATAGTAACAGCATTAAAGAAGGGGTAGGGAATGGACCTGTATGGGCATAAAGTTTCTATGTGGCAATATAAAGACTAAAGGAAAAAAATAGACACAAGATATACAGAAAATAAAAAGCTAAATAGCAGAAATAAATCCAAGCATATTATTAACACTACACGTGAATGAACCAAACAATCCAATCAAAGGCATATGTTGTGTTAGATTGCATGAAAAAGAAGATTCAACTGTATGCTATCTATAGGAGACACACTTTAGGCTCAAAAAGACAAACAGGTTATAAGTTAAAGAATAGATAAAAAAGATTTACTATGCAAACAATCATAAAATAGATAGAGTGGCTATAGTAATATCAAGACAAAACATATTAAAACATAATGAAATACCTAAGAACAAATTTAACCAAGGAGGTGAAAGACTTGTACTCTGAAAACTATAAAACACTGATGAAAGAATTGAGGACAACACAAATGGAAAGGTATTCCATGCTCATGGAATGGAAGAACCAATATTGTTAAAATTTCCATACTACCCAAAGCAATCTGCAGATTCAATACAATCCCTATCAAAATGCCAGGAACACTTAATCCTTGTATGGAACCACAAAAGACCCCAAATGGCCAAAGCAATCTTGAAAAGTAAAGGAGTCCTTGGGTGGCTCAGTCAGTTAAGCATCTGACTCTTGATTTCAGCTCAGGTCATGATCTCATAGTTATGACTGAGCCCCACATTGGGGTCCAGGCTGAACATGAAGCCTGCTTAAGATTCTCTCTCTCAACTGGGGCGCCTGGGTGGCGCAGTCGGTTAAGCGTCCGACTTCAGCCAGATCACGATCTCGCGGTCCGTGAGTTCGAGCCCCGCGGCGGGCTCTGGGCTGATGGCTCAGAGCCTGGAGCCTGTTTCGGATTCTGTGTCTCCCTCTCTCTCTGCCCCTCCCCCATTCATGCTCTGTCTCTCTCTGTCCCAAAAATAAATAAACGTTGAAAAAAAAATTTTTTTAAAAAAAGATTCTCTCTCTCAACTTAACAGAAGACCATAGGGGAAGGGAAGGGCAAAAAAAAAAAAGTTACAACCAGAGAGGGAGGGAGGCAAGCCATAAGAGACTCTTAAATGCAGAGAACTGAGGGTTGATGGGGGGTGGGGACGAGGGGAAAGTGGGTGATGGGCATTGAGGAGGGCACTTGTTGAGATGAGCACCAGGTGTTGTATGTAAACCAATTTGACAATAAATATTAAAAAAAAAAAATTCTCTCCCTCTCTCTCTCCCCTTTGGCCCCTCCCTCATGAGTGCGTGCACTCTCTCAAATTAAAAAAAAAAAAAAAAGGAAGAAAACAAAAACAAAACTGGAGGTATCACAATCCCAGATCTCAAGATATACTACAAAACTACAATAATCAAAACAATACAGGGGCGCCTGAGTGACTCAGTCGGTTAGGTGTCCAATTTCAGCTCAGGTCATGATTTCACAGTTCGTGAATTACAGCCCCGCCATCAGGCTGGGTGCTGACAGCTCAGAGCCTGGAGCCTGCTTCAGATTCTGTGTCTCCCCTGCCCCACTCACGCTCTGTCTCTGTCTCCTTCAAAAATAAATAAACATTAAAAAAAATTATTTTTAAACAGTATAGTACTGGCACACACACACAAATATATATATAAATGGAACAAAATAGAGCCCAGAAATAATATAATATTAACATAACATAAATTGATTATATGACCATTAATCTTTGACAAAGGAGGCAAGAATACGTAATAGAAGATAGTACCTTCCTTCAACAAATGGTGTTGGAAAAAGTGAACAGCTACATGCAAAAGAATGAAACTGGACCACTTTCTTATACCACATACCAAAATAAACTTAAAATGAAAAAAAAAAAAAAAAGATGGATTAAGGACCTAAATGTGAGACCCGAAACCATAAAAATCCTAGAAGGGCTCACAGTCAGTAATTTCTCTGACACTGGCCACACAACATTCTTCTAGATATGTCTCCTGAGTCAAGAGAAACAAAAGCAAAACTAAACTCTTTGGGATTACATCAAAATAAAAAGCTTCTGCACAGCAAAGTAAATAATCAACAAAACTAAAGACAACCTACTGAATGGGAGAAGGTATTTGCAAATGACACATCCAATACAGGGTTAGTACCCCCAAAATATAAAAAACTTACACAACACCAAAAAAGCAAATAATCCAATTAAAAAATGGGCAAAAGACATGAACAGACATTTCTCCAAAGAAGATATCAGATGGTGAAGAGACACAAGAAAAGATGCTCAACATGAAGGAAATGCACATCAAAATCACAATGAGGTATCACCTCACATCTCTAAGAATGACTAAAATCAAAAACGCAAGAAACAAATGTTGGTGAAAATGTGGAGAAAAAGGAGCCCTCAGGCACTGCTGGTGGAAATGCAAACTGATGCAGCCTCCATGGAAAACAGTATGAAGGTTCTTAAAAAAATTAAAAATAGAACTACTACATGATCCAGTAATTTCACTACTGAGCATTTACCCTCAAAATATGAAAACATTAATTTGAGAAGATAAATGCGCCCCTATGTTTACTGCAGCATTATTTATAATAGACAAATTATGGAAGCAGCCCAAGTGTTCATTGATAGACAAATGGACAAAGATGATGTATAGATACACACACACACACACACACACACACCAGAATATTACTCAGCCATAAAAGAAGATGAAATCTTGCCGTTTGCAATAACATGGATGGATCTGGAGGGTATAATGCTAAGTGAAAGAAGTCAATCAGGGAAAGACAAATACCATATGATTTCATTCATATGGGGAATTTAAGAAACAAAACAAAGAAAAAAGAGACAAACCAAAAAAGACTCTTGTCTATAGAGAACAAACTGATGGTTACCAGACGGGAGGTAGGTGGGGGGGAATGGGTGAAATAGGTAAAGGGGATTAAGAATATACTTACTAATCATGATGAGCACTGAGTAATGTATAGAATTGTTCAATCACTTTATTGTACACCTGAAATGAATGTAATACTGTATATTAACTATACTGGAATTAAAATTTAAAAATATTTTTTAAAAACAATATGAAAACAAAAAAAAAATTACTCAATACAAACAGGAATGTTTCACAATAATAAAACAGTCAGGGGTGCCTGGGTGGCTCAGTTGGTTAGGCAACTGACTTCAGCTCAGGTCATGATCTCACGGTTTGTGAGTATGAGCCCCATAATGGGCTCTGTGCTGACAGCCCAGAGCCTGGAGCCTACTTCAGATTCTGTGTCTTCCCCTCTCTCTACCCCTCCCCTGCTCACGCTCTGTGTCTCTCTGTCTCTCAATAATAAATAAATGTTAAAATTAAAAATTAAAAAAAAAAGTCAATCTGCCAAGAATGTATAATAATTAAAAATCTATATGCACCTAACACCAGAGCCCCCAGTAAAAAATGAAAGAAAAACTGAAAGAAATGAAGGAAGAAATAGACAATTCAACAATAATTAGACTTCAATACCCCATTTTCAAAAAAGTAGATGGATAGAGATTCTGTGAATCATTCTTGAACATTAAAAAGAGAGCAGAACAAATGGAATTAGAAATTTAAAAAACAATACCATTTACAGTAGCACACTCCAAAATTAAAATACTTAGGTATAAATCTAACCAAATATGTACAGAATCTATATGAAAGAAACTATAAGCCTCTGGTAAAAGAAATCAAAGAGGAGCTAATTAAATGGACAGATATTCCATGTTCATGATTTATCAGACTCAATACTGTCAACATGTCAGCTCCTCGTAATATGATGTATAGATTCAACACGATTCCAATCACAATCAAAATTCCAGGCAAATTATGTTGTGGGTATTGACAGATTTTTCTTAAAGTTTATAAGGCAAAAGACCAGAACGCTCAATACAAAATTAAAGAAGACAAAGTGGGAGGGCTGATACTATCTGACTTCACGACTCACTATAAAGCTACAGCAATCAAAAAAGTGTAGTATTGGCAAAAGAACATACAAACAGATCACTGTAACAGAACAAAGCCCAGAAACAGACCCACATAAATACAGTCAACTCATCTTGGAGAGGAACAAAGGTAATATAAGGGAGCAAAGATGTTCTTTTCAACAAATGGTAGTGGAACTACTAGACATCTACATCCAAAAAAATGAATCTAATGAAAAAAATGAATCTAAACACTAATTTTACATGTTTCACAAAATTTAACTCAAAACAGATCACAGATATAAATACAAAATGCAAAACTATAAAAACTATAAAACACCTAAAAGATAATATAAGAGAAAACCTAGATGACCTTGAGTATGATGATGAGTTTTTAGGTATAGCACCAAAAGCACAATCCTTGAAAGAAATAATTAATAAAATGGGCTAATTAAAATTAAAAACTTCTGTTCTGTGAAAGACAATGTCAAAAGAATGAAAAGACAAGCGACAGACAAGGAGAAAATATTTGTAAAAGACAATACGGACTATTAACCAAAATACACAACTCTTATTAAAATTCAAAGATACAAAAACAAACAACCCAATTAGAAAATGGGTAATAGGGGCGCCTGAGTGGCTCAGCTGGTTAAGCATCTGACTTCGGCTCAGGTCATGATCTTGTGTTCATGAGTTCAAGCCCCACATTGGGATCTCTGCTGTCAGTGCAGATCCTGCTTTGGATCCTGTCTCCCTCTCTTTCTGCCCCTCCCCCACGTGTGCTATCTCTCTCTCTCTCTCTCTCTCTCTCTCAAAACTAAATAAATACATTAAAAAAAAAGAAAATGGGTAATAGATCTGAACAGACGCTTCATCAAAAAAGATGTATATCTGGAAAACAAGAACACGACAAGGTGCTCAACATCATATATTAGGGAAATGCAAATTAAAACAGTGAGATCACCACTACACACCTACTAGAAGGGCCAAAACCCAAAACACTGACAATACCAAATGCTGCTCAGAATACAGAGCAATAGGAACTCTTATTCATTACTCAATGATGATGGGAACGCAAAATGGTACAATCACTCTGGAAGACACTCTGGCAGTTTCTTACAAAACTAAACACACTCTTAGCATACAATCTAGCATTCCCTTAAGCCAAAGCCTAATCCAGAGCAAGGCTCAACCCTGCTCAATTGTATGAAGGCTGAGAGAAGTGAGGATACTGCAGAAAACTATGAGACTAGCAGATAGCAGAGGTTGGTTCATGAGATTTAAGGAAAAAAGCGATCTCCATAACAAAAGTGTAACATGAAGCAGCAAGCGCTGATATAGAAGGTGCAGCAAGTTATCCAGAAGACCCAGCTAAGAAAATTAATGAAGGCAACTATACTAAACAGATTTTCAATGTAGACAAAACAGCCTTATGTTGGAAGAAGATGCCGTCTAGGGTTTCCATAGCTAGAAAGAAGTCAACACCTGGCTTCAAAGCTTCAAAGGACAGGCTACTCTCTTGTTAGGGGCTAATGCAGCTGGTGACTTTAAATTGAAGCCAATGATCATTTATCATTCTGAAAATCCTGGGGCCCTTAAGAATTATATACTCTGCCTGTACTCTATAAATGGAAACACAAAGCCTAGAAGACAGTTATGTCTGTTTATAACATGGTTTAATAAACATTTTAACCCCACTGCTGAGACCTTGATCAAAGACCTTAATGTAAGAGCAAAAATTATAAAACTCTTAGAGGAAACATACAGGTAAATCTTTATGAATTCACATTCGGCAACAGGTTCTAAGATAGGACACCAAAAGCATGAGCAACAAAAGAAAAAAAGACAAATAAGACTTCATCAAAAATAAAAACTTTTTGGGGCATGTGGGTGGCTCAGGTGGTTAAACATCTGACTCTTGGTCTCAGCTCAGGTCTTCATCTCAGGGTTGTAAGTTCAACCCCTGCATTGGGCTCCATGCTGGGCACGGAGCCTACTTTAAAAAATAACATAACACAACACAACACAACACAACACAACACAACACAATAAAATAAAATAAAATAAAATCTATTGTGCTTCAAAGAACACTATCAAGAATGTGAAAAAACCCACAGACTGGGAAAAAATATTGCAAAGCAGACACCTTATAAAAGAATATTAAATTCACATTGTGGAAAATATGAAGAATAAATAAATAATTCTTACATCTCAAAAGTACATAGACAAATGACCAAAATAAAAATAAGCAAAGGATCTGAATGGGCATGTCACCAAAGAAGATATACAAATGGCTAATAAGCACAAGAAAAGATGCTCAATATCATAAGCCATCAGGGAAATCCAAGTCAAAACCACAACGAGATACCACATCACATCCACCACGATGGTTATAATCAAAGTCAAATAATAACAAATGTTGACAAAGATGTAAAGAGATTGGAATGTTCGTACACTGCTTGTAGGAATGTAAAAGAGTGCAGCAGCCATTTGGGGAAACAATCGGACAGTTCCTCAAAGGACAAATATGGAGTTACCACATGTCCAGCAATTCCACTCCTAAATATATACCCAATAGAAATGAAAACATGTCCACATAAAAACTTGTACATAAATGTTTATAGCAACATTCTTCGTAACAGCCAAAAGGTAGGAAAAAAACCAAATGTCTATCAACCAATGAATGAAAAACAAATATAGTATACCCATACAATGAAATTTTAATCTGGCTCAGTTGGTTAAGCATTGGACTCCTGGTTTCAGCTCAGGTCATGATCTCACCGTTTCATGAGTTTGAGCCCCACACTGGGCTCTGCGCTGGCAGTGTGGAGCCTGCTTGAGATACACACTCTCTCTCTCTCTCTCTCTCTCTCTCGCTCTCGCTCTCTCGCTCTCGCTCTCTGCCCATCCCCTACTCACGCTCTCTCAAAAATAAACACACTTAAAAAAAAAAGCAAAACCATTATCATTTATAAAATATCCCAATAAAATGCAGCAGTTCCTTAAGAGAAAACACACTATGACACAGTTTTTATGCTAAGAAAACAAGGATTAATATTAAGAATAAAATATATATTGGGGTACCTGAGTGGCTCAGTCTGGTTAAGCCTCCGACATTGGCTCAGCTCATGATCTCCCAGTTTGTGAGTTCAAGCTCCGGGTTTGTGAGTTCAAGTTCTGTGTCGGGCTCACTGCTGACAGCTCAGAGCCTGGAGCCTACTTCGGATTCTGTCTGTCTGTCTGTTTCTCTGTTTCTCCCCACCTCCCCCACTCATGCGCGCACATGCGCTCTCTCTCTCTCAAAAATAAACAAATATTATAAAAAATTTAAAAGAATGAAATGTGTGTCAATAGGTCAAAAAAGATAAATTATACACTGTAGACAAATCTGGAGACAGGGGTCAGGAAAGTGAAAAAGGGGTTCAGGCCTGATGTTGAACATCAGGAGAGGGCTAGAGGCTAAGAGTGAAGATGTGCAAGAAGCGGAGGGAGGAAACACAAAGATTTCCAAACACTGTTCATGACCCAGTTAAAAGATGGAGACCAAGAATTTCTGGTGATACCAATCCATATAACTGAATTATCTTCCCTAGCACAGCTCAGAAATTTAAGTTTAGGAATTACAAGGAGAGGTGTTTGAAATGATCCATGTTCAACGGCCTGCAGAACCAGTGTTAAGACCAACACGGTAAAAGCTCTGAACCACTCACTTCCTAAACTCCTTAAAAAGACTTGGTTGTAAGGCTGGGCACATTTCACTCCGAACTCATGCCTTAGCTCAGTCTCACAACTACAAACTTAATTGCTACCTTATACATTACCATTAGTACATCCTTATGATCTAATAAGAGAGAAATAAGTGAATCAAACCCTTACAATTTTGTCATTTAACTTGACACTAGACAGAACTAAATGTTTCCTATCATTTGGTCTCATCCTTTTAATACACTGCATTAAATACTACACAACTTATCTTCAAAAAACTTTATAGTTCATAAATTTCTAGCAAGAAACACTAAAGTCTCTTTCCCCTTTAAACATCTTCCAACTTATGCCAGTAAAATTCAATGTCAGCAAACTAAGGGAAAAAATCATAATACTCTTTATATCATCTTAAAACCACCTTTACTTTAATTTTTTAATGTTTATTCATTTTTGAGAGACAGAGAGTCAGAACATGAGCAGGGGAGGGGCAGAGAGAGAGGGGAAACAGAATCCAAAGCAGGCTCCAGGCTCTGAGCTGTCAGCACAAAGTCCGATGCAGGGCTCAAACTCACAAACCATGAGATCATGACCTGAGCCAAAGTCAGATGCTTAACCAACTGAGCCACCCAGGCGCCCCTTAAAACTACATTTAATACTGAACACCTTCTATACCTTCATATATTCTCCAAGGTAAGCAGTAAAATACCTGATTCTCTTAAAACAAAAACAAAAAAAAAAAAACCCACTTCTTTGGAGGGGGTGGGGGAGAAACACTAGGCTCTAAGAAGTAGGGTTGTCTATTATATATAGATCACTATTAGACGGGATAATAATTTTTCATATTGTCTATAATAAGAGTTAAAGTGGTTTAATACACTCCTCCTCTAGGCTTGGAGATATAAATTTAAATACTAATAGTTTGATTCAAACAAGAAATCATAGAACAAAATAAAAGTTAGGAGACCTCATCCACAAGTGTAGCTTTAATTATGGTCTATATGCAGATAACTTACAGCTTGAAATCTCCAACCCAGACTTCTCCTTTGATCTCCAAAAACAATCTTAACACTCATCTCAGCCAATCCCATCAACCCCTCCCTCCCATCACTCCCACCTCTAACCTGGCCATATCTCAATATCTGACACAATCATTCATCCAATAATCTAACACCAAACACCTTCTTGCCTCCATGTTCCACACCTAATCCATTATTAGTGTAATAATAATGTAAAATTAATGGATAAGTACAATGATTTTACCTCTTAAATATTTCTCCAATCAGTCTGTTTTTTTTTTCTATATCCACCAACACCTCCTTGTTGCAAAATATGGTCATCTTTTGCCTGGCAATACTGCAATGGCTTACTAATTAGCATCCCTGACATATTGCCACTTCCCCTTCCCCATCCTGCTGTCAAAGCTGTTCTCCACTCTGCTACAAAGTGATGTTTCTGAAACACAAATTTTACTATATACCCCATTTTCAATGACTTTCCAAAGCTCCAGAGATAAATCTTTTATCTATATTGGCCTTTAGTTTCCTGGAAATGCCATGCTTTCTCCCACATTACCTTTCCATGTGCCTTTCCCTCAATTGAGAGGCTTTCTCTTTGCTAGTTAACTTTAATTTGTCTTCAGATCTTAGCTCTATCAGAACTTCCTCAGGGAAGCTTTCCCCAGCGTCACTAACAAGATCAGATTCCATTTCCGTATGCTTTCAAAGCATGTTAGTACATATCAGTTTTACTTTTATTCATGTGGCCAAATGAATTCTGTCTGCCTCCCTCTTATGTGAACACTAGTGAGGCAGAGATAAAAAAAAAATGTTTGGGTTCACCAAGGTTCCAACCAGCACAACAGGTGAATGCCCTAATGAGTGCTCAATGAGTAAGTGCCCACTGGAATATTTACCAGGCAAAACAATAATTCTTTAATGATCAACAGTCTATAGGCAGCAATGTCCAAAAGAACTTTCTGTGATTAAGGAACTATTCCGTATCTGCACTTTCCAATAGTGGCCGCTAGTCAAGTGTGGCTATTGAGCACTTAGTATAACAGAGGCATTGAATTTTTAGTTTAATTAACTAAATAAGATGTAAAGAGCCGCATGTGGCTAGTAATGACTGTACTGAACAGCACAAGTCTATGTAAGACTTTTCTCTTTTCAACTGTTGTACTTTGCTGCATTTTGTCACTCTGCATAGTTTACATACATCTTGTCTATGGAGAAGTCCTAGACAATAAACCCCTGGGCTTCTTTTGGTCCCCACACATACCCTGCACACAACAGAAACTTAATAAATGTCTGATGATTTGATATCTGAATTGTAGAGCAAACTTTTTCTCCCTGAGAAGCTAATGAATTAAATGTAGTTATTTTCAAACCGGTCTTCAGAAGCCAACCATAAAATCAGCTCTTTCTCCATTGTGTAATACCTTGTGCTTTCTAGCTTTCCAGACTGTTTGGAACTGCCGCATAAACCTCCTGCTACCGACTGGGGACCCCTTTATTGCTACAAACGAGGGTCCGGTGAAGTACAATAGGCGAGGAGCCTCTGGAGACTAATCATGTAGTGTCCATAATCCACACTACTCCCTCAAGAAGAGTCCTGCCCTTCAGGCATACTAATCTAATTGTCTCCCCAACAAAACAGTCCCTGGGCAACCTTACTCTCCACTCCAACACCGCCGTTTTCCCCTCCCGCAGGGCACAAGGAGCCCCACCTCCCTCCCAAAGCGTTGCTTCACCACACCCACTGGGAATACTGGCTCTCAGAACGTCTGGTGTAATTCAAA
Organism: Prionailurus bengalensis; assembly: GCF_016509475.1. Lineage (NCBI taxonomy): Eukaryota > Metazoa > Chordata > Mammalia > Carnivora > Felidae > Prionailurus > Prionailurus bengalensis. The sequence continues at coordinate 89,936,853 of NC_057354.1, read as the reverse complement.
AAGCCCGGGACCCAACGAGAGGAGTAAACAAGAGAGGTCTTTGCCAGTAAGAATGGGAAACTTGGCGTAGCCAACCAAAACCTGAACAAGAGTGTGGGCCCAGGACGCGAGATGGCCCCTACAAGGCTCTAAAAGCGCGCTTATTATTTGTCGGGCACCGTGACCCGCAGCGAGCAGGAGGCAGCAGGGTAGAAAGCAGGCGGAGCGCTCAGGGACTACCCGTCACCCTGCCCGACGGCAGCCCACATCTCTCCCCCGCCTGGCTCACCTTCTCCGGGCCGGTCCGCTCGTCCTCCAAGAAGCGGTGTCTCGGGCGCGACGACGAAAGCAAACTCCCGCTGGGGTGCGCCTGCAGCCAGGCCTTGGCCTCCTCGTCGTCCTCGTCGTCCGTGCTCTCCCGTGGCTGGCTCTCGTAATTAAAGTCCGAGTCCAGCTCCCGCCCCTCCCCTTCCTCCACCTCCTCCACCACCTCCACCACCTCGTCCTCTTCCTGGTTCGCAGACTCCTCCGCCTGTTCCTCCTCCTCCTCCTCGAGCTCGCCGGGCCACGGCAGGTCCTCGGGCTCCATGTTGGCGTCTCGCTCTAGGAGGCAGAGGAGGAGGGGGAGAGGGGAAAGGGGAGGAAGGGTAGGGGAAGAGAGCTGACTGGCGGTTGCGGCCGCGCGCAGGCGCAAAGACCGCCGCGGCCTCGCACCCGGCGCCGCGACGCGCGGACGGGGCGGGGCAGGGAGTGAGAGCGCGGGTTGCTAAGGACGCCCCGCGGGGAGGCCGGAGGTGTGGCTGGAGGTGGCGAGGGAGTGGCGTAGCCCTCGTCACACGCTGGGACGTTGCTCACAGTACTGAAAGCTCACAATAAACTCGGACTGGGGTCTTCTCGAGGGAGGGGAGAATTTCGTCCTCGGTTGGACCAAGTCAAAACTGAATTTTGCCCTTGCACCGGGAGGAGATCGGACTCTAGGATAAACCTATGATAGTCAAACTTGCAAGTTACAAATTTTTAAAGGTTGAGTGCCTGCCATTAGACAGGCTGTATGATGGGCACTTGAACCTAGCGGCGAAAAAGTGGGGCGGTAGAGGAGTTAAGCTGGTACCAGAAAAATGGAAGTTTGAATCCTGACATCGCCACTTACATTGGTGTGACTGAGCCTCTATAAAATGATAAGAGGCCTTCACATAGGATGGTTGTGATAATCAAAGCAGATAACCAACGTAAAGGACTTAGTGGTAGGTATTATTCATTGATTATTGTGCGGTAACTCATTAAATGCCTGCAGTTCTGTGAGATTAGTATTAATACCATTTCATATTTGAAGAATCTAAGGCTCAGAAAAATAACGTGCCCAAAGCCTCTTACCTAGTAATTGGCTGGCTGTGCAATCCCAAGTCTTCTGTAAATCCAGTAAATTGCCCTGGCCCAGACCTATAAGCTAATAAAGAATAAAGAGTAAGTATTTGTGCTGATAGTACATACATTTTTAGTCTAGTCAATGACTTTGAAATGCTTTGGAAACAAAGCTTTCCTGATTAATTCAAGAACCCCTATAAAAGAAATAGCAAATTAAAGAATCTTGAGATGCTTTGCTATTACCTAAGGAGACAGCCATAATTAGAATCCAGCAAAAGTTCTTCATGGTACCTATCCACAATAGCAGAGATAAATTGGTAGTGATATCAAACCAACATTGGCAAGGTAATTTTTAGGAGTACTGTCAAGGATGTATGTCCTATCTCTCTATGACCCAATTCTAGCAAAACTACAAAGATAGAACATGGACTGGAGCCCAAAGCCTCAGGGCTCCTGTGAACATCTCTAAATGGACTATGAGTATATTCAAACACCACTCTTCTTATGACAAGTTGAGGCTTTTCCTTGCTAGAGAGCTATGGATATAATGATAGAAAAAGAAAGTTGCTTGATTTTGTATTCCTGACTGGAGAAACCCAGTAACAGGGACACACATTTCATTGATACTGTTATTAAATAATTCTGTAAACCTTTACCATTTACTTAGAAACTCCACTATGCTTATCATCCACAAATTTCAGGAAAAATGAAGGGAACTAATGGAATTCTAAAACTAAGTATCAAAGTTCTCGGAAACTCTCCAACCTCCAAGGCCCAAAGTACTTCCATTTGCCTTGATAGCAAGGACATCATTCTACTGTAGGATCCACAAGTTATCTCCTTCTGAGTTCATAACAGGCTGCCTCATGTACTTGGGAATTATTTCCAATATAGATTCTACCTTAAAACAAGCTGATATGACTAATTGCTGCAGGGGACCCACGCTATAACTCCTGCTTTACCAACAATAGGTGGAAGCTGCATTTCCAAAGCACCTACCTAAGCAGTTTCTGCAGGATCTGAAATCCAGAGATTTCTGAAAAAAGCATCAGAAAAAAAAAATTTTCCTTGATCCTCAATGGAAAAATCTCATCAGGCACCGTTAAGGACAACCCAACAGTAAAACTACAAGGCTTTGATCCTTGGATTCATGTTACTCAACAAAAAAATACATGCATCATTTTTTCTGGGATATTGGATGTCTAATCCATTCATTGCAAGACCTCAAACCAAAGATTCTCAGGAATTCTCCAGAGCTGCTGACTACAGAAATGGATAGCGTATGCCCATTACAACAGAACAAGATTGATTTTCTGATTCTTCAGTATCCTTCACCCTACCACTAATCTTGCCTATTATTGTTCTTTGACAACCCTTGTAACTAACAAAATGATGTCTCTATATGATCCCCTTGATCTTCATACTGTTACTTTTGACTCCCTGTGCTCTTCTGCCACTTAACGAAAAAGCAATTTTAAAAAAGAAAGAAAAGAATAGAAAAACAATATGCTCTGACGTGTTTTTCTCAAGCCATAGCCACTGCTCTTAATTTAATGGATGAAATGTTTCAGTCTTTTCAGCAGCTTCCACATTCCAAGTCAGTAGTCTGAAAGATAAGCTGATGTCCCCTGAGTCTGAACCTTCCAGAGAACCAATTGGAGTCCTCCTTCAACTTCATCAGCCTTTAAACAAATGGCTGTACCTTTGAGTTCCACCAATATATCCCTATATCTTTTCACCCATTTTCCTTAGGAACCCAAACACAAGATGATGTGGAGGACGGCACTGGTAGAGAAAAGGAGATCGATAAGGAAGTAATAACAGTACTTCAGATAATGAATGCAGGTGCAGATAGTGGGAGGGAGGGAGGAGAGTACAGATGCAAAAGCTACATGGAGGTGACATCATAGGACCTGGTGACTGGGTATGGGGAGGAGAGGTAGAAGGAAGGAATAAGATCAATCCCACATTTTGGTTTGGGCAGCCCAGATGATGATGGAAATACAGAAGTAGGAACATGCAGGTCTTTAGGGAAAGGTCATGAGTTCGGTTTGGAGCATATTGAGTTTTAGTAGCCTAAGACATATCAAGTTAAGGATGTTCAGTTAGAACTTGTAGATACAAGACTGGGACTCGGGGAAGAGGGAGGGGTGGGTTGCTGACAACAAGCACATAGGTGTTGGAGAAAGTCATAACTCAGTGTAAAACAGAAGTGGGCCACGAATGGAACCCTGAATAACATGCACATTCCAAAAGAGGAAGAGGAGAACACAGACTGAGAAGAAACTACCAGAGATAGGAAGAGAACACAAAGATAGCAGTAATATAAAATATGGGAAATCAAATACAGTTGGCAAACAACACAGGTTTGAACTGCACAGGCACTTCTACATGGACTTTGGGGGGCGGGGGGGGGTAAATACAGTACAGTACTACAGAAGTAGTTTCTCTTCCTTATGATTTTTTTTGTTAACACTTTCTATTCTCCAGCTTACTTCATTGTAAGAACACAATACATAATACACATAATGTACAAAATATGTGTTGGGGCACCTGGGTGGCTCAGTTGATTGAGTCTCACTTTGGCTCAGGTCATGATTTTGCAGTTCGTGAGTTCAAGCCTTCTGTGGGGGGGGGGGGGAGGGGAGAAGGGGGGTCAGGGCTGAGAGCATGGAGCCTGTTTGGATCCTTTGTCTCCCTCTTTCTCTACCCCTTCCCCCTTCTTTCTCCTCAAAAAATAAACATTTAAAAATATGTGTGTGTGCATGTTAATTGACTAGGTGATCAGTAAGTCTTCTTCTGATCAATAGTTGGCTATTAGCAGTTAAGTTTTTGAGAAGTCAAGTTACATATGGATTTTCAACTGCATTGGGGGTAGACTCCCCTAACCCCCACATTTTTCAAGGGCAAACTATATTTTCAATATGGGAGAGGTCAAAACCATCAAATGCAACAGAAAGACAAAATAAGAACTGAAAAGCGTCTAATGAATTTGGCCTTATGAAATTATTGGTAACTTGCACAAGAAATTATTTTGATGGAATGGTGGGAGCAGACTACAGATGAAACAGTTGGGAAATGATTGAAGGTGAGGAAGGTGAGATGTTGAATGTAGAAAGGAGGATTTTGGCCATGAAAAGGGGAAAGAAGAATAAGGGGGTAACTAGAACAGGAAAGGAACCATGGGAGTTTGTTGTTGTTTTCAAAATGGAAGACATTTGAGTTTATTAGTATGCGAAGATTGACCCAAAGGAAAGAAAGACATAGAAAGAAAGACAAAAAGACAATTGATAAAAGCAGAGAGGATGACAGGGGGTTCAGGTGGAAGGATTATCCTCAGAAGTACATGGATTTCTCACAGAAAAGACGGGTATTGATAAAAATCTTTTATTCAGGTGAGTGGAGCAAGAAGTTGATTGAATTCATGTTTCTTGGGTTTTATCCATGTGGTCTGCAGACCACGTTGATCAGAATCACCTGAGGTATCTATTTTATGAAGAATCCCAGCTGCCATCACCCAGAGAATAAGATTTAGGAAGTCTGGGTTGGCACCCAGGAATCTGATCTTTAAACTAGCACAAGTACCACCCCTAAGTAATGCTGATCCATCATAATGGTTGAGAACCACTCCTTTTTTTTTCTGTGAAATATCAAGGACAATACAGTGTTTCCCCACCCCCTATAGAAAGTCATCCCTCTACCTGCCACCTGGCAGCCAAGGCATGGACATGTGACCTAGATTTACACCTTTGGATGCTCCCATTTGTGACTTCGTTTCTTAAGGGAGTGAAGCAGAAACAATTCAGAACTTACCACACAAAGCATAGTATGGGACTGGTAGCATCACCTGAGAGCTTCTTAGGAATGCAAACTCTCAGGCCCCATCCAAACCTACTAAATCTGCACTTTAACAAGATATCCAGATGGCTCCAAGCCACATTGAAGTTTGAAAAGCACTGGCTTAGAACATATCTGTAGTGGTAGAGTCAAGATTGCTGCAGCAGCAATGGCCAATGGAACACGTAGCATGACCTCAGCCCTGGGTTCTGTTCCCCAGCCTTCCTTGATTCTTGCCTTTCTTGGTCAGCTACTCTACTTAGTGCAGGTAACAAACAATCACAAAATCTCAGCAACTGATAATAAATAATGCTGTTTCTTGCTCATGCTCCAGCTGGCTGCCTGGGAATATCTGTTTCAGGCTGCAGTGGATGAGTTGGCTGGGGTGACTTTAGTACATATGGCTTTCATTCTTTTGGGACCAGTGGCTTACTCAAAGAATGCTTCTTCCATGAGGGAGTTTGGAAGCTCTCAAAAGTGAGTGGAAATACAAATGCCTCTTAAGTCCGCAGTCACCCTGTCACTTTCCCCACACATCATTGCCCAAAGCACATCACATGCATAAATCCAACATCATATTCCTCCTATGGAGGTTGATGGAAGAGAGGAAATAAATATTTACTGAATGATGAACCTAACATACAATGTCACCCCTTTTCCAAGCCTGGTTTCTAGCTTTCCCGCTGGTTCTAAGGGCCCCACAATAACCTTCTAGTAGATTCCTTTTCTGCTGAAGTTAGCCAGCACTAGCTTCTGCTGCTTGAAACTAAAACCTGCCACTGATCCATGGAAGGAAGTCTAGGCCAAATGCAGGAGAAGGTAAAACCCCAGGATGTGGCTGTCAGACTTGGAGAAAAAGCATGTAGAGACTATATGCACAAGATGATTAGACAAATAAAGGGATGAATGGAAAAATAGGAGGTCTTGGCTGGAAACCAAAATATTGGAGTTTTAAAGGTCCAAGATGTGGCTACAGGAGTTTAAAAGGCCCAAGGTGTGGCCACAGGATTAAGTTCCTGAAACAAGTCTCCCCTTGTAGTTATTAAAAACCCCTGGGATGAAGACATAGCTGAATGTAAAAGAAGGTGAGTCAAGTGCTACATTCTTCCTGCACACTAACCAGATAAGTCACAAAGAGGGCCATGTGGGCATCAAAGGGACAGGAGCGAAGGGAAGACCAAGGCTTTTTGAATGCCAGGGACTACGATGGGTATATTATAATTATTGCCTCTTCTAATCTTCACAACAATTCAGCAAAGCATTTTACAGATGAGGACATCAAGGTTCAGATAAGTTAAATCATTTTCCCAATATAATCCAGCCACTAAGAGGGGGTGCAAGGTAGCTTCAAGCCCAGTATGTTTGACTACATGGTCTATGCTTCTTCCTGTTGAACCATACAGTGTAGAAGCCACACAGCAAGCCCTGTTGTAAGAGGAACATAGGGAACTGTCAATCTCCCTTGCAGAAGCTGCAAGGACAGCCGTATCCTCAGGAGCAAGCTGGGTGTCAGTTAAGGATGGGATGATGTGAGAGGCTGTGGGGGAGGGGAAGCTTGTCTACCATTATAGCACAGGTTTGGAGGAAGGAGGTCAGCATAGAGGACAAACCAAAGACTTGCAGAACTATGCAGATGAAAGCCCTGTATCAAGGAGAAATCAAAAGAGCTTGCATTCCTGTATGTGGCTGAGGATGAAATTTAAAGGTATGGATCTAGTTTCTGTGATAGACCATTCTCAACAGGGGAACAGGAGTGATCCAATTAAATAATTAATTGGAGGAGCGCCTGGGTGGCTCAGTCGGTTAAGCTGCCAACTTTGGCTCAGGTCATAATACCGCGGTTCATGAGTTTGAGCCCTGCATCAGGCTCTGAGCTGACAGCTCAGAGACTGGAGCTGCTTCAAATTCTGTGTTCCTGTCTCTCTCTCTCTCTGCCCCTCCCCTACTCACACTCTGTCTCTCTCTCTCTCTCTCTCTCTCTCAAAAATAAGTAAATAAATAAAAACATTAAAAATGCTTTTTAAAAAAATAAAAAATAAATTTAATCAGAGCATTTCATGTCTTTATTCAAAGTCCTACAAGGACTTTCAGTCTAACTCAGAATAAAATCCAAAGTCCTAACCATGGTCTACAAGAGCCTGCATGATCTGGCTCCTACCTACATACCTCCAGATCTAAACTCCTGCCCGTCCCTCCTGCTCACCCACTAGAGCCACACTGGCCTCCTCACTGTTCCTCAATATGCAAGCCAACTCCCACCTCAGAAGCCTTGCATCTGTTGTTCCCATGGCCTGGAACACACTTCCACAGAATCTGATAACTTTATCAGAGGGCTCTTCTCTGATAACCCAGTACACTCACCAATGCTTTATTTTATTTCTTAGAACTTATCACCACCCAACATGTATGCGTTTGTTTATTGTTTCCCCTGACTAGGAGGGACAAGCTCCATGATGTAATGGATTTTATCTGTTTTGCACACCACTCTGTGCCTAGTGCCTAAAACACTATCTGGCCTATAAGGTGGTGCTTGGTAAACATTGTTGAATGAAATCAATGGAGATTGCGTTGAACTGGCTGGTCAAAAGATTCTAAACAGAATTTCAGAAAAAATTTGGTTTTACTGATGCTGATAAAGATGTCTGCCTACTGGAGAACCTTTAATTTCCTTTCCCAGCTGGCTTCTGGAAGCTGACTATAACCTGTAGTTGACTCCTCATGGCAAGCTCTTCCTTAGGATGAGTCATTTCCACTGATGGGTAAGTTAATCCATTAATAGGCTCATTTTCATGATGTTTTTATAATCAGAAAAAGAAATTACAAAAGTTAATATGTGGCATATGGATACAGAAACTTTGTTTTATATATGCATCTGTTTGTCTGTGTGTGTATCCAAATAAAATAAATTTATATATGATAAACCAGGGAGGACAACATAGAATATGCAATTCGTTTCTATTCCTGTGAGTACAAAATTACTATCTCACCTTACTGATCCCCTAGAGGGTTGCTACACTGTGACTCTTCTATCTAGGTTTTTCACAAACTGTATATTGCATCTCAATCTGCCACAGAACTTCAAGTACCACTGGATACTTTGGGTTATAAGGGCTAGATGCCAGAGCAGTTTCAACACGCTGAAGGTTTTTTTCTTATCCTGGACTTGACTCAAATTATGTAACCTTTCCAGATTATTTTGTCAATGGGTTGGAGCACAGGTAACTCAGTAAATGTGGCATATGTTGCCTCAAGAACCCAGAATGATCTGCTATTTATTGTACCTTTTTCTTAAAGGTATTGATGCAAGGTGTTTTGGTTTGGTTTTGTTTGGTTTTGGGGGTTTTTTGGCTACTTATTTTTTATTTTGAAGGTAACATCTCAACATTCCCAGGCCACTATATCCCTGGACACTTCCTTGATGTGACACCTTGGAATCTTTGTGGGATTTCCCAGCCACTCTGTAGTACATAATCAGAGAATTGAGGATAACTGCAACCTCCTGCTCTCTAGTCCTGTCAGAAAGAATGTCATCAATTTATCAGGTCAAAGCAATAGCCAGCAGGATGGTGAGTAATCATAATGACCAAATTATGATCCAATGCCACTGAAGTAGTCCTGAAAGAAGAAAATATACAACTGACCTTCCAGGTGAAAAGCAATTGCCTCTCCTAGTCTCTACTTACTGGGAGATGGAAAAAAAGATCTATAGCAGCCTACCAGGTACCAGGGCTGAGTTGATTTTTCCTCCAGTAAAGAGATCACATTTGAATCAGCAGCTACAATTGAAGTTACCACTTGTTTAAGCTTATAGTTATCCAATAACATTATCCAAGACCCACTTCAAATAGGTGAGCGAAATGGAGATGTGATAAGAATCACCACTTATAAATATTTCAAGTCTTTGATGGTGCTTAATTACAAAAATGTCCCCAAATCTTTTGCAATATTGTCTTCAGCTTGTAATTTGGGTAGGGAAGGCAATCTCCAGGAACTTCCATTTGGTCTTTTCTACCATAATCGATAGGATCTCATGGGTAAGAGAGCAATGCATATGTATATTTTTATACCGTAACTGAATATTTCTACTCCAATTATACACTCAAGAACTAGGAAAATAAATACAGGATGGATTTGAAGATCCATTGGGCCCCTATGAGAAGAATGGTAGCCAAAATTTCATCCCCTCGCTCTTATAAGCCCACCCTTACTGGTGGACCACAGTGGAATTCAGGTTCCTTAGAGATTAACTCTGACTCAGATCCCAGTAACTATTAACTCCTGAGAGATCTGGATATGTTTCTCTTTCCCCAGGCTAAGTTACCATGGCAAATAGGCATGAGTCTCTTTGGGGGAGTCTAGGAATGAGAGTTTTCACAGGGTCCTTCCTCAAGGGCTCCTGATCTCTCCTTCCTTCCAGGGGCCCTGGGACATTGAACTGACTCAGAAATGGAAAAAGGGAAAGAGGCCATGGCTCTTCATTGTGATGGCTTAAGTCAGGATTCTCTTCAAAGTACACCTAAGGTTGTTGGGGTTTTCCCCCCATTTACACAGTTTAAGGAGAACCCTATTGGGCTGTCTGTTTTGGCCCTGAGTATCCCCTGTTAGCCACCATCAAAATTTCCTACGGGTCAAAATATTCTGATTATCACTCTAGCCCTGCTGCCTTTTATGGTAGCCATACTCACTTTTCTCTGTTGAGTAAGTGCCATTCCATGGCCTCTACCACTCTGGGATATGATTATCACCATTGAAATCAAGGAGTACATTTCAATAGCGAATATCCACCCCTGCCCCCATCCTCAGTCTACAGAAGACAGTGTCTTGTTCCTTGTGAAAACACAAGCCTCTTCTCACCATTTTATTTTTCTACGCCATAATGAAGGGGAATGTTCTCTGAGCCTTCTCAACTCAGGAAAGGGGTGAGTGAATGATAAATCCACATTTAATAAATCTACTCAAAGCTTTCAAACTACTAAAGTCTTTGGATTTTTCTATATCCTATCAAAGAGTTTCTGGTATCTCAACTTCATACAGCATATGCCACATCAGGTTTCAATCAGCTGATCGGGCAGTTAGATCTCTAAAACTAAGCAAATTTAGGCCAAAGAAAAATTGTGTCCCTTATCTCTTGAACTCCATGACCACATATATTATCCATGTCTTATTTAAATAAATTAGCAAAATGTTACAATTTTTTTTGCTCAGTACCATCTGACTTTAATTGGTCCCCTGGGACATGGGACAATATGACTCTTCTCATATGTCCGGATGTAATGAGAGGGGGTAGGAGGGGTATGAGAATTGGCTTCTGCTTGCAAGGAAATTATCTCAGGGGAGGTCATTCACTAGACGGGCTTCAAGTAGAGGAAGAATAAGTACAGCAGACAAAGGCAAGGAGAAGGTATTCTTTTGCTATCAAGATAGGTTCAGTGAGGTTCCGGACACCGGGTATCAACCAGATCCCAAATTTCCCCATTCGGATTTTCATGTTGCCACTGTTTCCTAATCTATGCCCTAACTTGTACCTAAAAGATTAGACAAGACTATGGGTTCAATTTATGTTAATCCAGCAACCCAGTTAACCTCAGCCACGTGGGACTACAGGAAGAGATTCTTTTAGGGCAGTCACAGGAATTCCCTGGTTCTCTAACCGTGCCTTGAAGCAAGACTTTAAAACCCTAAGACTTTCATTTTCTTTCTTTAAGCACATTTGAAAATAGCCAGACTAAGCCACAGCCTTTGTATTCCGTAGGCCCTTCACATGGCCTATCACAGTAGCCACTTTGATCACTAAGGCATTGTCTTCAATATAGACTTCACTCCAGGTACCACAGATGATATTTAAAGTCATTGCTCACCACTGGGCACCATGCACCATGACAGCAAACCATCTTCTGATAGTAAACAGATTGTCACAGCTTTCAACTACAACCGCGTCAGGTAACCAATCCCACCTTTTCATTTCATTAAGGTAGTATTGCCTGCAGTCACAGCTGGTATTGGTCAGAGTTATTTGTTTCAGCCAACAGAATATATTCTAGCATGTTTCAATGGAGAGAGATCAATTGTAGAATATTATCGATAAGAATAGACAAGGAATTTGGGGTGATAATGCGGCCAAGAGAAACACCCGACCTCATCATGGAAGGTCCCAATGGAAATTCTACAGCTATCGCTACAGCTTTTATAGACATATATGAGGCTACGGACAAGATAGCAGGAAGAATCTCCAATACAGCTTCTCCCAAAAGAAACAAATGCTTCCACCACCTGCTTTGTGTGGCTACTTCCCATATAGCTCACTCCTAGCATCTAATTCTGCACAAGTATGTTTACTTGAATGAACTAACCAAAGCCTGGGATTTTGGTTTTTTTTTTTAATTTTCCATCTTCTCCTTTATGGGAAAGCATGCTGGAAGTGGGATGCAATGAATATTGGATGACCCAATCTTCGTTCCTGCAACAATCAGGAACACTTTTTGCCCAGTAAATATATTCCTGGAAGTCTCTCTCACAGACACAAAAGCACTCCTATGTAAAGACCTATGTAAGAATGTTTATTACAGATGCATTTATAAGCAACAAAAATCCATAAACAAGGTGAAGGCCCAACACTAAGAACATGGTAGAGTTCATTACAGTCCATATATATCTCTAAGTATTGTCATTATAATAATACTACATACTATTATAATAATTTATAATACTATAAATTATATTATTATATTATAAATATTATATTAATATAACAATATATTATTATAAAGAAGAAAATAGAGTTCTATAAGGTGACTAGGAGGGATTTCCTCAGGATGATGTGGACTGAGAAAAGCAAGATAAAGACAAATGTATATTATGTGATCTTGTTTATGTTTAGAAAATTAAAAGAAAAAAGTATATATAATGCATATGTGTATATTATTATATGAATATAATAAAAACTATAGAAGAAATATACACTAGGTTTGGAACATGAGTTATCTGAGTAGATATGAAATAATATATGTGTAAGGGAAAGGGAAATGTAGAAGACTACATTTGAAAATTACAGGATGGATTCTGGGAAGGTGGCAACAGCAGCACGAACATGATTATTCAGTCTCTACAAATCTCCAGATAAAATAGAGGAACAACTAGATAGCAAAACCAAAGCACATGGAAAATATTCATAACTAAGGTTGCCAGATTTAGCAAATAAATGCAGAATGCCCAGTTAAATTTGAATTTCAGATACACATTGAATAATTTTTCGGTATAAGTATGTCCCAAATATTGCATAAAAATAGAAAGACGAGACCTAAATGGGGGAGGGTAACCGTGCCAGAAAAAAATCCCAGAAAGCAAGCCACCATATTTTTCAACACTACACAAAAACAACAGAAGAGGGAGCTCTATGAAATCAGAAAAGCTTTCCTGAACTCCATCTTTTTTTTTAAGTCCAGGAAAACTAATCTCACACACAAAAAAAGAAAGAGAGGGGTATCAAGGTGAAACCCCACACAAAATTACTATAAGAAAAAAGAGAATAAGGAGGACAATAACATCCCCAAAGACAATGAAAGCATGCCAAAAAGACCTGCCCATAAAACAGGTAAAAATCATAACCTACTACTTCAGAATGGATATCATTAAGAAAATGATAGAAAACACACACACAGAAAGCCTGGTTCAAATCAGAATTAGAAAAACTCAGATATGTTAAGAAAAAAAGAAAAAAAAGGAAAAACTCAGAAATGAGGGTTGCCTGGGTGCTCAGTCGGTTGAGCATCTGACTCTTGATTTCGGCTCAGGTCACGATCCCAGGGTCATGGGATTGAACCCTGCATTGGGCTCCACACTGAGCATGGAGCCTGCTTAAGATTCTCTCTATCGCTCCCTCTGCCCCTCTCCCTTGCTCTCTCTCTCCCTCTAAAAGAAAGAAAGAAAGAAAGAAAGAAAGAAAGAAAGAAAGAGAGAGAAAGGAAAATCTCAGAAGTGAGGTAACAGAGAGGCACCTGGGTGGTTCAGTCTGTTAAGCATCCGACTTCAGCTCAAGTCATGATCTTGAGGTTTGAGAGTTCAAGCCCCCTAAGCCCCCTATTGGGTTCTGTGCTGACAGCTCAAAGCCTGGAGCCTGCTTCAGATTATGTGTTTCCCTCTCTCTCTGCCTTTCCCCCGGCTCACATTCTGTCTCTCTCTCTCTCTCAAAAATAAGTAAGCTTTAGAAAAAAAAATTTTTAAAGAAATGAGATGACAGAATTCAATAAAGAACATGAATCAAAAGGAAAAATCATTTCAGAAATGAAGGCTGAACTAGAAAGAACACACAAGAAAGTTAATGCTGCTGAAGAAAAATAGCAAATAAAAAAGAAGTAAAAATTTTAAATCAACAACAAATGAGAAATAAAAAGAACAAAAGAAAGGTAAAGGAGATCAAACACACAGGTTGTAGGAATCCTTAAAGGAGAAAACCAAAGCAAAGACAAAGAACAAATGCTACACCCTACAGATTAAAAATGAAACAAAACAAACAGCAACAACAAAAATTTTCAATAAAAAAGATTTAAAACTTCATATTGAAAGAGCATACCACATAGCTGAGATTACTGACCCAGAACAATAAATATCCAACATATTCTAGTAAAATTATTGGACTTTAAAGAAAAATTAAAATTCTCTGACATCTAGGAAAAAAAAGAATATGTGACTTTATTAAGGAAAAGAAAATTAGATTTGCATCAGGATTTTTTACAATAATGCTTTAGGCCAGGAAAAAGAGATAAAAGGAATAACATAAGAGACACTCAAGGAAAAACAAGTATGAAAGGATCTTTATATCCAGAAAGGTAACTTTCATATATAAAGGACACTGACAAACTATTAACAACATATAAAAACTGGGGAATATTGTTCTCATGAGCCCTTACTGAAAAATCTATCAGAGATATATCAGTGTCAGGCCACCAAAATAATTAGAGAGGCATTGATACAAGGACAGAAGTTGAGGATTCAATATATAATTATCTGTAAAACTACAAATAAATGAGAGCTAGGAGATAGAACATTAACATATAACAGATGTGTACTCTGGCAATGTAAATGTGATACAACTATCTTCTTTATTTTTATTTTTCAAAAACAGCTTTGTTGAGATATAATTCACAGGCCATATAGTTCACCCATTTAAAGTGTACAATTCAGTGCCTTTTGGTATATTTACAGAGCTGTGCGTCTCTCACTACCCTCAATTTTGGAACATTTTCATTACCCCCAAGGAAAATCCCATACTTTTTAGTTGTCATTTCCAACCTCCCCACCCCCAGCCCTACGTATCCAAGGATCTGCTTTCTGAGTCTATAGATTTGCCTATTCTATATTTCACATAAATGGAATTACACAATATGTGATCCCACTAACATATAGGAGGGTTCTGATTTGTCCACTTCCTCTTTGGTAACAGCCATCCTAATGGCACAATCTCACTGTGATTTTCATTTATATTTCTCTGACAGCTAAAGATGTTGAACATTTTTCAGGTGCTTATTCTTCATTTATAGATCTTCTATGGAGAAATGTCTATTCATATATTTTGCTTATCTTTAAATTGGATTATTTGTCTTTTTATCATTGAGTTATAATTGCTCTTCATATATTCTAGATACAAGTCCCTTATCAAATATTTGATTTGCATATATTTTCTCCCATCCTGTGGGTTGTCTTTTTACTTTTTTGATGGTATTCTTTGAAACGCAGACATTTTCAATTTTTATGACCTCCAGTTTATATATTTTTTTCTTTTGTTGCTTGTGCTCTCGATGGCATATCTAAGAAATTATTGCCCAATCCAAGGTCACAAAGATTTGTACCTATATTTCCTTCTAAGAGTTTTAGTATTTTAGCTTTTATGCTTTGGTCTTTGATTCATGTTGAGTTCATTTGTATCTATGGTGTCTAGTAAGGGTCCAACTTCATTTTTTTGTATGTGGTATCCAGTTGTCCTGGTACTACAACTCTTGTTTTAGATGGTAAGAGAGAACAGAGAAAACATGGGCAAATTTTTACATGTTCTCAGCAATCATATTGGTGGTAGTATTAGAAGAGCTATTCTGACACTCTTGATGTGTAATATGGGATAAAACAAATGAGTCATTTTCATCCCCTGTATCCTTGAGAATCAGAATTCTCAACATAAAATAAAGAAGGCAGTCTTAATAGAAAAGAGGTTAAGTAAATGTGCTATAGTCCTGGATTAGAGTTATAAATATTAGTATGAATTCATGAATTATTTAGCTCTAGCCACTGAGAAAAATCTAAAGACAATGACCAACTACATAGCACTGAGTATCCCTTAACACCCAGAGTGTAGTCTTGAAATATCCTTTCTCGCTGAAAAAAACAAAACAAAACAAAACAAAAAACAAAAAACAAAAAAAAAACCACAGTACTTTTGAAGAAATGGCTGATCCCAAATCTGGGGCAAAAAATGTACAAGATGGACCCAGAGCATCTCATAATACCAGATTGCAAGGAAGCTAGTGAAGACTGCTAGGATTCTGTCAAAAGGATGCTGGAGCTAACTTGTGGAGGTTCACCACTGGCCATAGGACGATTTGAGCTTCAATAATAATAGTTATTACAAGGATTTGAAACTCGTCAAATATGTCTAAATCTAGGAGTTCATAATGATACTTTAAAAAAAAAAAGAGTTGGTTGGGGCGCCTGGGTGGCTCAGCCGGTTAAGCGTCTGACTTCGGCTCAGGTCATGATCTCCTGGTTTGTGAGTTCGAGCCCCGCGTCGGGCTCTGTGCTGACAGCTCAGAGCCTGGAGCCTGCTTCAGATTCTGTGTCTCCCTCCCTCTCTCTCTGCCTCTCCCCCACTCACACTCTGTCTCTCTCTCTCTCTCTCTCAAAAATAAATAAACATTAAAAAAGAATTAAAAAAAAAGAATTGGTCACCTTCAGAGGATGATAGGGAACCAATTTATTATCTTGAAATTAATAAATAAAAGAAATAAATATAACATTTATCCTGCTTTTTATAGGAACTTCACTACAGGATAACAAAACAGTGGATGAGGGAAAATGTGTTTTTATAAATGCATTCCCACTAAAAAATGAAAGAGGAATGGTAGAATATCATGGCAGAATATCAACTTTGGTAGCCCCTCCCAGTGAATAATACAGTTGTCAGGCAGCTGTTAAGATCACAAAAAATGACAACCAGACAATGCACACTTCCTGTAGTCTTGCCATGTAATACTTAGAGTTTTGCCAAGGAGATTATACCTGTTATTTATTTTGTTTTGCTTTTTAAGTTTATTTATTTATTTTTTGAGTGAGAGAGACAGAAAGCAAGGGAGGGGCAAGGAGAGGGGGAGAGAGAGAGAGAGAGAGAGAATCCCAGGCAGGCTCTGCACTATGAACACAGAGCCTGACACGGGGCTCAAACTCACAAACTGTGAGAACATGACCTGAGCCGAAACCAAGAGCCAGACACTTAACCTACTGAGCCTCCCAGGCACCCCTGTACCTGTTATTTGATTCATCACCGGGATCAGCTGTCTGTTTGTAAGAACTACAGAAAAGAGAGGAACACACTGAACTGCACCAATAATATTTAAGTAACAAAATCCAAACTCTGGGTCAAAAAACCTGCAAGCAAAAGGAAGGTCGGAGGAGGAGTTCACAGATTGAAAGATACTTACATGATATATGTTTAAATGGGCAAGAGTAAACTACAGTGTCTAGGAAAGCATATTTGGGTAATAAAACTATAAAAAAGAAAAATGCAAGGAAGTGGTCACTATCAAAGTCAGGTCTAACCAGTGTTTACTTATGTTGGTTACTTAGGAGAGGAGGGTTGTGTGCCTGGGATGGGGTACATGGAAAGGGCTTCTAGAATGACTGGAAAAGTTCTATTTTTGTTTATCTGGATGGTGCTTACCTTTAAATAATTCATTAAGTTATGCATCTTATTTGTGTGGTGTTCTGCAATGATGTTTTATTTTACAATAAAAATATATATTTTAAAAGTTTCCTATACCCCAGTCACACCTCAGACCAATTAAATCAAGTTCTCTGGAGGTGAGACCTAGGCATCAGTATTCTTTAAAGCTCCCTGGTGATTCCAGGGGTGCCTGGGTAGCTCAGGTTGTTAAGCGTCCGACTTCGGCTCAGGTCATGATCACACTGTTTGTGGGTTCGAGACCCACATCAGGCTCTGTGCTGACAGCTCAGAGCCTGCAGCCTGCTTCAGATTCTGTATCTCCCTCTCTCTGCCCCTCCCCTGCTAATGCTCTTGCTCTCTCTCTCTCTTTCTCAAAAATAAAATAAACGTTTAAAAATTTTTTTTAAAAATAAAGCTCCTTGGTGATTTTAAAGTGCTCCCAAGTTTGAGAACCAGTATGTAAGAGGAATGGCATTTCGCTGTGCTCAGTACCAGGGACCGGGGTTCCAGTCTTCACATAGTCACACTTCATAGCAGTGGAGCAGGCATTTTAACCTGCAACCACAAGAGCTGACCTATGTGTTATATGGTGAAAACAGTTTACTTACCAGAAATCAGGATTGGACAGGCTGATTTTTTAAGTCCCTCCGAGTTCTAGAGCCTGATAATCTAAATAAAAAGAAACAAATCATATATAAACAATATAATTGTATAAAACTTTTAACAGTTGCATACATGATATGATCTCAGTTGTGCATCTATGTGAAAAATTTGTGTATGTGTATGTTGTTTAGAGTCCCGGCATGAAAAAGAATTCAATACATATGGTTTAATGAAGAGATTTAATGAAGGAGCGATACACAGAGGTGTGGGCAGGATTACTGTATTCACAGATTTGCAACAGTGAAAAGCTGTTACTCCAACGCTCCAAACCTGAAGAATAAGAAGAATAAATGTTTACTGGAGCCCAGTAAGAGCTGGAGCTGTGGAGGAGCCATCTGACAGGAGCTGTAGTTGTCAGAGGATATAGCCATTTACACTGGATCCATTCTCTTGTACAGCTGTGTAGATGACTAGACCACAACGCATGTGTCCATTCTATTGTTATTGGCAAGTTTTTGTTCTCATAAATAATGTTGCTAAGAATATTCTCAGACATGCTTCTTGATGAACATATACACACATTTCTGTTTGATATATACGTATGAGTGAAATTTCTGGGTCATAACATATATCAATCTTCAGCATGGGCTGCCAAACTGTTTTTCAAAGCACATGTACCAATTTAGATTCTTACTAACAGTACATAAGAATTCCTTTTGTTCATGAATATCTGCTGAAGAAGGAAGACAAAATGGGAGTATCTACACAATCAGATATAAACATTTATTATAAAATTGGTAATTGAGGCAGTGTGGTCTGGGTGACTAGAGAGATAAATAAACCAATGAGAAGAATAGAAACTCCAGAAACAGTCCCATACATGTATTAAAGACACTGAATTAATGATTAAGATGGCATTGTAGAGCAGTAGAAAAGAGGCCATCTTTTCAGGAGATAATGTTGAACCAGTTGAATATACTTACCCAAGAAAAGAAACTTTACCGTACCTCTCACCATACCCGGAAAGAATCATTTCCGGGTGGATTGCAGATGGAAATGTGAAAGGTGAAACAATAAAGACTGAGAAGACAGCCTGGGAGAATATCTTCATGACCTTGGGCAAATTCTTTTTTTTTTTTTTTTAATTTTTTTTTTTTTTAACGTTTATTTATTTTTGAGACAGAGAGAGACAGAGCATGAACGGGGGAGGGGCAGAGAGAGAGGGAGACACAGAATCTGAAACAGGCTCCAGGCTCTGAGCAGTCAGCACAGAGCCCGACGCAGGGCTCGAACTCACGGACCGTGAGATCATGACCTGAGCTGAAGTCGGCCGCTTAACCGACTGAGCCACCCAGGCACCCCAAGGGCAAATTCTTAAATGGAATACAAAAAGCACTTTAGCTAAGAAGGAAAAGATTAATGAATTGGATTCCATTAAAATTAAGACCATTGTTCATTAAAAGACATCATAAAAATACAATAGTATAAGGCACATATTGGCAACGATATTTGTAACCCATTTTCTTAGTTCAGACTTCTAGAACAGAAGTACCATAGACCGGATGGCATAAATAATAAACACTTATTTCTCACAGTTTTGGAGAATGGGTAGTCCAAGATCAAGGTACCTGCAGATTTGCTGTCTGGTGAGACTCTGCTTCCTGCTTAACACACGGTGCTGAGGGAAACAAAGGCAAGAGAAATGAAGCTTAAATTAAATCTCCTTACAGCTAGCAGCCCACTGATAAACACCTGGAACATGCAGACTGTGACTCACGGCTCAAGCAACTCATGGCTGCCTTCGTGTTTTTGTTTTATTGAAGATTAAAAGTAACCTTATCTTAACAGTAGTTAGCCCCTCAAGGTCCTGAAAGCCTTGCTTTAAAATTCCTTAGAGGGGCGCCTGGGTGGCGCAGTCGGTTAAGCGTCTGACTTCAGCCAGGTCACGATCTCGCGGTCCGTGAGTTCGAGCCCCGCGTCGGGCTCTGGGCTGATGGCTCAGAGCCTGGAGCTGTTTCCGATTCTGTGTCTCCCTCTCTCTCTGCCCCTCCCCCGTTCATGCTCTGTCTCTCTCTGTCCCAAAAATAAATAAACGTTGAAAAAAAAAAATTTAAAATTCCTTAGAGACTTATACTATCCCTAACCCCCACTAACTTAAAAGTGTATAATCAGTTACTCCTCACAACCTCAGTCCACTCCTCCGCCCACAGGTCCTGTTCCCGTGCCTTAATAAAATCATCTTTTTTGCACCAAAGACGTCCCAAGAATTCTTTCTTAGCCATTTGCTGAGAATCCCATCACACGGCATGTCTTCTTGCTGTGTCCTCACATGCATGGCAGAAATGTGGAGAGAGCTCCCTGGGGCCTCTGTCATAAGTAGTTTACTCCTATTCATGACAGCTCCCCACTCATGACCTAATCACCTCCAGAGGTCCCACGATCACATTTGCGATCACATGGGCGGTTAAGATTTCAACATACAAAGGACACAAACCTTCAGGCCATAACACACATTAAACTGACAAAGGACACTTATCCAGATTACAGAAAGAACTCTTAGAATGGAAAAGATAGCAACCTAGTGGGACATTGATCAAGAGACTTGAATAAGCACTTCACAAAAGAAAACATCCAAATGTTAAAAAGGGCACAATCTCATGCAAAATATAACAATGAGATATTACCTCACACCCACTAACATGGATCAAATTAAAATGACTGACAATATAGTGTTGGAGAGAATATGGAGCAATGAGAACTCTCATGCATATAAATTGATACAATCCCTTTGGAAGTGAAAATAAATTGAAAATCGAAAATACACCATGACTCAACAATTTTACTCCTATGCCTGTATTCCAGAAATGTATACATATGTGCTCCAAAAGACATGTAGAAGAATGTTCATGAACAATGATATTTTTCTTAATAGACAAGAATGGAAACAGCTATATGACCACTAATAAAGTCAATAAATAAGTTATGGTATACTCATACAATGGAATAGTACACTGCAATTAATATGAGCAAACCAATGCTACAACAACATGAATCAATCTCATAATGTTGAATGAAAGAAGTCATACACAAAATAATACATACTGTAGGATTCCATGTATATAAAGTGCAAAAACAGGCAATAATAATCTATGGTGCCAGATATTAGAACAGCTGTTAAGAAAGGGGGAGGGGGGAGGGGCGCCTGGGTGGCTCAGTCAGTTAAGTGTCTGACTTCGGCTCAAGTCATGATCTCGTAGTTCGTGGGTTCGAGCCCCACATCAGGCTCTGTGCTGACAGCTCAGAGCCTGCAGCCTGCTTCAGATTCTGTGTCTCCCTCTCTCTCTGCCCTCCTCTGCTCATGCTCTATCTATCTCTCTCTCAAAAATGAATAAATATTAATTTTTTTTAAAAAAAGGATGGGGAAGAGGGAAAGGGTAGTGATTGGAGGGACAAAAAGGGCTTCTGGGATGCTAATTTTGTTCTATTTCTTGAGGTAGGAGGTATTTCCTGGGTATGTCAATTTTTTGATGTTTTATCAAGCTACACATTTATAATTTCTGCATTTTGTATCTATGTTATACCTCAATTACAATTTTATTAATGAAAAATATGTATGTACAACAATGTTAATCATTGCATTGTCAATAATGTTATTGGATTAACCAGTTATGGCATTAGTTAAATACATTGTGGTACATCCATGAAATAAAATACTTTGTTGTCATTTAAAATAATTTCTATGGGCAGGACGCCTGGGTGGCTCAGTCGGTTGAGCATATGACTTCGCTCAGGTCATGATCTCGTGGTTTGTGAGTTTAAGCCCCGCATTGGGCTCTGTGCTGACAGCTCAAAGCCTGGAGCCTGCTTCAGATTCCCTCCCTCTCTCCGCCCCACCCCTGCTTGTGCTCTGTCTCTCTCTGTCTTTCAAAAATGAATAAACATAAAAAAAAAAGAAAGAAATTAAAAAAAAAATAATAATTTCTATGGGCGTGCCTGAATGGCTCAGTCAGTTAAGCATCCAACTCTTGATTTTGGCTCAGGTCATGGTCTCATGGTTCGTGCGTTCAAGCCCCGAGTCCTGCTCTGTGCTAACAGTGTAGAGCCTGCTTGGGATTCTCATTCTCTCCTTCTCTCTGCCCCTCCTGCTCTCTCTCTCCCTCAAAAATAAATAAACTTTAAAAAATCTTTAAAAAATTAATAAAATAATGTCTATGGAAAACTTTCAGAACATTTTGCCAAGTGGAAAAAGCAGGTTACAAAAAAAGTATATTAAGTACATATCTATTTATTTTTTTATTTTTTTTTATTAAAAAAAAATTTTTTTTTCAACGTTTTTATTTATTTTTGGGACAGAGAGAGACAGAGCATGAACGGGGCAGGGGCAGAGAGAGAGGGAGACACAGAATCGGAAACAGGCTCCAGGCTCTGAGCCATCAGCCCAGAGCCTGTCGCGGGGCTCGAACTCACGGACCGCGAGATCGTGACCTGGCTGAAGTCGGACGCTTAACCGACTGCGCCACCCAGGCGCCCCTTTATCTATTTATTTTTTAAAAAAAACGTATGTGTATGTGTTTCTGGTGTGTGTGTGTGTGTGTGTGTGTGTGTGTGTGTGTGTGTATGCACTCACATAAACCAGATCCTGGAAGGATTCGTTCCAAAATATTAATAACAGTTGTTTCTGAGTGGTATTATAGGTTGTTTTTTTTTAACTTTCTGAATTCTTTGACTTTTCTACAATAAACATGTTCTACTTATGTTTTAAAAATGCTTTTTTAAAAAAGAAAAAATCTATTCAGAGCTTTGTTTGCATTTCATTAAATATTCTTTTATACATTCCCTGATTCTATCAAAGTAATCTTTTATTCTCCCCATGGTATCTGAATCAGGCAGAATGGCAAAATCAATCTGCTATGTAAAACATTAAACTAAAAATCTGAAACGGCTTTGGTTAGAGCCTTCCTGTTGTGTGGTCCTGTTTCTCCCACCTAATCTTTCTGAACTCGATATTCTCTTCCCCCATGTACTGCCGAAACTTGGATTTAAAATTGTTCTGTTTCTCCATATATTTTCTCGGTGCTTGGATTTTTGCTTTTATTTTTCTGTCTACTAAAGACACAGCCACAAAATCTCCAGACATAAACCAAGGTAGGTGGCCTATTTTTAAAAGGTAACAATAGGGGTGCCTGGATGGCTCAGTCAGTTAAGCATCCGACTTCAGCTCAGGTCATGATCTCATGGTTTGTGAGTTCAAGCCCCACCCCAGGCTCTGTGCTGACAGCTCGGAGCCTGGAGCCTGCTTCGGATTCTGTGTCTCCCTCTCTCTCTCTACCCCTCCCCCACTCATGCTCTGTCTCTCTCTCTCAAAGATAAATAAACATTAAAAAATTTTTTTTAAGGTAACAATAATCATACTAGACCTCATATATGAAGTACCTACTATTTGTCAGACACAGTGCTGAATGCTTAACATTAATGAATCAATGACTCCTCACAACCCTAAGAAGTGGGTGTCTTTATATCTGTTTTACAGACAAAGAAACTGAAGCTCAAAAACGTTAGGTAACTTGGCCAAGGTCACCTGTTTAGCAAGGGGCAAAGCCAAGATCCAAAAGGGTAAGGGGCCATGGAGAAGGGTTGACCTGTAAAACTATCCAGGATAGAGACTCATATAGTGAGGACCTTGGCTGTACAAATCTTTTGCACCTACCTGATAGTCCCTTCCCATGGAAATCCAACATTGGGACAATGAGGCTAAAAATGTCAGGAATGAATCATGGGGAGAATCTGGAATCTCCAGGAGTCTTTGGTTGTCTTTGACACGAGAGGCCTCACTCCACATCAAAGGCCTCTTTTTTTGTAAGTGTGCCCACCTCTTGGTTGGACAGAATGAGACCTTGAAAACTCTGCCTTGAACTACCAGATCTCCCCCTCCCCCCCGCTCTGTGTTGGTCCAGAGGAAGCATTTAGCAGGCAGTGAGGGCTGCCTGAAATAATACGACTATTGAGATGTCAGTTTAGATGACTGCATTGGGCTATCATCCAGAGTAGCAAGGACATTGAAGATCCTGACCAGTAAGTGCCAGGAACTTTCCAAGACTTTGCTGAAACATTTAGGCACCATGGCAGAGTCATCCAAATATGAGTTGGAAGTACCCTCAGAGATGTAACCACATATTAACTGGTTACTGTAATTGGAAAGCTAGAAGTCAGAGGCCTAAGGTAATGGTTCTCAAACTCAAGCTTGCACCAGAAGCATCTGGAGAACTTGTTAGAACACAGTTTGCTGAACTCCATACCCACAGTTTCTGATTCAGTAGGTCTGAGATGGGACCCAGTGTTGTGCATTTTAAATAAGTTCCCAGCTTATACCAAGGCAGCCAGTCCAGGACCTCGCTCTGAGAACCATTGGCCTAAGGAATTAGTACAATAGTCACAACTGTATGGATTTCTTAGACTGTACTGGCAGCCCTTTCCTTCATGGCCAGAGTGAAGAGGGAGATTTTAGGAGTGCTAAACTGGTTCAGACATGGCAGAGAAAAGCCAGGACAGTTCCACCAGGAGGTGGACATCATGGGAGCCACCTTACAGTCTGTCCACCACACAGAGTAGGTGATAGCTATTCCTTTTCATCTTCCTGATGTCCAACAGGTAACTACTGATCAAACACACACACACACACACACACACACACACACACACATTTACCAAGGATAAATGCTAATTTCTTAGAAATAGCACAGTCTGAATTTATATTGCAGAAGGAAAAATTTTTCCATACTGCCACATACATTTAATGACAGCCATTTGCTTGAGAGTACCTGAAATTACACAGAACAGTGTGAGTTTCCCTTATTCATCTTACTCCCTCAACCTTTCCTCACTCCCTGCAAACTGCTGGTGTTCTGGGCCCAGGATTAGGGCCCATTATTAAACTATACGCCTCCTCCTAACCACTGATTAGCTACACAAAGAACTGTCTTTGGACTTGCCCTTTCTCTTAACCTTCAACCAAATCAAATTATTAGCCAAAGCCTATCTTCCCTCTCTCTCTGACAGTGCAAGAGGGTGAGAGAGTGCGTTTTCTCTTCACATTACATAACCAATTTCTTCTTGATTGACGTTTTAAATAATTTTTGTTTCCTTTACTAAATCTGTACCCTGTTCTGTGATAAGTGTTTTGCTCTTTCAATCCATCTCAAACTGGTTTTGAAGTAGGTGAACTGTTAGGAAACAATTCAAAATAAATAAACATCTAGATGCATAACTTCCTGTGTCTTATATGCTTATAGACTGGGTAAGAACTACAGTGAGGTCATGAAGGGGATGATCAGTAGTAAGAATAACTATATTCAGTCTCAGTGTGGTTAAGAAGTGCTGCAATGGGTTACTAGAGCGGACACACTGAAAGGATAAGAGGCAGTAGTCAAAGAAAGGGGTGCTTGAAATCGAGATATTGGAGGGACACAGAAGCCAACAATAACTGGTATTTAGACATTTGTACTTCAACCTGCCATTGGTTACTGACCTTGATCATTCTTGTAACAAAGGAAGTTTCCCAAGGCCTGCTCAGTTCACGTTTGATTTTACTGATTACCAGTCCTCTTTATGGATACTCTGGTGACTAAAGCAAACGTTCTCTAGGATGGGCGCTTCAAAGGAAAATGTCTTCGAAAAAAGCGTTCCTGGGTGATCTGTAGGTCTCCCCAGCTAACCTTTCCAAGAGGGGAGAATTTGGATGCAAGCCTTATGGTCATGCAGTTACTTTTCTACTATAGCATAATGCAACTCCCAACTTCCCACGCATCGGCTCTGTAGTGGTGCGGGCACTGAAAATGTTTAGAACCATTATCATACTTTCATAGGCACCTCTCCTTGGGTCCATTGGACAATTCAGGAGAAAGTGCCTGGTGGAAAATTAGAGCTCTAATTACGGATTGGCCTGCTGAGATAATGTTTGTAGGCACACTTTTCCATGCTTAAATCAGAGGCACTCCGTGGAAAGGATATATTTCTGTTCTTGCCTCTTTGAAAGTGCCTTTTCTGTCTGCAAATTATCTGTCCCAAGAGATTCTCTGTGAGTTCAGTAAAATTGTATCATGAGGAGTTGTTGTGTTTTTTTTATCTGAAAATTACTCAGCTTAAGAGAACATAAAAGTGAAGTCGTGTTAGTAATTGTAATCACGCTAAGGAAGTTTGCATTTCTTCAGCAAGCGTAGGCACAGCAGGTAAGAGCCACTGGAAACAAGATTTTTCCAATCTTACTGCTCCTCTTACTGCTGAACTTCCATTAGTTTTGAGATCACTACAGTCTGGATTCATTTACCCCATAATTTCTTTGAAAGCAATGATTTATTTTTATAAAAATGAATTAATGTTCCTTATTTCTAAATCCAATATGTAAAAGCAACAAATCACCCTAAATTGCACACATTTGGTGAACACCATTTGATGCATTTCTATGCATATATGCAGGTTTCATATTTAATTCGCAGGCCATACAATTCAATTCACCCTTTCCAAGTGTACACATTGTTATTTTTAGTATTTTGACAGAGTTGTGCACTCATCACCGCTATCTAATTTGAGAACATTTTCATCACCCCAAAAAGAAACCTAATACCCATTAGCAGTCACTGCCCATTTCCTTCCACCTCCACCCCCTGGAAACCATAAATCTACTTTCTGTCTCTATGGATTTGCCTCTTCTGGACATATATACATGGAATCAATTGTTAGATTCTTACACCACCACTTACTAGCTATGAGACCTTGGCCAAATTACTTGGTTTATCTGAACCTTAGTTTCTCCATCTGCAAAATGGGATTATACTGCCTACTTTAAAGACTTGTAAGGATTACTTGAAATAACACATATATATTGAGCACTGGGTGAAGTATAGAATTGTTGAACCCCTATATTGTACACCTGGAACTAATATAACACTGTATGTTAAGTGTACTTAAAATAAAAACTTTAAAAAAAAAAAGGACTTGTATAGGACTTACCTTATGGTATTTGCCCTATAAACATGATATCCCTTCCCTGAGACTGGAATAGCTAGTAAGTTCAACTCTCGAGCCAAACCTATTTTTAAAGAATTCTCAAGAACAATTTTATTTGCTACAAATGGATTTCAAGGTCTTTAATAGGAGCTTATGTATTTTTAGTCATCAAGTACATCAAAAGCAAACAAGTACAATAAGTTTTAAAAGTAGAATTCAAGAGGGGCACCTGGGTGGCTTAGTCAGTTAAGTGTCCGACTTCAGCTCAGGTCATGATCTCACACTCCATGAGTTCAAGCCCTGCATCAGGCTCTGTGCTGACAGCTCAGAGCCTGGAGTCTGCTTTGGATTCTGTGTCTCCCTCTCTCTGCCCCTCCCCTGCTCATGCTCTGCCTCAATCTGTCTCAAAAATAAAAAATAAAAAATAAAAATAAAAATAAAGAATTCAAGATTGATGATAAGACTTTATCAAGTCTTTTTTTTCAGATTTATTGAGGTATATTTGACAAAATTTTAACATATTTAAAGTGTGAATCCAAGTTTTAAAATTTGAACATTTTTGTGTCATATTGTTCATTGGGTTATGCGTATTTGGGCAAAATTTTCTTTTCTTTTTTTTTTTTTTTATGAAATTTATTGACAAATTGGTTTCCATACAACACCCAGTGCTCATCCCAAAAGGTGCCCTCCTCAATACCCATCACCCACCCTCTCCTCCCTCCCACCCTCCATCAACCCTCAGTTCTCAGTTTTTAACAGTCTCTTATGCTTTGACTCTCTCCCATTCTAACCTCTTTTTTTTTTTTCCTTCCCCTCCCCCATGGGTTCCTGTTCAGTTTCTCAGGATCCACATAAGAGTGAAACCATATGGTATCTGTCTTTCTCTGTATGGCTTATTTCACTTAGCATCACCCTCTCCAGTTCCATCCACGTTGCTACAAAAGGCCATATTTCATTTTTTCTCATTGCCACGTAATATTCCATTGTGTATATAAACCACAATTTCTTTATCCATTCATCAGTTGATGGACATTTAGGCTCTTTCCATAATTTGGCTATTGTTGAGAGTGCTGCTATGAACATTGGGGTA
Source organism: Prionailurus bengalensis (assembly GCF_016509475.1). Lineage (NCBI taxonomy): Eukaryota > Metazoa > Chordata > Mammalia > Carnivora > Felidae > Prionailurus > Prionailurus bengalensis. The sequence continues at coordinate 89,909,050 of NC_057354.1, read as the reverse complement.
CAAGTGGCCCTATGCATCAGTGCTCCTGTATCCCTTGGATAAATTCCTAGCAGTGCTATTGCTGGGTCATAGGGTAGGTCTATTTTTAATTTTCTGAGGAACCTCCACACTGCTTTCCAGAGCGGCTGCACCAATTTGCATTCCCACCAACAGTGCAAGAGGGTTCCCGTTTCTCCACATCCTCTCCAGCATCTATAGTCTCCTGATTTGTTCATTTTGGCCACTCTGACTGGCGTGAGGTGATACCTGAGTGTGGTTTTGATTTGTATTTCCCTGATAAGGAGCGACGCTGAACATCTTTTCATGTGCCTGTTGGCCATCCGGATGTCTTCTTTAGAGAAGTGTCTATTCATGTTTTCTGCCCATTTCTTCACTGGGTTATTTGTTTTTCGGGTGTGGAGTTTGGTGAGCTCTTTATAGATATTGGATACTAGCCCTTTGTCCGATATGTCATTTGCGAATATCTTTTCCCATTCCGTTGGTTGCCTTTTAGTTTTGTTGGTTGTTTCCTTTGCTGTGCAGAAGCTTTTTATCTTCATAAGGTCCCAGTAATTCACTTTTGCTTTTAATTCCCTTGCCTTTGGGGATGTGTCGAGTAAGAGATTGCTACGGCTGAGTTCAGAGAGGTCTTTTCCTGCTTTCTCCTCTAAGGTTTTGATGGTGTCCTGTCTCACATTTAGGTCCTTTATCCATTTTGAGTTTGGGCAAAATTTTCTTGATTGCAATGTAACATGAGAAGCCATTCAATTGGATCAACTGATTATGTAGTTCTACCCAGATACCATTCCTAGACAAAAAAACTAGCTATACCAAAAAATTATCAAAAGATAAATCACAATATTAGAAACTATTTAAACTGTGATGATCAAACTATAATTGCTGAATGGGCAGAGAATGAAACATCAATGTACTCATAAAGACATGAGTTCCTGTATACACTCTACAGGAACTGGTCTGCAACATCCTGGACCTCAGATGCAGAATTAATCGTTTTCATCACTTCATGTCTATTTGCTTGTCCAGACAAGGCTTTTCTCTAGTTTGTTCTTTTTTTTATCTTCATTCCCCAAAGCCTATCTATCCCCTACACCCCAGACACACACACATAGAGGCAATTATTCTAATGAATTTGTATCATATCCTTTATATATATATAGGAATATACATACATATCATACATATATGTATTATAGCACATGCATAACATGTTTAATATATACATATATAACATATACATGTCTCACAAAACATGTATTTTTTGCGTGTTTTAAAAATTATTACTATTATGCTTTAGACCTTATCCTATTTCTCATGTTTTATCATATTTCTCAATATTACTCAGCATATTGATAACTAATAATAATAATATTTGTATTGCTTGGGCACATCTAGTTTCTTCCTTCTATATGCTACATAGTCTTCCCTGGCATTTATCCAGTGCATTTTACTATACAATCCCCAGAGAGCAACACATAGATTGCCCCCCGAATCCCTGCAAAGAGCATTGAAATCTTATTCTTGTCAAGGAATTTATTTCATCAGATAGAAAGATTGCTACTCAACTTTCTTTTTGTTCATATCTTTTTCTATTGTTTAATGTTCAACCTATGATTTTACTTTGCTTTCAGTGTGTCTAATGTACTTACACATTGTTGGATCTTGTTTTATTTTGTTTTTTAATCCTAGTTGAGAGCTTCTAGATTTTATTTTTTATTTTTTTTATTTATTTGGGGGGGTAAGAGTGGGGGAGAGGGGCTGAGGGAGAGAGAGAGAGAGAGAGAGAGAGAGAGAGAGAGAGAGAGAATCCCAAGTAGGCTCCACACTCAGCAGACAGCCAGATGCAGGGCTTGATCCCACAACCCTGGGATCATGACCTGAGCTGACATCAAGAGTTGTGTGTTCAAGTGACTGAGCCACCCAGGTGACCCAAGAGCTTCTAGATTTTAATTGATAAATTTTACTCATTTATATTTATTGAACTTTCTGGGACTTTTCTTATATTTTCTTTTTAAACATTTTTTCTTTATTTTTTATTTAATTACCTTGTATTTTCTTTGTCCTACATTTTTATCCTTTGCTCATTTCTAATGGAGGGATAAAATTTAATGCTTTTTTTTTGTTATATGATTACCCTTAAGTTTGATATATTTATTTACCCCTATTTATTTAACTTATTAACATATTATCTTCCAAATAAAACAATGACTTTAACATACTCCTTTAAAAAAAAAAGTTTATTTGTTTTTGAGAGAAAGAGAGCACACAAGTCAAGGAGGGGCAGAGAGAGAGGGAGACAGAGGATCCAAAGCAGGCTCTGCATTGACAGCAGACAGCCCAACGTGGGGCTCAAACTCAGAAACTGTGAGATCATGACCTGAGCCAAAGTCAGACACTTTACCAACTGAGCCACAAGGTGCCCTGGCTTTAACATACTTTTATGTCCCTTAGGACCATGACCAATTTGATATTGTCCAGAAAATTTGTTCCAGGTTGTTATAGATATACTTTTTTCTCTTTTTTTCCTTTGGTCATTTAGGTTTCAGACAAAGATAACACTTGCTAAGTTATTTAACTGCCCTTGTATGTCCCATACACCTGGTAGCATTCTCTTGGTTTATTTCTCTTATTTTAAAACTTCTCCTAAGAGCATTTCCAGTGCTCTTTATGTGTAACCTCTAAGTCCTTTTGTGCCAGAGAATATCTTATTATAGTCTCACACTTAGATTATAACATGGATCCATAAAAAATTCTGGAATTGAAGTTCTTTTTATTTAATACTCTAAAATTATTATCCCATTGACTTGGATCCACTTTTTCTGTGGGAAAAAATGATGTCAATATTATTCTTCTTCCTTTGTAGCTCATTTACTCTGGAGATTCTTTGTCTTTATTTTTTTATGTTTATTTATTTATGGGGGGGGGGCAGGAAGAGAGGGAGAGAGAGAATCCCAACCAGGTTTGGAGCCTGATGTGGGAGGGTTGATCTCACAAACCCTTAGATCATGACCTGAGCTGAAATCATGTGATCATGAACTGAAATCAAGAGTCAGATGCTTAACTGATTGAGCCACCCAGGCACCCCTGGATATCGTTTGTCTTTAATGTTTTGGGGAAGATTTTAGAATTTTGTCTTTTTCTTTGATGTTCTTATATTTCACTATAAAGTGTACAAATGTGATTTTGATTTTCTCACCCACCAGCTTGATATATAATAAAACTTTTCAATCCCGGGAACTTTATCATCATTATTATTTCAAACATAACTTAACAATAATTTTATTCTTCTATGGGGCTCCTGGGCGGGTCAGTTGGTTGGGCGTCCGACTTCGGCCCAGGTCATGATCTCACGGTTCGTGGTTTCGAGCCTCATGTTGGGCTCTGTGCTGAACAGCTCAGAGCCTGGAGCCTGCTTTGAATTCTGTGTCTCCCTCTCTCTCTGCCCCTTCCCTACTCACGCTCTGTCTCTCTCTGTCTCTCAAAAATAAATAAACATTGAAAAAATTAAAAAAAAAAAACAATGATTTTATTCTTCTCTTATTCTGGGACTCCCACTATCTGGATGTTAACATTTCTACTTCAATGCTTCATATCTTTTTAGCTTGCATTTTATATGTTACATTTTCTGCTACCCTCTGGGAGTTTTTAATGTGATCTTCTGACTCACTAATTTGTTCTTTGGGTGAATCCATCTATTTTAATATATAATATACACATATAAAATCCAACTATAAATTATATACATTATATCCCATCTGTTATATCAACTATGCTTTTATAGTTTTTTCATTGTATTCTTTTTAATGAATCTTCTTTCTTTATTCATATTATTAAATAATCTCTTCTATTTTTCTTAGTCTTTCTTTCCTCATCTCTTCTCCCTCTCTCCTTGAAAATAATAACTTCATTGCCATCAAAAAATAATTACTTCACTGCAACTTTATAAGTGCTCTAGGATACTGAAGAAAGAATCACAAAAACCTCCAGGAAAATAAACGTGACATTTTATTCCAAGCCAAACTGTCACTCAAATCCATAGCCAACAGATAAGCAGCTTTGAACATAAAATATTTCTGAGAGTTCCTGTGAGTTCAAATGGAGGATTCTATTAGAAGATAAATTTAGGTCTACCTGAAGAATTGGCAAGAGAGTATTGGATGTATGTTACTGTGGACCAGGACGGGACACATGCAGCGACTATGGTGGAAGAACAGATTAGAAATGATCTAGAAATGATATAACTGACAAAACTTCAGAGGGGAAGGGGGCACAAAGATAGGATAAGGTATAAACACATTGTGGCATAAATGTGTTTCTTCATCTTTAATAGCTTGGACTACATAGCTGCCAAATCAAGTGAAAGAAGTATACTTAATAATACCAAGGTTAGGGGCGCCCTAGCGGCTCAGTCGGTTAAAAGTCTGACTCTTGGTTTCAGCTCAGGCCATGATCTCATGGTTTGTGAGTTTGAGCCCCTTGTCGAGCTCTGCGTTGACACTGAGGAACAGGCTTAGGATTCTCTCTCTCCCTCTCTTTCTGCCCTTCCCTCCCTCTCTCTCTCCTAAAGTAAATAAATAAACCGTTTTCAAAAAAAGTACAAAGTTTAACTCTAAGAAAATGAAAGTATCAATTAAAATTAAGTGGGGGTAAAGGAAAGGGGAAAGAAGTAGAAATATTCCAATTTTACCATTGCTCATAGTGGAAAATTAATAGACTCTACTAAAGAAATAGAAGATTAAGATAGTTACATAAATATAAAAAAAGACAAGAAATAACAAGTGTTAGTCTGGATATGGAGAAAAAGAAACCCTTTTGTGTTGTCGGTGGCAATGTAAACTGATATAATCATTACGGAAAACAGTATGAGAGACAGAGCGTGAGCAGGGGAGGGCAGAGAGAGGGGGAGACACAGAATCTGAAGCAGGCTCCGAGCTCTCAGTTATCAGCACAGAGCCCAATGCAGGGCTCAAACTCATAAACTGTGAACTGTGAGATCATGACCTGAGCCCAAGTCGGAGGCTTAACCGACTGAGCTACCCAGGTCCCCCAGTGCAAAAATATTTTAAAGCTAAAAAACAGTAAAAAAACAAAATATTACAGGGGCGTTCGTGAGTTTGAGCCCCACATTGGGCTCTGTGCTGACAACTCAGAGCCTGGAGCTTGCTTGGGATTCTGTGTCTCCCTCTCTCTCTGCCCCTCCTTCCCGCCCCTCTCTTTCAAAAATAAATAAACATTAAAAAATTATTAAAAAACAAAAACAAAATATTATAAAAACAGAGCTAAAGCCTCCTATTAATTAATGTAAATGAGCCAGATTTCAATTTTAAGACAAAAAGACTTTCAGATTGGCTCACAAAACAAAAGCCAACTGTGTTACAGTCTTGAGACAAACCTAAAACAAATTAGCACTGTTATACTTCCTCCAATTTCCTGACTTTTTAGTAGATGCTATTTTATTTTCCATTGTGAAGGTTTATAACATAGACATTTCATTCTATAACCTGAGTTTCTTTAGTGTTTATTCCTAGCTCTATGTTTAAATTGGTATTGCAAATAACACTTCCAAACATCATTTCTAGTTCTTTATTTTGATTCTCTTCTTGATTCTATTTCTATCATTAAAATATTTTTTTCAAGAAAGGCTTATATAACAACAGCAACAACAACAACAAAAATGACAGCAGTACAAAACATTTTAACATTGGTTCAGCCCTCGCTATGTGCTGAGAACTGTGCCCAGGTACTTTACATTATCTCGTTTAGCCCTCAAAACAACCCTGTCTTGAAACTATTATTATCTCTATTTTATGGTTACTCACTCCTTAAACACAGTAATTTTGCTCTCTTCTAGCTTCTGTATCTAAAATTGCTTATCAGTCACCCCTCCCCCCCCCCCCCCGCATTTAAATTTTACCTTCAAGAATGTAGAAGGTTTGGGACACCTGGGGGGCTCAGTCAGTTAAGCGTCTGACTTTGGCTCAGGTCATGATCTCGCGGTTTGTGGAGTCGAGCCCCACCTCAGGCTCCGTGCTGACAGCTCAGAGCCTGGAGCCTGCTTCGAATTCTGTATCTCTCTCTCTCTCTCTCTCTCTCTCTCTCTGCTCCTCCCCTGCTCATGCTCGGTCTGTCTTTCTCTCAAAAAAAAAATAATAAGACATTAAAAAAATTTTAAAAAAGAATGTAGAAGGCTATTATACGAAGGGCAATGTCTTCATTTGAACTTAGCCAACAAAAGGTCCCACCATCCTTAGAGGGCAGTGGGAGATTAAAGATAATAGCATTTTTTTTTCATAACAGCAAAATTTTGTTCTAGCACATTTGAGAGTTGCACCAAATAAGCCCTGAAAAATTGACTTTAGAGACCCTCCATTTACTGAAGCATGAAAGAGGGCTGAAAGGAAGGTGTTTTCTTTCATGGGTAGGATATAAGAAAGGAAGATCATACCAGAACTTTAAAGTACTCGAGTCTGTGTGAGCCATGAACAAGGAATGCTTTATCTGAAGTCACAGTTCTGAAGGCAAATGCTGCAAACATATTGCTTTACAAATTATCGGTAATTGGAATCATCCCCCAATCCTGGAGCTTACATACTTCCCGAGTTGTGGTAGTAAAGAAAAAGGCACAAAATCCATTTGTATGGATTACCATATTCTTAACTGTATCTTTCTCTACTGCTCCCGGGGTATATGAAGAGTGAATCATTACTTCTCCTTTTACTTTTCTTTAAAATACTAGTTACGGCAAAGTTCTTCCTCCTACTCATTCCCGCCTCTCACTATTGTAAGTGGGTGTGGAGGTGGTAGTTAAATTTATCATTCACTCCATAGGTCAAAGAATACTGGAATTATGATAGACTAGATGAGGAATGGCCAATCTCCAAGATTAACGATTCTAAAATGAAAACAGCAGAGAATAAGAACAATGGATTTGGGAGCCACAAGCTCGGGTTCAAATGCCATACAACCTATGTGCCCCTGTGAGGATGAACTGAGTAAATACATCTAAAGTACTTAGAAAAATGCCTGCCACACAGTAGGTGCTAAAGAAAAAACATAATGGTCCCAAGCTTTTATCTCAAGGGGCTGAAGATGACTTTATATTGGTTCCTGGGAAGCATTTCGTGTTTTCCAATTAGTGGCATGGAGCAGACCCTCAAATATAAGCATTATAAGACTGCCTCCAACATTCACAGGTGTCCTTGAAACATTGGTTTTCTTCTTAGTGATGAGGCACCAGGCGAAACAACTTGCCTTTCATTCTGGATGGAGTATCCCAACATACCCCAGATCTTTTCACACTCCATCCATCCAAGAATTTCTGTAAAATGGCAGACTCCTGTATTTCACAGGACAACCTCTTTGCTTTGCTCCCTTCCCATGAAATTTCACAAAATACCCTATGTACTTGTGGCTTTTAGTTCTCCAGAGCCTTTGGTATGATGCCACCATTCTTGCAAAGTAGCATGCTGTCCTTTGGAATGGAGATAGAGTCAGGGACACTGCAGAGTTCCGGAGCCCCATTTGGTGGGGGGGGGGGGGGGGGGGGCTCCCAGGCTCTGTTCCTGATTCATCAGTCACCTGACTTACTAGCCTCTGGTTTAGTTTTTTTTCTGTTCGTGAAGTTTGCTCAAGGCTGGTTTGTGGAAGGGGCCAGGAAAAAGGTGGGGAAAAGACCCAGAATGGGATATCCAGTGGTGGCAAAGAATGACAAAAGTCTTGGGTGACAGGTGCAGCACAATCAGGGTCCACGCTGTACATAAAACCCGGCGTTCCCGGAAGATTGGATCTGTTTATATTCAGTTTTAAAAAGTGGCAATGGGGGTGGGGGTGGTAAGGAACAAGCAAACAGACTAGAAACAAAACAATCTTATTCCCTTTTTTATGCAGCTTCTGGAACCCACTTAAGTGGTAAGACATCCTATTCCAAGGAAGAGAAATGCTTTTCATTACTTGGCAATAAGCTGGATTGGCGATTTATTAGCATCTATTTCAACATCGCAGGCATCTCATGTAATGAGAGGAGAGGTTGATCAACATTTATGGAAAAACATTTAGGAACTTCCATAAATTTGTGTTTCCTGTACAGAGCACTGACAATCCGGAGATGTAATGACGATTTTGAAATCTGGGTTTAGGAATTCCTTTGAAATCGGTCCAGGCTTGTCAGTGCCTTTGAAAAGCATATGGCTAAAGGCAGCAATGATAATAAAAACCCAAGGAGGCACAGCTCAATCACTCGGTTGCTTTTTCCCCCCCAGCTGCCTTTGCAATCCGTCCATTATATGCTCTCCGGGCCATTGGCAGGAAATCTGTAAATGTCAATGTGAGGAGTTTCTGGTGCATTATTATAGCAGGCAACATTATTGTTTTTTTCTCCTTTAAAAAATATTTTGGCAAGATACCTGAGACTCTGGAATGGGCCGCCAAATCACAGTAGGATTCCAGATGGTTGAGATTCCGGCTCCTGATGCCCTGATGTCTCCCCCTCCCTCCCCTCTTAGATATTTTCATTTGTGTTCTCCTCAGAGATAAATATTTTTATGTCAAGCAGCCTCAATAGTGGTCATTATTGAACATTTCTGGGTTAACCTGGAGGTGAATGAGTTCAATCATGTACACTCGTGAGGTTCAGCCTTCATCTCTCCCCTTTCCAGGCTCCTCTTGCCCCTTTCAGCAGCCTCCCCCACTCTCTCTCCCACTGAGGTGTCCTGTGAGGACCTGACCTACTAATGCTCCCTCTTTCTTCCCCCATTTATCTGGCTGGCCCCTAATATGTGCTCAAGCATTGGCAGAGTGGTGTGTGAGCTTCTTTGTGATCCTGCCCTGACCTCTACAGTGTGGGTGACTGCCCTTCTCGAGGCTTGTGTGGCAAACCATGCTGTACTCCATTGCAGGAATAGAATGTAGTGATCACTCATGGAGGCTTCGGTCAGACTTGGTGCAGCTCCAGGCTCTGCCTCTTGCTCTGTGTGACCTTGGGCCAGGCACTTAACCTCTCTAAGCCTCAGTCCCCTCATCTGAAAACTAATAATACTACAATTATCTTAGATTGGCTGTTGGAAGGACTAAAGATAAAACTTGTAACATGGTTGGGATAACACCTGTACACAGTAATTGTCCTGTGGACATTTAGCCATTGTCATTGCTATTCCGACAGAACTTTATTTCAACCATTGGGTGGATGTCTGACTCCCATTCTGGATGGTAAGCTCCTTGAAAGCAGGGACTACAGCTTTGACATCTCTGACTCCCAGTTCCTAACTCAGTAGGTATTAATACATCCTGCTCAAAGGGTATTTGTATGTTTCAGTGAGGCTGTTGGAAGGACTGTGCCCTAAACAAAAGGTATGACTTAAATCAGGGATACCTCAGTTATATGGAAGGCAGGGATATTTCCACTACTTTGCTCCTATGTCCATTTTTGCCCCCAAGGAAGGAAATACCACATTATTAGTCCTTTCTGAGAGTGTACGAGTTGCTCAAAGCCTAGGACATTCCTGAGCCATGTTTCACTGGTGGACAAAACTTGCAACAGGTGAGAGTTTGAGTTCCACTCTTTTACTCCCTGCCTCCAAGCAGTGAGCAGAGCAGGCTTGGCTGTCCTTCTGGTCAACCCCCCTGTCCTATATTCTCTACCCGGACCTGTGGGAGGGAGGGGTGTGTGTAGACTCTGCAGTGTAGACTCTCAGTTATCCTCACTTCAGAAGAGACAGTATAGGAAGCACCTCCCAGGCTTTCAGAACTAAGCCACACACTCCAGCCCAGAGAAGCCCTGCTTTTGGTAGGTGACTTCTACTTGTGCACTATTAATAATGTGATGCTCTATTAACATAGATGCCCACCTCTATGTATAGCTGAGGGAACCCCAAAATAGATAAGGGACACATGGTATAATCCAGACACCAAAATCCCACCCCAAATTGAAATAGGGGATATGTGGGACAGAACTTGTTACGCTCATGAGAATTTTAAGAGTACATGACCCCTCCCAGGGACTACAGAAAAGATGGCAACACTAATCCAGGCACTTCTGAGACATTCAGAGAAAGTTTTGAGATGGGCCAGAGCAGGGGAGTTTTGCATGTAACTATCCTTCTGTTCCGATTAAATCATTTATGATGAGCCTATGTGGCTTCGACAATAAAAAGGAGGTGATTGAAAGAAAGGAGGCATTTTCTGGATGGGCAGCAGTGAATAGGAGCCGGCACAGGGAAATCACCTCTTCTCTCCTTCTGAGTTGTACTTCAAAAGTCCTTCCTTCCACATTCTGCTTCTTTCTTTGAATCACACTACCTTCTCTCCCGAAACCCTCTCCGTTTGTAAATAAATAGCCCTTGACTGGAAGTCAAGTGCCTGGACTCTTGCCCAGCTCTGCTCCTAATTCACCAGCCAGGGGGCCTTGAATCATTAACTTCTTTCAGAGTCAATTTCTCATCTGGAAATCAGATATAAATACTTAGCTCTCTGGGCGCCTGGGTGGCTCAGTCAGTTAAACAACTGACTTTTGATTTCAGCTCAGGTCATGATCTCACGTTTCTCACATTGGGCTCTGTGCTGACAGCATGGAGCCTGCTCGGGATTCTCTCTCACCCTCTCTCTCTACTGCTCCCCTGCTCACTCGCTCTCTCTCTTAAATTAAATAAACATATTTAAAAAAATACTTAGCTCTTAGGAGACTGTCAGGTCATCAGTGTGAGCCTTAATCCAATTTGACTGTTGTCCTTATAAAAAGGGAAAATTTGGACAGACATGTGTACAGAGGTAAGACAATATGAAGAGACACAGGGAGAATACAGCCACCTACAAGCCAAGGGATGCCTGAGGCTACCAGAAGTGAGGAGAGACACCTGGACAGATTCTTCCCTACTTCCTTCAGAAGGAGCATTGCCCCGCTGACACCTTGTTTTCAGACTCTGGCTTTTGTTATGGCAGCTCTAGGAAGCTAATACGGCATTAAATGTCCTCAAGATTTGCCACTGTGGCCAGGTGTTCTGTTACTGCCAAACACATTGCTAATTGATACACACGAGATACATATACATTAGTGTAATTTACTACTATATAAGAAAAAAAAAAAACTCCCAAAACATGCAACTTAAAACAACAACAAAAAAATATTTATCTCATACAGTTTCTATGGATCAGGAATTCAGGCTCTGGTGAAAATTTCATGAGGTTAAAGTCAAGATGTTGGCCTGAACGCCTGACTGAGGTTAGAGGATCCACTTCCCTCTAGAACATCATCATTGATTTGACTCCACTCTAGGGACTCCCAGTCCATTGTCTTTTTGTTCCATCTTCTAGATCCTCCTAGAAGACAGGATACAACTGGCCCAACCTGGGCCAGGTCTCCTCCTCTAGACTTAATCAGTCTTATTTGAAAAGCCCGAAGTCCTTCTTCCTCTGGCCCCCTTCTTCTCATCTTTTCTACTCTTCTGCTCACACTTACCCGCCCCCCCCCCCCATCCATGCCCTCACCCTACCCCAGGCTTCAGACTCTGGGTTCCATTGTGACAGAGGCCCTGGTGGTCATTATCTTAGAGAATATGTTGTCTTGCCGGCCAGTGGAGCCTTCTTATAGCACCTGAAGTGTAAATAACTTTAGGTCTTGCAGATTCTTCAGAGTAAAATACTTACAAGACAAACAGACCTTTGTTCTACCAATTCATATCACCTCCCACAAGTCATTTTGATTCTAAGGACCCACTCCCCCACAAGGGTAAAGATGTAGTAAGGGGTTTCCACAGCACATATCACTCTTTTTATCCCCAAGTCTGGGCGAGTGTCTTATGACTCCGACTTGCTATCTATAACTGGGAAACACAGGTACAAACTCTTCTGGGAGGAGGGACTAATGGCAGCATGTGTCACTCCATGAAGCAATCTCTAAATTGTGAGCCTAGAAGGAGAATGTCACTCAGCAGCCATTCTGCCCCATGGCAAAGGCTGAGGGAAAAACACTAATCAGTATTGGAGAGGAAGTGGGTCGGGAGTGTGGGGTGGGGATCTCTTAGTCAGCTGCCCTGATCCTATCCTAGAAGAAAGAATTTCTGGAATGTGACAAAGGAAGTTATATCCAAATTGGTGGGTGATGGCTTCAAGATGAATAATATCTCAGCTATATTTGAGCTCCTCTCAAACATAGAAAATTATGCTGCAAGAAATAGCATTTAATCTGAGCTTTAGTCCCTGCCAAGTGAGGCCATTTAAGGATTTTTTAAAAAATGTTAAGCCCGCCAGAGCAGATTTGTCCTATCAGTGACAATGAGGGCAGAGGAGAAAGTGAAATAACACGATGGGCTTCTAACGCCAAACCTGATTTGGGTACAGCATGGAAAGTCACCTTGGGTGTGTCAAGATGAGGAGGTGGGGCGGAGGACCACATAATTGGATTTGGGTTATTGCCAAGGGCCTCGTTTTATTTGAGTTCTGAGTTTGTGGGTGTTTATGACACTACTAAAAGCAACTAAATAAAAGTAAGTTATAAATGAGGATGAGGAATGGGATGGAAGAGTCACTAAGCCCTCAGCAACTCCGTGTCCCTATCTTTCAAATGGGATTGTCTTTCATGCCTAGAAAATACTAGACTTACAAAAGAGTAAATATCTCCATAATGCCATCATGTTTTGGGCATGGAGATTATAAATGTCTCCCTGCTATCTCTGCAAATCCAGGAGGTCTCAGTTTGGGACAGGCACTTCCTCAATTATAAAACAGCAATATAACAGGGAAACCTTCAGCTTCCTCAACTCTATTGATCCACTTGGTAAAAATATCCCTTTAAAATCTGTACCCAAAGTGGGGCTCAAACCCTCAACCCTGAGATCAAGAGTTGCACACTCCACTAAGCCAGCCAGGTGCCCTCCCTTTAAAGTCTTCAAAAATGTTTACACATATGTAGTTGCCATGGTATGAGTTTAAGTGATGATCAAAGTGAGGTGAATCTGGAACTCCCATGAGCTTGCAATTTAGGAATGATTGGGAAAGACTGGACCCCAGTTATCAAATAAATACACAAAGAAGTTCACTTTCATTTGGTTCAAGCAAAAAACAAAACAAAACACAAACAGGTAAAGGACATTTAATGGGTGGTGAGTAAACTGTGGAGCCAGACATAATCTGTACCCCACTGGCAGGTCATCCGGACAGACGGACAGACGTGGATTGTGTCTGATGTGCACCGAACCCCAGACTGGGTGCTGAAATGGCTGCAAAGTGAGTAAGTGTCAGTGCCTGCCCTCAAGGAGATTGAGTCTCATAGGGGAGACAGATGTCTATGCCAATAGCTATTTTATGCAAAAACACAAAACCTGATTTAGACATCAAAAAAGGCAGAGGAAAGGGGTGGGCCAAGAACGTAGATTAGAAATGGAGGATTTGAATAGTGTGAGAATTTGTATCACCTTGTGCTGGGGCCTTGAGGAAGAGCCAGGCAGAGTGTCACTGGAGAAGTCGCTGAGTGACCCGCTTAGAGAAGACACAGGGACCCTGTAGGCTTGAAGGCTTAGGAAGGGTGGGTGAGAAGGAGCAAGGACAAGGGGCATGAGGAAGGGCAAACTCTACATCTGAGTCACACTCCTGGGCTTTCCAGAAAGATGAAGCTCACGTGGCCAAAGTGATAGAAAGACCGGGCATGGACGCTCAGTCAGATGCTCCTAAGGAGAAAAGGAAAGGCTGCAGGAGCCCTGGGACCCGCCACCTGGGGAGGCTGTGTCTGGAGAGGCAGATCTGGTGTAGGCAGGAGATTCTCTGGTTTGAGAACCAAATCGGGGGCTGGGTCAGGAAACCGTAGGAAGGCGCTGCACGGGATGTGAGAAAGTATAGACAGTAGTGTGCGGTGCTTAGGGACAAAGATCTGGAACCCAACTTTTGCATTCACGTCCCAGATTTCCCACTTCCTATCTCTCTGATCTTGGATGAAAATGCAAACTCTGTTCCTCAGATTGCTCATCTTTAAAGTGTGCAGAGTAAAATCACCCACCGCTTAGAACTGTGATGGGCAGGAAATGAGCTGACAAGTATAAAAGAATAGCACACAGCTGGTAGTCATCGGTGTTAGCTAGGATTATTCCCTAGTCATTTGATGTGAGTGCCCATCCTATCTTCTCTATCCCCACTGATATTTTCAAAAATCCATTCCATTTTTTTGTTTGTTTTATTTTGAGAGAGCACATGAGCAGGGAAGGGGCAGAGAGAGGGGGTGGAGAGAGAATCCCAAGCAGGCTCCACGCTGACAGTGTGGAGCCCGATGTGGGGCTAGAACTCACGAAACTGTGAGATCATGACCTGAGCCGGAACGAAGAGTCAGACACTTAACTGATTGAGCCATCTGGGCGCCTCCAAAAATCCATTCCATTTTAATTCAGGGTCAAGTCATTCAATTGGTCAATATGTGGACCCCTGGGATGCCATGGTGGCTCAGTTAAGTGTCTGACTATTGATTTTGGCTCAGGTCATGATCTCACAGTCATGGGATCAAGCTCTGCATTGGGCCCCGTGCTGACAGCGTGAAACTTGCTTGGGATTCTCTCTCTCAACCTCTCTCTCTGCCCCTCCTCCAATTGTGTGTGCATGCGCGCGCTCTCTCTCTCTCAAAATAAATAAATAAACATTAAAAAAAAAAGTGGACTCCTGAGGCCAGTGGACTGGGGCTCAGGCTCTCCATGGATCCATTACTGTTTCTTCTTTCTACATCAAAGATGAAGCACACCGCAGGACAGACCCATGGGGGGTGGGGGGGGGGCGGTCAGCTATTGGAAAGCAGGTGCCACCCTTGGTCACGAGAGGCCCTGTAGAAAAAGCAGGAGTGGGCAGGGACCTTATCGCCCCATTGAACAATCACTTTGGACCCCACCACTCCCACCATTCTTAAATTCTCTAAAATAGGAAGAGTCATGAAATACGTTCAATCACAGGTTTGAGTCCCTCTTCTTTCCACCCACCTTCCCATCTCCTCCAGCCCCTCCCTCAAAGCTGACACTCCAAAGAAGAGAGTCTTGACACTCCTACTGCTCTGGAGAAGGCTCGGCCTCTGATAACACAAGAGACACGTGGCTCTTCTTGAAGGCAGCAGACCCACCAGGCAGCTCGGGAGCTCCGAGGCGAAGGGGCTGGCAGCAGGCAGCGCACAGCCTATATATGGAGCTGCCAGGGAAGTGACTGTTTCCAGGGTGAACTGACACAGCCGTTCAGGAAACGAGCAACTCAGAACTTAGCAACGTAATTGAAGCCTGCCAGGCTCACCTCTCACACCTCCACCCCCAGCTCCTGCTCTGCGTGGGGCTGCTTTGGAGGATTTGCTGCCGGCACCCAATAGCTGGGTGAATTCTGCTCACATGTGTTTCCCAAACAGCCCTGGGGGAAGCCTGGGTCTTGCACAGGGGTGGGACTTGGGGGCTCAACAAGAGGGCTTCCGTGGTGGAAGTAAAAGCTGCCAAGCGAAGACAGGGACATACGAGCAGAAGGAGACAGCACAAAGGCACCGTCCAGGGAAGGGAATCGGCCCAGATTGTCCCATTTAGAAATGGAAAATGTGTGCTTGGGGTGATGACTGGTTCTTCACTTAATCACTGTCATTAAAACAAAGCAACCATAAGAGAAATGGCAGATTCGACAAGAGAAATGAAGGAAGAGAAATGAACTAACAGCATACATTTATGAAGATACAGTGGACTCCTGGGTCCTCATGAAAACTTGCCCACATCAATTCCCAGAATACTTTCTACCTTAATCTGCCTGATGGCAAAATGGCCCCCACATGAGGTAGCTCAATGGGGCTCTGTTCTCTTCTCTCCAGGATGATGAGCCAGTGGCGATGGCCACAAGAACCAGGAAAGATCTGGATATAGGCAGCCAAGTCGAAAAAGATTTGCTTGGACAGAAGTCTAAAATTAGCATGGAGAAGAAATGGTCAAGAGAGGCCTATCCAGAGAGAAAGAGAGAGAGAGAGAGAGAGAGAGAGAGAGAGAGAGAGAGAGAGATTGGCCAAAGAGATGGGACCTCCAAAGCCAGGATGTATGGCAGAGTTCCCAGCACCAGCCCTGAAAGCCAATCCCGGCCACTCAGGGCCTTTGAAGAGAGACTCCTTCTGTCTAGGGCCAGAAGCCACATTGAACTGACCTCTAGTCCACCCCTTTCTTCTCTCCTTGTTATAACAAAGATATATTTGATTTAGTAGACTTTTGTGTCAGTGCTATTTAAACATTTCGTTGTCTTGATGTGGCCTATTTTAATTCTTCTTTTTCTATCCTTATCCTTAGTTTATTGTTTCTTTTTCTAATTTTCAGTCTTCTCATGCTACCTTCTATTATTTTCCCTCAACTTCACACCTTAGGTATTAATTTTTTTTAACGTTTATTTATTTTTGAGAGAGAGAGACAGAGCATGAACAGGGGAGGGGCAGAGAGAGAGGGAGACACAGAATCTGAAACAGGCTCCAGGCTCTGAGCGGTCAGCACAGAGCCCGACGCGGGGCTCGAACTCAGGGACTGTGAGATCATGACCTGAGCCGAAGTCGGACTCTTAACCAACCATGCCACCCAGGCGCCCCAAGTATTAAACTTTATTCTTTAGAAAACTATTTGCTTCTATATGGTAGCCTTTCTATTTACACTTTTAAATCTTTTAAAAATCTGACTTTTCTTTAATTTTCCTGTACATTCCTTTAAAAGATTACTTGTTTAGATATTTACAGATTTAATTTCTATTGCATTTAGTTTTAGCTCAATGTTTTATTCTTAAAGGGTTTTTTTTTTTTTACAAAAAGTTATTATTAACTGTATCAATTATGTTTCAGAGCAGGAATGTGGCAGATTGTACTTCCTAAAAAAGGCCACAATATTTTCATCCCACATGCTCTTCCAGAACTTTGCTGCTCCTCCATCAAGAGGAGGCATCTAAGTCCCCTTGCCTTGAACCTGGGTGAGTCTTTGTGACTGTCTCAACTACTACAGTATGGTAGAAGTAATGCTATGGCACTCCTGAAGGTAAATGATAAAGATGATCACACACACACACACACACACACACACACACTCCACCTTGGATTGCAGCCACTATGCAGTGAGGAGAGGCCCACGTGACTAGGAAGCAAGCAACTCAGCTGACAGCCAGCACCACTTTGCCCTCCTGGAAGTAGATGGTCCAGCCTTCAGGAGAGCCCCTTCAATTTACAAGGTATGGAACAGAGCTGAGCTTTCCCCGACAAGCAAGCCCTGCCCAAGTCACAGGTTTGTGAGCAAAAGAAATAATTGTGGCTGTTAAAAAAAATTTTTTTAATGTTTATTTATTTTTGAGAGACAAAGAGAGATAGAGCACGAGTAGGGAGGGAGACACAGAATCCAAAGTAGGCTCCAGGCTCTGGGATGTCAGCACAGAGCCCAGTGCAGGGCTCAAACTCACAAACCTCGAGATCATGACCTGAGCCAAAGTCTAACGCTTAACCAACTGAGCCACTCAGGGGCCTCACTTGTTGCTGTTTTAAACCACTAAGTGTTGGGTGCTGTATTATGTAGCAATAAAATAACCAAAACAAAGAAATAGAAACTACCTTAGGTATTTTAAAGAGGAAGAGGTTTACTAGAGGAGATTGGGTACTTACAAAATGTTTGGAAGGGCTGGAATGAACCCCAGAATGTAAATCATTGAGCTCAAAAACACTACAGAAGATATAATCTAGGAGTGAACTAGAAAGTTCCTACTGGCCAACACAACCACCTTTCAATGACTAAGAAGCCAGGGATTGGACACTGGCCACTGTTGTGGGAAAACCTTGTGTCTCCTTGACGTGACTTGGCAGCAGAAAAACAACCCAAAGAGGCACGAAGATGACTTCGGCCCCACGCCCGCCTTCCGAATCTCACAACACTACTTGGCATTACCTAATTTGCATTCTGAATTCTAGCTGCAAAGGAGTCTGAGACCCATCAATTTCGGCTTCCAGGCCTCTGCCATACAGGGAAGCCCTTAAAGGCAGGGTGAAATAGAGATTGAGCGATCAGCCGAAAGTAGCCACAAACATAAAAACTATGCTTTTATTTCATTTTACATCTCCTTTTCTTCTCTTCTCCATCTCTATTACTTTGCTCTTCATGATTTGTTTTTATACGGGGCAGCAGCATTAATGGATGTAATCACGATCGCGCTGAGGAGAGTGAATCCTCCACACAGGGGCGATCAGAGTCTTCTGCACCCAGGGGCACCTGCAGGACCCATCTGGTCTCTCCTAACTAATAACATCAATATTTTTATACTCACAAAAATTTAATAGGCTGGACATCCATATTGTTCTGCAATTTTGTTATGATGTATCAAAACACCTTTCTAACAGTATATATGAGATACGTATTACATGTAACAGTATATAAATGAGATATACTATCTCATTTTTAACAGCTACAAGTTTCTCAATGCCAAGAATTACTGTAATTATGTAATCTTCTGGTTGATATATAGCTTGCTTCAAATGTTTTTCTGCTACTATCAATGCTATCAGGAATCTTTATTCACGTCTACATTGCGGGAAGTTTGGTTTGGAATAGATTCTGGAAGTGTAGCTATGTTTTTCTTTATGTTTAAATGCCCTCTTATTGTTTAAAAATTCTAACAAGGAGTTACATAAAGTGAAATACAGAAATCCCTCCATATATACTTCCCCAGAATTATACACTCAACAGTTTAATGTATGTCCTTCAAGATCTTGGTCTGTACAGAGACAAACACACACTCCAGAAACATGTAAATATAATTGTCTGTTTTTTAAAAAATGGGATCATTTTATATTTATTTCTAGGTTGCCTTTAAACCTAACAGTATAATAAAATTAAATGTATAATAATAAACATTATCATAAATAACTTTCTGTTTAGATACACCTCACTCTTTTAATGCCAAATGCTGATTATTATTAACCTTTTCAACTCTTGCTTATCTGGAGGGTAAAAATATTTATCTTGTATATCTTGTTGTTTGATTTGCATTTATTTTATTAGTAATGAGGTTGAACATCATTTTATCTCTTTATTATTTGTATTTTTCCTTCTTTAAGTTGCCTATCATAACTTCTGGCTATCTCTCTATGATTTGCCTTTTTAAGTTATTTGTAAGCACTCTTTCAATATTAAGCCATGTCTACTATATGCAGAGAGATTTTTTTTCCTCCAAAAGTGTACTTTGTTTTAGATTTTATTATGGCTTTTGTCAAAAAACGTTAAAAATTTTCACATAGACAAAGTTGCCAATCTTTCTAATGTGGCTTCTGAGTCTTATGCTTGCTAAGACCTTCCTCATGCCAAGATTATAAAAATATTCTCCTATACATGTTTTGCTATTTTATAGCTTTAGGTTCATTATTACATTTTTATTCTTATTTTATTTTTATTTTTTAAAATGTTTATTTTTGTGAGAGACAAAGTGAGAGAGCGTGTGCACACACAAGCTGGAAAGGGGCAGAGAGAGGGACAGAGGATCCGAAGCGGGCTCCGTGCTGACAGCAGAGAGCCCGATGTGGAGCTTGAACTCATGAACCGGGAGATCATGACCTGAACCGAAGTTGGATGCTTAACCAACTGACCCACCCAGGTGCCCTTATTTTTCTTTTTTTAATGTTTATTATTTATTTTTGAGATAGAGAGAGGTGGGGAGGGAGGGGCAGAAAGAGAGGGAGACAGAGAATCTGAAGCAGGCTTGGAGCAGTCAGCACAGAGCCCAACACAGGGCATGAACCCACAAACCATGAGATCATGACTTCAGCCAAAGTCAGACAGTCAACCCACCGAGCCACCCAAGTGCACCTGTTATTACATTTTTAATACATCTTGAATTTACTTTTGAATATCTTACAAAATATGTACTCTACTTTTTCTTACAGGTCTACCCATTCTCTCAATGCCACTCGTTCAGTAATCAAAATGTTGCCATTCATGTGAAATTCTACTTTTATCACACTAAATTCCTTATATATGTGGGTTGGTTTCTTGACTATTCCATTAATCCATCTGAGTATCCCTCGCTCTAGCACTACATTATTTTAATAGATTTTTATGTTTAAAAAGCATTAGTCATAATAATAAAAATTATCTTATTATTCGTTCGTGTTCTTCCAAACATACTTCAGAACTAATTTGTCAAATTGCACCCCAATTCCTAAAAAATCCCACACCTTATTGGCTTTTTTCTTACATTCATGGGTACACTTTCAGACTCCCTGTTCTATTTCTAATACTTGTGATAATACACTATTTACTCTACATTTATAAGTTGTCTTGATATTTAACAGCATGATTCCCTCCCCAACCTTATTATTTTCAAAAAGCATATTAACTGCTCTTTGTTCTTTGCGCTTTCATAAATATCTCATAATCAACTTGTCAAGAACCACCATTAATTTGTTTACACTATCAATAAATTTGTGTGGGTCAGTTCTCACAATTTCTTAATTTTCAGTACATGAAAATGATAGATCTCTCCATTTAATTAAAGCTTCATATAGTATCTTTCAATAAAATGTTATCAATTTATTTTTTAAAAATATTTTTTTTTATTTGAGAGAGAGAGAGAGAGAGTGCTAGTAGAGGAGGGGGCGGAAGGAGAAAGAGAGAAATTCTCAAGCAGACTCCATGCTCAGCACGGAGCCCCATAATGGGGCTTCGATCCCACGACCCAGGGATCATGACCTGAGCCAGAATCAAGAGTTGGATACTCAACCGACTGAGCCACCCAGGCGCCCCAGATATCAATTTCTTTATACAGATATTACTTTTTTGTTATGTTATGTGTCAGTATTTCATATTTTTGTTGTTCTTATGATAGAATTTTTAAAATTCTGCTTCATTTTCTTTTCCTTTTACATTTCAATTTCTGGTTCATTGCTGCTGATATATAGAAAGAATAGATCTAGAAAAAAATTTTTTTTTAATGTTTATATTTGAAAGAGAGACAGACAGAGCATGAACCGGGGAGGGGCAGAGAGACAGGGAGACACAGAATCTGAAGCAGGCTCCAGGCTCTGAGCTATCAGCACAGAGCCTGACTTGGGGCTCGAACCCACAAACCGTGAGATCATGACCTGAGCCAAAGTCAGATGCTTCACCTACTGAGCCACCCAGATGCCCCAGAAAGAATAGTCAACATGACTTCGCACCAAGAGACTTACAAACTCTCATATGATTTCTCATAATTCATCTGTTTGTTCCTTTAGATTGTTTGCTGTATATAATCATATCATATGTGTGTTGTTACTGAAGTTGCAGTAAATGTACAGATTACTCTGGAGAGACCTGACTAGCAGCTGTGGAGTCCCCCTTCAGGAAAGGACATGGGACCCAGCTGCAAGGAGCAGAGGTGTAGCTGAGCTCCCAGCTGTTAGCACCTTTCAGGTTCACCTCAGCTTTCAAGCCAAGGCCATGCTTTTTCCAGGAAGGCCCTCCCCACTGACTGAGTACAGAGTGCGAACTACGGGAACAGGCCGATTCTTCTCAGTGCAAGGCTTTACTAACGGGCAAGTTTTGCTCTGAAATTCATCACTGGGTTTCCTGAGACTTTGTCAGATATGCAATGCGGCTGAGGCTCTCCTCCCTGTGTATCACTCCCAAATAAGCCCCTTGTACTCCTGACTCCATCTCATTGTCTGCTTCACAGAGAACCCACTGACTTTGACACATTGACATATTTATAATGAGCCTTTCCATCCAAGAAAATATATCTCCCCACTTATTCTATTCTTAAATGCCCTTCAGGAAGATTTTATAGTTTTCTTCTTATTCATCTTGCACATTCTTCAGTTCATTACTAAATTTTTAAGTTTTTTTTTTTTGCTTAAGTAAATGCTATCTCTCATTCATACCTTTTATTTACGTATTTTACTTTATTTGAAGTTTATTTATTATGAAAGAGCATGCACACATGTGTGAGTGGGGGGAGGAGCAGAGAGAAAGGGAGAGAGAATCCCAAGCAGGCTAGTGTGGGGCTCAACCCCACAAATCATGAGACTATGACCCAAGCCAAAATCAAGAGTCGATTGCTTAACTGACTGAGCCACCCAGGCATCCCTTATTTATATATTTTAAAGCTACATTGTAGGTCGTAAGGGTTTAAAACTGTTATATCTTTTCATTATCATTCATTTCTAAATCATTTTTCTTTTGGTTTCTTCAAACAAACAAACAAACATAAAGGCCAACAACAACAACAAAAACCTGCCTCCATCGGTAGGAGAATGGATAAGCAAACTGTGATATATTCAAACAATAGAATATTAGTCTGTGATTTAAAAACGAAAACAAAAACAAAGCACAAACTACTGATACACGCAAAACATGGAATGGATAAACTCACAGACTTTGTGTTGAGCAAAAGAAGCCAGATGCAAAACAACACATACTAAATTATTCCATGTATATGAAGTTCAAAAAGAGGCAAAACTAATCAATAGGGATAGCATGGAAAAAAGCAGTTACCTCAGAGAGGGATGTCTGTTAACTTGAAAAGGGCACAAGGGAACTTTCTGGGGTAAGTCACTGTTCTGTATCTTGATTTGGGTAAAAAGTCCTCAAACTGTACACTTAAGATTTGCTCCTTTCGCTGTATGTAAGTTATAATTCCATAAATAAAACCCAGTGCGTTTGGTTGGAGGAGTCTGCTTTTCCTGTTGGTTCTCCACCTAAATAAATGACTACCCCACTGTCAATTCCAGAACCTGAGATTCCCTCCTCTCCCTTCTGCCCCATAGAGTGGCTAATCACCCATGTATGTCCATTATATTCTAGCTCCTAAATGACCATTGACGCTTCTCCTTTCCTGTTACTATCACCATGGCTCAGGCCTCAAGACCTCTGTCACCTGATTTGCTGCAGTGTCCTCCTAAGTGATTTCCCCTCCAGATCACCTTCCATACAGTAGGCACACTGGTCTTTCTAAAATAAAAACTACATGTCCTACACAGCTTAACCCCCTTCAAAGGCATCTTATTGCCCCAAGGATACAGTCTTGATGCATAAATATGCTTTAAAAGATCCTCCGTGACCCTGAGCTTGCCCCTGTCTCCCACCTGGCCCCACTTCTCCTTTCTGGCTTTTTTTACTCCTTGTGGTCCAGCCATTACAGACTTCCTTCAGTTTCCTGAATCCTCTCTCTCTGTCCTTCAATCCTCTCTCTCTCTCTCTCTCTCTCTCTCTCTCTCACTCACTCACTTTTTGATCTTTTGCTTGGAACATTCTCCCCACTCAACCTGTCCTTTTCCCATGGCTAACTTTTACTCAACCTTCTGGTCTCAAATGAAATGTTGCTTCCTCAAGGGAAGCCTCCCCTGAAAGTCTTAACTAGATTATTATCTCCTGCCTCATGGTATGATCCCAAACCACCCTGTCACATGCATCACACCTTTCTGTAATAATTTGTTAAAGCAGCTGATACAGTAACTCCTCAATAAGTATTTAGATGAATAAGTGAATGAATGAGAGCAAGGATTGGGTGGGGGGAAGCTAGTCACAAAATCCTGGTCATGGTGACCAATCCCACTCCCATATGAGATGGTACCCAGGAAACCAGAAGCACATTTGGGGTGAGCAGGGTTATCTACTGTTTCTTAACTGGATATATTGCATCTCATCGCCTCTCAATTTTATAGCATGTGCTTGTCCTTCAACTGCCTGATTGGTTGATTCTTGATCGTCAGACTGTAGGTGAGCAAATAACGCATATTCCCATTATGCAGGTGAGAAAAATGCAAGCGCAGAAAGCACTGGTAATTTGTTCAAAGCCACAGAACAAGTTAACAGTAGAGCTGGTTTGGAATGAGTTCCCTAGGCTCCCAGGCTGGGGGTCACTTCTCCATAATGGGGTTCTCTGTGACCCTGTATGCCATGTGTCCCTAGACTGGCCTTTATGGGAACTGGTGTTTAGAAATCCTATTGAAGCTCCTTTCATTCCCTACGTACCCTGTACCAGAAACCCGCTGTACATCATTGACAAAGCCAGTTCTGTTCTGGGCCCCTGCTTGCTGCTGCCCGGGCAGGGGACCCCGGCAGCCCTGCCCCTCATACCCTCACTGAGTATAAGCCTCTGCTGGAGTCTTCACATGGCACCCCGCATGAATGTGTGGGACCCACTGGTTGCCAAGCTGAATATGGCTCCAGATTATTCTAGGAAATAAATACATTGTTTTGCTCTGGATTGCAGGAATTGCTAATTAGGGATTTTTATTTTGGGCAGTGTTCCTTGGAGCTGGCAGACAGAGGGAGTAGGCGACTTGCTCCAGGGGCACTGTTAAAGCAAAAGGAACTATCCATTTCTGCCCCTGTTATGAGAACATGCCAGAGCCATTGCTGCCTAGCTCCTGCCTGCAGAGCCCAAGGCAGAGGCCTCTTGGAAGTTTTCCTGGCTCCCAGTGGTTTCCTTTTCTTTGGGAAGGCCCTTGAAACACAAGCACAAGCCCCTTGTGGTCTCATCAGCTGTATATTACCCTCCCCCTAGCCAGATAATTGTCCTCAGGAGGATAGCACAGGTCTTTCTTGGTATTTCCTACCTGGAACTGAGAATGAGAATCCATTTATCACAGCAGGCTGATACGGAGAGCATCAGCCAGGTTTTCAGTCATCAGGGAGAGAAAAGAGGAAGAGCTGAGAGCATTTGAAAAACTCTTAGCCCCTGGTTCCACTAGCTCATGACACGCAGCTGTGTCCCTCCCCTCCCCTGTAGGTTGGTTGGTTGGTCGACACGCCTTTGGATTCTGTGAGCTGATAAATTCCGTTTGGGGTGGGGGGAGGTGTAATTAATTTGTTTGGCCTAAACTAGTTCAGGCTGCATTTCTGCCACTTTCAACCAGAAGCCTGACCTTCTGATGGTTGTCAGGGTTTGAGGACACACAGAGGACTCAGGCTATGGCTCAGTGGCCCATCTGTGGATAAACTGCCTGGGTATTTTGGAGTTACGCTGTCTGGTTCTAGTACATTGGCCAATCTACTTTAAAGCAGTAGGGCACCTGGATGGCTTGCACTGACTCCTCTGTCTCCCCCTCTCACTGCCCCTCCCCTGCTAGTGCTCTCTCCCTCTCTCAAAAATAAATAAACATTTAAAGCAGTTTAAAGAGCACTATTGTGGGGCGCCTGGGTGGCGCAGTCGGTTAAGCGTCCGACTTCAGCCAGGTCACGATCTCGCGGTCCGTGAGTTCGAGCCCGCGTCAGGCTCTGGGCTGATGGCTCAGAGCCTGGAGCCTGTTTCCGATTCTGTGTCTCCCTCTCTCTCTGCCCCTCCCCCGTTCATGCTCTGTTTCTCTCTGTCCCAAAAATAAATAAAAAACGTTGAAAAGAAAATTAAAAATAAAATAAAATAAAGAGAACTATTGTGAGACAGGGCGGGGGAGGATAGAGGATAGAAGACAGTGAGATGAAGTCAGGTCAGTGGAAGCAGGAGAGGCCAGGGGGGAGAGGAATACACCGGGGAGGAGAGGCGTAGCAGGCTTATTTCTGATTCTAATTCTGTTCCAAAGCTAAAGCCTCTCAGGCCACTCTGTCAGCCTCTTTTTCACCTTCTCAACTCAAGAACTGAAACGCAATGCTCTGAACACCATTACCTAATCAAATAAAAACGTATATCAAGGTTCAAGTCCATTATTACCGACAAAGGAGGAACCAGACTTAGACACAAAGGGGTGGAAGAAGGCTGATTCCAAATCCCAGGGTGGGTAGCAGTGTGGAGAAGTCACTAAGTCCATCCCCCCGACACTGCCTCTGACCCTTCTGGAACCCATTCCAGTCACAGCTCTCCTGTGATCATCTACCTCTCAGTTCTGTCCAGTGTTGACTTTGCCCATGGGAGTTGAATGGAAGACGGGAGAAGGAATAACCTCCCTCTGTCCTGTGACAGAACAACTAGAAGCTGCCTTGGAAGAGTCTAGGAAGCTTTTTCTAAATGGTTCACAGCCACCTTGTTCTCTTCTCTGCTTCCCCCATGACCCGGAACTAAAAATCACAAAAGGAAGAAGGGTACAGAAGCCCCCCACACCCCACAACCCACTCTAGTCAATGCCAGAACAGCCTGATCTCCAGTGTCCCTTGTGGGAATGTGAAGAGCATTAGGAAGCTTCCCCTGGATCACAGAAAAGGAAATACTAAGGCCCTGTGGAGAGATTCCTATAATGTTTACAATGCAAATTAAATTTACAATGCAAATTAAAATATCACCAGGATACCTCTTGGTGCTTACCAGTTGACTCTCACATGCTGCTGTCTGGCTCCAAAATTGAAACAATTTTCTTAGGGGAACATTTGACATTATATATTATAATTCTGAATGTTTGCACCTTTGACCTAGGAATTCCACTCTTTGGAATCTAGCCTATAGTTTTACTGTAGGTTCAGATGCTGGCACCATCGTTTACTAACCCCGTAAGCTTGGGCAAGCTTCTTAACCTCCCCATGCCTCGATTTCCCCTTCTATGAAATAGAGATAATAATAGTACTCAACACATTGTGAGAATTAAATGGTGAGTGTATGTAAAACTCTCAATACCTGGTGAATAGTGCCCATAGTAAGTGGTATACAAATGTTAACTAGCATACTTAGTATTATTACCTCCATCAGTGAACCAAGTACACAAAAAAGACTATGCACAGCCAGATTCATTATATAATACTGAAAAACAGAAAACAATTGAGTTAAAAACTTATGTACATCTACATGATGGAATACGCTGGAGCGGTTGTTAACAGCACTATCGATTAATCTGTATCATGATGGGGAAAAGAAAAACCGTTTAAGGTACAATGTCTTATAACTAACAAGAGTATGTATAGTGTGACACCATTGGTATAAATAATGATGATGATGGTAGTGTTACAGTTGGATAGAGGAATGTTGAATGAATATGCATGAAGAAAAGGCTATAGGAATCAACTTGAAACTATTGAAATGTATTTATCTGGGTATAGAATTGGGGAAGATATTTTCATTTTAACATGTTTATCTTGGGGCGCCTGGGCGGCTCAGTTGGTTAAGAGTCTGACTCTTGGTTTTGGCTCAGGTCACAATCTCATGGTTTGTGAGTTCGAGTCCCACATCGGCTCCGTGCTGACAATGCAGAGCCTGCTTGGGATTCTCTCTCTCCTTCTCTCTTCCCCTCCCCCACTCACTCCCTCTGTCTCTTTCTTTAAAATAAATAAACTTAAACATAAAAAAATATTTAAAAAAACATGTTTATCATTTTCCAATGAGCATTAAAAATGGTAAAGACAAATTATAAACCAATGACTGGCCATGGCCAGGGGAGGGGACAGAGAAGGACCCTGGCAGTGGGTCCCTTGCCTCAGGACAGATGATCAGACTGCATCCATCACAGTGGTCAGTGCAGCCTAAGGGGCGCTGCAGGGGTCTCCGGGATGGGACTTGTGTTCTGCAGAGGTGGCAGTTGGAGACATACTTCATCCCTGCTGTAGTCTCACTGGCCTTGTTCCTTGTTAGGCTGATGGCTGGATCCTGCCTCTGTCCCTGCTTTTAACTAAATCTTTTAAGAAGGGAAAAAGAGAGGAAGTGGAGAGGGAAGGTGGGGAGAGAAGAAAGGAGAGGCAGGAGGGAGAGGGGAGGGGCAGAGAGGAAAGAGAAGGGTGAGAGATGCTGTGTCCCTGCATCTCCATGGCCCCAGGAAGTGGGCCGAGAAGCTGCTCCTCAGCTCTGTCAGGAGTCGCCATGGAGACTGAGTGCTGGCCTCTTCATGATTAATACTCTGAGGCAGCTGTCTTCTTGGAGTCTTTTTAAATATATACACTATTATTTGAACACAATGATATTTAGAGCAGAAAGATCAAGGTGGGGGGTGGAGGAGGGGGCAGTAGCATTACCAGAATGATGACAGGGGCTGGGGCCTTCTTAGAAGAGAGAAGAGGGAGGCTCACTCCTCCCCATTCTCCTCCTCCTCCCTCCTCCCACCCTGGATCCAGAGCTTCCAGTCTTATCCACCGCAGCATCAGTAACAGTGTCCCAGGAGCCTGCGCAGTGCCTGGCACAAGGCTGTACTCAATGAACATTTGATGAATGAATTTTTTCATTCATTAATTCATTCAGTAATTGTCTGTTCCATGCTTGTCCAGAAGGTAAACTCTGCTTCCCCAACCTTTTCCCATGGAAATCCCATGGAAATTTCCTCTCACCCTCCCCAAGGCCACACACACACACACACACACACACACACACACACTACCACCAATGACAACTTCCACACTGGTTCCCAAGGACCTTGCGTTGCTTCTCCTCAGCACATGTCTGATGTGACCCACAGTGCTCCTATCCATCCTATCCATGGCAGTCACTCCATGGAACCTTTGCAGGGATGGACACCAGCCAGATCAAGTTTGTACATCATACCCTACTTGAAAAGCTAGAGGGATGTCATCCATCTAGGCAATCCTAGAGTGAATCCTTTTGTAAAATGAATAATCTTTTCCTAAATTATCTTGTGGAGTAGGCTAGCTAGTCCATCCTATCACTGAATAGAAGTGTGGTCTTGAGCAAGTTATTTAACCTTATCTAGTCTGTTCCTTTTTTTAAAAAAATGTTTAT
Organism: Prionailurus bengalensis; assembly: GCF_016509475.1. NCBI lineage: Eukaryota > Metazoa > Chordata > Mammalia > Carnivora > Felidae > Prionailurus > Prionailurus bengalensis. Next base: position 89,880,505 of record NC_057354.1, on the reverse strand, counting down.
TTATTTATTTTGAGAGAGAGAGAGAGAGAGAGAGAGAGAGAGAGAAAGCACACCCAGGAGAGAGTGGGGGAGGGGCAGAGAGAAAGAGAGAGGGAGAGAGGGAGAGAGAGAGAGAGAGAGAGAGAGAGAGAATCTCAAGCAGGTTCTGGACTGTCAGTGCAGAGCCCACACAGGGCTCGATCTCATGAACCATGAGATCATGACCTGAGCTGAAATCAAGAGTCAGATGCTTAACCAACTGAGCCATCCAGGCACGCCTAGTCTGTTTCTTCATCTGTGAAATAGGTCTCCAATTCCTTATTCCATAGAGCTTTGGGATGATTAAATGATATGTTTATAAGATGCTCAAAGTGTGTGATTTCCTTTTTTCCCTTCCAGTTTGTGTTTTTATATTTAAAGTGGTGAATTAAAGTAGAACTCATAGGTCTAAGCTCCTCTTTCTTCCCCTCTCAAAGACTTTATTCTATCTAGGCCCAGAATCTCTTTTAGAGCTGTTAAAATTTAGAGGTAAGTGGGGCTGAGCTAGGAAGGGCTATAAAATGCCCATTCTCTTTATAGTCCCCCCTTCTTCTCCTCAAGGAACCAAATGCAGATGCAATTACCCTCCAGAGGTAACCATCCCATATGTGAGAGTGTGTGTATGCGTGTCCACTGAAGGTGAGTGGGTCAGAGATGGGTGTGTGGGCCAGCCCACACCCAGAGTGCAAGCTGTGTTCCTCATTTCCTCTCCTATTCAGTCTTCCCTCCACAGCCCTACTCCCAGGCCTGACCTGTAACAAGAAGTTGGGGTGACTTGGACCCTTATCAACACAGACCTAGCCCAACAGCCCTTGGCAGAGAGCAGCAAAGGTCTGGAAACTTGCCAAAGGAGTAGGGGAATTATCCATGACTAAGAAGGAGGAGGAATGCTGTGGCAGAGGGAAGAACAACAGAAGGGACGGGGAACCTGGGGCTGGCCAATCTGGCCCGACGGGGCAGCCTGGGGAGCCCTGGACACCGGCCTAGCCAAACCCCTCCATTCCTCCTCCCTCCCAGGCAGTAAGATGCCAGAATGGATTTGAGACATGTGTGCCCTGTGTGTCTGGTGTGGGCTCACCTGGCCTTGGCAATGCATTTGGATTACAATCAATCCCCCGGTCTGAAATAGTGTATAATGGAAGTAGTGATCTGTGTGTTTCATCCTTACAGATCTGTGCTGGGTTTCTGCATTTCCGACATGCAAACATGTGTGTAGCTAACATAGAATTATATCTGTGGCGTTTGTTAGGACATGCTGCTCATACATGACTCTTGAAAACCTTTGTATGATTTCCAGACATGGGGAGAAGGTGAGTGCAAGTGTGTCAGCATAGATTTTGCAAGTGATTATGTGATGGCATATTCTGTGACCATACTTGTGGGGTCATAGTAGAGTGGGGTTAGGGCACTTAGGGATGGAGAAGGGTCTCAGGGTCCTGGTGGACTCAAAACCAAAATCTACCTCTGACCCTTAGTAAGCACTTAAGGAAGGAATACTGTGTGAATGAACATTGAGAAAATGAACGCATGAATGAATGTTTGGATGATGGACATAGGGTGAAAGGCCTGAGAATTTGGTGAGGTTGGGGCATTTTTGGCATTCTCTCAAAAATGAGAATACCAGTGGGCGAGAGAGGCTGGGAGATACACTGCAAACCATTCTGTAGCCCATCACCCCTGAATGGCTTTGTTCCTATTCCTAGGAAAGCAGAGAAAGAAGAGGGAACCCCAGCCCTGCCCTCCCCACTTCCAACTCCTAGAGTCCCAAGAACAGATGCTCTTTGTAAAGAAAAACATGCTATCCTGTGTATTGATTTAATCTCCTAATTTGGTTCCAGAAAGGAGTTAAGTGAACTATACAACAAAATAAAACCACAACTATTTAAAGAAAATAAGACAGAGGGAAAACCACAGTGGAAGATAGAAGAGATCAGGAGAGTAGGCAGGCTTCTTTGCTGGAAGTGACTGACCTTCTGCAGCCAAGATTCACAGCCACCTTAAGATAAGGGTTTTTTTTGTTTTTGTTTTTGTTTTTTTTCCCAGAAGAAAAAAATTCTTCTGGAAACAAAATCTTCCAATTAGTCCAGGTGCTGATTTCAGGGAAATATATCCTGTGGATTATCGGTGTGTTGCTGGGAACAGCATCCTTAGAGTAAAAGTCAAGGCAGAAAAAAAGTCTACAAAAGCATTTCATACCCTGTAGGTGAAGGAGGAGGGAGCAGGAATAGGCCCTACTTCTTTGGAGGACAATTTGCCAATTGTCTATCAAAATTCCACATGCCCTTGACCCAGAATTACATTCATTGGAATTTATCCCACAGATATATTCGCATTTATATAGTCAAGAACGTTTAGTACAACAAGGTTGGTAAAAACCAAAGGTTGTAAGCTTCTACGTGCTCATGGATAGGGGACAAACTGACTTCCCTCATAATGGAGTACTAAGCAGCCTTAGAAAAGAATGACAAAGCTCTTTATGTTCAGACATGGAGCAATCTCTCAACTATTATAAATGGAAAAAAATTATATTGCAAGACAGTGAGTATGCCAGCATATGCATATTTTTTTCTGAAAGAATACACAAGACACTTAGATGTTGCTACCTCAGGAGGTATATGGGGAGGGAAGAGACTTTTATTTTCAATTTAGAATATACCCTTTTGTACTAATTGATTTTTCCTCTCATCGGTAGCAAGCGTTATGGTCCTTTTTAATTGAATTGTTATTTTTCCTGGAACAAACTAAAGGAAAAAAAAACTATTAAGAAAATGAAAAAACACACAGGTGGAAGCAAATAATGAATAATGGCAAACATCTCTGTAGTTTACTGTGTGCCCATGCGTAGCATTTAATATGCTCTAACCCAATTACTGTTTACAGTAAATTTATGAAGTAGGTACACATAGCTCCATTTCACAGGTGAGGAAACTGACATTCAGGTAGATTAAGTGACACAGGTTGTACAGACTGAAATCCCCAACTGTGGAATCCAAAGCCCAGGCAGCTTTTCCTCGCCAACCCCCGGCCTCTGCCTACAGGCGGGAAGTGCACTAACTGAACGCCGGGCCCCACGTGGCGCAGCGCCCCAGTCAGGCGCACCCGCGGCCCCGGCGCGCACGGGGCTCCACGCTCGGGGAGCGCGCGCGCACGCAGCGGCGCGGGCTCGGCGGCGGCGGCGGCGGCGGCGACGTCACAGCCCGAGCTTTCCTTTTCGGGAGTCCCCGGCACACATCCTGTGTCCATGTTTGGGCATTTACGTCACGGCGGCAGGGCCGGGGCCTCCCGAAATGGCAGTGGCCCGGGGAGTCGGAAGCCCGGAGCCAGCGCGGCCGCTGCTATATAAGTGGGGGGGCCGCGGATCGGGGGAGCCCGGCTGCGCTTTGGAGAGGCGAGGAGCCGCCGCCCGAGGCGGGTCCCGGCGAGCAAGGGAGCCTCGACCCCGGGACCTCTTTCCCAGAGGTGAGCGCCTGGAGCCAGGAGCCCGGCCGCCTGGGTCTGTGAGGCGCAGGGCACCCCAACTACTGGCCTCCCCGTCACCGGCGCGCCAAGCCCAGCGGGCGAGGCCCCCGGCGCCCCGCAGCCGCTGCCGCGCCATGCTCCACCTTAGCGAGTTTTCCGGCCCCGACGCGCTCCTGGTCAAGTCCACCGAGGGCTGTTGCGCGGAACCCAGTACCGACGTGTCCCGGTTGCCCGGCAGAGACGCGCCGGCGGCAGCCGGCTACCCCGGAGGTAAGGAGAACGGCCGAGGGTGCTCAGACGGCGGCGCAGCGCGGGGGCGCATGGTGCCTGAAAACCGGCAGGGACGGAAACGCTAGAGCCGTGGGGGTAGGGGTGATAGGAGGCTCGGGGGTCCTGGGGTGCTCACCCCCATTCCCTGCCCCACTGTGCCTCCAGCGCCTCCGCAGGAACCTGTGGGTGTATCAAGGCGTCCTTTTGCCCGTGCACGTGTGTTTTGCGTGTGCATGTTTGTGTGTGCGTCTTGGGGCGTATGCGGGCTCAGGCTGGATCAGAATGTGGAAAAGGCACCTTTTATGTGTCCGTGCGCCCCAAGGGCCTAGTGGGTGGGGGCTTGCAGACTCCGGAGGCGCACCCTTTGATGTGCCCGAAGCTGATTCCTGCTCCCTCCTCAGCAGGCGACTTCTTGAGCTGGGCTTTGAGCAGCTGCGGCGCCGGGGGGGACTTAGCCGATTCCTGCTTCCTGGAGGGGCCTGCACCCACGCCCCCTCCTGGCCTCAGCTACAGCGGTAGCTTCTTCATCCAAGCAGTACCCGAACACCCGCACGACCCGGAGGCACTCTTCAACCTCATGTCGGGCATCCTAGGTCTGGCACCTTTTCCCGGCCCTGAGGCGGCAGCATCTCGGTCTCCGCTGGACGCCTCTTTTCCCGCAGGCCCCGACGCCTTGCTGCCGGGTCCAGCGGACCTTTACTCCCCGGATCTGGGCGCTGCCACCTTCCCAGAGGCGTTCTGGGAGGTCTCTCCCTCAGCAGGCGCCCCCTCACAGTGCCTGTATGAGCCTCAGCTCTCCCCACCCGACGTCAAGCCAGGCCTTCGGGCGCCTCCGGCCTCTCCAGCGCTGGACACTGCCTCGGCCTTCAAAGGCCCCTATGCTCCCTGGGAGCTACTTTCAGCTGGAGCCCCAGGGAGCTGTGGGTCACAAGGAGGTTACCAGGCGGCCCCCGACGCCCGCTTCCCCTCGATGGGGGCCAAGATTGAAGACCTGCTATCGATCAGCTGCCCGGCGGAGCTGCCAGCCGGCCCCGCCAACAGACTCTACCCCACGGGGGCTTACGACGCTTTCCCGCTGGCCCCGGGTGACTTAGGGGAGGTGGCCGAAGGCCTCCCAGGTCTCCTGACCCCTCCTAGCGGGGAGGGAGGGAGTAGCGGTGACAGTGGAGAGTTTCTGACCGCTACTCAGCCTCAGGTTTCCCCCCTAGGCCTCCGCAGCGCCGCGGCGGACTTCCCGAAACCTCTGGTGGCAGACATCCCTGGGAGCAGTGGGGTGCCTGAGCCTCCTGGGCCACCGCCGTCGGTCCCATTCCCCCCTACCAAGGCGCGGCGTAAGGGGCGCAGGGGCGGCAAGTGCAGCGCGCGCTGCTTCTGCCCGCGGCCGCATGCCAAGGCCTTTGCTTGCCCAGTGGAGAGCTGTGTGCGCAGCTTTGCGCGCTCCGACGAGCTCAACCGCCACCTGCGCATTCACACGGGCCACAAGCCCTTCCAGTGCCGCATCTGCCTACGCAACTTCAGCAGAAGCGACCACCTTACCACACACGTGCGCACTCACACGGGTGAGAAGCCTTTCGCCTGCGACGTGTGCGGCCGCCGCTTCGCGCGCAGTGATGAGAAGAAACGGCACAGCAAGGTGCACCTCAAGCAGAAGGCGCGCGCCGAGGAACGGCTCAAGGGCCTTGGCTTTTACTCTTTGGGCCTCTCTTTCGCCGCCCTGTGAGGGAGAAATGGGTTTGTAGATTGGGGCGCCGCCTCCTGGCACGAAAGAGGCGACCTGGTCTGCCCCCCTCCCCTCTCCTCTTTCCGGCACGTCCCGGGGCCGGCCTCTGGTCCCCCTTCCAGTTCCCTTGAAGCGCCCGTCGTTCACGCCTCGTTCAGCACCAGCTCCGTGGACAGCTCCTGCGGTCCGGGCTCCAACTCCCGCGTTAGCCGCGCTACGAGGGAAGCCCTCTCATGCACTGAGCGGGCACTTCCTTGGGACTTAAGACAGTGTTTTGTAACTGGCTTGGCGCACGCCCCACGCCCCCCATTAGACCCCCCCCCCCCAGAGGCAGGCTGGGGCAGCGCCGAGCCGGTCTCGCGCGGGATTTTGTACAGCAATGTCGTTTCCAGCAGCCATTGGATGTAACGTTTTGCTTTGGGGTTATTTCCTTTTGTTGTTGTTAATTTTTGTAAAGCAGACGCTACTCTCGAGCAGTTGACAAAACTGTTTATTTTTGCAATTAAAATTATTGTGCTAAAAGCTTACCGAATCTGCCATCCAAGCTTCTGACCCATTCCCCAACCACTCCCCCAGGAGAATATGTGCCAGAAGAGAAGGGAGATATGACGCCAATGGAATCATTATGCAGCTTCTGTCAGGCACTGTGGAACACAGTAGGCATTCAATAAATATGTACTGAATTAACAGATGCATTTAATCACAACTGACCTAAGGGCTCAAGGTGTTTCTGAAACTTGAGAGTGATTGAGAGGCTTAGGTGTTAAACATTGATCATATATTATCCTTAATCCTCACAATCCTGAAATTCCATTTCAAAGATGAGGCAGGAAAGTAGGTAACTTGCTGGGTAACCCAGCTAGGAACAAACAAGGTCAAACTCAGATCTATCTGGCTCCAGAGCCAGTGCTTTTTTTTACCAACCCCAGAATGGTGGCACCTCAGCTTAAGAGCACTGTTTGGAAAGGCTTCCTGCCAAGAAGTGAAATAGGTTCCGCAACTAGAGGGAGCCCCAAGCAGTAGCGACAGCAACAGAAGACTGCAATATGTCAGTGCTGTTTGTGAACACCCAGAGTCTTGGGTATCACAGAGGCTCCAGCCAGTGCCTGTGCATCTGTATGAGAAGCACATGCTGTCATGGCCAAAAGGGATTCAGCGTTCAGCTAGACCATGGATGGGCAGAGCCAAGCCCAGCAAAGAGAGGGTGCTTTCCAGATTCTCACAGGCTAGTTGCTCACAAAGGATCTTTTCCAGGTGGCAGCAGCCCATTTACCATCCAGCCATGCACCTGCCACAGTCCCTTTTCCCTAGCTCTTCTTCCAGGTGAATCCTTCATGGCTTGAGGAGGGGGTTTGGAGCAAGAAGAGAGGAAAACATGATTTTGTGATGGAGAAGATGGGGAATGGATGCAACTTGCTCCCCCTTTACTCCCTGAGCTTACAACTCAAAAGCTTTTATACTCTTTCTGGCCACCTTGGGCACAACCTGGAACATTAAAAGCCTGCTCTGCCACCCCATCTCTCCTCCCCAGTAACTCCTCTCTGCTAAGGAAAGGATAGGGCCTGTCTTCAGGCTTTATTCTTTTCTCTTTTGCACTGAGCTATTCCTGAGTTAAGAATGCCTTACAGCCCTCTGATGCCAGATCAAGCCGGCTTCTGATCCTTTGGCTTCTTTGTCTCTTCACTGTCAGACATGCTCACCTTCCACCCCACAGTCAAGTGTACCAGAGACAAAATGATCAAGTCCGAGAATTCCACCCATTTGTTTCCCCAGGTATTAAGTACTTCCACATGGTTGAATATCTTGTATCGAATAGACCAATTTGTGGTAAAGGACTCCACTCCACATTACCTCTTCTAGAAGAGTTAGCATTTTTAAAAGTAGCCTGCAGAGGGCAATGTTTAACCCTGTAGAGAGGCTCAAATGGTGGACCATCAGGTATTGTAATAGGTAAGTGGCAGATTTGCAAAGATGTAAGATGATGATTTTCATTAGCTTACTATTGAAGTGACGATACCTTTCACTTATAGGTATGGACCACCTGACTTCATTTCCCATGCAATGTAAGGAAGAGCACAGAGGCTCAGATTTCAAGTAACTGATTGCAAACCATACAACCTAAGAAAAGAGAGAAGGGCAGACAGACTGTGGGTGGGTAGTGTCTAACCACCCCACCCTTACCCCCTTTATAGCATTCTGTCAGGTACCGTCAACTCTATCGTGCCCCTCTCTTGTCCTCACGCACACCTAGGCCTAAATACCACGGGTGAGAAAATTGAACCCCCACAGAAGTAGTGGTGCTGGTATCAGAGCCCTGCCTGACTCTAGAACTCCCAGCTGAAAAGCCCCTCCTGTCACTCCCAAGAGAAATTGTTCCATTTACTGGACCTTCCTCTAGGGATTCTGAGGGAAGAGAATATTAGGCCAGGCCCACACAGAACTAGGGACTAACAGAGAGCTCTTTCCTTACTTGAGCCTCTTTTTCATCTGGCCCTCAAAATATGGGTGTTTTTCCAGACTTGGTTCCTAGCTCTCACCTTCCCTATTTCAACAGTGTTTTTGGAAAGCACATTCACTTCAAGGCCTTTAGCTATCACTGCTGCATAAATGACTTCTAAGCCATCCAGCCCTGGTCTCTACCCCAGCTGTAGCCACTTGGTTGGACTAATGAACACCTCCATATGGGTGTCCCACTGCCATTTCAAATACTATCTGTCTAAAACCAAATCATTCTTCCATATACCCAATTTCTGATAATGGTGACTATCATTTGTTTGGGTCCCTGGTCTCATCCAAATAACTTAACAGTTCTGTGGGATTCACCTTTGATCCCTCCTCCTGTATCCAGGCTGTCACTCAGACCTGTTGGACCTTCCTGGAGTTCTTCAGGGTCTTATCTACTCTCATTTATGGTACATATTTCCTTTTGTCTATTGTAATTTTTAGCTTGTGAGTTCATCTTCAGTGGGGATTTACCTGGGCAAAAATACTCCGTGGCCTGGCTTGAGGGTATGTTTTTCCTGAGAAGTTTTGTGTGTGCTTGTGCCATGCACCCTAAGAGTACCAACTGGTGGACATCAGTCTTTATGTTAATTTTCAGCCCACGGTTCCTATATCACACAGGAGTTGTGAGTTCAAAGTCTAACCCATATTGTTATACATTCTCATAGGCAACTCCCCCAGTCAGAGCCCAGGTCAGAGCACATAAGCAATAAGCCTCCCTCCCCATATCTCCTGGGGTTAGTCATAGCACATCCCTTGCTTACATTTCTTGGTCTCATTTCTCTTCCCAGTTTTGGCCCATATAGATTTTCTTTCCTTTACTGCAATCTTGGTTAAGCGTTTCAGAGGTCTGTTATGTTTTGTGAATCAGTCCACATATTCTGTAGCAGGAGGGTCTTTGGCTTATCCATTCGACAATATTGATTAACACTGAAGCCAGAAATATTGGTTCCTCTATTAAAATGTTTCCCATGTTTATCTTCTCTTTGCCTGTTGCCAGTACCTCAGTCCATGCCACTCCCTGCACATACACAAATACTGTGGCTATGACAAGCACATAGAAGCACATGATAATAACATGTAGTTGGACGGAATTTAGAAGAACAGAATTTCTGACCTCTCAATGTGTAGAGAAAGAAACTGAGGCCCAAGAGATTTAGGGATTTTCTTCAGGGCACACAGATGGTGGGAGACTGAAATGGGCCTTGAACCTGGGCCATCCAGTTCCAAGACCAGTGTATATCCCTGTATCTACTCGTTCCACAAGTATTATTGAGTGCCTACCATAGGCCAGGCCAGTGGCCCCTAACCTGTTTCCTTCCCAGTATACTTGAAGAACTCAACACAGACATTAGTAACAGTGGTCACTCTAATCCCCATTTTCACCATGGAGAGACAGGGAAGAGTAATGAGAATCTTGATGAGGTGGGATATGGGGGAAGAGAGTGACAAAGCAACCTAGAATGCCTGCTATTTCTTCCCTCATCCCCCCACCCCCTGTGCCCTGTTTGAGACAAGCCTGCACTGTACCAAACTACTCCCTGTGGTCTCTCTTCCTCCATTCCACATTGCACATCACTACTGATATAATTTCCCTAAACCATTGTTCATGGTGTTTTATCCCAACTGACCACAACTTCCCCCTTCCTACAAAAAATACACTTCAGTTAAAGCCTTACATGTCTGATCCAAATTCATCTTTACCCTCCTCTGTCATCCCTACTTTTGCTCTTTCCTACCACCCCCCCGACCATGAATTATCCAAATCCTCCCACCCTGAGCTCCTTCAAGAGCAGAGACCATGTCTGATCCACATGTGTGGGCTCCATATCACCATGCCTACTGCCCAGCACATTCAAGGGCCTAATTATTGTGTGGATTGGTTGGCCAAAAAAAGGCCTAAAGTGCTAAAAGGGGAAAGGAAAAGAGAAGGGGGAAAGAGCAAGGAAGGAAGGTGGTTGGAGAGCATGAAGCTGAGAAAAGATCAGGAGGGAGAGTTGGGCAGAAGCAGGACTGAGGTCCTGATCCAAGTCATGGGGGTCTTATGAGTGGGACCACACTTTTGGCTGCTCTGTGCCTGTCCAGGTCTTGCTAAGCCCGTGATTCTCTACCTTAGCTCTGGGCCCCCAGATATGTCTGTCACTCAGCTCTTTCTCTTTTGGTTTCTCTGGCCCACATGGAGTGGGATTCAGTTTAACATTTTTAGAACTGTGGTTCCCATAACAACCAAGCAGGAATTGTTGTCTGTGAAATGTAGCACGAGCACACATGCGCACATGCACACATGCATACACACATATGCGCATGTGCACATACACGTGCACAGCCCCCCCATATATTCAAATGCATGCACACCCACATACATCCACATGAGCATTCACTAATAGACATTCACAACATGCAATGTACACCCACATGTATGCACATGCACACACTCACCTGTGCACGTACACACATGCACACATGTGCATATGCACAGATATATACCTGTATGCATACATATATGCACAAAAGCACATGCATACATACACAAGCATGTCCTGTATTATTTTTGCATATTCATAAGAAACATAGAATGAGGACGAACAAACATTACGAGAACAAAGATAGAACCAGACAATATATGGACATTTTTGGTTCTCTGCAAAAGCAGGTGGACTTAGGGAATCTGTACTTTAGAAGAGGAGGGTTCAGTAAGCCTAATACAGCAAAAGGGTTGCAGGAAGGCACCGTGTTTAAGCACAGACATTGGAGTTTATTGACTTGAGTTCAAATTCTGACTGTGCCATTTGTTGGGCTCTGAATTTTAGCTCCCCTGTCTGTAAAGTAGGAATAATAATATACACTTGATATATTTGTTAGGACAATTGAATGATATGCATAAAAATGCTTAGTATGATGCTTGGCACTTGGCCAAGAGGAGCTGTTATCATTTAGGTCTTAGAGGAAGTGATTTCCCACTCCCACTAAGAAGACTTTCCGAAGGAGGAAAAAAATTCAGCCAGGGGAAGGAAGAGAAAAGTGGGGAGGGGTGGGGGGGGTGGTAGTTTGACCTGATTGGCCACTATTCAGCCTGTCTTTCTTAAATTTGCCTATCCCCAAAAGCCACCAGGCAAGTTTACAAATTATCTTTCCTGATACTAAATGCCCAATGCCTTTGCCAGAGCAGGAGTAGGAGGGGGTCAAGGAAAGTCCCCATCAGCCTCTATTGGAGAATCCTGTGGCTATGCTGGATTCCTAGGCTGTTGCAGCCAGACTGCCCCTCTTAGCCCTGGTGCTCAACCCTGCCCAAGCTTGGCTCTGTGCCTTTGCCCAAGTACTGCCCCTAGCCTGAAATTCCATCTGTCCTTCTCCTCTTCTAAAGCCCAGCTCGCCCTGGGCTCGATAGCCCCAACACCATGTCTGATTTCTCAGGCCCCACTGCAGCCCTGTGGACTTCCTCCAAGCCTGGAACAGCCAGATTGTTTCTACTTCGGCTGGATAGGCCTTAAGCCAAGGGCCAGGCCCTCCAGATGCTCCAGGCCTAGGGAGTTAGGCTTCTCTCCTAACCAAGTTCGATGCGGGGGTGGGAGGTGGGGGGGGGGGGTAGGGAGATGGGGTGGAGTGGGTGGGAAGGAACCAGGGCTACAGACCACCGCCTCTTTTTTCCTCCTCTAGGTCCGGGATGGGATTTGTGATGGGGACAGGTGCTCCTCGATGGCATCCTCAAGGGCGAAATTGGGTCCTGGGAAAGCAGCCACTCGAAGCTTTCCTGGTTCCCTAGGGATGCCCAGAGGAGATTGACTCAAGCAATCGCCGCAGAGACCACGCATCTGGCCGGAGGTCGCCGGGTGCACAACCTAGGGCGCGGCCCACGAGGCTGCTTAGTGACCGTGGCGCATATCCTAGGAGCATTGCAGCGCACCCGCCCTCTTCCTGACCCACAGAACCGCCCCCCTACGCCCGGGATCTGCCCCGGGTGGGAGCAGGCCCAAGCCGGAGTGGTAGAGCTAGGGCGGAGCGGTTTGAATTAAAGGTGGGCAGAAGAGGTGCCTGGGGCAGGGAGAGTGCACTGGGCGGTGCCGGGAGCCTGGAAGACCGGGACCAAGGAAGGGCTCGGCCAAACGGCCCCTGCACCCCCAGGGCGGCGCCGCGGACCCCTCCCCCATCGAAGCCACCTTCGGCGGAAAACGTGGGGTCCCGGCGCAGCCGCTTCTGGCGGCATCTGCCGCTCCCCATCTCGCAGGAGAGCCCGCCCCGAAGGAGGGGCCGACTCCGCCCCACCTCCTCGCTGCCTCCCTCCCCCTTCTGTTCCTTTCCTCCGGCCGCGAGCCCCCTCCTCCTCCCACCTCCTCCTCCATCCTTCCCCCACCCGGTTTGTGTGCCCCTCCCGCTGCGACTGGCTGGGAGGCTCGGCCGCCCCCGCCCCGGGAGGGAGGCGGGGGCGCAAGCCGCGGCGGCCACCCGAGGCTGCGGAGGGGAACGAGATCCGAGGCCCCAGGGCGGCCCTGCATCTGGACACGGCACGCGGGGGCTGCCTGTGCACCCCCAGCCGAGGGCCGCGGGGCCTGGCCTCGCCGCGGGGTGGAGGAGGTAAGGGCGAGTCATGGGCGCGCTGCGGGACCGCTCCTGGAGAGAGAAGGCAGGGAGGACCCCAGCCGCTGCCTCCTCCTCCTCTTCCTTCTCCCCCACAGCCCTCGGGAGGCCCCCGAGGCTGCCGGACAGGGAGGGATTCTGGGCAGGCCAGGCCAGAGGCAAGGAAGGGGTTAATTTAAGGAATTAAAATCAGAACGTTTTGAGACCAGGCTTCCCATCCCCCCGGCTTCTCTCCAGTTGCTCCCCGCGCCAGGTTGGGGGGCGGGGGCGGGCTCCAGACCCCTCTGGGACTCTGGACCTTGGAGAGCAGGGCCAGAGGGAGGGAGGAAGGGGAGCGCCCTCAAACCCAGCCCTCTTCACCTGCTTCTGAAAAGGGGTGGGGGAGGGGCTTGGTGTTGAGGCCTGGCTGGGCACCTGTGCGGGTGTCTGAGGGTGGGAGGCTTTGGGTGTCTGTGTGCGTGCCGGCGTGCACGTGTGATAGTCAGGATGATCTGGAGGTGTGCATGTGTGTGCACGCATGTTTCTGTCTCCTCATATCCCAGTGCCTCCGCTGGTGACTACCCACAGTGATCTGGATGTGCGCGCCCCACTGCATTGCTTTGCATGTGAGTGTGTGGCACGGCGCCTGTGTGCACTTGCCATGGTGTGCCTGGGAGCGGGAGTGGGGCCTGCTCTCCTTAGGTAGAGTGTGCTGTGAGGGGCCCGATGGTTTTCCGGGTGTGGGATCCAGGTGCTGGAGCCATGTGTGTGTGACCTTGGGAGGTGTGTGCATGTTTGCAGGAGCACAAGAGGGAAGGGGAGCTTAGAACAGAAAAGGCAGTGTCAGGGCTGCCAGGAAGCAGGGGACTGGATGCATTGACCCCTGTGGGTCTTCACTAGACTATAGTGATTGCCCTGGGAGGTACACAAGTGGGGACCACAGCCCCAGGTGTGGAGAGCCACAACCCCCTCCTTCTTGGGGATTTGGAGGGCTTTGAAGGGGGGGGGGGGCATTCCTTTATTCTCCATCCACAGGGACACTTCCAGCTGCCTCCCCATCCTTAGAACACCTCCTCCACCTGCTGGCAGATGTCTCCTGAAAGCACTGAACTTAGGGCTTCATTTCTTTGGCCTGTAAAGCCATCTATTAACATCCAAATCCTCTTCCCCTCCTCTGCATGTGGATTTTAGATGGAAAGAGGGAGAAAGAGCTCTTGGGCCTAGAGGGCCAAGTGAGAGGGTAGAGGAGGTGCCAGAGACATGTTGGGGATGTCGAGGGCAGGGTGGGTGACCATCAAAAACCAAACTCTGCTAACTTCTCGATTTTGCCTGATCTGAATTTAACAGAAAAAGAGACAGAGAGGAAGTTTGGTGATGACCACACAAATGTTTCTAGATTTAGGGATGCCTAGTATATTTTTGTTTTTGGAATATTTGTAGCTGGAAGGGGGTGGTAGTTGTTGAAAGGTAATTGCTATCCTGCCTTTGAATTCCCTGGACTTTCCTGTCTGTATGGAAGTGCCCCACTCCCTTCATTCAATCAACGAATATTTACTGTGAATATTGTAGAGTTGGTGCCACATTCCCCTCCCAATTAGAAGTAACATACGTTGATATACTCTTAGTATGGGTTTTGAAATCAGGTAGTACTTGATCAGGTAGACTTACAAGTCAAATCCTGACTTGTAACTGTTTCAATTATTCAGTGGTGCAACAAACCACCTCAGAATGTAGGGGCTTAAAACAATAATGCTTTATTATTTTTCATGGTCTGTGTGTTGGCCATGACTATGGCCGTGGCTGTGGGTTCACTTGGCACCTCTCAGCAGCATTCAGTTGAGGGACTGGCTGGAAAGGAACATCAAGGTGGTCTTTCATCCTTCAGGGTCTCTCTACACACAATATCTAATCATTCAGTAATTCAGCCGGAGGTTGTTTTTTTTTTTGTTTTGTTTTTTTGTTTTGTTTTGTTTTTTTTATGGCAGCTGTATCCCTAGAGAAATACTGTAAGAGGTTATAAGCTCTAAGGTACAATTGCTTATCAAACCTCTGCTACTACATGGCCAACTTTTGAGTCAGTGTGGGAGGGCACAACATAAGGGCAAGAATCCTGGAAGCATGGTTCCAGGGAGGCCATCAGAGCAAAGTCTATTACAGTCACTTCCTGGCCTTGGGCAAGTGATTTGGCCACTCTGAGCCTCATTTTCCTCCTAAAATAGAGATAATACCACCTATGTGGCAGCACTGTCATGAAGACTAAATGAGAAGCATGGTATCTGATCAGAATAATTAGTAGGTAAGTGTTCACTGTTTAGATTATTAGACTGTAAGCGTCTTGAGGGCTTGACTGTCTTATTCATCCCTGTGTCTCCCAGTGGCTGGCATGGCCCTTGTGTTTGATATCTTTTTGTCGGGCGGATAAAACAGAATGAAGCACAGAAGCCCTAAGCCTTGGAGCTCTGTTAGAGTGACAGAGGCAAGAAGACACAGCAAGTTCTTACTTCCCAGTGGGTGGGACGTAAGCCGAACCAGGGAAGCACTTGTAATTCCAGGTGATTCTTAGATGGACTTAATTATAACCAGATTCATCCAGTTCCATGATAATGAGTGATAGAAATCACTTTGGTTACATGAAATCAATCAGTTCATCCATTATTCAGTGTGATTCCTCCAAGAATGATATACTGATGTCTGCTGTGGG
The DNA here is from genome assembly GCF_016509475.1 of Prionailurus bengalensis. Classification (NCBI taxonomy): domain Eukaryota; kingdom Metazoa; phylum Chordata; class Mammalia; order Carnivora; family Felidae; genus Prionailurus; species Prionailurus bengalensis. The sequence goes on along the minus strand of NC_057354.1, from coordinate 89,865,281 downwards.
TGAGAAAGGTGTGAGGGTGAATCATTTGCATTGTCCTTGCCTTCCAGTGTACGAATAGGGTGGGATCTGATGTGCAAACAAGTCCATGACCATCCAGCATGTGACACCTGTTACCGTATGTGAAGAGCTGTGGTAAGGAGTGATTCACGCTGTGATGTGATTTGAGCTGAAGGAGGGGGTCAAGGAAGGCTTCACGGAAAGGGTAGCATTTGAGGTGGCCCTGCAGAATTCACCATTTGGTGCAGGGAGTCCCAGGAAGAGGGACCAGGATGAGCCAAGATTTGAGGGTGTGACAGCACATGGCACTTCTCAGTGAAGCTGAGCCCTGCAGGGCTCATTAAGGATGCACATGGGAAGCAGGACACAAAAGCTAGGCTGGCAAGGCTGTCTGGTGGTCTGGTCCTGGCCAGGCTTGAGGGCAGTCAAAGCAGGGTGGACTTTACCTCCCAGAAAATGGCCTGCCCTCAGAGATTTATTTTGGAAGAAGAGTGACATGACTGGATTGGTATTTTCAGAAAAAGCAGGAGGAGTTAGAGACTTCAGTTAGAAACAGTATCAACAGACCAGATAGAAGCCGATAATTATGGTCTGGGGGAGGGACTAGAGGAAATAAGAATCAAATACCTAGAAGGCAGTAGAAAACCGGTGATTGATGAGGTCTGAAGAGGACTTTGAGAATGCAGAGGTGCCTTGGGGGTTGCATCCAGGGTGCTGAGTAGATAATGAAGATGTTGGTCAAGATGGGAAACAGGAGAAAGATGCGGGCTTGAAGGAATCATGTATTATGAGTACACTATTAGCCACATTAAGCTCTGAGCCACCTACATTAAAATACCACCTTTTCATGGTCTCCCTCTCTACAGGCTGCTTCTAAGGAGCACTTAAAAAAAAAAAAAGATTGCTATAAATGTCAGGTCTAAGGCATGGGTTATGTATGCCTCATGCTAGTGGAAGTGATAGTAGAGATTAGAATTAGGTTATCTCTAAGAAGCATTTAAATATGTTCTGGTGTCTCTCATCTTAAAAATTCCTTCTGGAATCTCCCATGCTGCCTCTTCCCCTTCATAGTTGAGCTTCCTGTATGTACTCACTGTCTCCACCTCACTCTCCCCTCAGCCCCCATCAGCTGGGCTCATCAAAGAGGTCTTCCCTGAAGTCCCCAGTGGACCCTTGCCACCTCTGCTATGACTTGTGTCATCAACTCCTGTTGTTTACACTGTCATTTACACTACTGCCCACTTCTTCCCTCCTTGACATCCTCTCTTCCAAAAGGTTTCCTACCAGAATTCCCATTGCTGCTTCTGGTTCTTAGAAACTTCTTGGTTCTTCTCCCTCCCCTGCTTTTCTGAGGGTCCACCTTTATTACTCTGCTCTCCTCTCTCTGCACCCTCTCCCTGGTCCTACTCATCCACTTTTATGCTTAAGTTGCCAGACCTATATTTTTGGCTCCATACTGCAAACTATGTATCAACGACTATCTCTATTTCCAAGGCCCTCTGGAACCTCAAACTCATGGAATTTACAACCAGGCTCGTCTCTCCCCCAAACCTGCTTTCCTTCACTTTCCCTCCTACCTTAACCACAGCCCCATTTATCTACATGCTCAAAACCCAAACCTGAGCTTGATCTTCGACTCTTCCCTTTAGTATGAGCCACAATCATTCTGTCACCAAGCCTTCTTGACTCTCCTTCCTTTTTTTTTTTTTTTAACGTTTATTTATTATTGAGACAGAGAGAGACAGAGCATGAACGGGGGAGGGGCAGAGAGAGAGGGAGACACAGAATCCGAAACAGGCTCCAGGCTCTGAGCCATCAGCACAGAGCCTGACGCGGGGCTCGAACTCACGGACCGCGAGATCATGACCTGAGCCGAAGTTGGCCGCTTAACCGACTGAGCCATCCAGGCGCCCCATGACTCTCCTTCCTATGTTGCGCCCGTATCCATCCTTGTCCTCATTGCACTCCTGCTACCTTGGCTAACAATTTCTGCCTCCAACAGCCTTCTGCTTGACCTTGGCCCTCAGTAGTCCATTTTCTAAACTGTATATCTGATTAAGTCCTTGCCCTTCCTTCATTCCACAAACACTTACCCAAGCACCTGCCCCATGCCAGGCAGTGTTGGAAGTGCTGGGGAAGTGGCAGTGGTTGAGACAGAGCTTAGGGTTTAGTTCCCAGAGAGAGATGTTTTTTTTTTTTTGCCTTTGCACATCCTGTTTCCACTACTCAGAATGCCTTCCTTCTCCTCCCCCAATCTCATAATTACACTTTCTCACCTGACTCGACTCTTCCAGTCATTTAGATGCTACTGCCTCTGGGGGTTCCCCAATTCCTCAAGCTAAGTTGAGTGTAGAATCCCATACTAGCCTCTTGCCCAGCATTTATTTTATTGCTGTATCATCTAATACCTTACTTAGTCTGTCCCAGGGAACCCCAAGCTGTTTGAAGGCAAGATCTCAAGATATCCTTAGCATACCTAGCACAGCACCTGATAAAATTCATGGCCCAGAGCAGGTATTCAGTAAACATACACTGAATGAATTCATGTTTTAATAGAGCTCAGGAGAGAATGCTAGGCTAGAAATACAGATTTGCGAGATTATTAGGACTTTTGATTACAAGTGACAGAAATCCCACTCAAATTATTTTTTTGCAAAAAGGGATATGTACCAACTCATGTAACTGGAAAGAAGGGGGATGGGTGTGTTTGGGGTATGACTGTACCTGGGTTCTCAAAAATGTGGTGAGGACTCTTTCTAGCTTTTAGCTCAGCTGCACTCTGAGTGTGGCCATATTTTTCCCCCGCCATGCATGGGCTTTCTCCATGTAGTAGGTGGGGGTTACACAAGGCCATAGATAGCTTTAGCATCCTAATATGTAATTCCAGAGGAATAAGAGACTCCTCAGTCTTTCATTTATATTCCCACTGAATGGCTCTGTTGGCTCAGCTTGAGGAATGTGTCCATTCCTGGGTCGTTCATTGTGGCCAAGGAGATGGGGGCACCATGGTTGACATGATTGGCTAGGCCTGGGTCATGCAGCCCTGTCAGAACCACATGGAATGGGGAGGGCCAGCTTACCAAAGAAAGAATGAGATGTATTACCGGAAGGTGAAGAAGACTTGCTGAGCAGATAAAAATACTAATATCCACTGCAGGAATTCTCAATGATTACATGGTAGTGGAAGCCATGAAAATGCAAGATAATCTGTGTTTCTGTCAGAGTCAGTGAGAACGTGACAGTAGACAGGAGCCAGAGAAGACACACATCTTGAAATGGTTGGTCTTGTTTGAGGAGATGAGATTCACACACCTGAAAGCCTTAAAAAAAAAAAAAAAAAAAAAAAAAAAAAAGATCCTGTGGTTCATCTTGTAGAATCCTTCTACCTAATGCAAACCTTCAGCTGGATTTGAAAGAAAGTAGACTTGAGATAGGCATTTCAGAAAGATGGCAGGAGCATAACAGGTCCTGGGGATGGGGGCAAGGGGCAGGGCCAGGCTGAAAAAGGAGGCAGGTCTTAGGAATGCAGAGGTTGCTGATTTGAAGAGACTAGAATGCAAAGGAAAATCTCCAACTGTTCTGTCATGATACTCCTAATACAGGACTGTGATAGAATTTGAACAGGCAACACTTCTATTTTTCTTTTTCTTCCTCTTCTACCTCCCCCTGCCTCCATCACCTTCTTGCCTGCATCCAGGCAAAGCTTATGCTCATGCTGAGGGAGTACATACATCTAGGCAAAAATATTCCTAAGAATGATTCATAGTCCTTCCTCCAGCTCCAGCATATGGAGGGAAACTGTGGGGCAGGCTGGCCTCAGGGGAAGAGCCACCTGGACCCAAGAAGTCCCTTCCTACTTCTACCTTGCACGTCCACACATAGGCCTGCACCCCCAGACTTTCCCCTTTGTCAGAGCCTGGCTAGCAGGGTGCTGTGTAGGAAAAGGATGCTTCAAAAGTATGTGGGGAGGGGACGGAACAGGTTGGCCAGTTCTGATCCCTGAAAGTGCCCCCACTGGAGGGCTCAGCACTTAGTTGGGATGGGCAGGTACCCCCGGGTGCCCCGATACCAAGCTGACCATACATCACAGAATAACCCTGTTCCTGAACAGTTGTGTGTGTGTGTGTGAACTGAATTCTATTTATAACATCTCTGGTCACCTTGCCAACTTCTTCAATTTTATCTATACTTATTAATCCATTCAGGTTTTCTACTTCTTCTTGAGTCAATTTTGATAATTTATATTTTCCTAGAAAAATATTCAGTTCATCCAGATTTTCAACAATTTGGGCCAAGAATTGTACCTGGTGGCATTTTAGTAATTAAAAAAAAATCTCTGTGTCAGTGGTTATATCCCTTTTCTCATTCACAGTGTTATGTATTTGTTTTCTTTCTTTCTTTTTTGCACTTTGAATAGATTTGCCACAGGACTATTTATTTTGTTGGTCTGTTCAGAGAACTCTCTTCTGGATTTCCCTCCCAAGGCTACTTTTTTGGTGTTAATATACCTAATGATAACGGTGATGGATGATAATGATTTTGATGTTAATATACCTAAACGATGGTGATGTTAGAACAGTGACTAAGTATTTAAAAAAAAAATTTTTTTTTAATGTTTATTTATTTTTAAGAGAGAGAGAGAGACAGAGCATGAGTGGGCGGGGGGGCAGAGAGAGAGAGGGAGACACAGAATCTGAAGCAGGCTCCAGGCTTTGAGCCGTCAGCACAGAGCCTGATGCAGGGCTCGAACCTGTGAACCATAAGATCATGACCTGAGCCGAAGTAGGATGCTTAACTGACTGAGCCACCCAGGCACCTGCTAAGTTTTTTTTTTTGTTTTTTTTGTTTTTTTTTTTTTAATTTAAGTCCTTGGCTTATAGATAACTAAGTTGTTTTTGGGTAAAATAAAACTTGGATTTGCTCAAAATTATCTAGTGGTGGGGGTGGGGGAAGTACAAAGCAGGGGAGCAGGTATACAGATAAAACAAAAGCATCATGAGTTGGTAACTGTTGAAGTTGGTTGATGGGCATATAACATAGTTTATCCTTATATTGTATTTTTGAATATATGTGAAGATGTCCGTAACAAAAAGTTGTGTCTTTTTAAAATTTTTTAATGTTTTATTGAGTTTTTGAGAGAAAGACAGAGTACAAGCTGGGGAGGGGCAGAGAGAGAGGGAGTGTTTTGTTTTGTTTTGTTTTGTTTTGTTTTGTTTTGTTTTGTTTTAATCCTTGTCTCACCATGCATACCAAAAATTTTTAGATGGATTTAAAACTCCATTGTATAAAAGGAAACCATACAGCCTGAAGTATGTGTATGCTACCAAGTCATTGTCAGTTTATGGATGATTATTTGTTTAAGGCCCTTAATTAAAAACAATTTTTTTAAAACATTTTTTATTTATTTTTGAGAGAGACAGAGACAGAGTGTGAGCAGGGGAGGGGCAGAGAGTGAGGGAGTCACAGAATCTGAAGCAGGCTCCAGGTTCCAAGCTGTCAGCACAGAGCCCGATGTGGGGCTCGAACTCACGGGCCGTGAGATCGTGACCTGAGCTGAAGTCGGACGCTTAACCGACAGAGCCACCCAGGCGCCCCTAAGGCCCTTAATTTTAAAAAATTGTTCTAGACTTTTAAAAAAAAGGTAATCACACAAAGTATGAAAGGAAAACATATATAACTGTTTATAAAATCTTTGGTAAGGCTGGACTTCCTAAGCATGATAACAAAATCAGAAATGCTAAAGATTTTTACTGAAGCCAACTATAAGCTTTATTATATCAGTAAAGACTGTAAACGAGCCAATTGACAGACTTGAGTAAAACATTCGTAGTATATAAATGACAAGGGATCAACATTATAAAAAGCCTTTGCAAATCAGTAAGAAAATGTGAACGTTCAGTATAAAAATGAGCAAAGAATAGTACATAAGCAAGTCACCAAAGAAATATAAATGACTGCTCAATATGTGGGAAAAAAAATATCCAGCCATAATAATCAGAGAAATGCAAGCAAAAGAGCCAGGCCACTTTTCGCTCTCAAATTGGCAAGAGTAAAGTGAGGCCAGGGGGCACCTGGGTGGCTCAGTAGGTTAAACCTCTGACTCTTGATTTCTGCTCAGGTCACGATCTCGTGGTTCGTGAGTTCGAACCCCATATCGGGCTCCGCAGTGCGGAGCCTGCTTTGGATTCTCTCTCTCCCCCTCTCTCCCTCAAAATAAATAAATAAACTTAAAAAAGAGAGAGTACAGCGAGGCCAAAGGTGAAGCTGAGTTTGGCTGTAGTTGGTAGATGCTGGGAGCCATTGAAGGAGCATGAGTTCTCGGTAGACAGAGGAATCTGGTGCCTAATATGGGACGAGATAGAGCTCTGAGCTGAAGCCTGGGCCAGCAGTCTGGGTGTGAGGAAGAGCACAGAGCAGAAGAGAACCGATGGAGAAAATGAGCAGGTCTTGATGGTTAGCAGAGAGCAAAGCCAAGATGGCCAGTGGTGTGGTATGACTGGGAGGACAGTGGCACTGTTGAAGAGAACAGGGATGGACGCTGGGGAGTGGGTGAGGAGAAGTCCAAGGTTTGCTTTTTACACTGTGGGTCACTGTGTTAGTCTAGAGCTTCATCACTAGTGACTGGCCACTGACTCAGATGATTTAGGCTACAAAAAGAATTTGTTGCCTCACACAATTGACAAGTCCTGGCTTAAAGTTTTAGGCAGATCTGGATCTGGATGCTCAAGGGAGGTCATCAGGAGCCTTGTTGTTCATCTTGCCCAAGGAGGATAGAAGTGGCCACAAGCAGGGGCACCTGGGTGGCTCAGTCAGTTAAGCATCCAAGTTCGGCTCAGGTCATGATCTCACAGTGTGTGGGTTTGAGCCTCGTGTCAGGCTCTGTGCTGACAGCTCGCACAGCTTTGAATTCTGTGTGTGTCTCTCTCTCTGCCCCTTCCCCCTCTCACACTCTGTCTCTCTCTAAAAATAAATAAACATTAAAAAATTAAAAAAAAAAAAAAAAAAAAAGAAGTGGCCACAAGCAGCTCCAGGCTCACATTCTACCAGCTGAGCACAGGTCCTGGAGTGGCTATATTGGCCTGGAGTTGGCGCTGTGACTGACGAACAGGCTAAGGTCATATGTGCTCCCCCAGAGCCCCACCCAAAGTGGGGGCAATGGTTCTCAAGGGAAAACTGGGGGTCTATCCACAAAGCAGGGCTGGAGCTGAACAGCAAAAACAATAAATGTCCTCTACATTCCATGTCTGAACAAGATCTACACAGACCCCCCCCACTTGTACAATTTTTTAAAATGTTTCTGTTTATGATAAGGCAACTATCCCTCACAAAACGTCAAACACACTTGTCCCATCTCCAGAAGGAGATGTTCCAAGTTCTCATCCACTTACCACATCTAGACCCAATTCAAGATCTTGGTGATGGGCTGTTTGGCAAGGTACTCAGCTAGCCACTCATGGTCTTTTAATTTACGGCCAGACTATGATGGAGGAAAGATCGGATCGCTGAAAGAACAAAACCCTCCCAGCTCAAGAGGGGAGATGAGGAAAAATGCTCAGTGGTCACAGACCCATAGCATGGTCCACATGCTTGACCAGTTGGCAAGGATGAGGTTCCCTGGCTCATCTATTTGGCTGCTATGGTTCTGCCATCTCGAGGAGCCTTCGTTGTTCTTCATGCTCTGTGCCACACGCAAAAAGGGGCATTGCGGCGGGGCGGGGTGGGGGGAGTCACCTCCCACTGACGGCAAGTTTAAGGGGTGAGGAACTTTAGTAGCTGAGTAATCCCCGGCCTTTGTTTTCCAGGTTTGTGGGTTTTTCTGGCAATACAATCCCCTTAATCAGTAGGAAGCTTTCAGTCAGTTTGCATTCAGTTGTCCCCAGAGCCATTAACCAAACTAGAGACCTCATTGGAAGTTGTAATTCGTGAATCAAGTCCCTGGTGATAGTGTTGGGGGAGGAGCAGGAGTTGTCTCTTAGCAACAGTTCTTGGTGCTCTGCCCTTCCCAGGAGCCATGGCTCTGTTGCCTCTAGCTAGGCCTCTGCAAAGGGCAATGCAAACCCCTAGTCTAGAGTTCATTTGTCCTCTCTCACTCAAGCTGTATCCCAGTGGAAGGCTCTTTTGATGAAAGCAATGATAACCTCTGTTGAGCTGGGAGGGTACAGCAGGAGGGGTTCTTGGAGAGCCTGAGGAGTCAGGAGCCTGTGAGGGCCCAGGTTTGTCTCTGTCTGTGTTTCCAGCCTCCCTGTCTTTGCTTGAGTTGACTTTAGCTAGAAGCAGAGAACTGGCTCTTAATTATCTGACTCTCAGCCATATTGGATTACTGGCCTCAGGCAGAAAGGGCCTCTCTAGGCAAAGCAGCATTTTCTTCCTGTCTGCTTTCAGATGTGCCCCTTTCGGCCAGAGTGTGTCTCGTTCTTGTCGGACCTTACTGAGGCCATGGGAAAGGCCACACCCCATATGGTGACATTTTTCTACAGGTCCCCTAAAGTTCCAGGTACGAACATCAGCTGAGCTCGGGAGATAGTGCAAGAGTTTAATTAGCTGCTTTGCTGCTATGTAGTAGGGCTCACCAGCTTCTGAGGAGGGATCTGGTACTATCTTACTTCCCCACTTAATTCAGCTAATTCTTCCTTAGGGCCTATTCCTTTAAAACATTCAATTTCTCACTCTAATTTCTGGCTTCGGACTTCTTTCTAGTGCAAGTGCCACAGACCCAACTCCAAATGGTCAAGAAAAAAGGGGAACTGATTGGCTCACCCAACTGAACAGACCAGAATCTCAAACAGTATCTGTGAGAAATCTGTCCATCTCAGCTCTGCTTCTCTGTATTGGCTTCATTCCCAGGAGGTTCCTCCCCAAAGAGACAAAGATAGCCCTTGCGGCTCTAGCCTTCCCCATCAGCTTAGAAACCTGAATGCAAAGAGGATGCTTTTCCCCAGTAGTTGCAGAAAAGTCCTGGAGGAATGACTCATTGACTCAACTTGGGCGATCTCTGCCCAACCCAGGACTCTGTTTGGCCAGGTCTATATTACTTTCTTACCCCTGGAGTCGGGGGTGGACCGTCAACCCCCACTCAGACCACAGGGACTGAGAAAGTGGGGAAGGAAGGATGGTTCCCCAAGGGCAAAGCAGAATGATTTTACCAGGAGGACTGGGTTCTGGGCTGGTAAAGGGAACAGATGTTCACCCATATATCCATGTGGAAATGCCTGAAGGCAAAGGGAAGTCAAGAGCAAGTCAGGATAGAGAGGCAGAGCTGAGAGTTAGTGGCTTAAAGCTGGGAGTGAATGGGAGCAAACCAGACTGCTGGGGAGAGGGTAGATATGAAGGTGGACTTCCCATCAGGAGACAGGAAGATTCAGAAGGCAGTAAGAAGAGGAGGTCAGAGAACCCAAATGGGGCAGCTTCATGGCAGCCTGTAAAGACAGACTGGTCATTAGTATGAGTGGTGGGACCAGTGGGGGAAGATCCTTGATGACAACTGGATTGATAAGCAGTGGTCTGTGACCCGGAGGAGCACAGGGACAGCAGAGGGTGGTTGAAGGCAGTTAGGAAGAGGAGAGCAGTGACGAATAGGGTAGAGATTCCACAAGGCAGGAGTGGTGTGACCAGAAGCCAGAGATGAGGGAGGATGGGCAGCAGGAGTTGAGAGTGAGCAGGGTTAGGATGCCAGGAAGGGTGGTGTCTTGTGCTAGAAGCCTGAAGAGGACAAATACGGTGGCCCTTGGAGTAAAGGGCAGGGCAGGGGCACTTACTGGAGACCAACCTAGCAAAGAAATTTGAAAAAGGAGCTACGTGCCTAGCAGGGCAGGGATGGGAGTATGTGGTACAGAAACAGGACAGGAACAAACAGGGACACACACACAGGTATCATCAGGTGAGGTGACAATTTGGTCACTGCAACATGGTACCAATAGTTTGTCTTGATGGGTATTTCCATCAAGGTGGAAATAACACCTTCTTTTAAGGATTTCTTAAAGTATATTTATTTATTTGGAGAGACAGAGAGCGAGAGAGCAGTGTGTGTGCGTGAGCAGGGGAGGAACAGAGAGAGAGAGGGAAGGGAGAGAGAGAATCCCAAGCAGGCTGTGTGCTGTCAGCACTGAGCCCGATGTGGGGTTTGATCTCAAGAACCAGGAGATCATGACCTGAGCTGAAATCAAGAGTTGGGATGCTCAACCAACTGAGCCACCCAGACGCCCCAAAGATTTGTTTTCAGAGGTAACATACATACAGCCAAATACACATAGTACACTAACCTTATGTATACAGCTTGATTGTTTATGTATACACGTACTCACATGTAAAACCACCACTCATATCAAGATCTAGAGCATTTTCAGCATCACATGTGGTTCCCTCCAGCCCCTTCTCAGTTTATCGTCCCCAGGAGTAACTTCTATTCTGACTTCTGTCATGATCAATTTAGTCTGTTCTTGAATTCCATATGTATGGAATCCTCTAGTATGCACGCCCTCTGGCTCCTTTCATGCAACATAATATTGAATGGATTCATCCACGTTGTTGAATGTACCAGTGCTTCCTTTTCTTATCGCTGGATAAAATTCCATTATGAATATATTACAAATTATCCATTCTACCGGTGTTGGGCATTTGGGTTAAGTTGGAATATAGCTTGGAAGTGTTATACATAATATTAATGCCTTTCTCTCCCCCCTCTCCCCCCTTAAAGAATCCTCATTCTTTCTCACTCTCATACACGTACAGGCCCTCCCACCAGTACCAGAGCAGGCCAGCCTCCTCCAGGAGGTCAAGCCATTGGTATCCCCTCACCCCTCTATTATGGGCATGGGTTTCCTGGGGAAGTACATTTCCTCACGGGTGGGGATACCACCCTCCTAAGTCTTACTCCCTCTCTTCTAGCCTCCTCGCCCCTGGCCGTGAGCGCCCTGGGCCTTCCTGACCCCGCAGGGGGGCTCGCCCGCAGCCCCCCATGAGCGCGCCCGGCTGACCGGCGGGCCGGCCGCGGTGGAGCCCAGGCGCCGCGGGGGCGGCGGGGCCATGGCCTCGCTGGACCTGCCGTACCGCTGCCCCCGCTGCGGGGAGCACAAGCGCTTCCGGAGCCTGTCGTCGCTGCGCGCGCACCTGGAGTACAGCCACACGTACGAGACGCTCTACATCCTCTCCAAGACCAACAGCATCTGCGACGGCGCCGCAGCCGCTGCAGCCGCCGCTGCCGCCGCCTCGGGCTTCCCGCTGACGCCCGAGCCCGCCGCCCTGCTGGCAGTGCCGGGCGCCCGGCGCGAGGTCTTCGAGAGCACGTCCTTCCAGGGCAAGGAGCAGGCGGCCGGGCCGTCGCCCGCTACGCCGCACCTGCTGCACCACCATCACCACCACGCGCCCCTCGCCCACTTTGCCGGCGACCTGGTTCCCGCCAGCCTGCCCTGCGAGGAGCTGGCTGAGCCCGGCCTCGTGCCCGCAGCCGCCGCGCGCTACGCGCTGAGAGAGATCGAAATCCCGCTGGGGGAGCTGTTCGCCCGCAAGTCCGTGGCCTCCTCGGCTTGCTCGACGCCGCCGCCCGGGCCGGGACCCGGGCCCGCCTCCGCCTCCCCCGCGTCCCCGTCACCCGCTGATGTGGCTTACGAGGAGGGCCTGGCGCGCCTCAAGATCCGTGCGCTGGAGAAGCTGGAGGTCGACCGGCGGCTGGAGCGGCTGAGCGAAGAGGTGGAGCAGAAGATCGCAGGCCAGGTGGGTCGGCTGCAAGCCGAGCTGGAACGCAAGGCTGCAGAGCTGGAGACGGCGCGACAGGAGAGTGCGCGGCTGGGGCGCGAGAAGGAGGAGCTGGAGGAGCGTGCTTCTGAGCTCTCGCGCCAGGTGGACGTGAGTGTGGAGCTGCTCGCCTCACTCAAGCAGGACCTGGTGCACAAGGAACAGGAGCTGAGCCGCAAGCAGCAGTGAGTGGCCCGCAGGGCCCTGTGGGCGGGTGTGCCCGTGTGTGTCACTGCCGCTGCCACCACTGTGACTGGGCCTGAGTGTGTCTGTTTGTGTCTGTGTGGCCATGGCTTTGTAATATGGCATCAATAGCCACAAGCCTGTAATGACGGTGTGGGTGGGGCCAAGAGTGTCATGAAGGTATGTGTTTGGGACTGTGAGTACATGCAAGTGTGACCACGGGCCTGCTGTGAAAATTGTTTCTCTCCCTTTCTGTCTCTCTAGCGAAGGCCAGCTCCTACATTGTGGCACCAGACCCTCTTCCTACTTTTGCCTACTCAAAGACATAGCGCAGTTCTGCTCTCCCCCTTTGCCATCACCAGACTTTCCTCGTCAACTGTATCATTCCTAAAAGCATCCAGACATAAGATCATTACTCCCATCTGCCCTAACCCCACTGCCCCCCTTAGGCTACAGCCCCTTTTCTCTCCTTCCAGAACAACTCCTTGAAAGTATTGTTTATATCCCTTGTCTCCAGTTTCCTTCCCCACTTTCCGTCTTCAATGCACTCTGATCAGATGTCCACCTCCACCACTGTCCTCTGTGTCACCAACGACCTTCACGTTGCCAAGGCCACTAGTCATCATCTCAGCGTCTCACATCGTTGACACAGCGATAACCTTGAAACCCCTTTTTCACTTGGCATCCAGGACACTCTCCTGGAATGTCCTTCTTTTTTCCTGTCTGCTCCTCCTCGGTTTTCTTTGCTGGCTTCTCTTTATTTCCCTGGTCTTTAAATGTAGAATTTCGAAGTAGATGGATGTTATTTATCTGTCCCCCTTGTGACGTAAGCTCCACACGGGCAGGGATTTTTCTCAGGCTTGTCCACTGCTGTGTCCCTAATACAGTGCCAGACACCTAGAAGGTGCCCAGTAAATGTTGAGTGGATGCATGACCAACTGTGAATCCTGAAGTCACTCTGAAGCATGCTGTGTGTACATGCACTTCCCGGAGGCTTCTGCGTCTGAGAATGGTTCTGAAAATGTGTGTGTGTGTGTGTGTGTGTGTGTGTGTGTGTGTGTGTGTTGGAATGTGTCGTTGGGACTGTGCCTGCCTCAGACTGCGTGTGTGCCTGCGGGTGAACTTGACACGAGCATGACACGAACTTGACACGTACATGAGTGTGCGTGGCTGTGTGCCTGTGAGCGTTGCTGGAGGGAGGGGGTGGCTCTGAGTGCCACTGAGTATGACTGTTTCGGTGGGGAGGAGGGGTGTCTGGCAGGAGTGTTGGGGCTGGGTCAGCGGGGTGTGAGTGTGTGACTCGGGGTGGATGTTCGCATTTCTGTGTGTGCTGTCCTATGGGGCATTGTGCCTGGGCCTGTTCCGCGTGCACCCACGTGACCACAGGCAGCTGTGCCCGTGTCTCTCCCCACTGCTCGGGGTCCCCTCCGGAGGGTGGGTGGGCGGCCAGGCCAAGGCACGGGGGTAAGAGACTGCTCTGGGCCCAGGGAGGTGGTACAGATCGACCAGTTCCTGAAGGAGACGGCGGCACGGGAGGCCAGCGCCAAGCTGCGGCTGCAGCAGTTCATCGAGGAGCTGCTCGAGCGGGCTGACCGGGCCGAGCGGCAGCTGCAGGTCATCAGCAGCAGCTGTGGCAGCACGCCCAGCGCCAGCCTGGGCCGTGGAGCCGGGGGAAGCGGTGCCGGGCCCGGCCCCCGGGGTCCAGGCAGAATGGTGAGTGCCTGCCTGCCTTCCCCCCTCTGCTTGTGCCCCTGCCCCGTGCAGCCTCACCTCACACACTGCCTGGCATCCCCCCCCCCCCCCCCCCCCCCCCCGTCATGCTCCGTGCTTCCCTTCTTTGGCTCTTCCCCACGAGCAGACTCGAGGCCTGAAGTAGGGGCCCCTCTGATTGGGCAGACGTGCCGGCCCCTGAGGCTGTGATCCAGTGAAGTGTGATCCAGCTGCTCCGGTTCTCAGGGGCCTGTCTCCACTCAAATGAGAGCCCGGGAGCCACAATTCGGGGTCTGGGGTGCTGGGTGGGTGTGGGGAGGGGGCCGGGGAGCCTGCCTCTCTGGGCTGTCTGTCTATTTGTCCATCTTTCCCAACTTTTTTCCTTCTCTCTCCTCTCCCTCCTCTCTTCTCTCCATCTTGTGCCCTGTTTCTCCCGTTCCTTCTCACCCTTTGGCCTCCTCTGCCCCCTGCCTCTCCCTCCCGCTCTGGGGGCCCACAGCGAGAACACCACGTGGGCCCGGCCATGCCTAGCACATACGCCGTGTCAAGGCATGGCTCCTCTCCCAGCACAGGGTAAGCCTCGGGCCTGGCCCGCCCCACAGCCCACCCTCTCCCTGGAAAGATCCACTGGCCCACTGGATGGCTGGCCCATCTGAGGCCTTGGCTCCTTGTCCTTTCCCCATATTCCTTGGGTCACCTATGTCTGCCTTTCCACACTGTTGGAAGGGGGCTCTTGGAAAGTAGGGGGAGTGGGTTGCCCTTGGCCGGTGGTAGGGGTGGCATGGGGAGTTCGGGCAGTCCTGGTGCCCCTCGCTCCTCACCGTCTGGTCCACCCCACCCCAGGGCCTCCAGCCGTGTCCCTGCTGCATCCCAGAGCTCAGGCTGCTATGACAGTGACAGTCTGGAGCTACCCCGGCCAGAAGAGGGGGCCCCCGAGGACAGTGGCCCTGGGGGCTTGAGCACACGGGCCCAGGCTGCCAACGGCGGCTCGGAGCGTACCCAGCCCCCTCGCAGCTCAGGCCTGCGGCGCCAGGCCATCCAGAACTGGCAGCGCAGACCCCGCCGACACAGCACGGAGGGGGAGGAGGGTGATGTCTCGGACGTGGGCTCCCGAACCACGGAGTCAGAGGCTGAGGGCCCCTCAGATGCCCCCCGCTCTGGGCCTGCTATGGCCGGGCCACTGAGCAGCTGCCGGCTCTCAGGTGAGTCCTGGGGAGGGTAGGCCAGAGAGGCCAGTCTTTCCTTGGTGCTGGGCCCTCTCAGGGGACACAGGGCTGAGGCGGTAAATCCCTTGGGCTCCCACACCTGTTTCCCCCCCTGTCCCAGACTCCCCACAGTGAGAATGACAAACTGTCCTACAAGTGCCCTGTGAGCTTGGGCAAGGAACTCACGTGACAGAGCAGGGCTGCAGCACAGGGGCGCTCAGGTTGGGTATTGCACAAGGATGCCACATCTCAGGGGTCCATTCACATGGTGGGCTCGTTGACATTTACAGGAGAGTAGTTGAATGTTAACTGCAGGCTGAAGTCCCGGAGCAGCAGGGAGAGCCCCCTTCTGTATACGGACAAGGCCATGTGCATATGTGGGTGGGTCAGGGTCAGGAGGTTAGAGGGCTGAGATCAGGTGCGTGACTGCTGTAGAGTGAGTGCTCTGGGCAGCCTCACCCTGGCCTTCTGTTCACAGAGGCTGGGTTTCTAACCATCTGTACCCTTACCCTCCAAACCCTTCCCACTCTTGACTCAGTTGATTCATCTAAGGGGTGAGTTTGGACTCTGTGATGATATATGATCTTAAAAAGACAGTTTGCTTGAGGAAGGGTCACCTTTTTCTAATTTGTATAGAGATAGAGTGTGGCAGAGGAGGGGGAAGCAGAGGCCCCTTGTCCTTCCTCCCAAGTCACTGGCCCTCCAGCATGAGTCTTTCGTGACTATTCCTTTGGCAGCTCCTAGCCCCCCCCCCCCCATCTCCCCACCCGCACCTCCACACTGGCCTTTGACCCTCCACACTGACTTTTGACCCTCTGGTACTGTGCAGCCCGCCCCGAGGGAGGCAGTGGGCGGGGTCGGCGAGCTGAGAGGGGCAGCCCCTCACGCTCCAACGAGGTCATCAGCCCAGAGATCCTCAAGATGCGAGCCGCCCTGTTCTGCATCTTCACCTATCTGGACACACGCACGCTGCTGCACGCTGCCGAGGTCTGCCGGGACTGGCGCTTTGTGGCTCGTCACCCCGCGGTCTGGACACGGGTGCTGCTGGAGAATGCCCGCGTCTGTTCCAAGGTGCTGTCCCTGTCCACTGCCCCTGCTGTGAACCCACCTTTCTCCCAGCAGAATCTGGCCCCTCAAGGTCAGGTCTTTGAAATGCTTACAATACCCCAGCTTCAGCCTGACTCCCCACAATGCTCTCATGGGGCCTCCTGTCTAGGGGCTGGTCTGCCTCTAGGCAGGCAAGCACAGACCCCTTCATCCCCAGGTAACCCTTGTCTCCCTGCAGTTCCTGGCGATGCTGGCTCAGTGGTGCACCCAGGCCCACTCGCTGACGCTGCAGAACCTGAAGCCCCGGCAGCGGGGCAAGAAGGAGAGCAAGGAAGAATATGCCCGGAGCACCCGGTGAGCCCATGGCGGGTGGGCGGGTGGGTGTTGCAGGCTGCAGACCCAGAATTCCATTGGGGGTTGCTTCCCAGAGGGGGAGGTGGCCACAGGCAATGCCCTGACCTCTTGGCCATCCCCAGAGGCTGCCTGGAAGCAGGGCTGGAGTCCCTGTTGAAGGCCGCTGGGGGGAACCTGCTGATCCTGCGCATCTCCCACTGTCCCAACATCCTCACTGACCGCTCACTCTGGCTGGCCAGCTGCTACTGCCGTGCCCTGCAGGCCGTCACCTACAGGTAGGTGCACACCACTAGACTCAAGGTCCACACCCTCTTGGCCTCGGGCCAAAGGGATCCCTCGGGTCTGCATACTCTTTCCCCAGGGGTCTTAGGCAAAGGGACTCAAGAGTTCTATGGTCCAAGGGAAGGGAGCAAAGGCCACTAGGGTGGGTGGTCTCACCTTTGTCTTTTCAACAGGAGTGCCACAGACCCCGTGGGCCACGAAGTCATTTGGGCTCTGGGTGCAGGCTGCAGAGAGATTGTCTCCCTCCAGGTGGCGCCACTTCACCCTTGGTGAGCCCTGGCAGGGGTCAGGTGGGGACAGGGTGGGGCTGGGGCTGGGGCTGAGGACTGAGCAGATCTGAGCCATTCCAAAAGCTGACTGGGGAGACAGATTCACATTCATTAGTCGGTGTAAGTAAGTGTTGGGAGCAGGGCTTCCAAATCAGACAGGGGGTGATGCCCTGGCTTACTGGCAGTGAGACTTTGGGCAATCCAGTCATGTCTTAGTTTCTCAAGTGCAGAGTGAAGATGGTATTAGAGATCTTTCAGTTTTGGGAGGACTGTAGCTGGCTCCAGTGAGATGTGTACATAAAGCCTGCAGGGGCCACAGTAGGTGTTCAGGCAACGCTAGCTAGAAATAGCCACATTTGTTTGAGCTGGTTTTTAGAGAATCCAGATCATTCACCGCTCTACTCGGAGTTCCTCAGACCAGGCGTTTTTGTCCCTGCGCTTTGTCCCCCAAGCCCTCTCTCCACAGAACAACTCCTCCCAGGGCATCCAGTGTCCTTTGTGAACACCTGGTAGAACTTGGCACTGCTCCCCGCCTCCAGTCCTACTGCACCCTGTCCCAACCCCTGTTGTCATTTGTTTTGCAATAATTTCTCCATGTTTCAGTTCACGGTGTACTCGCAGTTCTCAGAGTAGGGGCTCTGAATGCCCATTTCCATATCTCTGCTTCCAAGTGCAAGCAGACGCCAGAGAACCTGCTGCCAGGGCGAATATTGAGGGATGAAGTGTTCAGGGAAATAGAGAGTTTGATGTGGGTGGTGGGCAGAGGAGAGCAATGAGTGTGGAAAGGAAGGTTGGGGCAAGGTTAGGCAGGTCTGGCCTAAGGGGTTTAGATTTTTGCATTTCATCTAAAGAGTGCTTGGGAAGCCACTGGGGTATCTTAGATCTTAAAAACAGGATTATATCAGATTGGTTACCTTCTGTGTCCCTCCCTCCCCCAACTCCTTGAGGGAAGGGACCATGTTTATATTGTCACTGATGTATCCCCAGGGGCTAGTTCAGTTGTTGGCTGGAGTGGACACTTGAGGCCCATTTGTTGAATGACTGAGAGAATGTAGGAATGAATGACTCACTGTCAGCAGTGTGTAGGATTCTTCTAGATGAATCCAGATGAATATGCATGGTGGCCTGAATTGAGAGGTCGAAGAGTTATCCAGGAATCAAAATCTGTAGGTCTTGGCAGGAGGTGAGGGAGGAAGAGTCAGGGATGATTCCAGGTTTCTAACTGGAGCAGCTGGGTGGTTGGCGGGGGCCCCAGCCTAAGGCAGGGCATGAAAGAGGAGCTGGCTTGGGGCGTCATGCAACCAGAAACTTCCTTGACAGCCTTCTCTCCGCCCCATTCTCCAGCCAGCAGCCCACGCGCTTCAGTAACCGCTGCCTGCAGATGATCGGCCGCTGTTGGCCCCACCTTCGGGCCCTGGGGGTTGGGGGCGCTGGCTGTGGGGTGCAGGGCCTGGCATCACTCGGTGAGTCCTTCCTTGGGACTGGGGTGGAGGGTGGTGGGAAGCAGGTGTGGGTGCAACACTGAAATCCCAGGGGGTTTGGGGCTGCAGCCTGGGTGGTGGCAGGAGCACCAAGGCACTGGGCGGGAGGCAGCCTAGGGAGTTTGTCAGCAGGACCTCCCCTCTTCCTCCCCCTTCCTAGCAAGAAACTGCATGCGGCTGCAGGTCCTGGAGCTGGACCATGTGTCGGAGATCACCCAGGAGGTGGCAGCTGAGGTCTGCCGGGAAGGCCTGAAGGGACTGGAGATGTTGGTGCTCACGGCCACCCCCGTCACCCCCAAGGCCCTGCTGCATTTCAACAGTGAGCGATGGGAATGCAGGAGGGGGGCTACCACTGTCACCACTTACTGTGCCACGTCAGCAAGTAGCATAGCCAGCTCCCTGTCTGTCGCTCCTAGTCAGCAAGCCAGCACTGGGGGCAGACCAACGAGACGCTAATCCTGGCTTTGCCACAAGTGTCTTCTGCGGGCAGTGTGGTGTTCAAGTCTTGCCAGCATCTGGTCCAAACGGTTCGGTTCAACATTTATTGCCCTATGCTCTACGTACGTTGGAGACACGAGCTGTACAATGCCATCTGCCCCACATGAGCCTCTGGCCAAGGGCAGAGGCAGAACAGACAGGTTAGGAGCACAGGTTCTGGAGCTGGACTGACCTAGGTCTCAATTTTGGCTCTACTGCTTATTAGCTGTGTGACTGGGCAAGTTACTGTACTTCTCTGGATTCTGTATCCCCTTCTTCTAAGCTGACCCTCTGGAGTGGGTGGGAGGGTGAGGACCATTCTCAGGGTGAAGACTCCTTTCTCCATGGTGTAGACTCCATGCCTCCTCTGAGCCCACCTCCCTCTAGCCACCTACTTCACTCCTGGCCACTCCTCCACCTTCACTGAGGACATGGGTGTCCAGCTCAGGCTGCTCACACTCCTTCAGGGCAATGTCTTGGACAGGAGCTGCCCTCCGACCCCCCCCCCCCCCCACAACTGGAGCAGCCTTCTGGGCACAGCCAGCACAGTTGAGTCACCACCGGCACCCAGTGTCATCGCCCCGAGGATCTGCAGTAACCACCGAGTGGCTCCTCAGCTCCTCAGGCTGCTGGGGCAGGCCTCCCCTTCCTGAGGCCCTGGTCACACCTACATCGTCAGCACTGAAGGCTCCCTGACTTTCTTATTATTTCTAGGATCCTCTTCTTCCTTCCCCATCAGCCTCATGGCCTGGCCCTGGACTGACCACCAGAACTGCTCAACCTCTAAAATCATGACCTCCAGAACCTTCTCAGCCACCTGATTTTCTTCTTCCTCCTCCACTGACTTCATGGCAACATCTAGTCCCTTAAGCCCTCTGCTCCCAACTTGTTTGCTGCCTGTCCCCTCCTCCATGCTCCAGAGAAGAGCCATCAGCCTCACCTCAGCCACTCTGTCCTTTTAATTCATTTCCAGATGCCCAGGCCATGGCACAGCTGTCCTCTCTGCCAGGGAAGTTCCTAGAGTCCCTGCACAATTGGCTGCTTCCCACTCATCCTCCCAGAGTTCACTGCAGCCTCTGCTCTATGACCTTGCCCTCCTCCTCCCCTGCATTCCCATGTGGTTGATCCCCTGGGTGCCACCAGTGTGCTCTCCTCTAGGTGGTTCCCAACGCCTGGCACGTGACCATCTCCGTAGGGTTCTGATTTCATGAATTAGCGATAGAAGAGCAGCCCCATTGCCCAAGCCAAACATGAGCCATCACCTTATTACCCACCTTTTCCCAGGCATTTGCCGGAACCTCAAGTCCATCGTGGTCCAGATTGGGATTGCTGATTATTTCAAAGAGCCCAGCAGTCCTGAGGCCCAGAAGCTGTTTGAGGACATGGTGACAAAACTCCAGGTAAGGAGTTGGCTCTTAGGCCAACCAAAACCCCAGGTGGCATCCCTGGGCTGGGGTTGGTGACCTGGGTGTGTGATGGGAGGGCCCCACTTGCCTTGACCTGAGGGGAACTAACCAGGGTTCGGTCTACAGGCCCTACGACGGAGGCCCGGCTTCTCTAAGATCCTGCACATCAAGGTGGACGGCGGCTGCTAACCCGGGGTGGGGGGCGGCAGGGCCCCTGCCGGCCCCACACCAGGGCACTCTCTTTGGACCTCCAGAGGGACCCTGATTTGGACTAGACCTTCGGAGGCCTTGTGTTATCCCTAGCTTCGAGGGAGGGGTTGACAGTTTCCTGTCCTCCTCTTGGGACAGCAGAGCAACGGGCCTGACGTCGGGCACTGGCTCTTCAGGGCAAGGGCTTGGACAGAAGCTGCCCTCCGACCCCCACTCCACCCCCAACTGGAGCAGCCTTCTGGGCACAGCCAGGAAGGAGCTGAGTCACCACCAGCACCCGGTGTCATCGCCCCGAGGACGTGCCATAATCACTGAGTGGCTCCTCGGCTGCTTGGGTTGCTGGGGCAGGCCTCCCCTTGTCAGGGGCCTCTGCTAGTCCCCAGGCCAGACGGGGCTCCCCAAAGCAGCTCAGACTTGGCAAGAAGGGCTCTTTTCCTCCCCCTGCCCTGTTCCAGCCCTCTGAGGGGCACCCCCATCAGACAGCCTGCCGAGGCTCTGGGTCCACATTCTCCAGGGATAACACAGACAGGCCTTGGGGGTCTGGGAATGTGGTCAGCCAAAAGTGGGGGGTAGGGGGCAGTGAGGTAGTGGAATGGGCTTGGAATGGCAAAACATTCATCTAGAACTTTTCCCCAGGATACTGAAACTACCACTCCCAAAGTGGGGAAATTGCCAAGTAGAGAAAACTTAGTTTTTATTGCTGTAGAAACAAGACCCCTCCTCCCAACAACCACATACCCCCATGGCACACCAGAGCTAAATTCAGAGCTAAAAGGTGCATGTTTCTATACCTTCCACCAATCCTGAGCCTCTGGTGAGGCAAGGAACTAGCTCTGGAAATTTTATCAGCAGTGAGAAGCAGTTCCTGTCCTCAAGAAACAACTTCTATTCCAGGTGCTTGGGCAGCAATGTAATGGCCTCTGGATCTCCAGTGCTGTGGTGGGAGGGAGTCACTGGGCTGCCTTCTGTGCTGGGGTCTGGAGGAGGCCAGGAGGGTGGTTTGGGCTGCTTCCTTGTCTGGCTAGCTTGCTTGAAGATGTAGCCTTGGTAGGGAACCAGACGCATGAGGCCAAGAATGAGGAAGAGCACCCTCATCAGACTTGCCTCCCTCCCCAGTCTCCACTGGCCCTATGGATTGGGGGCTATGCTGGAGTTCTTTAGCCTAGGGGCAGTGCTGGGGCCTGAGCCACAGCCATTTGGCTTAGAAGTCACAGAACGCAAGCAGGTTTTCACAGACTTGCACGGTTCCAGCAAGACCAGGTTCTGGCACTAAGGCTCCAAAGACTCAGGTCTCCCCAGTTCCCACTCTCAGAACCCTCACGGTGGTGTAGAGGCCACGGGTCCTGCCAACATTCATTTGGAAAGTTCTTTCAAACATTAGCCTCAATCCATCTTAGGGTTTCCTTCTCTCCTATACAGGACCAGCTTTGCCCTAACCATTAGGTTGCTGGTCCTGGCTGGGGCTGGACTCCTCTAGTTTCTCAGCCCTTTGCAGTGACCCAACTTTCTGCCACAGCCTGGCTTAGACATCAAGACCCAGCCTGGGTTACCCTGTAATGAGTCCTCCAGAGCAGGGACCCCACAGGCTCAGCATCCAGCTCCCCTGGCTCCACACCCAGCTCTGTCCCAGCTCTTGTTGATGACTTTTCCTCCCGTGGCTTATTCTGGCCTTGCCCTTTGAAGACCCCAAATACCAAGGGTGTCATGTCGGCAATTCCCTGTCCAGTCGTGCACAAAGCCTTGGCTGTGTGGCATCCCCCACTCCAGAGCGGCTGGCTCCACTGGCTCCCACCTCCCCGGCCTTGTCCCCCGGAGTCACAGGAAGAAGCACAACTTTTCTCTGTCCTCCAGGGACCTGGAAAAGATATGAGGGTACCCTGGGTGCATCTGTCCTGCCTTGCCAACTGCACCCTTTACAGCTCCCGCTTGAGACCTTAGGACCGGAGGTGCTGCCCACCCATGCCCCCGTCGTCCCCCCCCCCCCCCCATCTCCTGGACAAAGCACAAAGGGATGCCCTGCTTGGCCTGAGCCTGCCTTACTGAGGGATTTTTTTGCCCCAGGAAGCTTCCATCCCTGAATAGGCGGCTTTGGGTAATTTCTCCCGGGGTGGGCAGCCACTGGAATGTTAGGAAAGGAGGTCAGGGTGCATGGGCAGTGAGCTAGAGTGGGAGAAAGTGCTGAAAGAACTGATTCCAGGAGTAGGTTCATTCACCCACTCCACCCACCCATCCACACATCCTTGCAACAGCCCTGACCACCACCAGCACTGGGGGCAGAAGAGTGAACAGGGCCTCCCCTCTCCTGGCTGGCAGGAAGTTTGGCCAGCAAGTCCCCACCTTGTATTTGCCAGCTTAGTGTGTGTGTAAAGGATGTATGGGAGTACGTATTGCACAGGCTCCTGCCGACGGGAACGATGGGTCACAGCGTGTTCTACTGCACAGCTGCCCCTGGGGCTGACAGACTCCTGCACCCTGGACTTCAGGTGTGCTGAGAACCGGAAAGTTGCAGGCCCCCTGTCCCCCAACTCAAAGCTATTTTTTGACTCTCAGCGGGATGAGCCCTGCTGCTGTGCGGGGAGCTCGTCTGCAGGCCTGTTCCATTTGTTCACTTCTTTGGCAACCACACAGCAGGCTGAGGATGGAAAACAGGGACGGAGGGCCTGGCCATCCCTGAGGCACCTTATCCCTCACTCACTCAAAGGAGAATCCTCCTCCTCCATCTCACACCTAGTAAGATGCAAGGGAGAGGAGTACCTGAGAGACCCAATCAAGGCAGGCCCTGCTCGGGGGTCCCGGGCACATGCAGAGGTCCCATGGGCCCCAGCACTTGGTGTCCCTACCACCTCTCCCTGTTATATAGCCTGCAATGGTAGGCTGACTCATCAGGCTTTGCTTGGGCTGTCTCCCCATGGCACCAGCAGGGAACAAAGGAGATGCTGTGTATGTCTGACCCCCCGGGGAGAGGAAATGTGCTGCCCAGAACCATGGCTTTTCACTGGCCGAGAAACCACCTAAGGAGCAAGGCAGTCCAGGATTTCCTGGTCCTGTGAGTGGTTTGAGCCGGCCTCTCATGGGAAGTCCTTCAACAACGAAAAAGCCACCTCCTTCCCAACGCCTGCTGCTCCAAGGTTTGGCTCCATCCTTTTCCTTTGGGTTCTGCTTGTTCCCCTGGTCCTTTGGGCCATGGGTGGGAAGCTGCCCAGTCCCTAAGTTCCTCTAAGGCACTAAGCTGAAGACCTCTCCAGAGTGACTATTGGTGCCAAAGACCCAATTCCTGGTGGACTTGGGTTGAAGATGGGAGATGGTGAGCGGGTGCAGGGCCCACGTGCCCAGAGGAGTTAACTCAAACTGATGGGATCTGTCTAGCCCATCAGTCCTTGAGGAGTAGAATTCCCTCCCCCAGGGGCCTGGCGGCACTTCTCCTTAACCCTGGTGGTCATGCTTTCTCACCCAGCCTTGTTCCAGGCCCGCATTTCTGTATATACTGCTGTGTATCGTGTGTATGTATTTATTCCTGGACAAGTGTATTCATCTGCAGCCTTTGCCTGAGGATAAGGTTTAGGACTGGGTGAAGACCAGAATACCAGGGCCGACTAAGGCAACCAGCTCCTATTTCTTCCCCAACCCCCCGGGACCCTGGCCAGTCCCAAGACTGCCCTGACAATCAGGCAGGCTTCCCCACCATGAGCCCAAGCCTTGTCTGCCATTGCTGGCATGGCTCCAGGAGGCTTGGCCTCGGGCTCCCTGGCCTCAGCCCTGCCCTAGCAGGGTTCCTGCTTTTCGGTGCAGAGGCCTGAGGTGACCTAGGCTTGCCTCATGACTGGCACCGGTAGGCCTGGCTCTAGTGGGCACCGCTAGCGGGGACCTCCACAAGTGGCCCCCAGGCCTGCCTTCCCCGCACAGCCAGGCTCCAATGCGCCTGAGCCGTGAGAGGGTAGCTCCCCCCACCCCCAGCAAATGAGGTGGAGGGGTGGAGAGCATTTTTTGGTTTTGTTTCTGAAGTGGTGCCTGTACCTCCAGCCCCCAGGGGGCCTTCCCTGGCCCCACTTCTCTGCCCCACCCAGGCATCACCATCCCAGCACTTTGCTCCACATTATCCACAGATGCCCTGTGCCGAATGTACCTGAGTGTATGTATTTAAAAGGACTCACATGGGCATCAGAGAATTTATGACTTTGTATCCAATAAAAAGGTGGTGAAACTGGAATATCTGCCAGGGAAGTAAATGGTAGGTGGCCGTATTTGTCCATCTGCGTCACCAAGCCTTTCTGCAGCAAAACTGCACTGAGGCAGGAAGTGGCTGGATGACCTGAATGGCATCAACAGAGTGAATAAAGCATTAAGAAGACCTGTCAGGACTGCAGTCGTCGCTGAAAGCCATGCAGGTCACTATCCCTGTCCCAGTTCACTTTCTCAGCGTCTGCATGCAGACAAAAAACCTTGGGGTGTCGTTTCTGATTCAGCTGGGAGATGCCATCTTTAAGGACAATCCCTGCACAAGGACGAAGGAGCAGCGGGCACTGTCCAGTCCCTCAATGGCTTGGCCACCTCTGCCGGAAGTTCTAGGCAGCCAATAGGCTTTAGCCTGGGAGAGACCAAAATGCCCGTCACTGGCCTTGACTACCCCAGCTTGCAAAATGAAGTCGCGCCACTGATTATTACTCAGGTCTTGAAAGATTTAAAGCCAGTAAAAAGACCAGGTGCTTAGGCTTAAATTGTGAGTGGCTCTAGCATCAAACAGGTAGATGAGCATAACTCTGAGCCAGCTACTTTTATGTTCATAACAAAGGTAGAGCAGCTGAGGCTCAGAAAAATTAGTTTACCCAGAGACTATCAAGTTAGAAGGGAGGTCAGACTCCACAGTCGGGACCTGATCACCACCCCATCCCTGCTTTTGAGTCCATCTAACCAAGAGGGGATCAGACTCAAGAGACTTTCTTTCTAATCAACTTCCAGTTGCAGGCAGCAAAAGCTTCCATGGCTCAAAGTGACATAGTTACTCACCTCTACCTTCAACAGTTACTAACTACAGCTAGCTGCAGGCCAGCTCTGAGGACTAGTATAAACGAGAACGCAGTCAAACCCTGCCGGTTTCTAGTTGATCTGTGGTGGCCACTGCAAACCTCCATTGGTCAGAAGAAAGCAAAAGGAACCCCCAAGACCACTGGTGGTCAAACAGAGAAGACCATGTGGGTGCTCCTTCAGCCACCTCTCCTCAATGGACTTTCAAGATAATCACTACAGAATTTAAAGGGAATGTGGCCTCTTTATACATTCCTCCGAGAGATCTTGAGTAAGAGAGACCAGGACACTGAGCCAAAAAGAATATACAAGTGGAAGGAGCAAGCAAGGTAATAGAATACATTGATTCAAACCCACAGAAGTCCTCGGAGCACTGCCTGGCAAGGCCAGGGCTAAACAAGATGACGTCAGAAGAAAAGGAAGGGACTCCACATCCCCTAACTACTTCTGGGACTAAGAGAGCGCTCAGAGTGAAACTTCTGGACGGAGGCCCCTCAGGTGGAGCTCTGCTGGCAGAGTGGACCCTCTGCCTTAAAAACCAGATGCTGTTGAGGACTCAGTCCGATAGGAGAGAAGAAAACTTTTCCATCTGTCAGGTGAGTACATACAAAAGTAAAATCCTGAGCTGGAGTCAAGACATTTAGCAGTAAAAGTCCGGTGCCCAAATAATTTGCAAAGTGAATTCTAAGTCTTAAGCTTTATTTAAATAACCTCAGTGAGAACAGAGTGGGCCAATTACGACCCCTTCCTTGTAATACCAACTAACCAAGACGGGGAGAGTAAGCATACCCTGCAGCCAGCCCGCCGGCCACTCATGAGGGACCGGGTGCCTCTCAGTGGGGGCGGCCCCGGCCCCGGCCCCGGCCCGCAGCTGGGGGAGCGTCCACCGTTGAGCGAGGGTTTTTGATGGTTTCATCTACCGACACGATAAGGCAGGCAGCCTCAGAGGCTGCGGTCAGGGCATTGATGCGCACCATAGCTGGCTCCCACACAAAGGCCTCAAAGTTGTCAGCAATGTCCTCGTTGTTGATGTCCACTCCATACCACATGCCCCCCTGAAAGAGCAGGAGAGGAGGGGAGGTTAATAAGGAACTACTCTCAAGTTTCTTCTTGCAAATCCTCCCAAAGACAAGGTCGTTAGGAAACCTCATACTCTGAACTTGCCAGCATTTCCCTAAGAAAGACGGCATCTGTCTGGCATCACACAAAGAACCTGAAAGTGCAGGTCTTCTCTTCCCACTCATGCCCCCAACGACCACCCCCTTCAAACCCTAGACATGCTGCTCACACAAGAGCTCTGGGCCCTCCTCTAGGCAACATGCCGTGTTTTGGGGAGGTCCAGTCCTCAGGTCACCCGAGGACCGTGTATATCACACCACAGTTCTCAAGAGGAACACTTTCCAATCCCTTATCTCGCTGCTTCCATCAGTCCCCACTTCGGATGAGGGAATGGAGATGCAAAGAAGTGAAGGGACTCTCTTAAAATTCTAACAAAGGCAGAAGCAAGGTCACGGAGCGCTGCTGTCACAGTACTGAGCACTTAACAAATATCTCTAAACAAATGTTTGCTAAATAGCAAACGAACACATTTAAGTTCTCACAGAGATCACAACTTAAGAGATGGTACCGCCGTGGCTGGACTGCCCAGCAGCAGGGCTCTGGCATGCCTCGCCACCACTGGGAAACCCAGTAACGTGCTCAGCGTGTGCTTCCAGGGAGGAGGCTGCAGGGTCCCCCTGGTTCCTCTGATGGCACCACAAGGAGCTATGATTATACTCTTGGTAGAAGCACTGAAGAAACCCTGGAGGCTCCAGTCCTGGCACTGTGGCTTTCCCTCTGCCCTCAGAGGACACACAGTTGAGTCGGTACTAGGTTTAGTTCCAGCCCTGTCATGGGCCTGAACACTCTATGGAGCTTGAGTAAGCATAGCACACACTCAAAATTTAGCCCCATGCACCCAATCCCTGGACTCAAGGAGAAGGACCCACCTGAGCATGCCGAGCTCGCAGCTTGTTGAGGATGTTTGTGGCATCAAAGCCAGCATTGTCACACAGCTGGCGTGGGATAATTTCCAAGGCCTTGGCATATGCCCCAATTAACAGCTGCTGTTTTCCTGGAACGGTCCTTGAGTAATCCCGCAGGTACTTGGAGAGCTCCATCTCAATGGCCCCGCCACCAGCCACCACTGAATCGTTCTGCAGAGACCAGACCCACCTCTTAATGCTAACAGGCCCCTGGCTCAAGGTCCAGCCACAGCAGAGTTGGACCAGCCAGTCAAAAGGTCCTCCCAGCACAGAAAGGGAGTAGTTCCTCATTCCTCCCTCATCCCAAACCCCAGGAAGCCTAGATGTGGCTCTTGTCTAGCACATTCCAACCTCCATCTGGTGGACCTTATGGTTTCTGACTATCTCCAAGGTCACCTTGGACCTCAAGGGCATTGGTACAATCACTGAGATGGCTAAGGACAGTAGCTCCACTGTTTGTTCACGAGAACAAGTCTTAGCCTTTAAGGCAGCATGACCTATTTTGAGAGACTGAGGCTGTCTGTCTATGATTTGTGAGGCAATCAGGGCTAACAGGCCACCCAGGGAAGGATAAGTTATATATGGCAGAAATCACCACAAAGATCCAGGAAACCCCCTGTCTACTACCTTGATGGCCCTCCTGACAATCATGATGGCGTCGTGCAGGGACCGCTCCGTCTCCTCCATGAATTGCTCAGCACCACCACGGAGGATGATAGTACAAGTCTTGGCCTTGGGGCAGCCAGTGAAGAAATTATACCTACACCCAGGATCAAATCATACATGTAAACTTCTTTCTGCTGCCAACCTGTTGTGTATGACCTCACCACGTTCGCCCAACACTCAACAGCTGCTCTTTTATTCCTCACTAGGGTTTCCAATCCTACTCTTGAAGAGTTTTGGGGAAGGTCTGGGGCTGTAACCCTAGGGCAGAAGATACTGTAGAGTCAGACTTTAGACCCAACTTGATCTTCTGCTCTCCTGAAATAGTTTATATCTGAGTTCTCTATGTCCCAAAAGGTGAGACCTTAAAAAAGAGCGGCACATGTTGTATACCACACCCAAAAGATGGCAGAAGGCCAGACCCAGGCAGGTCTCATGAGCTCTGCAAGCAGGCAGCCCAGGCCTATGGCTTGCTTACCTCTCGCCCCCAATCTGGGTCTCTTCAAAGACCTGGCAGCGGCCCAGCACATCTGCTGACAGAGCATTCACACTGGTCTGGATGGAGCCTCCACAGGCCTGAGGAGCACAAGAAGATAAGATCACCTTCACGTGAAGCCAGAAGAGAGCTTCCTGCCACCTAGTCTCAAAAGCCAATTCCCATGCTAGACCCTGCCACAGTGCCCCAGGACTCCCTGCACTGGACAACCTCCCATTTACCTCCCTAAAAGAGGAGAAAACAAAACAGAACAAAGACCTACGAAGGGCAAGCAGGCCTGGTCAAAAGGAGATGGAGACCTTTTACTTCACCCAACACCCACGCCCCCAAACTAGTGTGCCTTGGGCCCAACAACTAAAGTTATGATCAGTGCTTTAGACCTAACATATCTTGTGGAGATGCTCAAAAAGAAAAAGGAGAAATGTGGCCGAAAACATCAGTACTTGAACTGATCTAGCTGATCAGAGCATCACTGCTAGGTTCCCTCACCAATCAGATTTCCTGACTTGCTCTGGTTACAACGAGCACATGCACATGGGATTGGAGTGCTTCACAGCAAAAGAAAGAAAAAGAAAAAGAAAAAGAAAAAGAAAAAGAAAAAGAAAAAGAAAAAGAAAAAGAAAAGAAAAGAAAAGAAAAGAAAAGAGAAAAAGGTTTAGACAGGCCTAGTCACAGGCCAACCTGACAGTGCACTCCAGTATACCCGTAGTAAATTAAAACCCCTCCAGGGCCACAAAAGCCAAGAAGCAGCCTGCGAATGTTTAGTTACCATCATTGTCCTCTTCAGATCCTCCTCTGGCACTCGGCCAGCACAGAACATGTCCCTGTCGGCAAAGTACTGGGTGGCCACATCCCCGATGGGGAGTTTGGACAAGACGACTTTGGCTCCGGAGTGATGGATCCTCTCTAACTTGTCATAGAGAATGTTCCACTCAGCATCAACAATTGCCTGATAATCCTGAAGAGAGACCCAGAAAAGGATAAGGATGCTTGGAGAGGGGAGGGGCGTGAAGGGCAGGGGGGAGATTAGCATATATGGTAGGTTAAAATATACTCCCCAAAATAAAACGTGCTGATATATTTGGGAATTAAAAAGGGTAAACAAAATAGCCTCTCCTCAGTCCAAGTAACAAGAACCCTACATGAGAACTCAGGAATCACCTAAAACTTTCAGACACCAAAGTAGAAAGAAACCCCAGGACTGGGAGTTACTCCACAGCTGGTATGCCAAGGTGTGAGAAATAGTTTAGCTTGGCAGAGTTGTAGATTCCTCTAAGATGCTGTACCCATGGAGTTCCAATAACAAGATCCATTTCCTCCAGAGGCCACTGTGTTTTGGCGACACATTACCCAACAGCACCTAATTATAGCTGGATGACACTGCTACTCGAGATAGCCTTGGTATTATCAGTGATGGGAGCTCACCTAACCCTACAGTGTGGGACCCAGTGTAGGAGGAGAGGGGCCCTCAACTGCCCAGGTAAGAGGAATCAAAACACTGGGCTCAGTGTATGGGTGGAGGGCAGCTGCCAGCCCCTTCCCTGGGGCCAGAGAATATTTCAGCAGGTCTCCCCTATCCAAGTCTCCTCAGGTCCCTATCCAAGTCTCTTCACTCACAGAGAGAAGAGTGAGAAAAGAAGTGGGCCTAGTATTTGGACATCAACATATTCAGGGGGACAGGAGGAGAATGGGGCTCATAAGGAGCCTGAGAAACAGCTGGGCCCAAGAGAGCCACAAAGACCCAAGACTTTGGCCCAGAATGCTGACCAGCTCCATGCCTCTAGCCAGCTGGTGGGACCTACCTCAACTGTGTGGACTCTGATTTCAGCATTATCTTTTTCAGCTTTCAGCTCAAGCTCAACATTTAAAAGGGCAATCATTGGATTATTGTACTTTTTGGGTTGCATTTCAAACCCAGCGTAAGAGAAAGTCTTCTTGAACGCGACGCCAGCTACTAGCTGGGACTCCTGTTTAAAAAAACAAACAGTTAACAGTTCAGTCACTACTGGCATGAAATGAAATCAAGCTAGTGCTATGCTAGACTAACATGTGTCCATTTCTGCAAACATGAAAGAGTTAACCACGTCTTTATTTCACTGTTACAACAAAGCCTTTCCACTTTCATAAAAGCTAGGAAAAATACAAAACATATTTTGGTTATCCCTTCAGTATAAAGAAAATCAATCATTCAGCTTACAGGGACTAAGCATGGGAAAGGCCTGTTTGGGCTATTTTCTAAGACTGGCCTTCAAAGCAGGAGCCAAGGGCTAACACTGAATGTATTTACCGACAGTGCCAGGCAAGGAACCAGGCATTTATGAATAAGGCACAGGCCTCTTCAATCCCAACTCACCCCCCAGTCTTCTACTGGACACACCTACACACGCTCCTACTGCACGCGCACACACACAGTCCTGTGTGCAGCATCCTAGGTCTTTCCTCTTCCCAGGAGATGAAGCCAAAAGATCTTAAGAGTCAGAAATTCCCTGTACAGTTCCCAAGCCACCACTGTGGCTTCCCGTGGGTTGGATTTAACAGCAGGGCATACATAGTAAGAAAGCATGTTGCACTTGGGACTGACTTTAGGACTATCTAAAGACCTGGGTTCAAATCTCAGATCTCTTTCTTGCTAAATGACCAAGTCATTTCCCACACGATAAAAAAGGGTATTTCCGTTCAATACCTCTATGTTCTCTGCCAGTGCTAACCTAGAATACTGTCGTCTATCAGTGAACACATACGTGCATCATTCAAATTCACAGCCTCCTATAGGGGGTGATGCCTGAGACAAATCAAGAGGAGCAGAAATCAGTCAAATAGAAAATGGAAAGGATGTTCCCAAGAGGCAGAGGCAGTGTGGTGGCATCAAACAGTGCATTTGCCGTTGTGGGAATGTAAGGTAGAAGGCAGAGGCCAGTTTAGGAGAATCTTACAGGCTCTGCTAAGGACTACCTCTTATCCTGTACGCAATGTGGAATCCCAAAAGGCTTTACACAGGACAGAGTAAATTGTGGAGCTTCGCCTTTCAACAGAAAATAGGATTGATTTAGGGGACATAAGACTGGAGGAAGGGTGACCACTGCCAGGACAATGGTCTTGGGAATAAGTAAAAAGACAGCTTGAAGAAATAAAGAGTAAATTGGTAGACAAAATAAGACAATGGTGACTGAAAGGTTGTGGGAGTTGGGAAAGATTTTCAAAGATAATCCTGGATTTCTGGTGAGTGAGTCAATGGTGGCGATACCAACTCGTCAAGAAACACAAAAAACGGTTTCAGGTTTGGAGAATGAAATAATGAGTTCAGTAGCAGATACAAGAGCATGAGGTTCAAGGGAAAGTTAAGGGCTGAAGATACACATCAGGAAGTTCTGTTAATCCTGAAAATAAGTCAATAATCACTACTACCATTTATCGAATTCTGTGTGTCAGGTTTTGTGTTAAAGGTTTTACATGCATTTAAGGAATGGGGAATAGTCTGAGGAAAGTGGGTTGGAGCCTCTGGCCTTCTCACTAGATAAATTAGTTTTATTTGTTTATTTTATGAGAGAAAGGGAGAGGGAAGGGGGTGGGAGAGAGAGACAGCGCACGCGAGCCCAGGTGTGAATGAGAGGGGCAGAGTGCAAGAGAATGTTAAAAAGCCTCCATGCTCAGTGCAGAGCCTGACACGGGATTTGATCCGATGATCCTGGGATCATGACCTGACTGAAATCAAGAGTCAGATGCTCTACTGACTGAGCCACCCAGATGCCCCAAATTATTGTTTTAAAAAAAAAAAAATTTTTTTTTATTCATTTTTGAGAAAGAGAGAGCGCAAGTGGGAGAGGGGCAGAGAGGGGCAGAGACAGAGAGAGAGAGAGAGAGAGAGAGAGAGAGAGAGAGAGAGAGAGAGAGAGGGAATCTGAAGCCAGGCTCCAGGCTCTGAGCGGTCAGCACAGAGCCCGATGCAGGGCTTGAACTCATGAACCTCAAGATTATGACCTGAGCCGAAGTTGGATGCTCAACCAACTCAGCCACCCAGGCGCCCCCACCAAATTATTATTTTTGATCCCTAGTTGAGTGAACTGGCCAATCTAATCTCAAGAGTCCAGGGAAATAGGAAGGCCCAGGAGAAGATGGATGACTGTTACCAAAGTAGTGGGTAAAGACAAAGTCAGTAAGCCATGATGGGCCAAGAAAGCACTGGTACCTGGGGCCAAAGACAGGGGAGTAACTCAGATGACCTCCAAACTCCTCACAAGTTTTATTACAGAAAGAGAACCTCAGTCCACTGACATGTGCCATGACAGGAGGAAGGACAACAGAGTGGGAATGCAACTCAGAAGGGTAAAAGTCAAAGAACAGAAAAGTGAAGGGCCAGGCCAGGCTATAATATTTGAAGCAGGTCTTGCCCCATCCAAATCCCTTCAAGCTGGGTCACGAAGATAGAGAAAATTAAGTAGGGCAGGCCAGAGTGGAGAAAGGCCAAAGCAGCATAGAGATACCAACAGAATGCTTCCGGATACTACTGTGTTAAAAAAGAACAAGTTACAGTTAGGTTGTGCAATGCAGTAGCCATGAACCACATGTTGCTATTTAAATTTAAATAAATAAAAATTAAATTAAAAATTTAGTTCTTCAGTTGTACTAACTGCATTTCAAGTGCTTGGTAGCCACACATGGCCAGTGGCTACCATAAAATGGACAGCACAGACATGTAACAGTTCTACCGTGACAGGAAGTTCTATTGGACAGCAATGAATTAAAAGCCCCACATGCTGATATGGATCAAATTCTAAAATAAGTTGTTAATGGCGCCTGGGTGGCTCTGTCAGTTGAGTGTCCAATATTGGCTAAGGTCATGATCTCATGGTTCACGAGTTTGAGCCCCACGTGGGCTCTGTGCTGTCAGCTCAGAGCCTGGAGCCTGTTTCAGATTTTGTGTGTGTCTCTCTCTCTGGCCCTCCACTGCTTATCCTCTGTCTAAAATAAACAAACATTAAAAAAATTAAGTTGTTACATGGACAAAAGTGAGTTACAGAACACTATGTATTATAAATAAGCACTTGTTTTTAGGAAAGCAGTATTTACATATGTATTTACAGATGCGTAAAACAATTCTGGAAGCACCTGCTCATACACACACACACACACACACACACACACACACACACACACTCACTTATTAGTGGTTGTATCTGGGGCAGGAGTGGTGAATGGGATGTTTATTTTTTTCCTTTAGGATTCTTTTTACATTTAGAACTATGTATCATCTATCCAAAATAAATGAATAAAAGAAGGGACATGGTCATAACAGCTTGGGCATGTCACTTGGAGAATGGACTGAGAAGTACTTCTCAGGCTTATTAACTGAGAGGGTCATAGATAATTTATCAGATGGAGCTAGTCCCATCCCCTCCCACGTTACACTAAGATTCTAACAATCAACTAGTTCAAACTGCTGTTCTGCTGACAAGTAAATATAGGTCCACAGAAATTACAAAATATATCTACAGTCACAGCCTGCAGAGACAGTATGGGGAATACAACTCCAGTCTGACTTCCAGCTCAACACGCATTCTCTCTATTCCTGTAACATGTGTTCATCTCCTGTACCAACCTGTGTGAAGGGTCAATATGAAAGCATAAGGCCTCCTAGGGAGGATGTAGCAGGCTTACCTCTAGGGCACCACCCTGCACCTTTTTGATTCCAATCATTTTAAGCTGCAACAGATCATCGAGCATCATCACCGCATCCACCACCATCTTAGCGAAGAAGGCTTTCTGCTGGGAAATCAGCTTGGAGCTCAGAGCGGTCATGGCACACTTCTCCAGCAGCTTCCTCTGCTCCCTGGGACACAAGGATAGGTGGGACTTGTGTCAGGTCTGGAAAGCCCCTTGTCTGAGTCTATTGCAATGTGTAGGGGGCTTCTGTTCTAGCCTCTAAACTCAGCCCACATCAACTTCATCTTCTACAATCTTTAGGGCAAATTATCATTGACAGATGGTGACTGCAGTCAAAGACCTTGTATGTGACAGCTTTAAAATTACAGTCTACAGCCTCTTTTGTGCTGTGAGCTGGGGCACAGCCAAGGGTCTAGCAAGAGCCAAATAGCCCCAGGCCCATATAGGGTGGCAACACGCTTCTACATCCAATTTGGCCACAAAAAGTCAAGGCTCTGACAAAGCCCACTGCAAACTTACACTTTGTCTTCCTTCTTCACGGTCACAGCAATCTCTTTGATCTTGTTAACTGCCTGCCAAGAACAGAAGCTGAGTGAGTCCCTGGTGCCAAAGGCAAACTGGAGAGGTGGGTCCCAGTCTCTCTTGCCACTCTCCAATCTGTTTACTCCCAAATTGTAAGCATTTCCACTCTGCAGCTGAAACACACTTCTGAGTCTTGTTGCTGCCCGGAAACACACAGCTCTATGGTTTAGAAAACTCCCAGCGACAAATATACAGTAGGTATAGTTCTGAAGAATCATCAGGATATTTCCAGGACTTAATTCTGAATATGCAAGGAACACTAAAACAGATGAGTGGAAACAAGCTAGGACACTCGATTGGGCCAAACCTTCTGGCTTAAGAAAAACACTCATGACAACTGCTAGCACTATATATTATTAGACACGTTATGTATGGCATACATATCTGTATGTTATCTTAGTATCTTTTCAAAAGCACTTCTCATATGTGATCTCATGTTACCACCCTGAACCAGATATTTAAGGGAGAAAGTAAAGCCTAGAGGGACCGACTTGCCTAAGATCACACAATGAAGGTCAAAGGTGAATAAAAGCAGGGTCTCAAGATATGTGTCATGAGGAACTTTAGATAAAACGAAAAACCTCTCACTGAGTCAGGAAACCTGAGGCTTAAAGAGATTAAGGAAATATCTAGTCAAATAGCTACCGAATGGCAGAACAGAGATTCATAGGGAGAATTGAGAAAATGTCCAGGGAACCCTGTTACCTCTCTCTATACTCCGCTAAAGGTATTATCCTGAGAAACACAAGGCTAAGGTAGCCAGTATTCCCATACCAACTGGGTGGCAGTGCGGAAAGCTCGGATGATGATCTGTGGGTGCAAACCTTCCTCCACATAGGGTTTCACCTGCTTCAGAAACTCTGCAGCCAGCAGGGTCACTGAGGTGGTGCCATCACCGACCTGGAAGAGGATGACAGGAAATTCACATTTCTCAGAGTGAGGAATAAGGCCTGAGACTCCATTTTTAGGCAACCTACCCATTTAAACTAGGGACTGTTTAAATGGGTGTGAAAAGTTTTTTCTGGAAGCGTAGGTGATTGCAATGAGTACAAGGAAGGTGACAATAGTTAGGTATCTATCCCATCAAATGGCTCTGAGCTACAAAATGAATTCCTCAGCCAGGCCCATTCTCCAAAAAGGGCTGATTTTGACAAAGTTCTTCAGGATATGAAATCATATACACAGACTAACCAACAATTTATTTATTACATACAGGCACTATGATGATTAAGACAATCCCAGTCATGCTTATAATACAATACTTATGTGTCTGGTAACAAGAGGCATGAGACAAATATTCTTCAAGGAGCACAAAGTACTATAGGAGTTTACATAAAGATAATTTACAGCCAAATCCTACTAAAACAAACCTTCCAGGACCAGCCAAAGTCCTTTATATTTTAAATACTGTTTGGAATTGACAGATCACTAGTCTGCTAACCTTTCTAATGTAGTAATATTCCACAATGGGATCTAAACCCTTTATTTATTTATTTATTTAAGCATTTTATTTATTTCTGAGAAAGGGAGACAGAATGCGAACTGGGGAGGGGCAGAGAGAAAGAGGCACAGAATCCAAAGGAGGCTTCAGGCTCCGAGCTGTTAGCATAGAGCCGGATGCGGGGCTTGAACTCACAAACCGTGAGATCAGGACCTGAGCCAGAGTCCGACACTTAACCGACTAAACCAATCAGGCACCCCTCTAAACCCTATTTTTAATGAGGGAGAAGAAGAACTAAAACTAGCTTACCTCTGATTTGGCAGAAATTTATGTTCAGCTCACTTATGTCCATTGTGTAATGTGAGGGACTCTCAAAGGGGGAGAAAGTGTTACTGTGGTAAAGGGTATAAGCTGCCAAATTCCTGGCCAGAAAGGTTTTAGTCAGTAACAGGTCAAATTCAGACTCTTCCCACTTTAATTTCATATAAGCCATACTGTTTTGTAGGCTACTGGGTCCTAATACACCTTTTTATATAACTTCAGAACCTATCTGTAATACTGTAAAATGCAAATCCGTTTCTGTCAACATTTAGTATCAAGACTCCAGTGTTAGAAATGTTTTAAAAGATAGACTGGTCAATGCCACAGTATTGTACACTTAAAAATGGCTAAAGTGAGGGACGCCTGGGTGGCTCAGAAGGTTAAGCAGCCGACTCTTGATCTCAGCTCAGGTCTTGGTATCAGGGTTGTGAGTTCAAGCCCTGCACTGGGTTCCACACTGGATGTGAAGCCTACTAAAAAAAACAAAAAAAAAAAAAAACAAAAAAAAAAAAAACAAAAAAAAAAAAAACAAAAACAAAAACAAAAAAAACCCCCAAAAAAACCTAAAGTGGTAAATTTTATGTTATCTATATTTTACCAATATTAAAAAAAAAAAAAAAAAGATAAACTGGAAACCTTAAAGTTTCCAGCCCCATCTTAAAAGGTGACTAACACACGAGAGCTTAAACTATTTACCAGGTAACTGAAAGGAGCCTGGTCCTAAGATCTCAGCTACATGTAGGGAAAGAGTATGAATTAAAAAAAATTTTTTTTTAACATTTATTTATTTTTGAGAGACAGAGTATGAGCAGGGGAGGGGCAGAGAGAGAGGGAGACACAGAATTCAAAGCAGGCTGCAGGCCCCGAGCTGTCAGCATAGAGCCCAACGTGGGGCCCGAACTCACAAACCGCGAGATCGTGACCTGAGCCACAGTCGGATGCTTAACCAACTGAGCCACCCAGGCGCCCCAAGAGTATGAATTTAGGAGATTAACTTCATCTAAATACTTTATAATTTATAAGCACATACTACT
Source organism: Prionailurus bengalensis (assembly GCF_016509475.1). Lineage (NCBI taxonomy): Eukaryota > Metazoa > Chordata > Mammalia > Carnivora > Felidae > Prionailurus > Prionailurus bengalensis. The sequence continues at coordinate 89,827,686 of NC_057354.1, read as the reverse complement.
TATGACATCATAACTTTAGATATATAATCAAAAAACTTTTAAGACAGAAGAGCAAAGGAGCAAGCAGACATGTGTTTCAACCTTCACTTAAACACATATGCTTGATCTTCCCACCTCAGCATCTTGGGACTTGGCAATGTCCACTAACGTCTTTGCTGCAGGATGGACGACATCAAGGAGTTTCAGAATTGTGGCCCCATCATTAGAAATCGTTGCTTTGCCTTAAAAGGAACAAACACAAAGTAAAAATTTAAAGACCTTTTCTCCAGTTGGACTTGGAGCCCAAGCACACTTTACTGGGATGGGGTAGAGGAGATCATGGCATAAATAAACTGATCTTTTTATAGATTTACTCTGTGCACAAAGGGCCACCTAAAATCACAAACTTCTGAAGACCATGAGCTACCGATTTTCTCTGAACAGCATTTAGCATACATTGAACTGGATGTAGAAAATACTAAATGAGAATGAGAAACCATTTAGATATTCTTGACGTAGCTGATACCTACCATTGTCTCACATGTCAGTTAATATACTAAAACATGAGGGGGAATTCTGTCTTGGTAATATGATACAATGGGAATGACCAAAGTTAACTCAGATAGTTCTCTTTCATGTTTCCAGGCTGCATCTCTCTATGAGGCAACATGTTCCTGAGCCCAAGTTCTTCCGTATATTCCTGTAGGGTTCAGCATTCAGGACAATGTATGAAATGGAACCATCTCCTAGCGAGCAATCCCTCAGAGACCTTACAAGCAGTGGAATTTCTGATACCAACTTCTGCTAGCCCCAGCACTCCCCAGGAGTCTTCTCTTCTGCACACTGGCCTGAGGAACCCTGCAGACTTACCTCGGCCATCTACGATCAGCTTGTCCATGCCACGAGGGCCCAGGGTAGTTCTTACAGCTTCTGCAATCACCTGGCAGGCACTGATGTTACTTACAAGCTGGGGGATGCCTTGGGAGCTATCAGTCCCCTCTTTCAACAGGATAACTGGTGTGGGCTACAGAAGAAAGCAATTGACTGCTTTTAATAATCATCTACTACAATGAAATTCAAGGAGGGAGGGGAAAAGAAAAATGTTCTCATCTCTCTCATAACAGAAATACCTGGAGGCCTTTTGTTATTTTTTTATTTGAGAGAGAAAGCACATGCACGCACAAGTGCAGGAGCAGGCTCCACGCTCAGCGCAGAGCCTGACTCAGGATTTGATCCCACAGCCCTGGGACCATGACCTGAGCCGAAATCGAGAGTCGGACGCTCAACCAACTGAGCCACCCAGGCACCCCTCTGGAGGCCTTTAAAACCATATTCCCACTGTCCACCACATAGATTTCTTAACCAGCCTCTACATCCATAGATAACGCCAGGACTACAACATACCCTACAGGCATGCTAGAAAATGGTCATGAGAAGCATGATTTAGTCTAAAAGAACAAATCAAATACTGTGTTCTCCAGGGCTCGACTGGACGAGCATAGCCTTTTCAACTTCAGACACTATTCCCTGTGTTGAAGAATTAGGTCAGAGCACAGGAGGAAGAAGCCCAATGTTCACCCTCTGGCAAAGCAACCACTTATCTGCATTACAGCTTAATCCTAGGGAAGCTGATGGGGCACTGATGCAAAACACGAGGCGCCAGCAGCTTCAGGTGGTGTCCTGGAGATGCCCAGGCAGGCAGCTTTACCACAACGCTCAGCTGGAGAGCAGGGAAGCAGCATGTTGTCCCGCCTCACAAAACAAGTCTAATTCATACAGCAGTGTTTCCATTCCCGTGCTGGTTCCAGAGCTTCCTTGTGACCAATCTCCAACCAAATGTCCCACAGAAGTTTTTCTCTATTTTGCATGCCAGTCTTTGTTTTGTTTTGTTTATTTATTTTTGAGACAGAGAGAGACAGAACATGAACGGGGGAGGGTCAGAGACAGGGAGGGAGACACAGAATCTGAAACAGGCTCCAGGCTCTGAGCTGTCAGCACAGAGCCTGACGCGGGGCTTGAACTCACGAACTGCAAGATCATGACCTGAGCCGAAGTCGGACGCTTAACCGACTAAGCCACCCACGCGCCCCTGCATGCCAGTCTTGAGAACAATCACTATTCCCAAAGGGGCTTAATTGGCAGACCTGCAGAAACTCTGGGAAGACAGGGATACCCGCGTAAAGGCCTGCTTAGCTGCCTCTGTTCCAGTGACCATTAGCCTGACAGTAATTCCTCAGCTTAGCAAACTAGAGTCTGTATCAAAACCTGTGCCTTCAGAGATGAGCTCATAAACCAGACTCAGTCTTCCCTGTGTTTGTGACTAATTTTGTATGTGTGAAACAAAACAGTAAAGATAAAAACTGTTTTAAAACTTGTTATGCTATGTGTGTGCTATTAGGCTGCAACTTAAAATTTACTTCTTACCACAAATTGCCATAACAAGTTTGAAAGCCACTGCCCAGGCCCACCCCTGTGGGTGCTTCAGATGAGCAGGAAAGGAAAGCACAAGGTTGTGTCAACTCAACAATAAGGAGTCAGGGATTCACACACCAGAAAGTCTAGTGACCCATGAGGCTGACTCCATATTCACTGGCCAATTCCTGAAAAAGTTCAACTCCTCTGGCTAGTGTAGCAGGAGGGCAGTGGGTAGACAGAAGACTGGAAAAGGGCTGAAGAGGCAGGTGAGAACCAGATGGCATACTCAATTGTAGATCATGGTAAGGAGTGTAGATTTTATTCCTACAAAAGGAAGGCCTGGAAAACCTTTTAGCAGAGGAATGGCATGTTCTTTTTTTAATGTTAATTTTGAGACAGAAGAGAAAGCGGAAGCACATGCGCCTGAGTGAGCAGGGTAGGGGCAGAGAAAGAGAGAGAGAGATTCCCAAGCAGGCTCAGCTCTGTTAGCGAAGAGCCCCTGTGCTGATGCGGGGATTCACCTCACATACAGAGAGATCATGACCTGAGCCAAAACCAAGAATTGGACACTTAACCAACCAAGCCACCCAAGGTGCCCCACGAATGGCATGTTCTGATTTACATTTATCTACATAAAATACAAAGAGAGAGAAAGCAGGAGGCAAGATGTAATATGTAAGTGCATAAAAGGGGGCTGGAAAGATGTGCATCGAATGCTAACGAGTAAGAGTGGAGGTAAAGAGGGTTCTGACACTGTATTATATGTTTTAATTTTTTTCTAATGAACAAACTTTTTTTTAAGGAACGCCTGAGACAGGATGCCTAGGTGGCTTGGTTGGTTAAGTGTCCAACTCTAGATTTTGGCTCACTCAGGTCATGATCTCACAGTTTGTGAGATAAAGCCCCACATCAGGCTCCACTCTGACAGCACAGAGCCTGCCTGCTTGGGATTCTCTCTCTCTGCCCCTCCCTTGCTAACGGGCGCGTTCTCTCTCTCAAAATACTAAACTTTAAAAAAAAAAAAAAAAAAAAGCAACTTTAGTAAGAATGCCTGTCAGATAATCCCCTAAATCTGGGGTCAGGCATGGGCTGGAGGGAAAATTCCTTCCCTTTCACCAGTGTCCCAGGTCTGGAGGCAAGAAATGGCTTCTTTGGCCAAACTTCTTTCAAGCCTCTTCCACCTTTTGTAAGGAAAAAGGTGTCCCCACCTTCTCCTAGTCCTGCTAAATTATTCCTCATGGCAGCCCCCAAGCTTCCTTGCTTCATCCTTGCCCCAGATAGTCTTACATTTCAAAACAAAAACTAACTTGGGTCTCAAGTTCATCTTATTGCCTTCAACAAATTTTCACCTCTCCAGCAGGCTAACATCAATGCATGTAAAGATTTTTTTCTCACCCCCCCCTAAACTGTACCCCTATTTATAAGAGCTACCCTGGCACCTTCTGCCAAAACCACTTTCTTGGGGCACCTGGCTGGCTTGGTTGGTAGAGCATGTGACTCTTGATCTCGAGGTCATGAGTTTGAGCCCCATGTTGGCTGTAGAGTTTACTTACTTAAAAAAAAAAAAAAAAATATATATATATATATATACACATATATATATACACACACACGTATATATACATATGTGTGTGTACATACACATGCGTGTGTATATATATATATATATATATATATATAAAAAGACATTTTAAAAAACAAAAGTTTCTTATCAACAGGCCAGCGATTCACCAGAGCCCCAATTCTTCTAACATATTTTCTCAACAGCAGCCAATAGGGGCACCCCGAACAGAGGATCCCGTAATTCCCTCTTTGCTTCCTCGTGGCGTAATTTTTATATCACCATCAATCTTAAAGCATGACCTTCCCAAAGGTAAGGACTATAGGAATCTCAATTTGTGGAGCGCCTAGATTTGGCCACATAGAAAGCAATATACAGCAGCTTATGGTGTTATAAATTCAACTTTACATATACTTGCACATGTTTCATTCAAACCATGAACTAAGATAGCACCAGCTTCTAATTTTTGGAAAAGCACTGGCAGTGTGGTGACACCAAATCCACAGAGAGTTCTTAAATACAAAGCAAGGAGCAGCTGCCCACAGTCCCTTTGTTCCCTATGCTTTGTAGGCCCTACAGAAGTCTCACATTCCAAAAGGAGAGATATAAACAGCTAATACCACAAGGAAAAAGAGCAGGGGTCAGTTCAGGAAAAACCCAAGTGTGGTGGAGCATCCCAGTAAAGGGTTTTATCACCAGATAGAAGAACCTTGGTCCTGATCCTCAGTTCTTTCAATGCCAACCAAAACTCTTATGGTAGCCTTGTCAGCAGGATAGATTACAGGGAGGAAAGGAAGCAAACCACTACCTAGCAGAATAGCTAACATTTGCCAATTGCTTATTGATGCTGGGCACTTCATATGTATTAGCTCAATGAATCCCTTCTAACACACTGAAGGCCACAAATTTAACATGCTCAAAGTCACACACATAGTAGGTGGCCCACCCTAAGTTACAAAACTAGGCATTCAGTGCGGCTCCAGAGCCCTTACTCTCAAGGGCTCTGCTGACTCTGCACAGAAGATGAAGCCGACTTCAAGAAAAGGTAATGCTGAAGAGGGACTGAAAAAGGGCAGTACTGGAGGTATAAAGGGGAGAAAGTACAGATAAATCCTAGATTCCTTCTCTGTGGGTACAACTGGATTCACAGGACATTCCCTAACAGAACGCTTCATATGTATCAGCTTGACATCTACCAGGACAGGAAAAAGCAGCAGAAGCCCAGAAAAGAACAGAGAACTTCCTCTGACTGATAGAAATGAGTTAATTGCCAAGTGCACTACAGGGAGCAGTAAGTATCCCAGTCAGCGTTTTGCCTCAAACACCTTCTTAAACGCTGGCCCTGTTCAACAGCAACTCAAGAGATAGCAGGAGGCTTGGGAATCCAATGGAAGTTATCTACAACTGAGATGGCACAAAAAGATGATGCAGAAGTGGGGCGGGGGGCGGCCCTGCAGGATTCATCAAGACCCCCAATTCAAGAAAACGAAACCCAGAGTTAGATGGCCAACTAAGAAAAGCCTGGCCCGAGGCCAAATCCGGAAGGGCAAGACAGGGTTGGAGTCAAAGCCCGGGTCCTTCCACCTCTGATGTGCTGTCCCCATCTGCCCTCTCCATTCTCCCGGCTGAGGAGCTGCACCCGCAACAACCAGCTGGGTACAGTATATTCAGCAGGCGCTCAATACGCGTTTACTTAAGCAATGAACGAGTGTTAAAGTACAAACCAAGTCTGTTTCCATTTATGTGGCAGCAGGCGGGCTGACCGACCGGCAAGCAACCCTAGGTGAGCCCTTCCGCTCAGCCCAACACAAGGTCCCCACGCTGCCTCTGCCCTGTTCTAGGAAGCACACGTTTTTACATCCTACATTTCCCCAGGCACCAGTGCTTCCCAGTCGGCCCGCCGACCGCGTATGCACGCTCAAGTCGGGACTCATTTAACACGGGTTACAATTGCGGGGGGCTCCAAAAACCGGGTCCCCTCAGCCGGCTTGCGGCCCCGAAGCAGCTTGGGACTTGTAGTCCCCAGTCGGCCACACCAGAACCTTCCCTCCAGCCCCACGAAGTCCTCGCCCATGCTCCGTGCTCCGGCCGAAACAGGCCGCGGAGAGCCGGGGTCGCCCACAGACAAGGGGTGGGGGCAAAGACAGAGTTAGTAGGCAGTGGAGGGCTCTATGGAACTGACCCCGGCCGGGCGGTGCCACCCAAGGGCTAGATGGCAGCGGATGGCGACAGATAGGCGAAACGCCACTCACCATCATTTTGGAAGTTCGTTTAGAGGCCCGCTACACCTCTCTCTTCTCCGCGTCGGGGCCGCCCAGCAACCCCACAATCCCCCGCGCCAGAGAAATCCCCAGAAGCTTCGCCGAGCCGTTGGCTCGGGAGAGGAAGGGGACGGGCCACTTCCGCTACTCTATGGTTTGCTACCACAGAGTCAGTACGGCTAGAAAGGCCAGAGGCCTGGGCCTCGGAGGGAGAGGCGTTGGTTACCGAGGGGTCGCAGGATTGTGGTTATGCATTTCTCTTTGAGTATGTAGACTCCTTTGCTCGGCTCGCATTACCCACTAAACCCTCATTCCTTCGCCCACCTCCGAGAGCCAGACCAAGGAACACAGTAAGCACATTTATTGAACGCTATGGGACAGGCTTATGGTAAATAAGCAAATAAGCACCTGGTGAGAGATCTCATAAGCCCTTCCAATCCTATGACGTTGGTACTGTTATGTCTATTTTGTAGATGAAGGAACTGAAGCTGAGAGGTTATGAAAGGTGTCCACAGTCACAGTTGTACACTAAATGGTAGAGAAGCAGGCGTGGGCACCAGGCACCTGGCCCCAAATCCCGTTTTCTGGCTCTTCACTGACCAGAGCCTCCTCGAGGGTGGGGATCATCAAGCCGCGACCCCAGCGCGCAAGCGCTGGTGGAACTTGTCAGAGGACGAGCGGAGGGGAGGTCGCGGGAGACCACCTGGGCGCTAGACGAATGCCTTCCCAAGGAGGGAGGTGAGGAGGAGGAGAGCACAGCTGGGAGAAGCAAATCGTCATCTTGCGAGGCGGCCGCAGGGAGGATCCAGCCAAGACCGCAAAGCTGACGGCCACGACTTTCCTGGGCTGTAGTGAGTCCAGCGGGGCGCCCACCTCCAGTGCTCTTTCCTCCCCGCCCGCCCGCCAGCCAGCCCACCAGCCCGCGCAATCCTGCAGTCGAATCCAAACTAAGAAACGCTGGGGCGCGGGTTGGGAGGGGTGGCAGTTGCTGTTAAGAGTTTAGGCCAATCGGTCCTAGGCCCCACTTCTCTCGACCAATAGGAAGTGGGCTAAGGCGCAGAGGCGGAAAGTGTAGCTACAGGAACAGGCATCAGAGCCAATCAGCCGTCGGGCCCGTTCCTGTCCGCCAACCAGCGGCAAGAGCGGGTCTGGGGGCGGGAGGCCGGAGCAGCTGTCAGGCTGAAGTCCAGCGAGCTAGCACGGTGGGGCGGCTGGAAGAAGCGCGGCGCCGGGCCGGGCCCTGGAGATGGTCCCCGGCGCCGCGGGCTGGTGTTGTCTCGTGCTCTGGCTCCCCGCATACGTCGCGGCCCACGGTGAGCGGAACGGGCGGGGCTGCGGGGCGGGGCTGGCCGTCTAGCTTGCTCGCGTCTCGGGCCGGGAGTCACGGGTCACCTTGGGACCCCGCGAGTTCGAGGCAGGGCAGATCTAGGGACGGGCGACTGGAGTGGTGGGTGCTGGCCCCCAGGGACGTGAGCAGGGCGCGGCCTGAGGCTGGGCTCTGAGTCCTCAGCTCCCCACGTCGAAGCAAGACTCCTCTCCACGCCCCCAGTAGTGCGGGCCCAGATGGCTGAAGGGGCGACCAGGAGAAGGAACAAGGGACAGTTAGAGGTATTCCAAGCTGGAGATAGTATGTGAGCCCTCACATACATATACAGAAACACACATTCTTACACGTGGGCCCCCACGTACAAGCACACACGTACACACACAACCTGTTTGCACCTAAAGGAGCACATAAGTATATACACCCATACACATACGTGAGCACATACATATACCACACTTGATTTACACAGATCAGCAGATGCAAAGGCCAGGCAAGATGTGTGTGGTAAGGAGGAGGGGTTTAGTGTTAAAGGCGGCTCATTGGAAATATATCTGTATCTCATGGAAAGTCCCCACTCTCAGGATGAAAGGCTGTAAAGCCCAATGCCAAGCCAATGGAACTCTATCTGGTCTCTGTGATTTGGGCAGTAGAGGACAGCTAAAGCCACAATCAGTCCTAACCCCCTGACACACAGTAGTGGCTTCATAGTTTGTTGACTATTTGACCAGCTTCCACACTTCCACATTCCTCTATCTCTCTGGGCTAAGGCAACCAAGGATTCAAGTCCAGGCAAAACATCAAACTTTAGTGCTGTAGAGAGGATCCCACACCCCAGAAAAATCTGGTTGTTCTGGAAATTCTCTCCCTCAGTGCCACTGAGCTGAAAATAGTTGTTCACTCCTTCAACAACCTTTATTGAGCACCCACATATCCTAGCCACTGTTACATAATGTGGATACAGCATTGAACTAAGCTACAAAACTGTGGGTTTTGCCTTAGTGGAAGAGACAGACATTAAACAATTCTGAATAGTGTATAATTACAAATTATGTTGAAAGTGTCAATGGAGAAAAAGTACATTTTGAATGGGCACAGGGAAAGGGCAGTGATAGGGCAGAGGGGTTTCTCTAGAAAGTGACATTTAAGCTATGACCTAACCAAAGAGCAGAAGTGAGCCAGGTGAAGAGGTAGAACTGGGTTGGGGGCAAGGGTAGGAAGGCTCCAGATAGAGGGAACAGTTGCGAGAAGATGCAGAGGTGAAGAAATTGAAAGGAGGCCAGAAAGGAGTAGATAAGGTTGTAGTAGTAGCCAAGGGCAGATGGAACAGGACCCTGCAAAGGGTAGTCGTTGAAGGGTACTGAAGCCATAAGAGTGGTGACTTGATCATATTTGCTTTAAGATATTTCAAGAAGACCCCTGGCTGTTGTTTGGGGAATGGATGGTAGAGAGCAAGAATGGAGGCAGATAAACCAATTAAGAAGCTGGACCAGTCAGGACAAGAAATGATAGTGGCTGGACTAAGAGAATGGCAATGGAACCAGAGTCAACTTTTAAGTTTTAGTACAAATTGTTTTATACCTAGGCTACCACATCGCCACCTTGAAACTCTCAGGTCCACTTTAGAACAAAGAGGGATGGATCCTCGGAACACAAGAGCTCTCACTCTTCCTGGCTCATCAGTGCAGCAGCAGCAGCTGTTATCTCTGGGGTTACTAACACTATCTGCATCAGTTCTATCCTCCCCAGGACAGAGATCATCTATCTCACCCACCTGGAGGACTCACTTGGCTGAAGCTGGGTCCCTGAGCCCAGATTATAGCCAGCCCAGTTGTACACAAGTGGTCCATGACCTGAACCTGAACCAGCTTGTTCCCTGGAAGTTTCTTACCTGTACTCTGTCTTTCAGGCTTACGCATCCATGATTATTTGTACTTCCAAGTGCTGAGTCCTGGAGACATTCGATACATCTTCACGGCCACACCTGCCAAGGACTTTGGTGGTATCTTTGTAAGTTCAGGGAGACCCTTTTGTCTCTGCTCCTGTCTCCACCCCACTAAGTCAAGGTGACCGTCTCATCCCTTCAACCAATACCTGACTGCTAGGACAGGGAAGGGTGCACAATCCAGGCCTGCCCTCCAGGGGCTGCTGTGCAGGAGGGAAGGGCTTCCAGCTAGCTATTCCCTGGGGTGTAATACAGACTTGGGCACCAGACAGGGAGAAGCTGTCTTCTCTGGGGACATGAAATCGTAAAAAACCAAGGGCTCTGCTAGCTGTCTCTGCACTATGTGGCTTACGGCAAATTACTTCCCCTTTCTGGATCCTACCAACTCCCCTACATATCTCATGAAAAGGCACCGTGGAGTAGGACAACTAGATAAGCCTTTGTGAGAATTTAGTAAAAATACTCTAGTGCCCAGCACACAGAAACCACTCTATGTTTCCTTCAACTTTGTGAGGAACCGGTAGAATGGGATGGTCAGCCTGGTCCTACAACAGGTATGTCTCCTCACGCTCTGACCTAAATGTCTTTCAGCACACAAGGTATGAGCAGATTCATCTTGTCCCTGCGGAACCTTCAGAGGCCTGTGGAGAACTCAGCAACGGTTTCTTCATCCAGGACCAGATCGCTCTGGTGGAGAGAGGGTAAGGAGCGGACAGACACAGGCACAAGAGGAGGGCAGGTGTAGGTTAGATTCTGAGATCAGTGTTGGGAGTGGTGCTTTGAAATAGCGGTTCTTAAATAATTCATGTTTTTAATGGTCTTTAAGAGATGTCTTAAGATTACCCATGCCTTTTGGCCATTTACGTATGAGCCTTTACAAAAAATTCTCCACGGTCCTTCTCTCATCCTTCCGGTGTGACAGTCTGGAGAAGGGGTAGCTAGGACCCTGCCTTTCCTTTGGTCTCATCACCACCTCTTCCAGGGGCTGCTCCTTCCTCTCCAAGACACGGGTGGTGCAGGAGCACGGCGGGCGGGCAGTGATCATCTCTGACAACGCGGTTGATAATGACAGCTTCTACGTGGAGATGATCCAGGACAGTACCCAGCGCACAGCTGACATCCCTGCCCTCTTCCTGCTCGGCCGAGATGGGTGAGGGCTCCTTGTCTCTGGCTGTATCAGCACCAGGCTGGGTGCCATGACTTGGGGAGGTCAAGGGCAATCACCAGTCCCTTCCCACAAGCCTCTGTTGGAGGGCCGAGTCCTTGGGCCAAAAATGTTGGAGGGCCCCAGTTGAAGGGCCAAGTCCTTGGGCTCTGGAACTCCCAGAGTGATGGGGACAATGGGGCATGATGGGGTGCTGAGAAAGTGACCATCGCCACCTTTCTTCATGCCCTCCCAGCTACATGATCCGCCGTTCCCTGGAACAGCATGGGCTGCCATGGGCCATCATTTCCATCCCAGTCAATGTCACCAGCATCCCCACCTTTGAGCTGCTGCAACCGCCCTGGACCTTCTGGTAGAAGAGTTGGTCCCACACACCAGCCATAAACAACTCTGGGCTGGGAAGGGGAAATCCAGGAATTCTGCGATTTGGGATTTGGGGATAGCATTTGAGGACAGGTGGAGCCGGGTAGGGGAAAAAGGCTTTGGCCTTGGCTATGCTAAGAAAAGCTGTGCCACTGGCCTTCCCTTCCTCGGGGTCCCCAAATGTCTCATGCTATGGGAATAGACAAGAGCCAGGCCCCAGAGCTTCTGGACTAGAATCTGGAACACAGGGGCTAAGGGCAGGTGGCCTGAGAGCCATCTGTGACCTGTCACATCCCACCTGGTTCTCGCCTCCCCTTCCCAGGGTCTCTTCAGTGTACTTCACAGCAGCTGCTGGAGTGGTGTTTGAGGAATTAATAAACCCTCACTGACTTTTTAGCAATAAAGCCTCTCATCAGGGTTGCAACTGTGTCCTAGAATAAGAGCATACAGGGGTGGGAGGGGCCTTCACTCTCTCATCTGGTCCCATGCCCCTGCTTTGAAGGGAGGAAACTGAGGCCCACAGAGGGTAAATGACTTGCTCAAGGTCCTTTAGAACCAGTGCTTAGGCTGCTAATCTTGGATCCCAGCACACTCTACCTCCTGCTCAAGAACTCAGGAAGCTGTAGTTCAGTTCCCTGAGAAGACTCCTCTGATAGCCTGGTCCTGGGGATCCACGCTGGACCTCAGAGGAGGTCCTTGCTCTTGGCATTTGCACAGCATTGTAGATATGACCAGGGAGGAGCCTGCTGGGGGGCTGCAGCTCCCATCTCCTGCCATTGCCTGGTCTAAAACTATGTGCCTCTGTGCCACCTATGTGATTGCTGCATGCCTCAGACAGCTTGTCAAGTCATTCTACACAAAGCATTCCTGCAGAGGCCTGTCACCACTCACACTTTATTGAGAACAGTGGGCAGGCGGGGGCATGAGGGGTGCTGGCTGCTGTGAAGAACCCAATAGGCCAGACAGGTGAGCTCCACCTGGCTCATGATCTAGGATAGAGCCTATGGGGTGGGCACCTGC